>NC_046654.1:7261304-7904720 GCF_900324485.2 Mastacembelus armatus | reverse complement strand
AATGTTATTAGAAATGCACCACTGTGTTTACAGAGTCTTTTCCCCGTAGTTGGTGCCAAATGACCTTGATCTTTCTGGCAAACTTTCTAGGAAATTATAAAGAAATTGCTCTATATTTGATAAAATATTACAATATGAAGCATTAAGATCTTTTTGTTTTCTTAACAGCACTCCATTAATCTTTCAATAACACAAGCAAAGCCAAACATCAGTCTCCCATCAACTAATGGCTACACCTCCTACCACCATCTCCTACAGACATCTGGAGCTATGGAACAAGCAAAGAAAATAAAATTACCAGTTGCAGCCATATAGAACAACAAACCACAGACCTGACCCTGAGCGCTGAGACGTAAACGGCTCTTCGTATCCGGAACTTACTCTATCCCAAAAGAGGAATAAATGGAAACACAGAGCCCAGACAGTGTTGTGGTGGTCGCCTCACCAGCCCGTGTATCTATCCTCTTCTGCTTCTTGTGTTGGATGTATTATAGTGTAATCCTGAAACTTGACAAGGGAGAGGCTGGCATGCTGGGGATGGCTAGAGATTAATCCTTCATGCCGGAGATTGTTTCAAGACAGTTGGAGGAAGGACTCAAACCTTATAAATGCCTTTCCCAGAGGACCATTACAGCTGGATATGTTGCTTCTGAATCAAAATTACATCCTTCTTTGATAACTAAAAAGAAAACCCAAACATAAGTCAGCAGTCTGGCAAACTTAAAACTTAAAAAGGCATCTTCATCTCACAGGGCTGTATACACAGGTCTTTACTTATAATGTGACCAAAAACAGGAAGCAAATTACCCTCTTTGCAGATACCATTAATATTCACTTGTTCTTACTTAGCTCATAATGGCTTTGATTAATCAGCCTGGCCATCTGCTTTTTTTTTCTGATTTACTCACACATATATACATAAACCATACAAACACATATGCTGACAACAAGTGAATACAAGCACATTATTAACTTTTGGTTTATTTTTAAATGCTCTCACTACCTTCTGGCTTGCAGTAACCTCAAACTGGATTTAATCTGGGGTCTTAGATGTTAAGCAAGCATTTGCATGATTCAAAGTAAAAAATACAGGGCAGTTGAAAGAGTGTGTGACTCAGCATGCACTCTGCTTGTAGTATTGCTGGTTGGCTGCATTTTAGTAGTGCACACACAAACACACATTATTTTTCACAAGTAGGGACCTACTGCATGTTTTTTGACATTTTTCACCACTTGTTTCGCTTCTTGGTAATTCGCTTCCTGTTCTGCATCATCCTTTCCCTTCCCTTTCTGCTCAACCATATCAAGACAAGAAGTTCATAGTTTGCACGTAATGAAATGCAGTGCACATTGTAGGGGGAAAAAAAAAAGAACATTTGGCGGGGGCATTGTTCATAACCTCAAACCATGCTACAATTTCCATGGTGCTTTATTTTACAGCTGTTGGAACTGTCTGCATTCATGTATTTTGAGTTTCTGATTAAACTGAACGTTGGACTTCAGATTACCAGCAAACCTGGCCTGGCAGACATTTTTTTTTCAGTTCTGCTGTAAATATTGTGTACATGCCAGCCAGTGATAGGAAAAACACAAAAGGGTTGGACACTTCAACCACAAAGAACTTACATGTGACTGGGTTCGCCGTGCGAATCGTCCCAGTTTACCTCTGTTTGTTAATTCTATATTGGTGTATTATTTTGTTACATCATAAATATCAACTTGTAGTTGATATATTGGAGCAATCTCTCATTGGTGGAGGCCATAGCAGCAATGGGGGTGCCGAAGAAATTGATATCATGATGGCCAGTAATGAAAAACGGTGTTTTCATTGAGGTAAATGGTGCATATCAATGCCAGAAACCTCACTTGACATTGTTAAACCTTTCTGTAAAGTTTGAACAGGCTCCTGCTGGATTTTTGGGCTGACACACAAGATTAACTGCAGTACGACAGGTGATGTAAACTTTGATCCCAGAATAAAATTTATGAATGTTGCTGAGGAATGCAATGCAAGTGAGAATGACCAATTGCTTCATGGCTCGATGCACCAATCCAACATGACTGCATTCTTCCTCTGACAAGATCATATAACCATAACTGTGACAACTCTGAACACATGGGATCTGCTAAAGAACTTGGGACTTTTAAAGCCTGCTTTCTATCTGCTTTCTCTGCTGTTATGGATTTTAGTACTGTTGGGTCAGATCCTGCTGGGGATGATCTGTTTCAGCCTGACTACATTTCTCAGTTCTTCTGTATTCTTATCACTCACAATCTAGCTGTAATATTTATTTGTCTCCATATTATGTACAGATTGTTTTATTTTCAAGAGGTATTCCAAGTGGCAGGAGCACGATCTGTTGCCACTTTGTCACATTATCATTTACGCAAGCAGGCGATTATATGCAATCATTAATGTTCATTTTCATTATTATCAACAGTATGTTCATCTGTGCCTTGAGATATAGTTGAATAGGTGGAGTGTCCCAGCAAGTTCAGATTTACACCCTTATTCTTCCACTTGCTCTGCTGATAAATTACATGCAGTAGAGTTTAAGGTTACCTTGTTCAACATTTTTCTTTTGTGGTGCGTGTTGTATGAAATATTGTAAAAGTGTTTTGATTCTCTGATGGAGGACAAAACAAGATTTCCTGAGAAGATGCTGTCCCCCTCCCTCTTTCTCTTTCAAAGAATATAGACCACACCGCCATGGAAAGGAGCTTTCTCTGGTTATGTCTGTCAGAGTTGCAGTGTGTAGTGCTGTGATGGAGAAAAAAACACTGTTCTGACTTGGTGATCATATAGTCCTTCTGTGGTCTCTCTTAATGTTTATCCCACCACTTTTACCATTTACCAAGAGGAAATGCAATTTCATCTCCACTCTGCTTCTCTTCCTCCTTTGTGTCTCTGCATCTGTCTTGGATTCTCATTTTCTAAAGGGAAAGCCATTGTCCAAAGCAATAGTGGTGTTTTGATGGCCCAAACAATTGTTCTATTAAACTCCAGGTGGACAGCTCCTAGGTAGCTGAAAGGTCAGAGGTCAGGGCTGCATCTAAACCTGTTTCTATATCTTGACTCAGGACATATAAATAGAGGAGAGAGGAAGATGGACAGCTCGACAGTGACGTCCACTTTGGGCGTTATAAAAACAGACGAGTATCCAACGTCCAGTTTAGCCAGCACTCATGGAGCCAGAGAGGCACATGTTTGTTCCTCAGTGAATGCTGTTACAAATATGTCAGTGAGGGCTCTTGTTCAAAGCTTGACGTGAACTAGTTCATTGTAAGCTGCTGCAGATCCCTGGGTAAGAAGGCTCCCAGTGACATATGGGCATGTGTGTTTGTGAGAGTTGGCATGTTATACTGTTTTTTAAATTTTATTTTTAAGGCTGACATCACTGTGGGTCAGGATTACTGTATATAGCAACTTGGTGATGCAAGTACAAACACTATTGCCCTCCTCAACCCTTAGCTTGCCTTACTGCCTCCATAAAGTTTTTTGTGTTACCCGTTTCCCTCCACCCATATGATGCCCTACTATGCACCATGCAATAGACAGTTTCACCCATACAACTAAACTGTGCAGCCTCTGTCACTTTTATTTCTACCTTCCTTGCCTCTTAACTTTCCCCCTCCTCAAACAGAAGAGAGTGCTCGAGTCAGGGTTCCCAAGAAGGGCCAGGCTGTCGGAAACTGTAGGTTTTATGGTGCGTTGGAGGGTTTTCTTTCTGGAGACAGGGTTCAAAGGAAACAGTTTTGGTTTTTTTTATAAAGGCAAAGTTGAAACTCCATCCTTCACAATGCACACTGCTTTTCTTCCTTACAAAACTCTAAAGTCCACTCACGCTGCTGCTCTCCTGGCTGTATCTTCACTCCGTCCATTGAAAGTTTCCTAACTGAACTTTGCGTGTCATGATGAAGACCAGTTATGACTTCTATTTGGGCATCATGCCACTACTCACAGGTCTTATGTATTGCTTCCAGTGGCAAAAGCCTGTACAGTGATGACATGGTGACCTGTACTCACTGGTCATCTGGGACTCAGGACTCTTCAGGTTTCTGGACTTTGGCCTTTTGTGCCGCCATAAAGAAAGAGCTGGGTGCTGTTTTAGGATTTGCCGGTTCCTGTGATCCATGAATGAATGAATGGATGGCAGTTTGGCAAAACATTTGTTAAATCAGAGAATTGGTATGATAGATGCTGCTCAAGAAGAATGTTTGGGACGTATCTTCGAATGAAATGATTCAAAATTCCTATAAGGTGAAGCAGTGAAGAGTAAAGAGGCTGCTTCTGCTTTCCTGTTCAAATACCAGCTAGAGATTTAACAGAAATCCTCTAAAGCTCTGTTGGTGTATGTATAAACATCTGTTATTTACAAGTCATTGTTTTTTTCCCTTTTATAAAGTAGACTAGAATGTACTTAGTGGAGATTGGCGTGTCTCTGCAGAAATGGCTCTCCCTGTTTCCTCAAAGGCCTCCTTTGTGGAGCCAGGGTCATGGTGTCATTGGGTGCCATAGGCTGTAATCTGCACTTAACCAGCACTTAACTTCAAGACCTCAAAATGACTAATGCACCCTAGAGTCCTCTTAGTCAAAAAGTTTCTTCTTTCGTGTCCCGGAATTGTACTTTTGAGTCTGTTTTCAGGAGCTGTTTGCTGAATGTACTCCTGTCAAGAGATGTGTGTTTTTTTGTTTTGTTTTGTTTTGTTTTGTTTTTTTTTTGCACCAGCCCAATTACAGCATTTAAGAATAATTTCACTAGATAAACAATGGAAAATGGCATGTACTCAGTGAATGAATCATGTTTCAACATATTTCTTAAGTTATGGCACCCTATTTTGCCTGCATCTCAGCCTTCTAACGCTGTGCCAAAATCATTCCGCAGTATTTCCAGTTTACATCAAGAGGCCGTGCCAATGTTTCCCCAAGATGGATCCCATGTCTCTAGGATATTGGAATAAAGGGGAAATATTCAATTTGAGGGTTTTCTCTTTTGTTTTCTGGTTATGTATGTTTTTTATTTCTTTGTTAAACAAAAGATGTCTTATTTTGGAAGCTATAATGGATAGATTTTATTTAAGGAAAATCTTGTAATTTTGTAAAGTGGGCCTTATTATTGAAATATATTGTTTGTCCATCACGATTTTAAGAATTTTTTTTTCTTTCTTTTTTTGCAAGATGATGTATCTTTCTCATTGTTATTACACTCCTGGAGAGTACTTCTTCCTGTATTTTGTGTTTGTTGTTTTAACGCAAGACATTTCTCACGACCTGGGGACGTTCTGACATGCTATGGATCAGAGAGAAATACTGTTTAAAAGAGAGAGTGAAGCCAGGGTTGTGTCATAGTCACTGAAGAATGAGCACTATGTGCATTTTATCGGAGCTGAACAGGTCTGCAGTGCTGAGCGGTTCACCATGTGTTGTGCCGCTTTTATGGGGGATCTTTTAGCGCTCCTGCCTCTTCGCTGCTCTGTTCTCCCTCGCTCATAAATTCAGGGTTTGTACATTTTCTGAATGTCATGTTTGTAAGTGCTGCCAAAGAAAGAAGCGTGCACGACCCAGACACGTGCATAAAATATAAACATACACAAAATAATTGGAATCATCTTATAGTAATTAAAACCAACATAAAACTGAATCTCAGCAGTTTTACACACACACACACACACACACACACACACACACACACACACATATACATATATACACATATACACAGACACAAGGATTCCAGGCCTGTACAATCAAATTTCTTTTTAATGCTGAGTGTTTATAGATTTGTGTGCAGGAGGAGACTGTCAGACAGGGGTGTCGAACACAAAAATGTATGTAATGAGATCAGATTTATTATTGCTTCTCAATGTGGCAGTGATGCCAGATGGACATTTTTTTCTGTTTTAGACTTAATACATTGTGCATGTTCTAACCTTACTGTGGCTGGCGCACTCTGCATGTAGGTCTCTTGAAGCTGCCAACTGTACAGCAGACCATATGTATTCCAATAAAAATAAAAACCAAGCTGTTTGTAACGTGTGTGTGTGTGTTTGTGTGCTCATAGCCCACTGTATTGTAAAAACCAACCATTTCTATTAATCTTTTTGCGGAACAAGCTCAGCAAGTTCTGCTTTCATTGGGGTACACCCTGTGTGTGTGTGTGTGTGTGTGTGTGTGTGTGTGTGTGTGTGTGTGTGTGTGTGTGTGTGAGGGTGTGTGTGTGTGTGTGTGTGTACAGAGGAAAGTGAGAGAACAGCAGCTTACATGCAAAATAAGCAGGCAGACAAATGAGGCAAATTGGTCAGGTACATTGAGGAAAACCACAAGCTGTTGGGGAATGCAAAGTCAGCACACACAACTTTCTCTTCAGCAGCTACGCCTCACTTTGTGAAATCCAGCAGTTCTGCTCCTGCAGCTGTGGGTTACTTTAAATAATCCTCTAATCTCAAACAATCTAGTCTGATAAAACCTACATTTCATGTGAAACTGACCAATCTCTGATTCGCAGCTACAATTTGTCTAAGTGCATCTCAGAGGGGTTACTCTTCTGCTTTACTTTTTTTATTCACTTAAACTCAGCAGCCTGGTAGTTTCCCACATTCACTAGAACAGTTTTTACACAATTGCAGTTTCAGACTACCACTTTGAATCTATTGCATTCAGTTGCTTGTCTTTTATATATACTGTAGGTGGGAAGTGATAAAAAAATGTTGTGGTCAAAAACCCATCAGGCCTGGTCCTCATCTATGCTGCAATCTTGTCTGTTCTGTTTATTGTCAGTGAACAGCACCTGTTGGATTTTAAAATTGGATTTCCACATTAATTACAGAAATCATCATGATATCAAACTGTAATTTACATGTTCTCATAGTGGCAGCATGGTGACTCAATGGTTAGCACTGTTGCCTCACAGCAAGAAGGTTCCTGCTTCGAAATCCAGCAGGGGCCTTTCTGGCTGAAGTTTTCAAGTTTTCTCCAGGTACTCTGGTTTCCTCCCACAGTCCAAAAACATGTATGTCAGGTTGGTTGGTTACTCTAAGTTGCCCATAGGAATGAGTGTGAGTGTGTGAGGTTGTTTGTCTCTATGTGGCCCTGTGATGGACTGGTGACCAGTCCAGGGTGGACCCCTGCCTTTCATCCAAAGAGAGCTGGGATCGGCTCCAGCAGATCCCTTTGATCCTCAATAAGAATAAGCAGGTATAGATGATGGATGGTTTCATAGACAACTTCAGAGGATGATGAATTGGCATTTAGACAACTGTACAACTTTGCAAAATCTATTTCAACAATAAACTCACGTCAGTGTATACAAAGAATTTTGTTTTATTTGCTGTGTATGGTGTATTGTCTTGTGTTGATTAAAAAAAAAAAAAGATTATTCCAAAGAGTTTTAAAAAATAAAACTATAAAATTTCCTCTTTTTTGGAGCAGAAATTACCCATAAAATATATTTATTGTGTATGTATGTATTGAATCACACAAGCCTTTATTACAGAAAACATTTTGATGTGTTAATAAGAATCAAGCATAGGCTGTTTTTTTAAAATGTGGGAAGTCATAAATCAAAATGGTTGAGAGTCATGGGTTAACACTGCTACTTGGTTTAATCTGTTAATTCTGTTCAGATGCAGGGAGGTGCTATACCCTAACACCACGGGTGCCTGTTCGGACGCGGGCGCTCCAGAGCCTCAGTACTGATGCCTGACCTGAATTAATGCTGTGAAGTCAATTGTAGCAGTGAGTCAGCTGCAGTCCAGGTGAGTGGGGGAGTGAGTGTTTCACTGCCCACAACAAGTGTCATAGGAAAAACTGAAAGGGATGATGAATGTGTGAGTGGAACCACAGGGTTGTTGAGTTTGAGTACACGGCCTTTAAAGGTGACACCTGCTTGGTAATTGTACATGTAACACTAGATTTTATGTAACTTATAGGCACTAGTTCACTAGTTATCAAGAGTAATGCTGCCTGCTCTGTGATGCTGTACTGAGGCAAAACAGTGATTTGGGCTAAATCTTAACATGCTCACAATTACAGGGAATAACAATTCATTCATTGGGATCTTTGCATGTCTATAAAATTTAGGGGGATAAAAATGCTGTTGCAATTTTGGATTTACTGCAAATTTAAAGATTACAGATGATAGAACATGTAACAGCATGTGGGCCTATGTGTGTAAAATTATATTCTACCCCACACCTGTGATTCACGAGATATGCCCAGGCATGCCGTGGTCTCACATCCCAAACACTTTCATAACTCTCCCCACCAGACTTTCTATGACTCTGCCTCTCTATCAAGTAATCAGTTGATGTGGGCTTGAGGCTGTTATTAAAAATAACCTCACCAGTCAACAGTTACACACTGCTCTGCGCCTATGGTCTACCAGGGAGGTGAAAATACCCATGTGCTACAGTCCAAAACCCCAGCTCAAATTACTGTTGTTACATCAAACATCTCCTTTGGTCACGACAATAATAACTGCAGTTCTGGGGGAAAATAGGGCCTGTGATGCTTGAGAGTGCATGGAAACAGAGGGACACAGAGCCCTGAAATACAACTCCACACTATTTGGATCCCATTCATTAGATCCCCCACTACATGAAGCTTTTTCCACAGACCCTCATCTGTCCCCCTCACACAGTGCCACAAACAGCATAGCAATTAGTTAGTTCTGTGCAAAACTCTATTAAACACAGAGACAGAGATTTCAAGATGAAATTTCTCTCATTTTAATAACAAAAATTGACAATATTAAAAAAAGGTATGCAATGACATACTATTATGTGATAATAAAATACTTTAAATTGCTATGGCAAAAAAAAAAAAAAAAAAATTCCTTTTGACCTGTCACTCTTCTTACTTTTAGTACAAACTATAATCACTATATCTGCAACTGAAATGATACTAATTAAACTCACGAGGCATACAGCTACAGTAGAGTACATAGCAATGTTTTAAGTCTGTGTTAAGACAAAGACGTGGCCCCTGGAATCACTACTGAGGGAAACGTCTTTTGCTTAGAAAGGCAAAAAACATTTAGTGAATTCACGACGTGCTACTGAGTTGGTCTTCTGCCTTGTGTGAGACCTGGTTCTAGACTGTGTTTATATTAATGTAAAGACAGTTTTAGTCATTTTTTTAATGTTCACATAGGGGCACACAAATATATGTTCTGCAAGCAAACTCCACCTGGGATTAAATAATCAAAATAACTCCAAGTTCCAAAGGTAACACCATGCTTCTCCTAAGACTGGGAAACCCCACGTTTATAAAGTTGAAGATGAAGTATTACATTAGTCTTTAATAAAATTGGAATTTATTCCTCCTCATTCCCCGAGCCTTTGTAGTAGGTTACGTCTGACTTAATTAGTTAAATATAGGTACACTGTATGTACACTCTCACATTTTGCTGGGAATGCTAACATCCCAAACTAGAAATCTGAAAAAATGAAATGTTCTAGTGAAAGAATCTCAGTTCCACAGTATACATACAAGTAACCAGAAAATAAAGTATAAAGTCATTATTTTAGTCTGAAGGCAGAGGCAAAGCTGATTCTGGGACTTCCAACATCTTTCAAAGACAGAAACATCAGCAGTATATGTGCAAACATTCTCATAAACTGCTATAGTTGGTCAACAGTCTTGGCAGGAACTGGAAAAGGCCATTTCAGACACTGGGAGTGGGCTGAGCCTGCTGAGGGTTGCTGGTGGCTGTGGGAGTGGCTTGTCTAGGCAGTGTATACATGGCACCCAGGAACTGATCTGCGATGCGTCCGGCCTCACGGAGCCCGCTGAGCAGGGCGCCGTGAACTGTGGCCGGGTAATTCCTGATTGTGTGTTCACCAGCGAAGAACAGACGAGGGACAGGCTGAGAGGAAAAGAAAAGCCACACTGAAATCAATGTTCGATGGCCCAATATAACAAAAAATGAAAAGAAAATAGAGGATTTGGTGGGTGGTAATCTGCCAGCAGTCATCAAACGGCACATTAATATGATATATAAGACTTGTTAGCATCAATCAGCATGCCAACATCAAAACAGCCCCCCAAAAAAAAGACTGAATATTGTAGGCAGGCTGGGATGTCTAATACAAGCATACATTCACATTCTCACCCCACAGTCTCTTTATGAGCTTTTGTGTCTTTACCTGTGAGGCTCCTGGTATAGCAGGGCCAGGTGTGATGGGCTGTGCCATGAGGTCGTAGTCGTTACCCGAAGAACCTGCTGCGACGTACGAGTAGGAGCCCCGCGCCCAGGGGTCGGCACGCCAGCGGGTGACCACAGTTTCTTTTGGCTGCCATGATAACCAACACATATTTCAACAGTTCACCATTTAAACTATTGGAAACACCATTATGATTTACCTTGAAGATACAATCAACCACTGCTTTTCTGTAAATTTCATCGATTTATGTGGACGTCATTTTTTTTAAAAGAAATATACAATTTGACATATGCAACGATTATTAATAGTGATGTAACAATGTACAATTGTGTACCTGCGGTACAGCGCTGCTTCCAAATATTCCTTTGAGAATGGCCAGGCAGCGTCCGACAATAACGTCATCACTGATGTTCTCCATGATGCCAGCTGCTTCACCAGCCATCAGGGCAAGAAGAATCGGGGCTGACAAGGTAAAAGGGACAATTTGTTCATTTTCTTAGAGAAACACAATGTATAAACAGGAATGATTTCTTCTCAAACTAACAGTGTGGCCGAAATGTGCTCTCTCATCACCTTTGTACAGGTTCCAGAAGAGGAAGAGTTCACCCCGACTTGCTGTGGTGGAGCCGACATGACCAAACAGGTTGACACTTGGATCCCAGAACACACGGTCAAAACACAACACCACCTTGAGGTAGGGATGAAAAAACAGCTCAGCAGTCTGTAAAGTACATCTCATGTTCAGCACAAGTCACAGCTGTGTGAATGATAGAGCTCCCTCTGCTGGATATCAAATAGTAGTAGCAGCTCAGATTGCATAATCATGCAGCACTCTCCTCCATGCTGCAGCACAATTAGGAGAAAAACTACTCTGCTGCTAATATTACTCAGCAAAAGAGAGAGTGCAAGAGTTGTTGGGTCAGGGGCGAAGCAAAATGAGCACTCTGATCGGTTTGATAATACACTGTCAAAAGCAAAAATCTTTCACTCACATGCCGACAGGCTTTCCCCCCCTATGCAGTGGCCATGATACATAAACATGCAAGTAAAAATGCTGAATGCTCATTGTGTTTTGGCTGCAGCAGCCTAACTGAAGTATTAGGACACTGCAGCAAAAAGTGGTACAGGTCTCCCTTAGGAACCAAAATCCTCAGGCCTGCTGGAACCATGTTGCATAATTTAAAATCTAATTCTGATGACGCATTTCAAGACTGAAGAATCTGCAAAAATGTGGCACATCATCATCATCATCATCATCATCATCGTCATCATCATCACAAGTCTCTGGAAACAGGTTGTGATTTAAAGGAAAGAGGGAAGGAATTAAGCTCATTTTGATGAAACCTAATCACCATATGGCTCTGTATAATTATGAAGAAGACCAACCTTGTTCAGGTTGCCAAAGCCCATCCTCTGTATGGCAGATGTCTTCCACTCTGGCAGGGGGGGAACAAACTGCACAGCTGGGGGCTGCTGCTTCAACACACCGAGGGGCAGGGTGCACAGCACAGCGTCGCACTTGTATATGAAGGTCTGGGTCGTGGAGCGAGTGTTGACAGCTATCACCTCACAGCCTGGCAAGCGAACAGATTGACACACTGCACATCTACAGGAGCATCAAGTAAGAAGTCCATCATGGAAAACACGCAAACAGTCCCGAGTACATACCAGATGCTGTGTATCGAACCTGTCGCACCGCTGTGTTCAGTTTGATGTCCAGACCTTCAGCCAGGGCTACAGGAACACAGGAGTAACCATTCCTTACTGTCAGGTGACTTCCAGTGAACTCAAAGTCATCATCCTGCAGACACATGAAAAACCTGTTGTTCCAGTAGCACAATAAACTTCATAATATGGCACATAAACCTAAACCTAAAGCAATAACTTACTTAGGACACATGACACGACCACTGAGAGGAGAACACAGTTTTATTATATTTTAAAATGGGTGCATGTAAATACCTGATCCCAATGCTTGAGAGAGAGGGTGGAGAGGGGCGTAGCGTTGGCAAACTCTAGGTTGGCAAAGTGCCAGTCTAGGATCTGCCGATCCCTGGACGACAGGTACACATCGCTGTGGGAACCATGGGAGTGAAAGACAGATAGTGATGTATACTGACAGCTATTCAGACACAGGATTGACAGGTTTTCTCATACATAGGCTGGAAAATTTGATCTGGAAAGGCTGCATAACAACATATACTTAAACACAGAACATTCATTGAAAATTAAAATAAAGAGATGGATACAGGGCAAAACACAAGTAAATATCTGTTGCTAAGGGCTGCAGGGCTCCAATAAGGAAGTATTTTTTTATAATTGCACAATAATTTATGATGAGAAACTTTAAGAGATATGACAAAAAATATAATATGCTGTAATTTCACTATTGTATAGTCACCTGGGTGGATTGGCCTCCAGCTCTTGCAGCTTCTCCTCCAGTTTGACCTGCATCTCCACTAATTCATCATACTCCTACAGACACACACACACACAGGACAGACAGTGAGGACAATCTGGAGACTTATGCCTTTAACTGACAGTGTGTGCACATAAAAATATTGGGTTTTTTTCACTAGCCCTACTCAGCTCTACTCGACTCGTTTTTTTTGTGTGTGTTTGTTCCATTAGGGGATAGTAGCTGGTACCAGGTACTTTTTTAGTACCAGGTTGCACCCATTTTAAAAAGTACTTTTTTAGTACCTGATACTAAAAAAGTACCTTGTACTAGGTACTATCCGCTAATGGAAACTTTTTTAGTACCTGCTCTGCACCAAGCGAGTTGAGCAGGTATTAAAATGTGACGTCAGCGGACTGCGGGCCACCGATTGGACCGGGAGTGACGTCACGGGACGAGTCACGAGCTCTACGTCCGACAACTGAGTGAAAAACCCGCCATTTTTAAAACCCGGAACAGCAACCATTTGTTTTTCCATTTTTATCGTCTTTAGCGAGGCAAATGGCTAACGCTACTCACTAAACAACACCGTGGTCCTACGAGGAGGTGCGGACGTTTCAGTCGAGGTGATACTCAGTTGTAATGGAAAACGACCTAAGTTGAGTCCAGTCCAGCAGAGACGAGTAATGCTAAAACTGTATAATGGCAACGCGGTATAAGTGTGTGTGTGTGTTTATAAAGCACACACCCTCAGGGCTTCAGGTCGTGTAGACAGGACAAGCAGTCTTGACAAAAAGGGCTGACTCAACCTGTTTTATCAGTTCACCACAATAGAAGCAGCTATGACAGCAACTCTAGAGTTTGGTAAGTTAACACCACCTAGCTACCACACATGGCACAGCTACACCAAATCAAGTCTAGGACACCAACATCCTAATGACAGTACCAGGCTAGAAAGATGACTCTGGGGAAATACTCCACCAGAAACATCCAGAAAATCATTCCCAATATGGGCATTACAATCCTCTACCCACGCACTCATAAATGTGTGAAAATGTGTGTGTGTACATCTGCAGACCTAAATACCATGATTCAAGGCCTTGAAGTGGTTTCTCAGTCAGTGGACTGCTGGCAGACAAATCCAGTTCATACACCAGCTGTGTTTAAACCAACTAAAACCTCCCCCTAAAACCCACACATAGCAGTAGTGGAGGTGATTTGTCCCCACCAAAAATAAAACAGCAGCACTCATTCTAATAATACATCCTACCAAGGCATTAAACCACTTAAACACAGCCTGTCTGGTTTATTTAGATAGCTCAGAACCCACCCTAGTAGTCTATGAAACATCCCCTTTTCATGGTAGTATTTCTTGAGCATAATAATACTTCAAATCATTTGATCTTTGTTAATGGCAAATGTCATTTCTGAGGACAAAAACAAATATTCTGTCCAGAGATCAACCTCCTGTTCTGTGGTTACACCTAATAATCAACCCCTCTAAATCTAATACTGCCTTAAAGTACTTTAAACTGTAGCAACTGAACACACAGAGACTATGTAATGACCACAACACCACAAAACACATTTGCAGAGTCAGGTTTTAAATTTAACTGCTTTGACTAGATTATTTTTGTAATGCAATTTCATTTACGCCTTATCGTGGGGATCTGAGGAAGAAGTGTTACATTTCAATGTGTTATTTTTTTTTTCCTCACTCCTCAGCTTTTTTTTGTAGTGATAGGGTTTGAGCTTACTTTACAAAGTGCAGTAAGATCACGGTGCTTGCTCTTCACCAGGAACTCAGCTGTGATATCTCTAGGTGGCTTGACTTCACTGGCCTCTTTATACTGGTGATGGAGCTCCTTAACCCGTTCCTTAGTGGTCACCATCTGAGCGAGTAAGAAAAGGAAAGGGAGGTAGGAGAAGTCAGGAATTGAAGCAGGAGGATAGGAAGTAACGTGAACACTAAATAATGTGGTCACGGTGATTGGTTGTGTTGGAAAAATTTGATTGACCTGACATGCTTTTTCACTAGTATTACCAGGTGTCTTTTCCTACTTTTTGGATTTCGACCACCAGTGTTCTAGTCTCAAGCCTGCTCTTCTTACCATACTGGGAGCCATCAGATCTGTCTGCATCTACTGGAATTACTGCATCTATTACTCACAAGTAAGTTGACTTAAGTTTTTTTTCCCTTTTATTAATATTAAAGTCACTATATTAAGCCATCCTATAAATGTACAATTGCTTGCTACAAGGATCTTTTGAATATTTCAGTTAAATGTGGAAGGTTTTGAAAATAAATGTTCCCCCAAGAAAGTGGAAGATAGGATGGACCTTTAATTGTCCCACAACAAGGTAAATTTGGAGTGTTGCAGCAGCAAACTGTACAGAACAAGATAAAATATTTCAATAGTGAATATATTTCAAATATTTTTACTGTGAAGCACAAATGGAAAACAGAGCCAACTTTACGTAGCAAATGTACATCGCTCACCTTGTTCAGAAGATCCCTGAGCTCTTCCTGTGTCTTTACAATCTTCTTCCAGTGTTCTATCTGCTCATCTTTTACATGCTTCTCCTGCAGCCTGTGCACAGACATAGAATTACTGTTTGTATTTAAACACATATCTTCTTTGGGTCCACATGCATAAAAGACATCTGTCAACATCTCATGTAGTGTACACTGTACTCACTGTATGACCACCTCCAGGGCCTGTCCTAGAGAAACGGGCTTGTTGTTGAGGAAGTTGAAGTCTAGCTGGTGGCTGAGGTATGAGGTGGCCTCAAGCAATCTATTGAACTCTTGCTCCACCATCTCATCTTTTTCTTTTGGCACCTAGACGCACACACACACACACGCACACAATCAATCACATAACAAGGACACTAGGCCATCAGTCATGATAAATACAACAAAGACTGAATCTGCACAACTAAAGTAAATACATAGGCTAAAAAGCAAGCCAGGCATGTTTGAGCTACAGCTGAAAGGGAATTTTCTTAATGACATGTATTATCAGCAGTTCAATAATCATAATTTCATTTTCATAATAATCACATTTAAATATTATGTTTGTATTTGCATTTAAGTCATTGACTGATTTTTGTAAGCAGAAGAAGCAGAAATGATACAGTCAATGCCCCTCAGATATATTCCCAAATACATGCAGTAACACATTTAAAGACACAATTCTAGGAAAGCAACAGTTTTGGAGAAAAGGTCTTACTGAAAAACATTTTAAGTCTCAATATGTGCAGGACCCATTCTAGCATAACCATCAGAGTCCAAATAGATGGATGTACAGGATAAATAAGAAAAACTGTAATTTTCCTATTGTGGGAAGATTAAAGTTTAACATGAGCTGCTTGTTTTGTTTATGTCTTTATTTCCAACGTGAAGCAGAAACTATAGATGGAGTTACATGGAAGCTAAAAGGGATGGAGATGAAACGTTGACTTTTAAGAGTGATTCAAAATGTGGTAAGGAATGTGTTATGTAAATAAACCAATACATACACTTGTGCACCGTTCACCCTTTAGTAGTTCACCAAAAGATGAACACGGAAGTGGTTGAGAAGACAAAAGGGGAGGGGGGAGGGAAAGAGAGAACACAATAAGTAAACAATTTTAACCTCAAACAGGTTTTCACAAAATTACATGTACATTTAATTGGCCTTTTCCTGTGGAGAAGGAAACCAGTTACACATGATGTGATGCACCAAGAACCCTGTTTGTCAAGTGTCTACTTCAGTGGAAGTGCCCTGAACATGAACCTAAACATCCTACTACTGTTGCTACCACTTGATGGACAGAACAAAAATGGGAGGGAAAGCACTGTTTATTCCAATTTAATGACATTAGGTTGTATCCGTTTTCTCTTCAGCTCTGCCCTGAAAGGAACTGGAGCTGCTGTTGATGACACACAACGGTAAGCAGTGAATCCATCATCGATTGTGTTTTTTGTGTATCATGGAGAGCCAGGACAATAACAGGCTTGGAAAACAGGTATAAACCCAAATACAGAGCATGTCAATGCCAAAAGGGAACACTTGTGTATATATACACACAAGCATCTTAGGTTAAAAAAGGGAAGAAAACAAGGTCCTAGTTTAAAAAATTGTAGTTGGGATGCACATATCTCATGCAGCTGTAACTACACTGGCAGATGGTTATTGTTGAGGTTATCTGTTTGCAGAGCTAAAAATGTCAGAATGACTGAAGCAGGCACATATTTTTCAAGCACCAGCTGGCTAGATTAAATCATGTCCATGCCTCTGCGGCCATTAGCCTCTTGCCATCTATCAAACTTTAGTAACTTTTGGGTTTTATGAGAAAACCTGGTGGTTTTGTAAGTAACAGAGAAAATGAAGTCTTTTTATGGCTACAGCAATTATTTAATCACCCAAAAGGTATTTCTGGATTTTACTAGTTCCATGTGAGAATACTCTTGATGACTTGGCTATGGATAGTGGACGAGAGGCAACTCAATTTTCTGAGTAAGATCTCTCATTATACTTACAGCCTGGCCATTGGCTTCATACAGTGGACACTTCTGTTTGATCTTGGCCAGCTCCATGTTAACCTGCTTACTGATCACTGCCATAGGATTCCCTCCTAAACAAGTAAACACATAAAACTGACAGTGACACATCACCATCTACTGGAGGATCTTAGTAATAGCAGAATCTGAATGTGAAAGAGGCCAGTATTTCTGGTGCTGTTAAAGCAGTAACCTCAGAACTAAGTGCATGTTTCCATCGTGAAGCTCTAGGTTGAGCTGATTATCAGTATTCATTTGGACCAAAGTTCCTCATAGCAAGCAGGCAAAAGAGATTGACTTTAATAGTCATATAAGGAAAAAAAAAAGTCTTACCCAGCCCTGTCACCACCATGGCTCCTAGATCAGCGACATAGTTGCCCTTCCTAAATGTGGCCACTCTGCCTCCAACCCGATCCTGCATGGGAAGATCAAGTATTTTTTTTATATGGTATTTGTTTATGCCATATGAAACCGAGAGCTGTGCTATCAATTATAAAAGTACAGTAAATATTTTTCAATAATAAATTTTTACTAACAGCAAGTTAAGAGAATGCAATAAACATAGATATACCTGAAACATCAAATTATTAGAAACCCTCTTTGTGACCTACCCTGGCCTCCAACACTGTAACATCCATCCCAAAGCTCTGCAGCTGCCTGGCTGCAGCTAGGCCAGAAACACCTCCACCAATAACTATAACTTTCCCAGTCTTCTTAGCTGCAACAACAAGCAGGGAGTGCATTGATTATAACACTGACCATTCCCAGGTGAATGTCTCTTAATGTTTCTGGCAACAAGCCAGAGTATGTCATAAATCCCAAAGCCAGACAACTGCTTTTGTCAAGCAAATCCAAGAGTTTGCTTTCCAACTAAAGGTCCTTGTAGAATACATAAGCTGCACCAACACTTGGCTAATGGCTTGTATTATTCTACCAGTGTAATGAAAGAAATGAACTTACTGGGTAAAGGCTTGACCCTCTTGTAAATGCCAAAGTTGATGAGACCGTGTCTTTCCAGGTAGCTGTGTATCCTGTGGACCAGCACAGCATCACCTAAATAGAGAACAAAAACACATTAATGCTTAACTTCAAAATGAGTTCAATCATTATAGTAAAAAAGACAGCAGAAAAAAAGAAAGCTATCTTGATATTATTTTTTGTCTCACTGTTGTATGGAGCTTCAAGCTGCTGTGCTGTGGCCTCAAATGTCAACTGGATCTTAGGGTTGTCCAGCCACAGTTGGAGCTGGATAAGATAAATATGAATTAAAATACAGTAATCAATATGTATGAAAACAATAAGCCTACAGTCCTGAAAATTTCAACACCAAGTAATGTGTGTGTATTGGCACTTACTGTACGGTTGCGGATGTAGAGGAAGACCTTCTGAGTCTGCTGTGGACCACCAATGATGTCAGGGAAGCAGGCGGCCTCCTGAGACGTCATACGATCGTGAGGAAGACGGCTCTGAAAAGCAGCTCCTTCCACACCTAGAAATTAACACGCACAACACCGTTTTGTTACGCCTGAACACACTTTTCAGACAGTTTAAGATGATGCTTTTCAGTGTCATTTGAAATATATGTAAACAGGAACCTAAGTTTTACAAGACCTTTCAAATCTACACATTTCTTTGATATAAATGTCAAGTTTCATTTCACAGTTTTGACATGATCAAGATTCAGACTCACCAGATGGCTCCTCTGGTTCGCTATCATTCTCCTCCTCTACTGGTGGAGCTGGAGGAGGGATGACTTGCTTTCTCTCTTTCTCTGCCTTGGCATTCCTCTCCTCCTCAGAGTAATATTCGTCCTCCGACAGATTGGCCAGGCTCTCGTCCATCTCGCGGTACTCCACCTGCAACAGTAGGCACAATAAAAGCATCATTAAAACCAGCATTAGCAGAACTGATTAGTTAGTGTGATCCCACTTCATGAACATTATGCTGCAAAGATACAGGAAATTACTTTGGTTTAGAATTTTCAATGATTCGTGCAAATCAAAACCTGTGACTTAAAGTAGACAACAACTGGCCACGGACTGCGGTGAATTCCGCCACGACCTCAGTTTTTGGTAAAATCCTTCCTTCCCTAACCTTGCAGAAACCTAAAATGTTTACTTTTGCTCGTTTACGTCGACTTGTCCTGCGGACTTCAGCTGAGTCCTGGTCTGCCCCCCCAGGGCCTGCTTGGTGGGGTAGAGGGACACCTCCAGGTTCCCCACTAGGGGATGACCTCTCCTTCTTCTTTGCATCCATTACTCCTACAGCTGAGGCTGAGGGACCAATCTGGGTGTCAGATACTGGGACCCTATCACTTCCTGCTGGTCCAGCAGAAGATGAAGAGGAGGAGGAGGAGGAGCCAGCATCTGACTTCTTGCTAGACAGCATAATGGAGGATGTTGGAGGCCTCTCCTGAACGGAGGGGGAGATTAGATTAAACCATTACAAATGAAACATATCACAGCTCAACAATATTCACAATCATTTTTAGGTGACATGATTTAAAATTAAATGTTCAACAGAGTAATCAATAAAAGAAGAATATACAACAAAAGAATACAACTTATTCTTTAAAAGAAAAGATGAAAATGAAGTGTGGGTATTTAATGTGTTTTGTTTTGGCACTTTGTAGCATTCCCAATTAAGATTATTGCAGAAAGGTAGATTTAGTTTATAACGTAAAACCATCAGAGTACTGGTCATCTTGTTGCTGAGGGGCAGTGAATGCACCTGCTATAACAGCAACAAGATACTGTTTGTACTGAAAATGTTAGATCTGCATCACTGGACAATTTAACTAATGTTAGCTGTGCATGAATGTCATGATTATATGAAATGAAGGCTCCATGGTACAGTAACCTTGTCTTGTTTTACCCATTTCTCCGTGCACCGTGTAATATCCATTCAAACACTAAGAAATGAAGACAGAACCAGAAGAACAGTTACGAACAGGACCAACTAAACAGAAACGCTGGCCTTTTATATTACATCGTATTGAATTTCCCGTAGCTAACGTTAAATGTTTGGAAAACCATGTATCTAATATCCACTGATAAACAAAAACACGTTATGTTCTATTGTGGATTACTAGTTTAAGACTTTTAATAAGTTAGCCAAGTGGGGGAAAAACCCACTCGAGAAAAGCTGAAAAGCCTGAACATGTGGCCGAGTGGATGTTGGTGCTTGAGTCATGAATCTGACCAAGATAGCCGTGAATCAGAAATCTCTCTGTTAATATCGATTTGATGCCAATCTGACCAAACGGACTCACGCTAGTTCACTGCGAGGCTAGCAGCTGAATATAGCTATCAGCTTTAGCCTAAGCTTACTGTAGCGTTGCTCTTGACGGTGGCTTGCTCAACGTTACAGCACATCTGACTGTAATATCATAGTTCTGTAACATCACTGCAACAAACGCTTTAATCCAAAAATCGGAAGCGCTTCCAAATGGATCTTATTTCAAATTTATCTTGCGCAACCATGCTACATTAGCTCACACCGCTAACAATAGACCGTAGCTAGCGCAGCAGCAGGTGCGACCTGGTGAAAAACAAAGCGCTGGCTTCTCTGGCAAAGGGATCTGTACTGATACATGGACATGTAATACTAAATAAGTGTCTCCACATCGGAGACCACTGTTTTAGAATTTAAAAGTAAGCGTAAAGCAATAAAAATGTGAATATTACCTCTCAGTCCTCTGAGGATGTCAACACAAAGACTGCACGGTGTGTTAGAGCTGCTTCTCAATGTTCTCATTCATGATTGGTGGATCGAAAACTCCGAAGTACCATTCAGTAAACCTATTGGCCAAAACAGCTATCAATCAAAAAGAAGCCAATCTATTTATTACTTAACGGTAGAAAGCAATGGATCGATTTATTAGTTTTTTTAGCTTAGCATTGCATAATGTTTTTGCAGTGCAACGCAATAGTTTTATCGTTGATAACTGAGGTTAGAGTTTTTCTTTCTGGCTGACTTGGGTTTAGCGTTTCCGCCCCACGTTTTTCCGTTCAACGCCAGAACTGATCCCAGATCGGATCACCGCAAACTGACGTCACCTTTGCAGAACAGGGCGGGCAGGGAAAGTAGGTGGTAGACAGGTAAAGGTGATCTGTTACCGTCGTGCCTTTTAAGGAAGTTTACCGATGTTTTGTTGATTCTTTTGTTTCTCCATTTTATCCGACTGAGTAAGTAAAACCTAAATTCTGATGTAGATGTAATCGAGAATATTCAAGAATTTCTCTTAAACAGCGGGTTAGTATAAAGTCTAATATGAGCAAATGTCAATTCTGTGCTCTGCGTTGAGTTCCTGGCTGAACTGGGTGTTGGAGGTGGTTACATTTCCAGTTTCTTCATTCGGTTTGAATCTTTAGATGTGCTTGCAACATTGTGCAGCACTCAACATTAGATCAAATAAATGTAACATTAATGTTTAAGTCTCTAAACTTAGAGCAGCTGAAAGAAAGGCTTATTTGTTTAGGCTGCATTAGGGAGTGTTTCATATATTTGCCTTACAATTAAGGAAAGGCACAGTGCTACTGGTGAGCTATTAACATTCTGTACAACAGAAAGAGGAAAATGGTGAAACAAGAGAAGGAGCCATCCGAACGACCCGACAACACTGCCTTCACTCAGCAGAGGCTTCCAGCATGGCAGCCTATGCTTTCTGCTGGAATTGTCATCCCAGGGTTTTTGATCATTGGTGTGGCCTTTATCGGCATTGGCGTCGCACTCTTTGTCACTTCACAGAGCATTCAAGTGTTGGAGGTAGGATTGCGGCCATTGAAAGCATAAATCTGTCTTATTTCATGCTGCGATTTAAGGGTCAAAGCCAATAAAGAGGAGGAAGAGAACAAACCTTCAGATGACATTTTTTACACGTCTGACACAGCTTTGTGGCTTGTAAACAGTGTCATACTCTTGAATTTAAAGAGATTTGAAAATAATAACCTATGTTCTTCTTTCCCACACAGCTGGACTACACTGGGCTTGAGCAAACATCACCCTGCTTCAAATGCACTGACTCAAATGTAAAGAGCTGTGTGTGCAGTGTAGACTTCTCCATTGCCAGCCTCTTTAAGGTTACAGTGAAGCTTTGTACACAGTCTCTCTTACACACTCACACACACAGTGTTATAATTTGTGACGCTGAACCAGACTGCTGCTGCTTACCAGTCTGTGTTTTTGTGATTCTGTTTTTCTCCACAGGGCCCTGTGTTCTTCTATTATGGTTTGTCCAACTACTTCCAGAACCACAGAAGGTATGGTGTGTCTAAAGATTATTCACAGCTCTATGGAGACCTGTCATATTTTAAGGTGAGCTAAGAACACAGGGTAATGAAAAACAAACATACACATCACTCCGATTTAATATGATTGGGGGAAAAACAAAAGCCATATTAACACTGTTTTCTGTCTCTTGAAGTCCCCTAGTGACAAATGTGCCCCCTATCAGTATGACCAGAATAACAAACCGATTGTACCATGCGGATCAATAGCAAACAGCATGTTCAATGGTATGTAAAGGCATCTAAAATGACCAAAAAGAAATTGGAGTTAAATGTATTTTCTCTGTTAATGAAGTATTCATTTTTGTTTGTTTGTTTTTACAGACACCTTCAAGCTGTATGAGATCATCAATGGAACAAAGAAGGAGGTACCCTTGGATGGAAAAGGGATTGCTTGGTGGACAGACTCCAACATCAAATACAGAAACCCTAATGTTTCTCCTCTGAAGGACGCCTTCAACGGTAGTACCTGCACAAGCTGTGCTGTTTAAGTAGTGCTATGATGCAGATCAATTGTGTGTACTGAAAGGACAGTTGGATATGCACAAGGTAGAAAAAGAGTAGAATTGGTGTATTGTGTGTTAAAGTGAAAGCTTAGTTTAGCACAGAAAAGGGGGGCTGTTAAGGGATCCTTTTGAAGAACTCATTATAATTCACATGATCACATGAATCCTGAGTCGTGATGGCTGATCAGATGTTTTACTTTCAGATACAGTGAAACCCATTTTTTGGTCCAAGCCTGCTTATGAGTTGGACCCCACAGACAGTAACAACAACGGCTTCATCAATCAGGATTTTCTGGTGTGGATGAGGAGGGCAGCCCTGCCAAATTTCAGAAAGCTGTATCGGCGAATCACTTCTGGAGATTATACACAGGGTCTGCCAGCTGGAAACTACTCCCTTGAAATTGCCTATAGTATCCTTACATGTGTTACAGATTCTGGGATGAAGGAGTTTTTAAATCTTGTGCTAAAAGAAGATGATGTTTTTTTCACATGGTTTATAGTTGATCTTTTTCCAACAACATCAAAAGTCAGAAACATGTTGCTCATTTAATGTTCTCCTTATTTAAGTCTTTTCATTTATGTAGATAGCAACAACTGTCAGCAGCACCCATAAAATGGCACAAGATTTAATTTCTTTTTAAAATCAATCATCACAGTAAGAAAAATCATGCTTTAATACCAGTATGTTTTGAGTACTATACAGTATATGTTGTCAAACAATAGTGTTTGGGTAGAATAATAAAAATCCAGTCTATAGGTGACTGTTTTACACAAGTAAAACTAGAGTGATTTAATGATTTGAACAGTAATAGCTCTTCAAGTTGAGTTGGCAGCCATTTCATGTAAAGTTACACCCCATAGCAGCTTTGTCTGACTTGTTTTACCACCTAGGGGTGGAGTAAACACAATGACTCAGGAGTTCAGGTAAATCTTTTTGACGTAAATGAGCTAGGCAAATACTTTTCACAACTCATCGGTGTAAGTCTAGGCAGGGACTCTCTAAAGCCCTCAAAGACTGCTTTTACATTATTTAACCATACACATGTGTTGCCAAGTTTAAAGGCTTTACAGGTCATGTGTCTTAATAATTACCAAGCTAAATGTGATTTTTGTAGCTAATGAGCTAAAACATTTAAATTTAGTGGTATGGTCTTCAGTATGGTTGTATGTATTTAATGCTGTCAGTATTACTATGTGTATTTTTTGATTGCTAAAATTCTTTGTATTTCCATTCTTGGTGTATATCCTTAACATTTTGTCTTCCAGACTATCCTGTTGTGCGCATAGTGGGCAGAAAGAAGGTGGTGTTCAGCAACGTTTCCTGGATGGGTGGCAAGAATGACTTTCTGGGCATTGCTTATCTTGTGATTGGTTCAATGTGTGTCGTCATGTCCATAGTCATGCTCATCGTCTATGCTAAGTTCAAGTTTCCTCAGGAGGAATGATTGCCTGGCCATGGACTATAGTTGAATTGCAGTTTGTCTGCACTAATAACACATTTTGCTCATTTAAAATTTTGTAAATCAGTGAGATGGTGAAATCAGAGTTTAGCACACCCAAAAGGGGAGGATACAACTAAAGTCAGTCAGGGATCATAGTTTTCTGCACCTGAAGATAATCAGATAAGGTATATGGTGTTGTTTTGTGCAGCAGGAGTAAAAACTGGAGTTTCCCTGTTGACAGCAAAATAGGCTGCTAGTATTTCCATGTGTTCTTATGTTTTGTTTGAAATTACATCTATGAAATTAGTTCTAATTGTTCCAGGGAAAGGTCAGGGTTCACAAGCCAATGTTCTTGTACCTAGACTTTATAATTTCTGCCAAGGTTAACCCTTTATGATGAGTTCTCTGACAAAAAGGATACATACATCTGTGTATAGAAATACTGTATATGACAAAATGTCCAGTTATGTACATAAGGTTGCGTGCAGTACCTAGGCATAATAGGCTGTTTTACTCAGACTAAGGAAATCTGTTACCATACTTCTTAAGCTTATTCTTTTATTTTTAAGTGAGCAGCATTCTCAATTTGGTCAGCAACTATATTAAAACCACTTCTGGACAGGGACTTACATAAATGGATGTGTAATGTAATTTGCAAATCAATGATGTAAAAAGTGTGAATGTATTGCTCTTCTAACTCAGGAATATGGTTTAGAATGAATCCAGCTCATGCTGTTTATATACTGTTTTAACTGTGTGTGTGTGTTATTCTTCAAAACTGAAATTTTACCTTATGCTAATATTTATTTAATAAAACACCAAAACCTCAAATCACTTTCTACCTTCTGTTATTACAAAGTTTCAGTACGCTTTGAAAAATCTGTGTTGGATTCATGATAATACAGGATTTTTACTCCTGACTTTCATTATTAATATTATTATTATTATTGACTGTGGGTGTTTTAATTTCACAGGTCCAGGATGACATTCTGCATTGAAAACTAACAAAAAATCAAAATGTATCTAAAATCATATATACATGTTTATCAAAATTATATCAGGTGCTAAAATTAACACTTGTGTAGCGTTACATGCCACGACACTAACAGTCACACAATAAAACTAGCGAGTGAACTATTTAGTGCACATTATGTAGGGAGTAGTGAATGACATAAAATATGTCATATCTTCTTGCTATATGTGTCATGCACATCACAACAAAAAGGGAAAAAAATTCCAGATTCTTTTAACTGAATTTTGGGTGTTGTAGTTTATTGGCGAATGTAGTCCAATGAATTGCGCGTCATTTTAACGACATGTACCACAATCCATTGCGCAAATAAATCAGACAGCCACGGTTGCGGTGTTTGACAGCGGCAGTCAGCCTGTGACCAGCTCACTTGGTAAGGCCGCCCGCTACATAACTAACGTCAGTGTCGTTTCTTTGTCCAGCTCTACTACCGACTCCTCGGTGACCGCTTCACAGAATGTCCGACGGCGGGGGGACGGAGGAGAACTCTGGCACCATGGAGGTGTCTGCCGTTCAAACGGTCGCTGATACCTCGGTGCTGCAAAAGCACATTCGGAAACTGGTACCGCTGCTCCTGGAAGATGGCGGCGAGGCCCCGGCCTCACTGGAAACCGCCCTGGAGGAGAAGAGCGCCGTGGAGCAGATGAGAAAATTTCTAGCTGATCCACAAGTTCACACCATCTTGGTGGAGAGAAGTGCACTCAAAGGTACGTTTAGCAACAAGCGCTTAGATGGATGATTTTATTTAAATACCAAGCCTGTTTGTTCAGCGACCCTTTAAAATGAACGTAACGTTATTTTGCTAGTTAGCTGTCCATCCATCACCAGCGAAATGACGTTAAGCCTTACGGTAGCTAGCCATCTCAACGCTGTATGTGACCTAAAGTCAGTGTTTTTGGTAGCTGGTTAGATGGGGCTAATTATTAACGCATCCATCCCATCATTCTGCTGTAACACAACTACGCCACTTTGGGTGGGGAAGTGAAAAACGGTAAATGATCACACAATACACTCCAAGGTGTGCTAGTGGTTATATGAAGTCCCAGTGACACATATTGAATTAGTGCAGGATCGTATGCAAATTAGGATCGTCAAAATTACTGATATCGGTCCTGTACTAAAGCGAATAAGGCAAACACACAGTACTTATAAAACCACAGGGCCCCATTTCAGAAGATGACATAAGTCACGGAGCTTCAAAGATAATGAATCTTTGTGTGCACCTTCTTGGGTTTTATCATGTGAATCATTGTGTCAATGAATATATTATTTCCCCTTTCTTCCGGGCATATTAATCCTGAGCTGCTTGCCTTTATTAATGTTTTAAGAGTGCTAAAGCTTGATCCCTTAGTCATGCACATGACCAGCCACTGAGTCTGAGAGTGTAGGTTTTGGTTTCCCAGCCAGAGTCACTGCCCCAGCCCATTTGTGTTTTGCTGAGAATATTAATACTGCAGTGCAGAGAGGGAAGTGTCTGCAGATGATTTTCTTTTCCTACCACCGTGACCTCACTTGGAGAGGAGGGTGGGGCTATGGATGGATAGACTGATTGCAATGTCAGCCTACTGCATCATGGCCCACTATATAAAGATGAACTCAGTTTTTGTCTGCAGTCCAAATAATTTATTTTTAGTCCTGTTTTTGGCCTTACTGGACTAAGTGAAAGTCCCTAAATAGTGACTGGAGACATGGTGAACAACTTCAACTTATCTTGATGCTCTGATCAAGTGATATGGTTGTAATTTAAATGTAGTTTATAGGGGGAAATGTTTGTAGTCTACTAACTCATATCTGATTTTAACAGCTTCCAACATCCCTTATGGATTTACGCAGAAATATAACCTTGATTTTTATTTGCTTTTCACACAGAGGATGTTGGAGATGAAGGAGAGGAGGAGAAAGAGTGCATCACTTATAACGTCAACATTGACATACACTATGGGGTCAAGTCCAACAGGTAAATTATGCATCTAAAGTGCTGAACAGAGGTGGTCTGTTCAGCTGTGCTATAGCAAAAAGTGGAATAATTCTATCTAATTAACTTGTTTTCTCCATTTAACTGTTTAGGATGTGGGTTTAGTTTAATAGAGTTCACTCTGTTAATTCAGAGCTATCAATGTTTGCTCCTTTCTTCCCTGCAGCTTGGCTTTGATCAAGAGGACTGGAGTCATTGATGCAGACAAGCCCATATCAACCCAAGTTCGAGTTCTGACCTTGAGTGAGGACTCACCCTACGAGACGCTCCACTCGTTCATCAGCAATGCTGTTGCACCTTTCTTCAAGTCCTATATCCGTGAGTCTGGCAAGGCAGACAGGTAATTTTTCAAGTGTGTTGTATTATTTTGATAGTTTCACCACATTCTGTTAAATTAACCTGATGTTGTAACACAGCATTAGTAGTGAAAGTGACATTAGATGATTGAAAATGAATCCAAACCCCTTAAATCCCTGTGATCACCTTTCAGAGATGGGGATAAGATGGCTCCCTCTGTTGAAAAGAAGATTGCTGAGCTGGAGATGGGTCTTCTTCATCTGCAGCAGAACATTGAGATTCCTGAGATCAGCCTGCTCATCCATCCCATCATCACAAACATTGCCAAGCAGTCCTATGAGCGTGGGGAGAAGCCCAAGGTCACAGACTTCGGTGATAAGGTGGAGGATCCAACATTTCTTAACCAGCTGCAATCTGGAGTCAACCGCTGGATCAGGGAGATCCAAAAGGTAAACTGAGAGAAACCAACTTATTGATACTCCTTATAATAGGAAATATCTGGGGATATTTTTTCCTACTTACCCACTGGGTTTTTATGCCTTTTCCACCCACCTTTTTATCAGGTGACAAAGCTGGATCGTGACCCAGCTTCAGGCACAGCCTTGCAGGAGATCAGTTTCTGGCTGAATCTGGAAAGAGCCCTTAACAGGATCCAGGAGAAGAGAGAGAGCCCCGAGGTTCTGCTCACACTGGACATCCTAAAACACGGCAAACGTTTCCATGCTACTGTCAGCTTTGACACTGACACAGGTGAGTAATAACTACTCATAATTTTCTTAGTTTGTAAAGTTCATGCTTGCTTTTCTGGTAGTTGTTTGGACAATAAACATTTTCCCTTCCTTTACCCACAGGTCTGAAACAGGCTGTAGAAACTGTCAATGACTACAATCCTCTGATGAAGGACTTCCCTCTCAATGACCTGCTCTCTGCCTCAGAGCTTGATAAGATTCGCCAGGCTCTGATGGCCATATTCACTCACCTGAAAAAGATTAGGAACACCAAGTATCCTATTCAGAGAGCTCTGCGTTTGGTAGAGGCCATTTCCAGGGACTTGAGCTCGCAGCTCCTCAAAGTGTTGGGCACCAGGAAGCTCATGCATATTGCTTATGAGGAATTTGAAAAGGTTAGTGTCGTAAATTAAGTCTACTGTACCTTTTCCCCCCATAATATGTAAATGCTTACTTTAGCTAATCAGAATCTAATGTTTTCCTAAATGTAATTCATTTTTTGTTGCAGGTGATGGTTGTTTGCTTCGAGGTGTTCCAGACCTGGGAGGATGAATACGAGAAACTCCAGGTGCTTTTGAGGGATATAGTCAAGAGGAAGAGAGAGGAGAACCTGAAAATGGTGTGGCGTCTAAGCCCCGCCCACAGGAAGCTCCAGTCCCGTCTCGACCACATGAGACGTTTCAGAAGGCAGCATGAGCAGCTGAGAGCTGTCATTGTCCGTGTGCTGAGGCCTCAGGTAGAGTGCACATTCTTTGTATATATTTTGAAATTATTAAATGTTAATGTTAAAATGAAATGTTTTCTTGTTTTAAAGCTTTTTACTATAGAAACAAAAGTATTTTTATTTGTTCTTGATTTAAAACTGTTTCTGTAACATTTTGTCTCCAGGTTTCTGCTGTGCCACAGCATGCCCCTGGAGAGACAGTTGAGCCTCAAGACATGAAGGTAGCTGGAGTTCTCTTTGATGCAGCTGATGCTAATGCTATTGAAGAGGTCAACCTGGCATACGAGAATGTCAAAGAGGTCGACGGTCTGGATGTGTCAAAGGAAGGCATGGAAGCCTGGGAAGCTGCTATGAAGCGTTATGATGAGCGTATCGACCGCGTGGAAACCCGCATCACTGCCCGCCTACGTGATCAGCTGGGAACCGCCAAGAACGCCAACGAGATGTTCCGCATCTTCTCCCGCTTCAATGCTCTGTTTGTGCGACCCCATATCCGTGGTGCCATCCGAGAGTACCAGACACAGCTCATCCAGCGTGTGAAAGATGACATTGAGTCACTGCATGACAAGTTCAAAGTGCAGTATCCTCAGAGCCAGGCCTGTAAGATGAGCCATGTGCGGGACCTGCCACCTGTGTCTGGGTCCATCATCTGGGCCAAGCAGATTGACCGTCAGCTGACTGCTTATATGAAGAGGGTGGAGGATGTTCTGGGAAAAGGCTGGGAGAACCATGTGGAGGGGCTGAAGCTGAAGCAGGATGGAGATAGCTTCAGAGCTAAACTCAACACTCAAGAGATATTTGATGACTGGGCTCGCAAGGTATGGACTTGATTATAGATTTAAATGTAGTCTAACATTTGTAAATGTTGTTTATTGGCCATTTTTCTCATATATCAATATTGTTTTTGTATTTACTCTGTTACATTGCAAGTTTTTTGTCATCTTGTGTTTTGAAATTATTGATCATCCCTTTCCCTCATAAATCAGGTGCAGCAGCGTAACCTTGGTGTGTCTGGACGCATCTTCACCATCGAGAATACCCGTGCCCGAGGACGCACAGGAAATATGCTGAAACTTAAAGTCAATTTCCTTCCTGAGATCATCACCTTGTCCAAAGAGGTCCGCAACCTAAAGTGGTTGAGCTTCCGTGTTCCTTTGGCCATTGTCAACAAAGCCCACCAAGCTAACCAGCTATATCCATTTGCCATCTCTCTGATTGAGAGCGTTCGCACTTATGAGCGCACTTGTGAGAAGGTGGAGGAGAGGTCCTCTATCTCGCTGCTGGTGGCTGGGCTCAAGAAAGAGGTTCAGGCTCTTATTACTGAAGGCATCACTCTGGTGTGGGAGTCGTACAAGCTGGATCCTTATGTTCAGAGGCTGGCTGAGACTGTCTTCAACTTCCAGGAGAAGGTCAGTGTTAAAGCGCTGTCACCTTTCAGTGGCATATATACTGTATAAATACAGGCTCACTTCACACTGTTATTTGTCAATGTTGTTTTCAGGTGGATGACCTCTTACTGATTGAGGAGAAAATAGATCTGGAGGTTCGCTCTCTGGAGACTTGCATGTTTGATAACAAGACCTTCTCTGACATCCTCAATCGAGTCCAGAAGGCTGTGGATGACCTCAATTTGCACTCTTATTCCAATCTGCCCATCTGGGTCAACAAGCTTGACATTGAGGTTGGGCCACAAAAAAAGGATAAAATGTCCTAAATTATGTAACTTTTTTTTCTTCATTTGAGGATGGTGTTAAAATGGCACCTTTTTTTTTTTTTTTTTTTTTTTTTTTTTCATAGATCGAACGCATCCTGGGAGTGCGTCTGCAGGCTGGTCTTAAGGCCTGGACCCAGGTGCTGCGTGGCCAGGTAGAAGACAAAGCTGATGTGGACATGGATACAGAGGCTCCACAAGTGAGCCACAAACCTGGAGGCGAGCCCAAGATCAAGGTTAGGTTGTCATTGTGTTGCTTTGTGCCATGCTAGTGCCACAAATAAAACAGTCAACTTGGGATACCTGAAAAGAGCTAACGTTTTTTTTTTTGTTTTTTTTTTTTTCGTTTTTTTTAAATTCTCAGAATGTTGTCCATGAGCTAAGGATTACTAACCAGGTCATTTACCTGAACCCACCAATTGAAGACTGTCGCTACAAGCTCTACCAGGAGATGTTTGCCTGGAAGATGATCATCCTTTCTCTTCCCAGGATCCAGAGCCAGAGATACCAGGTAGAGACAGTTTAATACAGTATGTATCTGAATGTTGGGAGAAAGAAGATGCATGTACTACTTATCTTTTAGCTGAGATATGGAGAGGGTATGGATGCTGTGTCCTATTAAGACTACTGTTACTTCTTATATCTAAGAAACTGTGTTGTTCCCCACCAGGTTGGTGTCCACTATGAATTGTCAGAGGAGGAGAAGTTCTACCGAAATGCCTTGACAAGGATGCCAGATGGGCCTGCAGCTTTAGAGGAGGCCTACAATGCAGTGGAAGATATAGTCAATGAGGTGGAGCAGTATGTTAAGGTAAGAGCCACCTTGTATTAATGAATCACATCAAGTGTTGTATACATTTAGACTTGTTGAAACAAAGTTGTTGGAGGAACAGATATAATGAAATTGTTGAATTTATCAGTTTTATTTTTTTATACTGTTTCCTCTTTAACTCAAATCATAGTATCTTTACATATGTTTGTCAGTATCCCTCCATTGGTCAATGGTTTTCTTCGTTGGCTCTGTTCAGGTATGGTTACAGTACCAGTGCTTGTGGGACATGCAAGCTGAGAACATCTACAACCGTCTGGGTGAAGATCTCACCAAGTGGCAGGCCCTGCTGGTCCAGATCCGCAAAGCACGTGGAACCTTTGATAATGCAGAGACACGCAAAGAGTTTGGACCTGTGATCATTGACTATGGCAAGGTAATGATGGGTAGCAATTATAGGTGTTGTTTTAACATTCTCCTGAAAATTAAAACACAGTGGTTGAGTCTGTAACAGTCTATAAAAAGACATTTTAGATGACATTTTATACACCTTTACTAGCTCCATTATTGTAAAGGAAGTGGAAGCCATCTATGTAAACCTATATGCAAATTTGCTGCCCCATCTTATACAGTTAAAAACCCCTTGGTGACATCCCTCTTGTTCCTGGCAGGTCCAGTCCAAAGTTAACCTGAAGTATGACTCCTGGCACAAAGAAGTCCTCAGCAAGTTTGGACAGATGCTTGGACAGAACATGCAGGACTTCCATGCCCAGATCTCCAAGGTAACACATAGCATGATTGAGGACCATGTCTTTTGGCCAGTTTTGATTCCAAAGACTTTGTTTGGACAATTGTTTTGTGAACTAGACTTTTTTTTTTTTCTTACCTTTTTCTGCTCCTTTATTAGTCCCGTCAAGACCTGGAGCAGCATTCTGTGGACACAGCTAGCACTTCAGATGCTGTCAACTTCATAACATATGTGCAGACATTGAAGCGCAAGATCAAACAGTTTGAAAAAAATGTGGATGTAAGTACTCAAACACACTGTGCCCTCTCCTTCATGAATTTAGTTTAAGCATGATTGGCTCTAACCAGATTCTCCCCCTTCTACCGCCAGTTGTTCCGTAATGGACAGCGTTTACTGGAGAAGCAGAGATTCCAGTTCCCTCCATCTTGGCTTTACATTGACAACATTGAAGGTGAATGGGGTGCCTTCAGTGACATAATGAAGCGCAAAGATACTGCTATCCAGCAGCAGGTGGCCAACCTGCAGATGAAGATCGTTCAGGAGGACAAAGCTGTGGAAAACCGCACCACTGACTTGCTCAATGAGTGGGAGAAGACAAAACCAGTTGCTGTAAGTTATCTTAAGTTCAACAAGAAACGTACTTTACAGGTGGAGGTTGTAGTGGTTTGTAGTTTTTCAGGTGCACTGGTTACTGCTCATTTGTGAGGTCGAATAGATGAAGACATTTGTTAAAGTGATCATCTGAGATTTTTTTGACATTCTCTAATGAGCAACTGTTCCATCAGGGTAACCTGCGTCCAGAGGAGGCTCTTCAGTCTTTGACCATCTATGAAGGCAACTTTGGCCGTCTGAAGGTTGAAAGGGAGAAATGCGCCCGTGCCAAAGAGGCCTTGGAGCTCACTGATACTGGCCTGTTCAGTGGCAGTGAAGAGAGGGTGCAGGTAATACCTCATGCCTTCACAGAAAGATCACCACTAGGTCTCTCAAAGACCCCATTATGCATGGAGTTTTATCTCTCACCGTATCTTTGTTTCTTATAGGTGGCACTGGAAGAGCTACATGACCTGAAAGAGGTTTGGTCTGAGCTGTCAAAGGTTTGGGAACAAATTGACCAAATGAAAGAGCAGCCATGGGTGTCTGTCCAGCCTCGCAAGGTAAGGAATTCACATTGATCATGCAGATCATTGATGTTAAGTTGCCTTGCATTTAACTGTTCTCTTTTTGGTGTCGTAGCTTCGGCAGAACCTGGATGCTCTTCTGAACCAGCTGAAGAACTTCCAAGCAAGACTGCGACAGTATGCTTCCTATGAGTATGTCCAGAGGCTGCTTAAAGGATACCTGAAGGTCAGGCACCTGGCTTTTCCATATTAAGTACATATTTTCTAATGTAAAAACTAAAATAATGGATTATTAAATCCTTTTTCTGACCAGGTCAACATGTTGGTGATTGAGCTGAAATCTGAGGCTCTCAAGGACCGCCACTGGAAGCAGCTAATGAAGCGTTTGCATGTGAACTGGGTCCTGTCAGAGCTGACCCTGGGACAGATCTGGGATGTAGATCTGCAGAAGAATGAGATGGTGGTGAAAGATGTTCTTCTGGTAGCACAGGGAGAGATGGCTTTGGAGGAGTTCCTCAAGCAGGTGAAGATGAACTGTGTAGTTGTGATGCTTATGGAGGGGACACGCTATGTTTTTATCAATGTTTTCAGTCCAAATAATGATGAATGATTAACATTTTTGCAGAGCTTTAAAATTATCATATGCTGTGTTTGCTGGTTCTCAGATCCGTGAAGTGTGGAACTCATATGAGCTGGACCTTGTGAACTACCAGAACAAGTGTCGTCTGATTAGAGGCTGGGATGACCTCTTCAACAAGGTCAAAGAACACATCAATAGCGTGTCTGCCATGAAGTTGTCTCCCTACTACAAGGTAAACAGTTTCACTTTTTCTGCATTTGGACAGTCGTTTACAGCAGTGTACAACTATTTCATTGCATCAGAAGTGCATCATCACCATACCCTTTCTTCCTTTTTTCTTTCAGGTGTTTGAGGAAGATGCCCTAAGCTGGGAAGACAAGTTGAATCGCATCATGGCTCTGTTTGACGTTTGGATTGATGTCCAGCGTCGCTGGGTCTACCTGGAAGGCATCTTCACAGGCAGCGCTGACATCAAACATCTGCTGCCTGTAGAAACCCAGAGATTCCAGAGGTAATTCAGTTTTCACAAAGAACTCATGTATGAGTTCCACCAGTTACAACTGTAAAACCTTTATTTCTGTAACTTAATGTAATCTCTCCATGTGTTAATTCCACAGTATCAGCACAGAGTTCTTGGCACTGATGAAGAAGGTGACAAAGTCTCCTTTAGTGATGGATGTGCTGAACATACAAGGAGTGCAGAGGTCTTTGGAGCGACTTGCTGACCTTCTGGGCAAAATCCAGAAAGCTCTTGGAGAATACTTGGAGAGAGAGAGATCCTCATTCCCCAGGTAATGCAGTGATAGCTCAAAGTGGAAATGTGCATTGTTTTTGATTTTAATAATGAAAATGCAATATAAATATCAGTTAGAATCACTTTCCTGTAGTGAGCTTTGGTGATTCATACATTTATGTACTAATTTATGATTCTTCTTTTTTTGTTTTTTTCTTTTACCAAAGGTTCTACTTTGTGGGAGATGAGGACCTCCTTGAGATCATTGGCAACAGCAAGAATGTGGCCAAACTGCAGAAGCACTTCAAAAAGATGTTTGCTGGCGTCTCCAGCATCCTGCTCAACGAGGACAACACAGAGGTGCTGGGGATCTCGTCCCGCGAGGGTGAGGAGGTTCTGTACAAGACGCCAGTTTCCATCACAGAACACCCCAAGATCAACGAGTGGTTGACGCTGGTGGAGAAGGAGATGAGGGTAACGCTTGCCAAGCTGCTCGCTGAGTCTGTCACAGAGGTCATCACTTTCAACAAGGGCACAGCCGTTGACCTGAGCCAGTACATCAGCTGGATTGATCGTTACCAGGTCAGCACTGAGAACATTCAGTATTTGTTACAGACATGTACATTTGGCAACATGTTGGAAATGTTTTTTTTTTCCTCTCTCCACAGGCACAGCTGGTGGTCCTGTCCACCCAGATTGCCTGGTCTGAGAACATTGAGTCTGCACTGACCACTATCTCTGGTGGTGGGGACATGACACCCATGCAGGGAGTACTGTCAAATGTGGAAGCCACACTCAATGTGTTGGCTGATACTGTGTTGATGGAGCAGCCTCCACTTCGCAGGAGGAAACTGGAGCACCTGGTTAGTGCGATATTTTTTTTTTTTTCCGTGCATTTTGAAAATGTTCTTTGTAGTGAAAACTCTGAAATCCTCCTCCTTCTTCATCTTAGATCACCGAGCTGGTGCACCAACGTGACGTGACCAGGACTCTGATCAAGAACAAAATTGACAACCCCAAGTCCTTTGAGTGGCTTAGCCAAATGCGTTTTTACTTTGATCCCAAGCAGACAGATGTATTGCAACAGCTGTCCATTCAGATGGCAAATGCCAAGTTTAACTATGGCTTTGAGTACTTGGGTGTCCAGGACAAGCTTGTCCAGACCCCTCTAACAGACCGCTGCTATTTGACCATGACCCAGGCTCTGGAGGCCCGCCTTGGAGGGTCACCATTTGGTATGTTATTAAATGTGACATCTCTTCTGCACTAGAGATGAAGAATTTATTAGTAAGAAAAGTACTGTTTTACATTTATAAAAACAAAGTTCATTTTGTCATATAGGACCTGCTGGCACAGGAAAGACTGAGTCAGTGAAAGCTCTTGGTCACCAGCTTGGTCGCTTTGTCCTGGTCTTCAACTGTGATGAGACATTTGACTTCCAGGTATGACCTTTTCAGTTTGTTCTTTGGCTAGTTTATAGCCAAGACAGAAAGAGCATAAACATCAGTAGTATCACCCTTTTTTTTTTTTTTTTTTTCCCAGGCCATGGGTCGTATCTTTGTGGGCCTGTGTCAGGTCGGAGCCTGGGGTTGCTTTGATGAGTTCAACCGTCTGGAAGAGAGAATGCTGTCTGCTGTCTCCCAGCAAGTTCAGTACATTCAGGTGGCCTTGAGGGAGCACAGCAACCCTAACAGAGATAGAAGTAAGTATAATATGTGCAACTTGTGTTAAGGTTTTTAAAGCATGAAATTTCAACTGAGAGTAAATCTGTGTCTCCACCTTAGTCACCATCATTTTTTTATCTACACTTAAACATTACTTTACATTAGACTCTTCTGTCTCTCTTTTAGGTGTGCCGGTCACCACAGAGCTCCTCAACAAGCAGGTGAAGGTGAGCCCAGACATGGCCATCTTCATCACCATGAACCCTGGCTATGCTGGCCGCTCCAACCTGCCTGATAATCTGAAGAAGCTCTTCCGCAGCTTGGCCATGACTAAGCCCGACCGTCAGCTTATTGCACAGGTCATGCTCTATTCGCAAGGTTTCCGCACTGCTGAGATCCTCGCCAAGAAGATTGTGCCCTTCTTCAAGTATGTACTGTTTAAGTAAGTTCGTTTTTAGGGGATTTTCTTTTCTGAATGAATCTACTTCCTCTTTCAGACTGTGTGATGAGCAGCTGTCATCTCAGAGCCACTATGATTTCGGCCTGCGAGCTCTAAAGAGTGTGCTGATCAGTGCTGGTAATGTCAAGCGTGAACGCATCCAGAGGATCAAAAGGGAGAAGCTGGAGCGCGGAGAGGATGTTGATGAGAATGATATCGCTGAGAACCTTCCTGAACAAGAGGTATAAACATTTATATTTTGTAGGACTGGGAAATAAAGCTTCAGTATTATTTTTAGTGTTGTATTTTGCAAGCTATTTTTTATTTTATTAATTTTTTAGCTTGGAGAGAACTTGAATGGGTATTTGTCTGTGTTCCGTTCTCTTTAGATCCTGATCCAGAGTGTATGTGAGACCATGGTTCCCAAGCTGGTGGCGGAGGACATCCCTCTGCTGTTCAGCCTGCTGTCAGATGTCTTCCCAGGAGTCCAGTACCATCGTGGAGAGATGACTGCGCTGAGGGAGGAGCTGAAGAAAGTCTGTGGGGAGATGTACCTCACCTATGGGGATGGTGATGATGTGGGCAGCATGTGGGTGGAGAAGGTATGTAGTTTAATTGACTCTGTCTTCTTTGTGTGTCCTGAAATAGACATTAGCTTCAGCATCTGGAGACACAGATGTGTAGGGTTTGACAGAATTTGGGTAATTTTAATATTATGAAACTGTCTCATTCAAACTCCTCCAGGTGCTCCAGCTGTACCAGATCACACAGATCAACCATGGTCTGATGATGGTTGGCCCCTCAGGTAGTGGGAAGTCCATGGCATGGAGGGTGCTGCTCAAGGCCTTGGAGAGACTAGAGGGTGTTGAGGGCGTCGCCCACATAATTGACCCGAAAGCTATCAGCAAGGATCATCTGTATGGAACTCTGGACCCTAATACCCGTGAATGGACCGATGGCTTGTTCACACACATCCTCAGAAAGTGCGTTCTTTGACACAGTTTGCTGTTAAGGTTTCCTAGTGTTTGTTTTTTAAATAACACCTAATCTTTCTATTCCAGGATCATTGACAATGTTCGAGGTGAACTGCAGAAGCGGCAGTGGATCATCTTTGATGGTGATGTTGACCCTGAATGGGTTGAAAATCTCAACTCAGTTCTGGATGACAACAAACTGCTCACACTGCCCAACGGAGAGCGTCTCAGTTTGCCACCAAATGTACTTTAAAAGCTGATTCCTCACTTAAATCTGTTGTAATGAAAAAAATTTTAGGAGCATTTTTTGGTATTTATCCTGACTTTCTGTCTCTCGTCACAGGTTCGTGTGATGTTTGAAGTACAGGACCTTAAGTACGCCACTCTGGCCACTGTGTCTCGCTGCGGTATGGTCTGGTTCAGTGAGGATGTCCTTAGCACTGACATGATCTTCAACAACTTCCTGGCTCGCATTCGCAGCATTCCACTGGATGAGGGAGAGGATGAAGCTCAGCGTAAGAGGAAGGGCACAGAAGATGAAGAGGAGACTGCATCACCAATGCTTCAAGTAAATATTAAGAAGATATTTTACATAAAAATGCAACAAGACATTTCTTCTTTAATGATGTTCTACTGTGTGTTTTCCTCCAGATCCAGCGTGATGCTGCATCTATCCTGCAGCCTTACTTCACCTCCACAGGTCTGGTGATCAAGGCCTTGGAGCACGCGTCCAAGATGGAGCACATCATGGACTTCACCCGCTTGCGCTGCTTGGGTTCACTGTGCTCAATGCTGCACCAGGCCTGCCGTAACGTGGCACTCTACAACAACAATCATCCTGACTTTCCCATGCCCATTGACCAGCTGGAGAGATATTTGCAGGTAACACTTTCAGTTACAAAGAAAGCTGCTGCATATGTGTCTTATTGTTGTATCATCTAGGAACTTTATCATTGCAGAAATGTTTGCACTTTCCTAAAGCTGATGAATGTTATGGTATTTTCTGCAGAGATATTTGATCTATGCAGTGCTCTGGTCCTTCTCTGGTGATGGACGGTTAAAGATGAGGGCTGAGCTCGGGGAGTACATCCGTCGCATCACCACTGTGCCTCTCCCCTCCGCACCTAATGTCCCTATCATTGACTACGAGGTACAGTAAACTAAAACAGCTGTTTCCTGTACTTTAACGTTTTCAGAACAAACACTATATTGTTTTCTGTGCCTTTAGGTGTGCATCTCAGGGGAATGGCAGTCCTGGCAGGGCAAGGTCCCCCAGATTGAGGTAGAGACCCACAAGGTGGCATCTCCTGATGTTGTGGTTCCCACCTTGGACACTGTTCGCCATGAAGCTTTGCTTTACACATGGCTGGCAGAGCACAAACCATTGGTGCTGTGTGGACCTCCTGGCTCTGGAAAAACTATGACCCTGTTTAGCGCTCTCAGGGCATTGCCTGATATGGAGGTGAGACAACAAATAAAAGAATTGATGGTTAAAAATCCTTGAATCTGTTTGTAACTCACCAGTTGACACTATCCTACATGACTGTAGGAATTTAAATTATGCATAAACTTGGCAAAGGTGAGAATATTTTATAGATGACAAATATGTAAATTCAATTCCTTCTCCTGTTTATCAGGTCGTGGGTCTGAACTTCTCCAGTGCCACCACCCCAGAGCTGCTGCTGAAGACCTTTGACCACTACTGTGAGTACCGCCGCACCCCCAACGGTGTGGTCCTTGCCCCCGTCCAGCTGGGCAAGTGGTTGGTGTTGTTCTGTGATGAGATAAATCTGCCGGACATGGATAAGTACGGCACGCAGAGAGTCATCTCCTTCCTCAGACAGGTATGATACATTGTTTGCAAATACAACTGTAATTGCAGGTTTATAATTGCAATTTATAAGTTTTGACATCCATAATCCATGTATGTTAAAGACTTCCTTGTTGTTTCTTTTGCAGATGGTGGAACACGGAGGTTTCTATCGCACTTCAGACCAGACTTGGGTCAAACTGGAGAGGATCCAGTTTGTTGGAGCCTGTAATCCTCCCACTGATCCTGGCAGGAAGCCTCTCACACACAGGTGCATGCACAAACTGAAAATTTATCTCCAAATGGTAAGGACACTGAAAATGCACTGCATAGGACATAAGTCATAACACTGGCCATGTTGTGCTGTTTCTAGGTTCCTGCGTCATGTTCCTGTGGTCTATGTGGACTATCCAGGCCCAGCCTCTCTTACCCAGATTTATGGAACCTTCAACCGTGCCATGCTGCGCCTCATTCCGTCTCTGCGTACCTATGCTGAGCCTCTCACTGCTGCTATGGTTGAGTTTTACACCATGTCTCAGGTAAAGGAAATTACAAAATAATGAAAGCGTAAAGTTTAATACACATTATCCCAGTGTACAAACTAAAAAGAAGTATGTTAAGTTGGTGACTTTTTATAGTTTGTTTTTGCTTGCATATCTTATGTAATCCCCTTTTCACCCAAAATTAAGGAACGGTTCACCCAGGACATACAGCCCCACTACATCTACTCTCCCAGAGAGATGACCCGCTGGGTGAGGGGTATCTTTGAGGCTCTGCGGCCACTTGAGACTCTGCCTGTCGAGGGTCTTATCCGAATCTGGGCCCATGAGGCCCTTCGCCTCTTCCAGGATAGGTGGGTGCAGGTTTCTGAGAGGCTTTGTTGGTTATATGGATGGAACCATTGATGAAATGGTTTTGGCCTGTTAGCTGCATTCTCTTGTCTTTAGCAGAGTGAATCTGTCCCACTTACAAATTTCACAGTAATTTTAAACATGATGATGTTGATCCTAAACTTTATTTCAGGCTGGTTGGAGATGAAGAGAGGAGATGGACAGATGAAAACATTGACATGGTTGCTCTCAAACACTTCCCCAACATTGATAAGGAGAAGGCTCTCAGCAGACCTATCCTCTACAGCAACTGGCTTTCCAAGGTAAAGTAGCAAGAGGCTGAACATGCTGTGTTAATTATACCTTGGCAATGCCACTGAAAGATTTGAATTTACCTTCAATTTTCAGCTGCTCAGTTTCCATTTTTGCTGAGTTTCTTGTTTGTGGGTGCAGGACTACATCCCAGTGGAACAGGAGGAATTGAGGGACTATGTAAAGGCACGTCTGAAGGTTTTCTATGAAGAGGAGCTGGACGTCCCACTGGTGCTCTTCAACGAGGTGCTGGATCACGTCCTCAGGATTGACCGGTAAGTGACAGCCTCTGAATTCCTTTATCTCATACTGCTCATGGACTTTTCAGAATTTTTGTGAACTTTTTATTTTTTTTTTTTATTATGAATCATTTTCTAGAATCTTCCGTCAGCCTCAGGGCCATCTCCTGTTGATTGGTGTGAGTGGAGCAGGAAAGACCACTCTGTCTCGCTTTGTAGCCTGGATGAACGGACTTAGTGTTTACCAGATCAAGGTTGGTAAAATGAATGTGAAGATATTTAGAGCCACATTTGTTCATTTGCCTTTGTCTTTAATGATTTGTGTATGTGTGTTTTCAGGTACACAGGAAATACACTGGGGAAGACTTTGACGAGGACCTGCGTACAGTGCTGCGTCGCTCAGGTTGCAAGAACGAGAAGATAGCGTTCATCATGGATGAGTCCAACGTGTTAGATTCTGGTTTCCTCGAGCGAATGAACACACTGCTGGCCAATGGAGAGGTAAGGTTGCCGTTGTGGTCTGTTTGAAGGCACCAGTTGTTACCACTTTGCAGTCCTCTGAGAAAACCTTAGCTTTCTGAAATTGGGAAATCTGTTTGGGTTGTGTACAAGCCATTTTCTGGTTTTCAATATAAAATATTACCATTGTAGGTCCCTGGTCTGTTTGAAGGGGATGAGTATGCCACCTTGATGACTCAGTGTAAGGAGGGAGCCCAGAAGGAAGGCCTGATGCTTGACACACATGAGGAGCTGTATAAATGGTTCACTAGCCAGGTCATCAGAAACCTCCATGTGGTTTTCACCATGAACCCCTCATCAGAGGGCCTGAAAGACAGGGCTGCCACATCTCCTGCCCTTTTCAACAGGTATCAGAGGCATTATGAACACTGATCCTGACTGAATATATTGCATCGGAGAAACGAAGGGAATACAGAAAATTGAGTTTCTGTGTTAAATGAAAACTGTTTCTTTATGCCAGGTGTGTCTTGAACTGGTTTGGAGACTGGTCCACAGAGGCGCTTTATCAGGTGGGTAAGGAGTTCACCAGCAAGATGGACCTGGAGAAACCAAACTACAAGGTGCCAGACTACATGCCCACTGTGTATGACAAACTGCCCCAGCCACCATCTCATCGCGAGGCTATCGTCAATGGCTGTGTGTTTGTACACCAGACGCTTCACCAGGTACAGATATATGCAATGCTGGTTCAATAGGCACAAAGTGTGTATGTGTAACACTTCATATGTGTACTTTATAAATGTTTTTAACTCTTCATAGGCTAACAACCGTCTGGCCAAGCGAGGTGGTCATACCATGGCCATTACACCTCGCCACTACCTGGACTTTATCAATCAGTATGCCAACCTGTTCAATGAGAAACGCAGCGAGCTGGAGGAGCAGCAGATGCACCTCAACGTTGGTCTCCGTAAGATCAAGGAGACTGTTGATCAGGTAATTTTGTATTTTATTTTATTTAATGTATATGCATACATTAAATGCTGTTTTGTCCCGCCCGCTTTTGAAAACCTGGGAAGGTTGTTCTCCACAAACCAGCCAGGTGTCATTCTTTGCTTGCTCTTGTCCAACTCCTTGGTTGTACTTTTACTGTCTCATCAAGGTGGAAGAGCTTCGTCGTGACCTGAGAATTAAGAGCCAAGAGCTGGAGGCAAAGAACGCTGCTGCCAACGACAAGCTGAAGAAGATGGTCAAAGACCAGCAGGAGGCTGAGAAGAAAAAGGTACGCAGGGCGAATAATTTTCTCCTAGAGGACAAACACAACTTGTTGATATTAAGCATTTGAACATGTTACAAACTACAGATGTGATTCTGTGAACTCTGTATTGCAAAGTATTAACTCATATTGTTATTATTGCGATTCCAGGTGATGAGCCAGGAGATCCAGGAAGCTGTGTACAAGCAGCAGGAGGTAATCAAGGACAAACAACTGAGAGTCAAACAGGACCTCGACCAGGTGGAGCCTGCTGTTATTGAGGCTCAGAATGGTACAGTGGTTTATTTACTCACATCTGTCTTCACTGTGTATAATTAATTTGTTGTCACAGTTATACACTTTGCTTAATAGAATTTTGGTGATTATATATTTTTCTCTTCTTCAGTCATTGAGTTCCATTATATTACAATGTTGTCTACTGTTAACAATCTGATCTTTACTTACATCCTCCCTTCATCACTGCCCTGCCCTTGTCATAATCACCCTCCTTGTTCGCCTGATGTTGATAGCTGTTAAGTCCATTAAGAAGCAGCACCTGGTGGAGGTGCGTTCCATGGCCAATCCACCTGCAGCCGTGAAGCTGGCACTTGAGTCTATCTGCTTGCTTCTGGGGGAGAGCACAACTGACTGGAAGCAGATCCGATCCATCATCATGAGAGAGAACTTCATCCCCACCATTGTTAACTTTTCAGCTGAAGAGATCAGGTGAAATGAGAATGTATTCTGAATTTTTTTTTTTTCACTAAAGTGCTCCCTGTCCCTCTCTCTTGCTGCCCCCTTTGCTCCCAAACCCTCCCCTTTTTCCCCTCTTCTCACTGCTTCTTCCTTTCAAACACCTTCCTCCTTTCACCTAACTAGCGGTGAGTTCTATTAAGCGACAGCACCTAGTAGAAGTGCGGGCTATGACCAATCCCCCAGCTGCAGTCAAACTGGCCCTGGAGTCTATCTGTCTTATGCTGGGCGAGGAGACCAATGACTGGAAAAAAATCAGACAAGTTATTATCAGGGACAATTTCATCAGCAGCATAGTCAACTTTTCCTCTGAGGAAATGAGGTACCAGTGTATCTGTTTAGTCCTTATCCACTGGAAGTGCAAATGATATTCAATCAGCATATTAATCAAGTGGAACCTGTGATTATTACTTGATTTTAGGTTTCTGGAATTTTTTTTTTTTTTTTTTTTTTTGTGTGTGTGTGTGTCTGTGGAATCAGAACACGAACCAATAACTTGCTGAACAGCTACTGAAACCTGGTTAGTGATCATATGTCGTCATTGTGATATGATACGAAGTACACTCATTCTTCAAGCAAAAGGAAAATTTAAGTGATAGAATAGCCTTCATATTTAATTTCCTCTGATTTGTGACATTGAAGTATTTACTGTAAAAGATGCTTCTACCTTCTAACTTATTGGACCGTTTTCACTTTATCCAGTGACTCGATCCGTGAGAAGATGAAGAAGAACTATCTGTCCAACCCAAGTTACAACTATGACCAAGTCAACAGGGCGTCTCTGGCCTGCGGGCCTATGGTGAAATGGGCAATTGCTCAGGTAAGAAACAAAAAAAAAAAAAAAAAATCAGAAGATAAAACGGAATGCATTTTTAATGTATACTGTGGTGTTCTGCTCCCCTAGCTCAATTACGCTGACATGCTGAAGCGTGTGGAGCCACTGCGTAATGAACTACAGAAGCTTGAAGATGACGCCAAAGACAACAAGACAAAGGCAGAAGAGGTGGAGCAGATGATCAGAGACCTGGAGGCTAGCATCGCCCGCTACAAGGAGGAGTACGCCGTCCTCATCTCAGAAGCCCAGGCCATTAAGGCCGACCTGGCTGCAGTTGAGGCTAAGGTAACAATTCATCAAACCTGTGCCTAGTTTCCTTCATGTTTCCCCCTCAGGTCTGGTCATAATGGAAACATCTTGCATCTTCTTGGCCTTTGCTCCCAGGTGAATCGCAGCACAGCCCTGCTGAAGAGTCTGTCTGCTGAAAGGGAACGCTGGGAGAAGACCAGCGAGACCTTCAAGAACCAGATGTCCACCATAGCCGGAGACTGTCTCCTCTCTGCAGCATTCATTACCTATGCTGGCTACTTTGAACAACAGATGAGACAGAACCTCTTCACTACTTGGTCTCACCACCTGCAGCAGGCCAACATTCAGGTACTTAGAACTCTGAAGTTACTTGGGGTCATCACATCTACAAATCTCAGCCACATTCACATTACTATTAGGTATGTAGATGCAGTGTATTACTGTGGTTGTTATGCTCATTGAAGACATAAAAAATACATCAAATATGTCTTGGGGATACACAAATTATGTCATAAAATGAATCATATGCACCATCCTTGCACAATATTATACATATTTTGCATTTCCTTTAATTGGTGTCAGATTCCTAACTCCACTTGGCCAAATTTTCTTCCCCAGTTCCGTACAGATATCGCCAGAACTGAGTATCTGTCGAATGCTGACGAGAGGCTCCGCTGGCAAGCCAACTCTCTCCCAGCTGATGACCTCTGTACTGAGAACGCTATCATGCTCAAGAGGTTCAACAGGTCAGTGTCTTATTTGTTTGAAAATATAATATATTTTTGGCACTGACTTGATTTTACAGTCCAATTGATCTGTTCTATACCATTGACCTTCACAGGTACCCGCTCATCATCGATCCATCTGGCCAAGCCACAGAGTTCATAATGAATGAGTATAAAGACCGCAAAATCACCAGGACCAGTTTCCTGGATGACGCCTTCAGGAAAAACCTGGAGAGTGCTTTGCGTTTTGGAAACCCTCTTCTGGTCCAGGTAAAAGCAGTTACTTCACGCTGCTGACCTTTTATGGTGCAGTTGCTGTGTAATCAATGTCTGTTCATGAAGAATTTGTTTAACCGTCATTTTAATTTTTGAATCCTTCAGGATGTAGAAAGTTACGACCCCATCCTAAATCCAGTGCTGAACAGAGAGGTGCGCAGGACTGGAGGACGTGTCCTTATCACCCTTGGAGACCAGGACATTGATCTGTCACCTTCCTTTGTGATCTTCCTCTCCACACGGGATCCAACAGTGAGTTCAGTCATTCAGGATTACTAGAAGATGAACAAATTTTAATAAGTCTAATTTACAAAGACAGAAAATGTTTCCTCATTGAAATGATTGTATATAGAAGTAAATCTGTGACATCTCTAATGTATACAGGTTGAGTTCCCACCAGACTTGTGCTCTCGTGTAACGTTTGTCAACTTCACCGTGACACGCAGCAGTTTGCAGAGCCAGTGTCTCAACGAGGTCCTAAAGGCTGAGAGACCTGATGTGGATGAGAAACGCTCTGACCTCCTCAAACTGCAGGGTGAGACAGAAAGTGGCAGAAGAGGAGGGGGCTGGTCAACACTGACTGGGATGCTACATGAGTTATGGTGGTAAAATATTTGAGACACGAGAAATCCTAATACCAACTGTCCTCCTGGCTCCTTTTTAGGCGAGTTCCAGCTGCGTCTGCGTCAACTGGAAAAATCCCTTCTGCAGGCCCTCAATGAGGTAAAGGGCCGTATCCTTGACGACGACACCATCATCACTACGTTGGAGAACTTGAAGAAGGAGGCAGCTGAGGTGACCAGGAAAGTGGAGGAGACTGATATTGTCATGGCTGAGGTGGAGGCAGTGTCACAGCAATACCTGTCCCTGTCTTCTGCCTGCAGCAGCATCTACTTCACCATGGAGGCTCTCAACCAGGTCTGGACACATCTGGGTTTCTCTTTCATCCTTTTTTTTTTTTTTTTTTTTGTTAAATCTCACCATGTCTTTCTAATATTGATATTCAAATTATGACTTACATAAGTGACACTACCTAATACATCTTTTACTGTTGTTCTAGATGCACTTCCTGTACCAGTACTCTCTTCACTTCTTCCTGGACACCTACCACACAGTGCTGTATGAGAATCCCAACCTCAAGAACATCAGCGACCATTCACAGAGACTCGCTCACATCACCAAAGACCTTTTCCAGGTACAAACTGCACTTTTAAAGCACAAGCACCTTGGTTTTTGGTGGTGTGATGATTGTAAATGAATATTAACTGAATACATATACTGTTTGTCTTCTCCTGGGTGTAGGTGGCATTCAACAGAGTAGCCAGAGGTATGCTGCACCAGGATCACATCACCTTTTCCATGCTGCTGGCTAAGATCAGCTTAAAGGGCATGACTAGGTAAGACACCGGTATTACACCCCCAGACTACTACCATAGGCAGCATTTTTAAAAAACACAAGAGGTTGTTCAGTAATATCAGTCATTCAAAATCTTCTCACTTTGAATCCATTTCTTTGCAGTGAGCCCTCATATGATACTGAGTTCCAGCACTTCCTGCGTGGTAAGGAGATTGTTCTGACTGGTACATCACTGCCCAAAGTGAAGGGTCTGACCACTGACCAGAGTGAGGCCATGGTCCGCCTGAGCCACCTGCCGGCGTTCAAAGACCTTATTGCCAAAGTTCAGGCCGACGAGGTGAGTATTGACAGATATTGTTTGTCTGTTAGCACTTCTCTGTTAGAACATACTGGTATTTGTCAATGTAACTTTATTGGTATGTGAGTACATTGTCAGTGATCCTTATTTCCTGGTTTTGTTGGTGATGCAGCAATTCTTCATGTGGATTGAGAGCAACACTCCAGAGCTGGCTGTTCCTTATCTGTGGTCAGAAGAGAAGCAGTCCAGTGAGTACATGGACTTACACTTTGCTTACCCTAAATAATTATGTATTATTTTATGTTACTGATTAAAATATTCAGCTTTAATAACCTTATGTTTTGTTTTTTGTTTTGTTTTTTTCTGCTCAGCTCCCATTGGCCAGGCAGTGCATCAGCTGTTGCTGATTCAGGCCTTCCGCCCTGACCGGCTGCTGGCTATGTCACACATTTTTGTCTCGAAGGTCTTGGGAGAAACCTTCATGAACATCATTGAGCAGCCTCTTGACCTGGCTAACATTGTGGATAATGAGGTAATAAACAGTGTTTCTTCAGTAATTGCTGCTTCAGGTGCATTTGCCATATTTATTATTGAATCTCTGGATAATGTCCCTCTTGATGTGTCTCTAGGTGAAGCCCAGCACTCCAGTGTTGATGTGCTCTGTACCAGGTTATGATGCCAGCGGGTTGGTCAGAGATCTGGCTGCTGAACAGAACAAACAAATCACCTCTGTCTCTATCGGTAAGCAACGATTTTCTGCTGTGGTTAAACGGACACCCAAATCAGATCCTCCAGTCATAGGCTTGGTGACGATACTGTGACTGTTCTGTCCACAGGCTCGGCTGAGGGCTTCAATAAGGCTGACAGAGACATAAACACTGCTGTCAAGTCTGGCAGGTTGGTAATGTTGTCTCTGTGAGCATCGCCACCTTGTTTTGTAGGACCTGTATCCTGACTGTTTTCCTTTTGCAGGTGGGTGATGTTGGAGAACGTCCACCTGGCTCCCGGTTGGCTGATGCAGCTGGAGAAGAAGCTTCACTCAATGCAGCCTCATGCCAGCTTCAGACTTTTCCTGACAATGGAGATCAACCCCAAGGTATATCACATCACTGGTTTAAAATAAATAAATAAAATTTAAAAAATAACTGCATTTCATACTCTTGGCATTGAAGAACTCACTGAGAGCAAAGCCACAAATTAATTCTCACCTCTAGTTCCAGAGTTTCAATATACAGTTTTATTTATATATATATATATATATATATATACATCTTTTTTTTTTTTTTTTTAAAAACATCCTCAAACTCTTAAGTGCTGTGTTTTCCTGCCAGGTACCAGTGAATCTCCTGCGTGCTGGTCGCATCTTTGTGTTTGAGCCTCCTCCTGGTGTCAAAGCCAACATGCTCAGGACTTTCTGCAGCATCCCTGTGGCTCGCATGTGCAAGGTGACATGAGCTTCTTTCACCAACACACAAGCATGGCAAACGGAGTCGTTGTACCCGATACTGCCTGCACACTTTCACTTCAACTGGCATCTGAAGAACCATCTTCCCTCCCCCCATGTTTCTACAGGCTCCCAATGAGCGTGCTCGTCTCTACTTCCTGCTGGCTTGGTTCCATGCTGTCATCCAGGAGCGTCTGCGTTATGCACCACTGGGCTGGTCTAAGAAATACGAGTTTGGAGAGTCAGACCTCCGCTCTGCCTGTGACACAGTTGACACCTGGCTGGACGACACCGCTAAGGTTGGAGCTTATTGCTGATTTCACTTACAGTGCTGTGATTGTCAGTACAAGAAATATTTGTTGCCAATAGAAACTTACATTCACAACCCATAAGGCCCATACAGTTCTGACTACTGTGTAAATACTAAGATTAAAGTACTTAAGTATTAGGACATAACTGTGACAACCTTGCAACACTTTGGCTGTACACAGGGTCGTCAGAACATCGCACCAGACAAGATCCCCTGGGCCGCTCTGAAAACCCTGATGGCCCAGTCCATTTATGGTGGACGCATTGATAATGAGTTTGATCAGCGTCTGCTCAACACCTTCCTGGATCGGATCTTCACCAAGGGAAGCTTTGATAGCGAGTTTAAACTGGCTCTCAAGGTTGACGGACACAAAGACATTAAGATGCCCGACGGCATTCGGTCAGTAGTGGCGCATTTGAGTTACACCACTCCTCTGTTTTTATATATTGACTTTGCTCCCCTGGACCTTGATCAGTAAAGTTCACTCATCATTTTGTTACAGACGTGAAGAGTTCATGCACTGGGTAGAGATGCTTCCAGACACTCAAACTCCATCTTGGCTAGGGTTGCCTAGCAATGCTGAGAAGGTCCTGCTCACCACTCAGGGTATGCTGCAGCTGGTCATCATCACTACTGTGGTGTTCTGTCACAGTAACTGGAACACAGGATGTCCTGCTTGGTCTTCACTGGTCCATCTCTTCAGATTCTGTTTTCACAGGGCCCATCATTAACCGTCTCTCTCTCTCTATTTTAGTATCTTTACTGACAGGGTGTGTGCAGCGGGTCAAGGTTTTTTTTTTTTTTTTGTTTGTTTTTTTTTTTGGCTTCTTTTTGCTGGGTATATTGTGCTCAGAACATATTTTGGGTGCTACCCCTGCTAAAGTCTCATGTTCTCATTACCATCTAGTTTTCTGTAATTTTGCAAGTAGCCCCTAGTTGTAGTCTTGTATATCATAGCCATCCAGTTTAGCAGTGCAGTTATAACCTAGCTGTGATCTTAGCCATCATGCTGTTAGGTGCTGTGCCCAAAGGAAGGGTGTGTGTCACCTCACCCTCCAGCAGCTGTATTTCACAGCCATCATGTCGCTTTGCTGAGATATGAATTCCACCGCATCTTCAGATTAGGATTCAAAACTGCCACACTTGTCCTTGTTCCCTTAGCTGCCCCCCAATCATATCCCTCCCCTCCCTTTTTTTTTTTTTTTAAAGAATGCTTTCCATGCTGTCAAACTCCCGTTATTCCAGATACCAGAGCATCCACCCCTTGCAAAATCTTCCACACTCCCCCCTCTGTTATCCCTGTTCCCATTTAGTTTTTCCCTCAAAACCTGACATTCTACATCTACAGTCAGTCAAGAACACAGTTAATTTGTCTACTTGACAACTATGCTGAATGTTGTATTTGATGGAAATGTTGCCTGAAGCCTTTCATGTCTGTCGTTCCCAATGTAGCCCTAATTTTTTATTTATTTTTATTTAATTATTTATTTGTCTGAAACAATTCCTTTCCTTTATTAACATGTTCTGAATGTAGACTATTTGTTTCTTTGCTCCACAATTGATTATTTTTTCCCTCCTGCCATGGTCTTGTCCAATCCACCTCTCCCTCACTGCCCTCCCTGCTCACTTGCTCCCTTTGCTGGGCTGCACAGGCACTGACATGATGGGTAAGATGCTGAAAATGCAGATGTTGGAGGATGAGGATGACCTTGCCTATGAAACGGAGAAGAAGGAGCGCACTTCTTCCACATCTGATGCCCAGCCAGCCTGGATGAGGACCCTGCACGCCACTGCCTGCAACTGGCTGCAGCTCATGCCCCAAACTGTCAATCCACTTAAACGCACAGTGGAGAACATCAAGGTAATGGCAGAAATAGGAGGAAAGATGGTTGGAACACAGGCTTCAGGAGGCCAACCTAATATATCCTTGGGAATTGCTGTACTTTTACTGTACTTTTGTCACTTTGAATATAATTCATCTGCCAAGCTTCAGCATTTGCTTTAATGTCGTCTTCATTCAAATCCACAAACACCAGGACCCACTGTTCCGGTTCTTTGAGCGTGAGGTGAAGATGGGCGGCAAAATGCTGCAGGAAGTCCGTCAGGATCTGTCTGATGTGGTTCAAGTGTGTGAGGGCAAGAAGAAGCAGACCAACTACCTGCGCACCCTCATTAGTGACCTTGTTAAAGGTGAAACTTGTCTCTTCATCAGCAGTACGTCACCAAATAGATGATACTTGAAGAGAACGGCGAGCATAAACCTGTTTTTCTCTGCAGGCATCCTTCCTCGCAGCTGGTGTCGCTACACAGTTCCAGTATCCATGACTGTGATCCAGTGGGTGGCAGACTTCAGTGAGCGAATCAAACAGCTGCAGCAGATTTCCCAGGGAGCTGCCAGTGGGGGTGCCAAGGAACTGAAGGTATTTTGGTTAACTGTTAGTGTACACATTCAAGAGGCACTCGCTGTATTCTTGCTAACCTTTCCTGTTCCTGTCTACCTTTCTTCAGAACATCCATGTGTGCCTGGGCAGCCTGTTTGTGCCAGAGGCTTACATTACTGCAACCCGCCAGTACGTGGCCCAGGCAAACAGCTGGTCTCTGGAAGAGCTGTGTCTGGAGGTCAATGTCACCACAGCCCAGGGCGCCTCACTGGATGCCTGCAGCTTTGGCATCAAAGGTCAGACAAGCAATGTCAAGGAAATATAATAAAACATTTATCATGTGTTTGAATAATTTTATTTTCATATATTTTAATAATCTATAGAAGATTTGAACTGAATGTTACCAATTCAAATGCAATGCAACTGTAAAAGGATCCTTGCCCCGGATTTGTGTGGCTGAGAGTTACAGAACTCATTTATATCCAGCAGATATAACTTTGTGTTGTAATAACTAAAAAATATATTGTTTTAAATGTGCTCATTATTCCCTCCCAGGTCTGAAACTGCAGGGAGCTACCTGTGCCAACAACAAGCTCTCTCTGTCCACCTCCATCTCCACTGAGCTGCCTCTCACTCAGCTCCGCTGGATCAAACAAAGCAACGCAGAGAAGAGACACATGGTATGAATATGGTTACACAGCTGTTCATCTTTCTGTATTGTTAGAGGATTTATCAAAAACACAAGGCTGTAAGATTCAGCTTTGGTTTTGCTGTCTTCATCACATTATGTTGTTCTTCTCACTGCAGGTGACTCTTCCAGTATATCTGAACTTCACCAGATCTGACCTGATCTTCACTGTTGACTTTGACATCGCCACTAAGGAAGATCCTCATAGCTTCTATGAGCGTGGAGTTGCTATCCTGTGCACAGAGTAATTGAAGCAGGTCATTCCAGAAGACAGGAGTCTTGATTGTTAAACATACTACATCTCTTGCATTTAATCCCTATTAATCACCATTTAAAGAGTAGCATGTAGCCTGTCACATTCCAATATGAAATGTAGGTAGAAATGTTTGTGAAACAGTAATGTACTCATTCTTAGTGTTTTTGGAAAGTGTCTTAGAAGGTCAAGAGATGTCGTCAGATGGTAAATGAACAGAAAGTGTTGAATGAAAAGGAACATTGGAAAGGAAATCACGTTTTTATGAAAGATCCTGTATGTTTTTTAGATTGAATAAAGCCAGTTGGAAGGACATAAACTGCAATAATAATCTCAGCGTGGTGTCTCTGTCCTTGTGAAATGTGCAGTTGTAAGTCATCGGTATATTAGTTGTGACCTACCTTGCTTAGGACAAACTTCAGTCAATTGAAATTGTAGTTACAAGATAAAAATGAAAATGTAATAGCTGCTTTTGACATGAAGAGCAGGAAACACTGATCATTGAAATATGTCAAAAAGATTTTTGTGACATCTCTCCTGTTACTGTTTTTAGACACTTCAGTGGAGAATCCCACTCTTCTGAAGTTGCCAGAACAGATCCCTCCTGACACTGGTCTTTATAATGATCATACATTTTGAGTGTCTAAACCTCATGTAATGATCCTGGAGGCTTTGCAGTTAGTTTCAGTGTATTACTGTCATCTGCTGGTTAGAGAAATTTGTATTTTTGCTGAAGTAGAACAACAACAAAAGTATAGGACATGTCACAAGATTATGGCACATAAGTGTTAGACAAACAAGCTAATGTTTAGAAAATGGGGAGTTCAGTCTACATGAGCAGATTAAATCTGGGTGGGGCATCACCTCTCAGTTGTTCTATAGCTAGCCAGTCTGACTGTGGTTGTACTGGGCAGCTTCCAGGTGTGAATGTGATCAGGGTGTTGCTCTCAGTGAAACTAACCTGAATAAATACAGGTTTAAAAACTCTGCAAGCTGTTATTAAAGATACATAAAGTTTCACAATATTGGTGAGTATGTACGAAGAGATTTGGTTTCTTGGCTGGAGCAAACACAGAACTTTGGAGCATATGGTTTGTTTTCTAACACTGAATAAAATGAATTTAGTTGCATATTTTATCACTATTCCTAGTGTTAAAATACATGGACTAACTTCCAGGATAATTTTAGTCTTTTTACCTATGTTAGAAAACTCATATCACTGCAGTCTGAGAACTGTGATTTTTAATATTTATTTTCCAGCAAAACACCTTCAAACATAAAGCCAAGGTTACATAGAAACACAAAGGTGAACACTTACAGAAAATTTTACCCTCATTTAGTTTCATTTTTATCAAGTACAATTTTACTAAGTTTTGATCATATGAAAAACCTGTGGTTAAAGCAGGTTACCATGGTAACTCCCATCATAAATCATAACTACTCAAAAAGGGGGTTAGCACAATGTGGCACTGATGGAGGTAGTAAAATAAATGATGCTGTTATACAAACATTTCCATATATAAATTAAAGTGCATTTCAAAGTAACCATTCACAGTACATCTTTATTCCACCTTAAATGATAAAGCACTGGATGACTGCAGCACTTCAGTCTATCAGTCCATGTTGACAACACACTGCCTCTTTCTTTGCCCTAACTCCACCACTTCTGTTCCAGGGAGAGCCAGCTTTCTCTTGTAAAGAGATCTCAGGTTACTTGGGCTGGGGGATCTCTCAGAGGAGCTACCCAGCATCTGGGGCGACCCCCCCCCCCACTGGGGTGAGTGGTGCAGATGTGCGAGATGGGGAGGATCTTGTAGTGTGCAAACCAGAATCATCAAGCTGCAACTCGACATCCATGGGTTGGGTGTGCATTGTTGAATCATTTGGTGTTTCAACTATAAGATCACTACAACCATCTTTGTCAGTGTCAAGGTCACAAGGCCGTAGCTCATAGTCCTTCCCACATTTCATCTGGACATCCAATAGATGTTGCTGCTCTGGTACAGGATCTTTTATTCCATTTTTAATCACTTCCCTGAACGTCACAGAAGCAGGGTGATGAAGGATGTATCTCCTGCTCCGGCCAGAGAACCAACATCCCCCACCTCCTTTTCCTTGTTGCCTTGTTCGCCTGGCCACACCGACATTGATGCTCGAACCATCAGAATCCTCAGAGCTCCCATCATATGGGTCCAGAAACTGCAGAAATAAGCACATGTGCATTCACAGATCAGCAGTAATTAGATAAATGAGTGAAAGGAGAATGCTTACCAAAGAGTAACAACCGTGCTTGGCTGCTGGCTTCAATGGCAGCGTCTGACGTAACATCACACTCTCTGGTGCACTGCTCACACATCCCTGCTCAACAAGGAAATCAGCATTGCATTACACTGACAAGAGCAATCCATTCTTAATTAAAAAGCTAAATGAAGTTACTAAGATCACAAAAGACTGTGGATGTCGAAAGCTGAGCATGTATGCGAGAAATCACTGGTGGAATCAAGGCGATGATGATATAAGGTCAGTTTTTAGAGAAGAAATTAAATTTCATCCTCGTTTAAAACAAAATTTCTGGGAACATCCAGTGGAAAACATCCTAGGTATAGGAATGGGCTTGACCTCTTTCTAAGTCATTTATGTATGTATACTATATAAGTTTACATTGCTACCTATCCATTTATGCTTATTGTGTCATTGTGTGCAATGTTCACACTCAGAACAAGAGCAATACCATAGTGCTGGTGTCTGACCATCTTGGACTGATTTCTGAATCAGAGTCGGTGCTGGACTCCACTTTACACATCTCCTGATAGAAAACAGAGGTCACTCCAGTCCATATTCACAGACCCAAAGCTTTAATGCATTGATCAACAATGTTCAAACTGATAAACAGACCAGTCATCAGAGTATGGTGAAGAAATCATAACGTTACCATGTATTTGAAAGCAAGTTGGTCCATGTTGTTGGGTACATGTCTGTCACTATGATCTAAATTGAGAAAAAAAATAACTTATGAATCTACTGAAAATCTACTGAAAATAGGCTACATAAAAACAACACCAAGATAATTTTCTTAAGGTTTTCTTTGTTGCAAAATATTACCTGCAACATAGTGAGCCAAACTTTAGGTGAAAATCAATCAGCAGCACAATATCACGTCCAGGAAAAAGAAATCAAGGTGAAGATACATCAATTTTCCCACCCCCCTGGTGTAAAATTGAACGTGCCATGGGAACACTTTAGAAGAAGCTCATATCTACCTGTAAGTGAGCGTTGTCGTCTCCTGCACGCCATGTCATTTCATTTGGCGCGACCAACTTTTTTTTTTTTTTTTGCACAACAAAAAAGTGAAATACTGAGATAATGTCGCTGTATTGGAATCAGGAAAACTCCCAGTCCTTAACCAGCAGTGTGCCAGGTGTCTTGGATGGTCACAGGTGAGCAGTCAGCTGACCACACGACACTGACACGAGCTCCAAAGCGCCGCTGAGTTTCCTAATTTCAAGGGTCTAATAAAATAATACGTCCGGTGACAGAATGATTTTCAAAATAAGACTTAATGATCGCGCTTCTTGATGATATGCTAGTTTCTCCAAAATAACAGATTCTGCCGTTTAAATGAGCTTTAAATCTTACCTAAAGTTTTGTTATAGAGTTTTAAAAGCTGTAAAAGCTGAGAACACTGTATTGGACTTCAAAATAATATGCGTATGGTGAAGCAACAAAACAACCCAATGAAAATTATAACTGTTTTATTTATGCTCCTAAATTAGGCATTTGTCTATATCATGGTGCGTCGTTTTAGGTGAGAATACAGCTGTGGCGACTTAGATCCAGTCACATCCTTCTCCAGTTCCCCGGTGAGCCATTGGGGGGTACGGGAGAGCCGGAGTGGCCGCTCCATGGCCCGCTCCTCTCCGTGCGTAAGATCCGGCCTGGGGGAAAGGGATGAATGTTAATTTCAAAGATGGCGGCGGAGGGAGGAGGGAAGGAGATGAACGAAATTAAAACTCAGTTCACCACACGAGAAGGCGTCTACAAACTCCTCACTCACTCCGAATACAGTCGTCCTAACAGGGTGCCTTTCAACTCGCAGGGCTCCAACCCGGTCAAGGTTTCCTTCGTGAACGTCAACGACCAGTCGGGCAACGGCGACAGGATCTGTTTCAATGTGGGCCGTGAGCTCTACTTCTACATTTATAAAGGCGTTAGAAAGGTACCGTGCACGGAAATGCTGCATGTCAAGATACGTGACTTCTGTTTAGGCTGCTGCTGGACTGTGGCTTGTGTTTGTTTCAATAAATAACTCCAGCAGGTGCTTGACTTTCACGTTAGCTGTCAGCTAGTTAGCGTGAAGCTATGAAGAAGCTAGCCTGCTGGTTAGCTAACCAACGCAGCTTGCTAACGTTAGCCAGCCAGCAGCTACTCTGAGGCCAGGGGCTAAATTCCGCCCTCAGTCCGCTGTGTTATGACGGCTTTGGTTCGTTAGGTCGGACTGCGACCATTAGAGTAAAGTTGGTCTTTTTATACAAGCTGTCAGGGGTGAAGTCGCCGCTGTAACGGTCGCACTTCGTGATGACAGTGACAGTTATACGTCGCCACCCATAACACCTGTCAACGCCCTTTGACTGACAGGTGTGAACAGATCACAGGGATGTCGTTTGGTGTAAGGACCGTGATCTTTGGACACCAAGCTAAGTGCTAACGTTAATAGCACTCAGCTTTTAGGTTTGGGATCTATGACCTGAAAAAACACTGCTGACTTGCTCTGTCTCTAAGGAAATGCTAACGTTAGCCTGTTTGAACATTCACTATTGAACACGTTTTGGTGAACCATCTGCAGTTACAGGTATAGCCAAACGTCACTGAAGACGATTAGTATGTTTCTGTTTTATGTGAGGATGTTCTGTCACTAACAAATGGATCCTGGACCAGTGGGAACAACAGAGAAACTATCCAAGAGAAACGGTCTAATGTTACAGTATACTGGTATCCATAAGAGCATCTTGATAAGCTCTATTATTTTATAAAACCTTAGAGCAGCCATATGAATTTTGTCACTACATAAAGTGGTTCCAGCAAACAGCTGACTTGACATCACAGGCTGACAGGAATCAGCTGACTAAGAGTTACAGGAACATGTGCATGTTTTTATTCCTATATGTAACTGTAAGGTCTGGACTGCAAGAATTAGAGCAGTTCATGAGTTTGTTAGTACAGAATTTTCATTGTAATATGCAGCAGTAATAGTAGTAGTAGTAATAGTAGTCTTGCAGTTTGAGTTTGATAAAAAATGTCAAATGGCAGGTTACTGTGGTGAAGGGAAATTAGTCACATGAAGACCAAACTTAATGTATCAGAAGATCATATTCACAATACATCACCTTATTGATTATTTGTCTCTTTTCTAAGAGCTGGCAGTTATGTATGTATGTTTTGCTTGAACATATGTATAAGCATTTTGTATGTGCATATCCCTAACCTCCATACTTAGTAGTATTTCTCACCGTTGCACCGGATGTACCCTTTTTGGTGGTAATGTCAGTCATCAAAGTACTGGACCTGTACTATGCATGCTGTTCAGAGGTATATGACCTGTATGGACTGAACTGCTTTTAAGATTTGTTTTGACATTTTGCCTCTCTGAGGTGAGACGGAAATGCTTAGTGTCACAGCAAACAGTAGTGGAGCAAGCATTAAGTCATCATCTTCCAGTCACGAATTTTCACTTCTACCAGTATGGTAAACTGTTAATCATTAACATTAGAGCTGTTGTTGTACTTGTTATCTATAGTACATGACCAGAGTTTCCTCTTCCCTAGTGTTTCCCTGGAATTAAAAATAAACTGCACATTATACATTATAGAATCTGCCCTTTTAAAGAGAAAATGTCTATTTTTGTAGTTGATTGTTGCTGAAAGTGCTACAGTATTGGTTGAATTTGATTCTTATACACTTCAGTTTGACTAATTCTAGTCCATGTTTGAGATAGTACTGCACAATGTAGCTGCACACTGCAATAAATAGCCTTTGTCGTTCAACAAAATTCATAAAGTCATTTTAGATACTTAAATGTCATGGCACTCACTTCATGTGTGTTCATGATTTCTCTCATCAGGCTGCTGACCTGAGCAAGCCCATAGACAAGCGCATCTACAAGGGAACGCAGCCAACTTGTCATGACTTCAATCACCTCACAGCTACAGCAGAGAGCGTGTCCTTGCTGGTGGGTTTCTCAGCAGGACAGGTACAGCTCATTGATCCCATCAAGAAGGAGACAAGCAAGCTCTTCAATGAGGAGGTAGGTCTCTGAAAGAGAGAGCGTAGAGTTCTGTGTGTAGTGTTTTCTGTATGTAGGATGTGTCAGTTTAGGAAAATAGGCAGAGATGTTTTAACTTTTCAACAAATTGATTATGGGAATGTTTTTTTGTGATAAGCCATTGTGTTGTATAAAATATCTCTCTAAGACCCAAAATAGTGTTTCTTTGTGTTGAATAGTGTTGAATTTCTGTATAATCAAAAAGGCATTTTACCTGTCAATTATGTAAAGAATTTAACACGTCATAGATCAAAGTTTAAGAGTTCTCATTCCTTTCCTTCTAGTTTATGCTTCTCTCTTTTCCCTGCCCAGCACATTTAAACCAAATGGTTCCAATTGTCCTAAAACTTTATATGAAATTGTAAGACAATTTCGTGATGATTGTCTAATGCAATTTTCTTTCCCTCCACTCTCTTCTCCTGTCTCTCAAACCTCAACCTTCCTTCTCTCCAAACAGAGACTAATAGACAAGTCCAGAGTAACATGTGTGAAATGGGTTCCAGGTTCTGAGAGCCTGTTTCTGGTGTCACATGCCAGTGGGAACATGTACCTGTACAACGTGGAGCATACTTGTGGCACCACGGCACCACACTACCAGCTGCTCAAACAGGGAGAGAACTACTCTGTACACACTTGTAAGAGTAAATCCACACGGAACCCTCTTCTTAAATGGACAGTGGGCGAGGGGGCCCTGAATGAGTTTGCCTTCTCTCCAGATGGGAAATTCCTTGCCTGCGTAAGCCAAGATGGCTTCCTACGGGTGTTCAACTTTGATGCTGTTGAGCTTCATGGCACCATGAAGAGCTACTTTGGTGGCTTGTTGTGTGTGTGCTGGAGCCCTGATGGAAAGTACATAGTTGCAGGTGGAGAGGACGATCTAGTGACGGTGTGGTCGTTCTTGGACTGCAGAGTCATAGCACGAGGTCATGGGCACAAATCATGGGTAAGTGTGGTGGCATTTGACCATTACACCACCAGCGTGGAGGAGAGTGACCCAATGGAGTTCAGTGGCAGTGATGAGGACTTTCAGGATCAGATGATCCACTTTGGACGAGACCGGGCCAACAGTACACAGTCTCGACTCTCCAAGCGCAACTCCACGGACAGCCGGCCTGTTAGTGTGACGTACCGGTTTGGCTCAGTGGGCCAGGACACTCAGCTGTGCCTATGGGACCTCACTGAGGACATCCTTTTTCCTCATCTTCCACTTTCACGAACACGAACACACACTAACGTGATGAATGCTACCAGCCCCCCTGCTGGCGCTACAATTATCACTAACACCTCTAGTAACACTGCTAATGGAAACAACAGCGGTGCCAATACTCCTGGCATTAACTCCCTCTCTACTACATTACCACGCTCCAACAGTCTACCCCATTCAGCCGGCACCACAACAACAGCGAACAATACAAACAAGACTGGCAGTGGTGGTGGAATTGGCAGTGGTATTATGGACAGTGCCATCGCTACAGGTGTCAGTAAGTTTGCCACACTGTCACTCCATGATAGGAAGGAGCGCCACCATGAGAAGGACCACAAACGCAACCACAGCATGGGTCACATCAGCAGCAAGAGCAGCGACAAGCTCAATCTGCTGACAAAAGCCAAAACAGACCCCGCTAAGACTCTGGGCACTCTGCTTTGCCCGCGCATGGAGGATGTTCCCCTCCTTGAGCCCCTCATCTGTAAAAAGATAGCACACGAGAGACTGACTGTACTCATATTTTTAGAGGACTGTTTAGTGACTGCTTGTCAGGAGGGATTTATTTGCACATGGGCGAGGCCAGGCAAAGTGGTAAGTTCTTTTTAATGTAGGAAATGTGGGGACATTTGAAGTGATAATATTGTTCGTCAGTCAGTCCTAAAATTATTTGTGGGCTGTAACTAAAAGTCGAGATTTATTCTGAAAGATTGTCATTCTCTGCAGACAGGCAAGTAACATATCAGACTTTGTTTAATGTACATCCGCTTCCCAGTGAAATACCTATTATGTCTAAGTTTCAAATATAACCAATGCAATGAAAATATTACAGCCTGGTTATATAATATATTCTGATAAGGAGGATTTTGTGTGTAAACCTGTCAAAGGAAAGAAGACGTTAATCCATATGAAGTGTTTTCATTGGTTCATCGTACTCATCCTTCAGTGCATAGCAGCAGAGCTAAGAAGTCATCTACATACTATTTCACATTTCAGCTTTTATGCAAATGGCTCTGTATTTGCCCAAAGACTCTCTGCAGTCTCTGACATGCTTACAGCTTAATAATATGTACACGCTCTTTTATATTTCCATTTTTGTCTGTGTTTTGAAGGTTTTTACTGGATCGAGGCACATAATAGTCTACCCTTGGAACATAACCAACAGCCAGAAGGCTAGTTAGTTCATTGAGACTTTTACTTTAAACCAGTCAGACATTAACGTGGGTTCATGGGCAGAAATGCCCTTGAAATTCCAACAAATGTTTCAGTAAAACTGAGAAGACAAACAGTGCCAGAAACTGCGGTGTATGGTACTGTCTTTGATGGCTCACTGCAGGTCATTTGTGGAGTTGTCTGACCAGTGTGTGTTGTTTTCTTGAAAAGAAAATAGAACAGATACAGTGTAAAAATTATTTCAATAAATTCACACCAGATTTACTTTAATAGGGTCAAGGATTAGGATTAGAAACGTAATAAATATTTGACTGTTAAACCTAGTTTGGCCGTGTCATTCAGAATAAGAGATTTTTTTTTTTTTTTTTTTTTTTTTTAAAAAAAAGCCTTCTAGGACAAACAACTCAATGGTCCAGTCATCAATATTAGAAGTGCCTTCGTCAGAATCACAATCATCTTTATTGGCTGGGTTTTTGCACACAAAGAAGGAATTTGACTCTGTCACTAAGCCCTCTCTATGTACAAGAAAGAAATAAAGTTCAGCTTTTAGGAAGCCTCTCAAAGCAAGCCTCTCCAGACAGCATTAGTCTCTCACTGTACACTCAGCATCCACTTTGACTGCTGTGCTCAGCCTTTTAATTAAATGCAGGAGACCGAGATATGGAAAGACAAGGCTTGAGGCTAATTTGTAATGAGCTATTTGTTGCTTGATTTCTTTTGCTCCACTGTGTGAACTTTCCCAATGCAAATCTCCTTGTTTTCCTTTTTTCAGGGTTTATTGTCATCCCAAAACCAAGCCAGCTCTCCCAGTGGAACAGTAGTATAGCCACAATATTTCTGCTGCTAAAGAACCCTGCAACCCAGAGTCTGATGCTGCTCTTCACCCTGCAAGCATTGCAAGTTTTCCTTTTCTTTTATACCCCTCCCCCTCCCAATTTTGTTAATGGCTTTTCTGTTGTTTCCGTTTATCACTCAGTTGACCTAGAGGAGGAATGAAGCAAGAAAAGGTGTGGTGCAATTGTGGACTATTGCGCTAATATGCTATTTTTCGCTGGGGTTTTAACACATTTTAGATGAAAAAAAAAAAATTCTTTCATGTCAAATCTCAACCACCCCCCCCCCCCGAGAATGAGGCTTGGCTTTGTTAGATGCAAATCAGACAATTGCAGCTTGAGATTGAAAGGATAGTTCATTTAATTTTCATAATCTGTCTGTACCCCATTTTTTTAATGTTTTGATGTAGCCTAGTTGTGACTCAGGGTTACTGACTAAAGTGTGAAATTTGGATCAACTATCCTTTTATGACCAAGTGTGTGAGCATCTGAAAATTTTCCATCCATCCACATTCAGTCACCACTTCTGTCTTTTCTTGAGTAGATTCTCCCCATCAATGACTTTGCACTGATTTTGTTAGTTATTTTGTTGTTTGTTTTTATAACTACTCTAATGGAACAAAAGAGGGTTGAGGACTGCCTTGTTGCACTCGGCTTTAACATCCTCAGTCTTGAAATCTGAATCTATAAAGCTGGATGCTGCAATCATAGTCTTTTTAAAGAAAAAAAATTGTTTGCACTTAAATTAGTTTATTAGAAGGAAATGGCTTTACATTTTTGGGTGTGCTCAGAACTCACAGATGGCTAATACAATAGGTGAAAAAAAATGATAAAAACTATTAAAACCTTTATCTATTGAGCATTTATTTTAATATTATTTCAGATTCAAATCTGCTCTGTATCATAATGTGTATATTGTAATTAACTGATTTGATGGGGGCCTAAGCAAACTACCATTACTCCAGTGGAAGTTTTGTCATTGATAGTTATATTTCTAAAGCCTAAAGTATACATATTAATAATATTAAAATAATCTTGAATACACTGTTCACTGTTCTTTTTTTTGCTCACTCATGTGTACTGTTCTTTCACAACAAAGCTGTATTGCCTTTTGGCAGGAGAATTGCTTACATATTCAAAAAAATGCTGTAGCTGCGCAAAAAGGGGCTGTCAAGTATTGAAGTCTATGAAGCTCAGGAAATCTTGTAAACAAGAATGGATCTTGAAAACAGTTACTCAACCTGGTGCAGGCTTTCTTTATGCCCCAGCCAAAAAAAAAAAAAACCCAAAAAACATGGAACTTCATACCCTAAATTCTCATCTTTTAATTTTAACTAAAGCGACACAGAAGATTTCACTTGAGATTCAACCAAGGAGTCCCATTTGACAGTAATAACTTTTTTTACTCTGATTATGCATCACAATAACAGTAAAGTGCAGACTGAGTCACAGTCTGTTTTAATGAGCTTACAGCTGTGAATAAAATGTTACTTTTTTTCAACTACACTGCCTCAAATGAGGTGGAATGAGGGTAAACTGCCAAGCTACATTCTTATAGCATAAAAAAAATCCAGATTCAGGACTTTGTCAAGGCCCAATCTGCAATATCTGATCATATAAATACAGGTGTTACATGGTGTGTTCCTTAAGAGCTGATATAAAAGAAAGGTGTTTTTCTAAAGTGATCTAATTTCGTGCTTTACAGCCCAAATGGTTCTGTAGTTTATTTTACACCTGGGACATGAAATGTGCCTTTAAATTACTTCTCCAATGGCAATTTTGTGGATTATAACAAGAACTTTATGTGGCTGTTTTTTTTTTTCTGTTTATCTTTGTTCTGGAAGACCATTGTCCTTCAAGTCCCTTTGTCCCATAGAACTCATTCACAGCTTTTGGAAGATTACAGTCACAAATAATATAGTGCCTGTAAGAAGTATTCAATCCATGGAGCTTTTCATGTTTTATTGTCTTCCAACTTTGAATCACAGTTGATTAATTATAGCCACTATGTGTAGTATAGGGATGCAGCAGCACTTTATAGTTCCTGCTGTAAATTATTGAATTGAGATCTGGGCTATGACTTGTCCACTTCAGGAAATTAGTATAGTCCAGTATAGTTTCAACTGGATGGGTGGAGCCCTATTGTTCCTGGAAATGAAATCTCTGGTTGTAGTTCTTCTATAGACTGACCAGGCTTTCCTACTGAATTTCCCACCATTTAGCTTTTTTATTTCAGTGCATGGAATATTTTAATGCAATACTGACATATCTTTAGTTTTTTTGTATTTGCACCCGATCTAGATCGATCTGTAGAAAACTGTGTTCACTTTGAAATTATTTTTACTGTTCATCAGTGCCAAACTTTTCTTTAGTCACTTGTGATTCAAAGATGTTTAACTCAGGGTATGTGACTACTTCTTAAAAGCACCCTATTATTTTCCAGGGGTTTCATGTTTTTCATCAGAAGTTATACTATATACAATGGTTAACAGCGTTTTACTTGTCAAATATCTTATTGCTTAGCTGGTGTACTGTAATAGGCTCAGATAGAACAGTTGTAAACATGTAACACCTGACTAGATCAAGTAAAACCGGTCACAACTAAACTAATCATTCTCAATCCAAGTTAATATGACAGATTATGTTGTTGGTTTAGAGATGACGTTGAATTTCATCATTATAATAAGTATTAAACAGTTTGCTTTAGCAGTTGGAATCGGTGATGACAGGCTTTGCGGTCTTCATTGCATTCTTTCCTAAAGATCTTTGTGTTGCTTTACAGATTACAACATCACGCCTGTCCAAACTTGTCCTCTCAACAATCTGCTCATCAATATAGATCTATGTTGTTTTGGGAGGAAATCTTGAAGGAAACATTATAGTCTATTGGTGCTCAGTAGCCTCCATGTTTCCTATCCAGAGGTGGCATGTAGTAGGTCTTGAAAGCTACACGGTGTGACTCATCCCGGGGCTGTGGAGAAAGGAAATGCAGCCTGAATGTCAAAACTCTTACTGAAAGGACTACCAAGGCAATCATTTAGCTGTATCAATTCAATCTTCCATAGTGACAAATCTTATATTTAGCAGAGTATGGTAGCTGGGACTCCCAGGAGGTCTTAATGACTGAACGATTCAGAAATATGAAAAGCCTGATCTCTGCGACGTGCTTCTGTGTTTACCTTGGCCAAGCGTGTCTGGCACTTTTTCGATGTGATGGCTGGCAGTGTGCCTCGGTGAATGACGGCAAATGCAGGCACAGTGGAGACTGGGAAGGAGATCTGTGGTCCTGGTACGACCATGTTGAGCTTGGGCAGCTCTGTGGGATAATGAGGGACATTCTGTCTAATGACGGGCTCTGCTACATGCTTCATGTTGTGCTGTGGAGGGAGAAAGTATTAGTATTTCTTTTGATTTAGGAGGATGTTAACACAGGGTTAAATTTGGCCAGTAGATTTAAAACATACACTCATTAAAGGTGTTTGCCTGGTATGTCTTCCTCTCAGCTGTTTGCCCAGTTTGGCTGGGCGCCAGATGTGCTCTAAGGATGTGCGAGTCCCACTACTCTCTATTCCATCTATAGCCATAGACACTCTGTCAAGAGTGTCAGTTTTCTTCTCTGCCAGTCTGGGAGAAAAAAGCAAGAGGAGAAAAGATTTCTTTTAGATAACAGACTAAGAATTTTAAAAGTTAATGTCTTTCCCCAGTGTGTTTTAAGAAAGTTTCAAATAATTCAATTGTTTCCCAATATAATAATAATATTAATATAATAATATTATTGACACTGCCATCTGTCAACAAATGTCTGTTCTTAAAAACATATATTTTTAAGAACTAACCTGATTTCCCTAAAGTATGTGTGTCGCAGGGCTGTTTCTGCAGCGATACGTTCATCTGGGTCATAAGCAAGCATCTGATAGAGCAGTGACATAGTTGGGGCCGGGCAGTTGGGGATTAATCGTGAGATACCAGTGCCTTTCTTAGGAGGAAAGTTGAAATGCATCGCTCTAGACCTGCCAGACAAGAGAAAAGGAGATTTCTTGTTTTTAAATGCATAAAAATAAAACCATCCATATTTTATTTGTGTTACTTTGGTAAAAGGGAGGCAAACTCTTCAAACAATGTATTTGAGGAGGAAAACCTACTGCTTGAATTTTTGGAGGAGACTCTGATCTGGTGTCCCCAACACATCATGGATCTTGGCAACCTGGTCCAACTCATTGGTTCCAGGGAAGAGAGGATTTAAACTGAATTTAAACACACAGGTAGAAAAACTATAATCTGAATGCCACAAAAAAGCTATTTGTTTAACACTTGTTTATGTATCTAGTGGCAGACACTGTAAAACATATTGTACATTTATTTATGACTCTGTAAAGTGACATGTATAAACTCCTGTTCCACCTTATTCTGTTGTCCTATTTAAAGATTAGAGATTAAGTGTTGTGCCAATTCCCTTATAGAGGTACCTCATGATCTCAAAGAAGACACAACCAGCACTCCAGATGTCCATCTTTAGGCTATAATAGCCATCAGTGAGGAGACACTCTGGGGCTCTGTACCAACGCGTGGAGATGTACTCTGTGTGTGGAGGTTTGGAGTACACACTCCGGCATGAGCCAAAGTCACCAAGCTTCAGAACATTTTGCTGTAAGTTGTATAAAACAATTTTTAAAACGTGTATGAATCAAAACCAGTTCACCGCTGTTGAGTTTCTGTAAAGTAAATATATGAAAATGATGCATCTCACTTTGATAAGAATGTTCTCTGGCTTCACATCTCTGTGAAAGATCCCACAGCTGTGAAAAAGAAGAGGAAGGGAGAAATTTTCAGCATATTTGATGTTCATTTTTAATTTAGCAATTTATAATTTTTATATTTTCATAACTACCTGTGCATATGTTCAAGTGACTTGCAAAGCTGGTACATATATTGTTTTACTGTATGCTCAGGCAATGGGGATTTTCTTCCTGCAAGGAATAAACTCACATCAGCCCATAATTAACCCAAAACTTAGCATATAAGTCTGCACCCTTATAAGTATATATATAATATGCTTGTACAGTTATAGTTGCAAACTTGCCTTGTATAAATTCGTAGATATTCATATCCATGAGCTCACAAATCAAAGACACAGTTCCAGTGTCTTTGTCGCTGAAACATTAAATTATATTAAAGAAACATGTCCCAAAAAACAAAGCTTCACATACTACAATTACTTCACATTAGCCAACACTCCAGTACTCACAAAATCAGTTCATGTAGCTGGATGATATTTGCATGTGGGCTCAGTCGCTTCATTGCCTGGACTTCCCGCAAGTTGTTGGCCTGCTCCAGACTTAACAGAGAATAGATGACATTTGCATAGGCAACTATATAACATAGTTAACTGTTTACTCAAATTGCATATCTGCTTACATTATCAGAACATCTGTCCAATGAAGATGACAATGTTATTGTCATTGCTTTATTTGACAGTAACATCGTACACATACAGGAATTTGAAGTGAATCAACAGGTCAATGTAAATGGTTTCGCTGATTCTTAGTGCACAGCCAATGTTTAAGGACCAGTGCACTGAGACTTATTACCTCCTCCCTGTCAGCAAAGTAAGCTGACAATAGGATACTAAAGGCAAAGGGGGTTTGAAGCTGCTGACTCAAGTTTCAAGGCTCCATACACAACAACCGATGGGGGAAAGTGCACCTGTGATTGCTTGTGCACAGTGTTGCTGCATACATACCTGTTAATTGTCTGCTTCATGGTTTTACATGCGTAGAATTTCCCATCTTTCAGGCTCTGAGTTTTCACCACCTCTGAAAATGTACCCTCCCCAATCTTCTTGATTATTTTGTAACCTGCACAACCATTCAAAACAAAAACAAACAAAAAAACATGTAACTGCAGATTAGACTTCTCTTTAGAAACAAATCATTGAATACGTTAACTGTTTTACCTCTAAAACTGTGACTCCACTAAACTGATCTTTAGGTGTTCAAACCTTCCTGTGTATTGAGACAAAATTAGCTACATATTTAAGCTCACAGCATTACTGATCTTCCCTTAAATGTTTCCAAACTGAACAGGTACTACACTAAAAACTGTCAAGTGTTCATTTTTCCAGTTTATCAAATTAAGCGTCTCTCTGTTTATGCCAACCCTAATAACTAATACCATGTGCGTTCAGGTGCTACATTTTCAGTCACGTAAAGGTCACTATTGTTACCAAAACAGGTTAAAACTATGGCAAAAAAATAAATATATAATTATAAAATATATTAGCTAGTCAGTTATTATGACACTGTGAAGTACCTAGCTGAAGGTTACAACAGCTAGTTAGCAAACGTAAAGAAATCTTCGGAGAAAGTCGCCTGTCAGACCCGTCATTACTGCTCAGCTGTAAATGCACAACTTACAATGCATTCCTCCTTAGTCTTAGCCGCCACATGTAAGTGTGTTATCCATAATGTCTGGCCTGTACATCTCAATGTAACGTTTGAAAATGTACGTTTTTTCACGCATCGACGTGTCAAAACAACACCAAACTCGTCTCGCGGGTGCTAGCTTAGCCCCCTGCTAGCAAACCCTGTTAGCTGACCGTCGCCTTGGTAACGGAGCACGCCTTCGCCCTCCACCCTGACCTGAGGAGGATCCTGGAAACTCCTGCTCAATATCGGACTGTCAGTTCAGCTTGGCCGCTAAGCTGGAAACCGTATCTAAAGATGCCTTGGCATGTATAAAAAAAAAAAAAAAAAAAAGAAAAAAAATTCAAGATGAATTATTCGCTATAGGCCCGAATATCGAGACGACGGATCTTTACGTCTTTGTAGTTCGCCTCCTCGATTACCTTTCCTCCAGAGGTGGGTGGCCACCGTTAGCTCGGACGTCTTTTCGCTAGGCTGCGATTTGTTGTTCTGCATATCGACAGCATTCCCTCTGTTGTTCCAGTCGGTGTTAGCTGGTGTTTTGCATGCATTTCGCAGGCTTGCCCTGTTTTTGACGCCAATAAGCCAGTTTGAGTAGTGCATCATTAGTGCACGTTCACTGCTAGAGAGTCTACCATGAGTTAGTAATGTCTAGTAACTGCACAGCTGCTGCTCTGCTCCACTGTGTTAGTGTCACAGCGTAACGTTACCAGGCACCAGTGAGTCCCCATTCACAATCAATGCATTCTCCTCACTTACGGCCACTGTGTAAAAAGGCGTGGACCTCTCCTTTTTGCTCCACGTAGGCTTCTGTAGAAACATTTCTGCGCATGTTCCGCTATTTCCTCATGTCTCTTGCTGATTTTTGCGTTAAGGTTAGAAATGTAAATGTTTACACGCGGGGCTTAGCTTTCTTTTTTTCTAATCCTATCAAAGCTTTAAACCACCATGAAAACAAGATTCACCACTGTGGATATCAGGGCAGTAATTGCCGAGATCAATGCCAAGTAGGTGCTAACATCACTTAGCTTCCCCTGTGCTAACGTTAAACATCGTTAATGTTAAGACGGGTTAGTTTGCAGATTCCTTCATTTTTGTTTTCTTATTTCACAGCTACATTGGTATGAGAGTAAACAACGTATACGACATTGACACTAAGACCTATCTCATCCGGCTGCAGAAGTAAGAACAGTTTGAAGTTTTGTCTGCTAAAGTTTCACTGTAGTGGCGTTTAATACATGGACATGAAGCTCACTGCATTACAAAAACCTCCTGCATTCAAAACTGCATTTAGTTATAGTGTTATTGTTATTATTTATAAAATGCATTAGGAATGAAAACTTATAGTATTCCTTATGCAGCAGAGTGGCTCCTGTCAGTCTTATAGATCATCGCTCCTGCATTTGTTTTAGCTATTTTACTGATTACTATGCATTTGGGTAGTTTAACCTGTGACCATGAATCCGATTTTCAAACTGGTCATATATTTCTGTCTAAGATTTGGTCCTGTGACTACTAACCAGTGACTATAGTTCCTAGATAAATGTAAAGTACAATATTTCTGCCCACATTTTGCTTTTCAGTTTTTCAGAGTGTCATGTTGTTGTTTTAGACCTGACAGCAAAGCTGTTCTCCTGATTGAGTCTGGGACCCGTATTCACTCCACAGACTTTGAATGGCCCAAGAACATGATGCCTTCGGGCTTTGCAATGAAAGTAGGTGACATCCTTTTTATCCGTTACTATTAAACAGGATGTTTTCATTGTTGATCAGGGCAGACAGACCTTGTTAGAGGTGATTTATCATGTAACTGTAATGACATTCCAGCTTTTTAAATGCTATTAAGTTCATTTCTCTGTATCACTGTAAAAAAATAAGTGCATTTCCAAAAAAGTCTTTCTTACCTGTAGTCTGTACTTTGCTGTGGTGAACATCAAACTCCTTTCCAATATGGCATGCATTTTTTTCATTCCTAAATATATGGATTTTTACAATATAGTTCAAACTCTTGTGGTTATTGTGATTTTTTTTTTTAATCTCCTACCACACATCAATATTTTCTTATTTTCAGAGTTTTTTGTTATGTTAGAGTTGGATGTTTAAACAACTTATCTCTCAATAGTGTCGAAAACACCTGAAGACACGGCGACTGACCCAGGTTAAGCAGCTTGGGATTGACAGGATTGTTGACATCCAGTTCGGTTCAGAAGAGGCTGCCTACCACTTGATAATTGAACTCTATGACAGGGTGAGAGTATCACACTTAAATTTTTTTTTTTTGTCTCAGGTGGTACTTTGTGTATCTGTTCATTTGTAGGTCTGACAGTGTTTACTTTCAGGGTAACATCATTCTTGCAGACCATGAGTACACCATCCTGAATTTGCTGCGGTTTCGCACAGCAGAGGCAGAAGATGTTAAGATTGCTGTGAGAGAGCGGTACCCTGTGGAGAGCGCCCGACCCCCTGAACCTCTCATCAGTTTAGAGCGGTATTCACATTTTTACCTTGTGAAAATATCTTTGTTGGTTTTTTCATACAAATTAAAATAAAGGATATCATTACTATATTAGTAAAAACACATTTTGCTTTATTGCTCCTTTTTGTGTAGACTGACTGAAATCCTCAGAAAAGCACCAAATGGAGAGCAAGTAAAAAGGGTCCTGAACCCCCACCTTCGTAAGTAACTATGTAATTAGTTAGTTCTTATTTGTTGAACTAAAGCAGACTGAATTTCTACTTCTATACTAAAGATCTTATACAGAGTAAAAAAAAAAACACTGAGCAGTATATTTTGTCCTTTTCAAACACCTTTCCAGCCTATGGAGCCACTCTGATTGAACACAGTTTGATAGAAGCAGGACTGTCAGGCTCTGCCAAAGTTGACAGCCAAGTTGATGCTGCCCAAGGTACAAATAGAACAGTTGGAATCAGGGTTGGTTTGCAATGAGAGTAATGGTTTTAGATTTTGGATTATGATAGCTCTGATTCTTAAACATGTTGTACTCACAATATTTAACCTATCTGTGTTTTCAGTTGCACCTACAATCCTGGAAGCTATGCAGATTGCTCAGACATACTTGGAAAAAACAGAAACCTTCAGTGGCAAAGTAAGAGTTGTCTTTTTTTGTTTTTTTTTTGAAGGGCAGTACTTTGTAAACCTTTCATGGATTTGTTACATTCTGCTTTCAATTGAAGGGGTACATCATTCAAAAGAGAGAGAAGAAGCCAGCCTTAACTCCTGGCACACCCAGTGAAGAACTCCTCACGTATGTCTTGTTCAAAGCACATAGAGGAACACTATGCATACATTTTCACATTTTTACTGGGTTGTTTTTATTGTGGTTAATTAATTTTTATGGTGATCTGTACATACAGATATGATGAATTCCACCCATTCCTCTTCGCCCAGCATACAAAGAGCCCCTATTTGGAGTTTGATTCTTTTGACAAGGTGAATATTAGCAGGACTGCTCATTACGTTTATGATGCCTCGATTATGAAAGAGTTTTGATCCTTTCTTTGTTAAACGAACACTGAAGAATGTGGTATGAATCCAATGTCACTCAGGCAGTGGACGAGTTCTTTTCCAAGATTGAGAGTCAGAAGATTGATATGAAGGCCTTGCAGCAGGAGAAACAGGCTCTGAAGAAGTTGGAAAATGTGAAGAGGGACCATGAGCAGAGGCTGGAGGCCTTGCACCAAGCACAGGTTAGCAACACAGCATCTTTTAGGTTTGTTTGCCATTATAAAATGCTGCTCCTTGCTTTTCCTTTTGTATGAAGCTTCCTGCATACAAAGGTCAGTAGGTTTGAGCGCGACAACTTTGTCATGTGTTGCAGGAAGTGGACAGAATAAAAGGTGAGCTAGTGGAGATGAACCTGCCAGTGGTAGAGAGGGCGCTGCAGGTTGTGCGCAGTGCACTGGCCAATCAAGTGGACTGGACTGAGATTGGAATTATTGTCAAGGAAGCCCAGGCTGCTGGAGACCCTGTGGCCTGTGCCATTAAGGAGCTGAAGCTACAGACCAACCACATCACCATGCTTTTAAAGTGAGCCTATCAGTAATGCATAAACGTCAGAGCAATCTGGGCCAATCTGCTCATTTTTTAACCATTTGAAGTACAGTTGTTATAACACACTGGTCTGTTTTGCACAGGTTTGCTCATGTGTTTGACATTTTCCTCTAGGAATCCATACATTTCTGAGGAAGGCCAGGAAGAGGAAGAGAACAGCAATGCTCTTGATGACAAAGGGAAGAAAAACAAAAACAAAGGACAGAACAAGAAGCTTCAAAGAAACAAGCCAGTATTAGTGGATGTGGATCTCAGCCTGTCAGCTTATGCAAATGCCAAAAAGTAGGTTTACATGTAAAAATTTAGGCAGAGAATTTTGGATTATGAGAGAGAAATCACAGGTGCTGATTTTACATACCTTGTTATTGCGCTTTTCACAGGTACTATGACTACAAACGCAGTGCTGAAAAGAAGGAACAGAAAACCATTGAAGCAGCAGATAAGGTGAGGTGTTCTTTTTCCTTATCCATTTGAATTCTCTTTAAATTGTTGCAGTCTAAAGGCTATAGTGACAAATTATTGTACAGTCAATGAGAAACATCTGGCATTTGCTTTCAAGATCCAAGCAGGGCTTGTATTTCTTATTCTGAATATTCTTCATGTGCTTCGCAACCACCGGCAATTTATTGACTTAAGATGGTTTTGATAACTTTTGTGCTTTGATTCAGAATGCATTTTTAAAGGTTCTTCCAATTTTCTATCATCCAAGGCTATGAAGTCTGCAGAGAAAAAAACACAGCAAACGCTAAAGGAAGTCCAGACAGTGACAACAATTCAGAAAGCCAGGAAGGTCTACTGGTAAGACACACTTCACCTCAGCTTATTCATGTATCCAGGCTTGGTATTTATTATGTTTTATGCATATTTGATGGACAGCCCACCACTTTTTTTTCTTTTGGTAGGTTTGAGAAGTTCCTGTGGTTCATCAGCTCAGAGAATTATCTCATCATTGCAGGAAGGGACCAGCAGCAGAACGAGATGATCGTCAAACGATACCTCCGGGCTGGTAATGGAAAAAACGTACACATGCGCATCTTAACTTTAAAAGAATTACCTGGTTTGTCTCATTATGCGTACCTGTACTTTATCAGGTGATATCTATGTTCATGCTGACCTCCATGGGGCAACCAGTTGTGTCATCAAAAACCCTTCAGGTACCTCTGCACACCTGACCTTCACTAGAACGACTTTGTTTATAATGATACTTAATGTTACTTTGAAAAGTAATTTGTATGTTGTCCTAACTGTATTCACCTCTCCATGTCCAGGCGATCCCATCCCTCCTCGTACTCTGACAGAAGCTGGAACCATGGCTGTGTGCTACAGCGCTGCTTGGGATGCCAAGATCATCACCAGCGCTTGGTGGGTTCATCATCATCAGGTACGTCATGATTATTAGGCACAGGATAAAAACACTGCCTCATACTCCTGCCAGTGGCTCTTATAAGGTGCATTGGGCAAATATAAAGTAACTTTGAGCAACAAACTAATTCAAACTGATCATTAGAAATGTCACTGTTGTTCATGCTGTGTGCAATATTTTTGTTTAGGTGTCTAAGACAGCTCCCACTGGAGAGTACCTGACCACTGGAAGTTTTATGATCAGAGGTAACAACACTCAAATTGAAAGTGTATGACTTGTGTTAAGTCCAAAAACAAAATAAAAGAGTTGGAGCCGGTGATAGAGGTATGAATATGTCAAACAGAAGACTTTTTTGTTTCTCTCTAGGAAAGAAAAATTTTCTGCCACCTTCTTACTTGATCATGGGCTTTGGATTTCTCTTCAAGGTAAATACCATCATGAGCTGGGGATGCATTTTAACTCTCATTCTTCAACAGTAAGTTTTATATGCTTTTTATTTGTGCAGGTAGATGAGCAGAGCGTGTTTCGACACACAGGGGAGCGAAAAGTGAAGACTGTGGAGGAAGACATGGAGGAGGTCACATCCAGAACCGCTGAGCTGTTAGAGGAGGGAGAAGAGCTAATAGGTAGCAGGACACAATGCTATTGACTTTATTTACTCTGTGTTTTGTATCTTCAGGCGTGAAGAGATTCTATTGCCTTTGCAGGTGATGACAGCAGTAATGAAGATCAAGGTGAGGAAAGATTAGAAGGAGATGGAGAGAACATGGAGATGAAAAAGATAAAGAAGGAACACAAAGCTGAGGTGGGTGATGGCACGAGCAGAGGACTGAACGCTGTTCCGGAGGAAGCTGCAGGGATCCTGGCAGAGCAGAGCAACATGGAGGTGGAGGGAGAGGAAGCTGGAGAAGAAGATAGCAGGAAGGAAAAAGAGGTGGAGAACAAAGAGAGTGAAGAAGTCAGCTTTCCTGATACGACCATCTCCCTCACTCATTTACAGCCCAGCAGGTAATGTTACCACAGATGCACACTGGGAACGATACTGTCTAGCTTCCTACTTACCTAATAATATGATCGTTGCACATGACAATAAATAGCACAATAAATAATAAATAGTGGCTAATTAAAACTTCTCTTCCTAGGATTACTCAGAACTCTGGCTTCAAAAAAGAAACAACCACTCAGGTAAATTCAAGCAGCTCCGTGCAAGTCAAAACATGCATTTAAAACATGTCAGATTCTCATATCAATTCAATCATTTGTCTTAAGGCTGATGCAGACGCACAGGGGAAGAAACACATGACTGCCAGGCAGAGAAGGTGAGTCAACTGAACATTAATATTTAATCCACTTTGAAAAACTATCATTTTCCAGCAAAAACATGGAAAATTACATAGAAGGGAGGAAAGTAACTGTAATATTTAATAGGAGTCTAACAACAGTAAAGTTTATATAGCCTGATAAGACCAAGTGCAAAAAAAAAAAAGCATGTCCAGCCATCGATTTAATCCCCGGGTGTTTTTGTGTTTCATGCCAGAGAGGAGAAGAAGAAGAAGCAGAAAAATGACGACTGCGACGCAGAGGACAAGGCCGAGGTTCCAACTGGTGCATCAGGAGAAGATCAAGGGTCTAAAAGCGGAGGAGGCCCCTCCCAGCAGCCTCTGAAAAGAGGCCAGAGGGTAAGAGAGTGGTTTGAAGATAAATTGTACTATTGTACTATGCTGTGCCAAGGCCCAAATCTAAACAATGGCTTTAAAACTTTTTAAAAATGCTCCATTTACCAAATCAGTGTTATAGAAGATAAAATTAAGACGAGAATAAATCAGAAATGAAATTCAGAATTAAGCCCTTACTAAATTTACAAGGTGAATAACACTAGTGTAATTATTACAAGCATGTTTCATTATCAAGAATTAAAACTATATTTTTTGCTGATCAAGTCAATAAGTATAAAATGCCATAACAAAAACAGAATTATTCAAATAAAATAATAAAATGGTATTTAACTGGTTTTTTTGTTTGTTTTAAATCAGTCCTACAGTATCAGTAGGTGTCATAATTTTCTTATTTTCATTTCAGTCTTGTAAACTGATGAATCTACCTGTGCTGTTCGTTTGTTTTTCTCCTGTTGTCACTGCAGAACAAACTGAAGAAGATCAAAGAGAAGTACAAAGACCAGGATGAAGAGGACAGGGAGCTCATGATGCAGCTGCTTGGGGTGAGGATGAATAAAAATCATCATACGACCCTCAACACACTCTTGCTAGTACTGTACTTACTGAACAGTAAGTCCATGATGCTGTTCACCGCGTTTGTTTTTTTTTTTAATGCTGTTGCTGTTTGAATGGACACAAACACTAGAACTGCTCTTCTCCCATAGTCTGCTGGTTCCACTAAGGACGAGAAGGATAAGGGGAAGAAAGGAAAGAAGGGCAAAGGCAAAGACGAACCAGTCAGGAAACCACCCTTTCAAAAACAACCTCAGAAACCTCGCAACATGGACGCTGCAGCAAGGAAACCAGCGCAGATGGCAGCAGGGAAGGATGAGGAAGAGAGGCAGCCTGGAGAAGAGGGAGGTCCTGCTGAACAGGAGGACAAGGTAGATAAGAACTGTCAGTTTTATTTTTTCTTTGGCTGATATGTTAAAATTACCTACTGCCTTACCTTACCAGGTACTCTTATAGTAAAATTACTTTATATATTATATAATATATATATATATATTATATATTATATAATATATAATATAATATTATATAATATTTTTAATCTCAGTTAAGATTTTATCAAGACATTTCTAAAACAAATGGTTGTTCCAAATTCTTAGCCTTGCTTATTAGCAATGGAAAAGCCTTTGTTTCGGACTGGTCTCCTGATAGTTCTTGTACCTGCGTATAAGATTTTTTTGCATGTCTCCATGGAGACTCTAGTCTTTTGTGTAAATCTTCAGGTTCTCAAGACTGGAAGGTTTCCTTGTCGTCACTCCCTACACAGGTCTGAACTCAGGGCTTCAAAACATCTGCATTATTATGTAGGAACTGTTTGTTGACCAGACTGCACAGTTGTGCAGTGGACTGAACCCTGTTTAAACCTGGGGCCTTTCTTTATGGAGTTTGCATGTTCTTCCTGTGCCTGCATGGGGTTTCTCAAGATGGTCCAGTTGCCTCCCACAGTGCAAACACATGCAGTTTGGGGTTAGGCTAACTGTGAGTGTTTGTCTGTCTTTACATGTCAGCCCTGTGATCTGCCCAGTGTGTGTGCCCTGCCTCTCTCTCCAAAATATTGATGTACTGCTTCTTTGTCATGATGCCATTCAGGAAGCCTTGCCAAAATGAATGGTATCATGAAAAAGAAGCAGTACATCAACATTCTGGACGAAAACATCAGGCCAATCCATAGAAAAACATTTGCCTTTGTCAGAACCGAACCTTCCAGCAAGACAATGATCCAAAACATGCTGCCAAGATGGTCAACAAACAGTTCCTACATAATGATACAGATGTTTTAAAGTGACCCAACCAAAGTCCAGACCTGAGTCCAGTTGACAGTCTGTGGAGGTAGTTTAAGACCAGAGTGACGACAATAAAGCCTTCCGTCCTCGAGGACATGGAGACCTTCAGGAAAGAGGAATGGGCCAAAGTCCCAGTGGAGACGTGTAAAAGGTTGGTAAGCGTCACAAGAAGTCTGGAGTATCTGGTCAGACACAAAGCCTTTGCCACTAATTACCAAGAATATGAATGATGAATAATTTGACATGTTTTATGTAAATATGTTATGAAAAATACTGAAAATATAAGAAAATAGACAAATGGCAGTCAGATTTACTGACCTTGCACTTCTCTTTTAATTCTGTTTACGGGATTAAATAAAGCTATCTCCCTTTCAGGAAGATGATGTAGACCAAGACAACCCCGGAGCAGAGGTAGGTTCTAATTGTAAACATTTTACTGTGGAAAAATCTGAAAAACATTTGCACTCACCAGTAAGCTTACTGCTCTATGTGGTAAACTTCCTTTGTTGCCTCAGGAAGCAGAGAATCTGCTCACCTCTCTGACAGGCCAGCCTCACCCAGAAGATGTGTTGATGTTCGCTGTGCCAGTCTGTGCTCCATACACTGCCCTTTCCAACTACAAGTACGTGTAATACCATTCATTCATTATCATGTCAAAAAGATACAGACAAGGAACAGTGGCTGCAAAGGCTAATGGGGATTTGTTTCCATACAGACACAAGGTGAAACTGACACCAGGTTCTCAGAAGAAAGGAAAAGGTAAGAATTGTTCATAAACATTTAACTTTTTTTTTTTTTTTTTCAGTGACATTTTTTTGAGTAGAGGGTAACGTTATTTTTTGTTCCTGCTAGCTGCCCGCACTGCAGTTTTCAGCTTTATGAAAGCCAAAGAGGCCTCAACCAGAGAAAAAGACCTGTTCCGCAGCGTCAAGGTAAGTAATTTACCTGCATTTTTACTAACGAAACTATAAATTATATTGTTAACAGGCAGTGGTTTTAAAAAAAAAAAAAAACTATTGCTCACTCAAAAGAGATTTACGGTAATCTGCATCAACAAAAGTGCTTAGACTTCGCTTCAGGCTCTTTAGGGTGTTTTCTAAGATCCTATTGAAACAACCACTCATCTGTAATTAGTTTCAATCCTAAATTAAGTTTTTTTGTTTTTTTCCCCCCTTCTGTATTAAAAACTTAACTCTGACCTCCTGTGTTGCAGGACACGGATCTTTCCAGAAATATGCCCGGAAAAGTTAAAGTATCTGCTCCGAACCTGCTGGCTGCCAAGAAGAAATGAAACACAGGTGAAGTCAGACCTGGCAAGAGTTGCAAACATTACAGTATTTCACAGAGATATTGTGATTCCGTTCAATTTGTTGTATTGAAAAGATGTAAATTAACAAAGCTGAATAACATCGAATTTTATGATTGGTGTTTATTTGAGTACAAATTGACAGTATGCCTTGTATTCTACAATAAAAAACACTAAGGGAACATTGTGCAAAACGGGCAAACAAAGCCGAACTGACATGAGGCATCTCAGTGCAATGTGGCTCAGTATCCAAATACACTTAGTAGCAGTAGTTTAACCACTTGATTAAATAAAATTCTAATGCTACAGGAGCCGATCAGGAGAAGTTAAAGGCTTAAAGCCTCTTTCAGAACCCACACATTTCCTCACAAATATATAAATAGCTGTATATACAAATAAACATTAGGAGTTTCTGTGGTTTCAGAGTAGATAGTCTTGTGTGGCATAAAGCACTAGTTTTAGGTCTGTGACATCTAGAGCAAACTACCCAAGATCTAGCAAATCTGTATTCCAGATTGTGCCAAACATTAGTCATAGGAGTCATTAAAGCAATAGGCTTCCCCGCAAAAAAAAAATCTATTTAAAGCCAACCTCTTTCAGCCCTGCATCGATGTATTTAGTGTTAAAACATTGGAAAAATTAAGGTGGTTCAGAGGAAGGCCAACGAAATGACTATGTGAACAAATGACCGTGCACGTGTTAAAGAAATGATCCCTTTAACACTACACAGTAATCTATAGGAGAAAATGGAGTTGCTGAAACATAACTCTGTAGTCCTGCCACCTTTCCAAAACTACATTTTCCCCTCACTGGCCTCAACAACAGTTCATGTTTCGTTCAATGGTCTTTGAAAATCTGAAGACGAAAATCTGGTTTTCTGTCGCTATTCTAAAGTAAATTGGTATTTATGAAATTGTCAAGTACAAAACACTATATTTTAACATTAGCATTAAAGACCAACACCTCTATAGAAGCAGTAGTTAGTTGCAGTGTGTGAATTCAGAGAAATAAGTTCTTCATACAATGTTCTTATTCACTACAGTAGTATACATACACATTTGTTATAATATGGACAGAAAACCTTGCTATCATATTTCAGCTTCTCAAAAGGAGACCAGAAAATTGTGTTAAGCATAAAGGAAACAAAAAAAATGGGGGGAAAGCAAAGACAAAAGTAGTGCAGGACTAACTTTATCTCTCAATAAATAAAAGGGCATCTTTGAAAATCATCTGTGGACCTAATGTTCCAACCAGAACCCATTTCCAACGTATACACAGATGTTAACTATTGCTTTATGATGCTTTCATTCAAGTGACCACACACATTAAACTAAGGCTCTAACAAGGACTGCCTGCTTTAGAAGAAACTCGCTGTTGCCATACATACATACATACTCTCCCATCCTCTTGCCTAGGAGCCCAGTGTGTTGACATGTGCCATTCTCTGTTTGAGGATGTGCAGCAGGTGTTTAGGCAGGCAGTCCCAATAACTGGACAAACGCTCACTGTGCTGCAGAATGGTCTCTATGCAGAATCTGGAGAGTGGACACAAGGACACATGAAGCAGAGACAATGAAAAGAAAACCACGTCAGTGTCAGGTGTGAAATGACTCGTTTCCACGTTTCTGCACACACTCACCGAACTAGTGATTTTGGCTGAACGTTGAAAACCAATAACTCATTGCTGTGAGCCTGCCAAGAAAAAAAAGAAGTCAAACTCAGAAGAACAGATATTGTATGTTAAAACATATGTTCCATTAAGATGTGACTTGCAGCTTACAGCTCTTTGATGAGATAACAGGTTGTTGGCACACCCTCCAAACACAAACACCTCACCATCAGTACCAGAGCATGCTGTGTGCCAAAGCCTGAAATGCACAAACACAATATCAAGTCTTGTCTCAACGAATCAAGTGGTCAACCTCCAGATCAACTGAGCTGAAGCGTACTCTATATACACACAGTAAGATGGAAGAATTACCTGGGGTTCTCTGTGTGACTGTGTTTGAACGGTTTCCACTCATTATTGCTCACACAGTACAGCCAAGCATCACCTGAAAACACACGGAAGCATCTCTGTGAGACCAGTGATTTGTTTTTTTTTTTGAGGTGGCTATGATAATTTGCTATTCAAAAGTGCCACACTCACTCAGTGTCTCTCCGTCTGTAGTGAAACCTCCAAATAGGAAGATGTGGTCTGGTGACACGGGAGTGAAGGAGTGCCAGGACCGGCCCACAGGACCCTGCTGGGGAACGCTCCTGAAACCAGGCAGGGAGTGGTCAGAGGGGAATAGTATTCTATGACTTGAAAATGAAAAGAACACCACTTACATTTCATGCCACTCCCATGTGTCCAGGTCAATGTAGTATAGATCATTTAATCTGTGGTCCTATAGTTGAAATGAGATGAACATTGGAGATGAAATTGGACAAGAGACACAAATTACTTATGGCATAAAATGCAACTGTATGACTGCATTTAGGCAATTCACAACAAAGAGGACATCTTGAATTCCTCCCTTTTTGTTACCTTGTACCGTCCCCCAAACACATAGCCTCTGTTACCAACTGTGGCACAGGCATGGGCTGCTCTGGGTGATGGAGTGTTCCCCTAAATCAGAAGAAAGAAAGAAAATGGACAATATAAAACAGTTTTCTCTACTATTCTTTAAAAAAAAAAAAAAAAAAAAAAGTCAGATATTTCTAAAGCATGTTCCACTGTCACTGTTGGCATGTGTTCATTTTTGCAGTGACGTTTGCATGTCCATGTGTTTACCGTGGTGATAGGCTGACTCCACGTTGATGTCTCCAGATCCAGGATATGAATATGATTGTTCCAGCCTCGGCCAGGACTGTCCCACTACAGCAGCAAAAACAAATACAAGGGGATGAATACATATACATTTAATTCATAATCCTCCAATGATGTATGTGATTGAAGGAAAATCCATATAATGCTATGAATAGATTTCTTTACTTCTTTGTAAAACTTGCCAAAAAGAGATCTTATTTTTCTAAATTTTTGTTTGAATCTAATGGAATTTGGAAATCTATACCAATAAAACAATGAAACGTGTTTATCATTGTCAGAGATTTTTGTTTACAGACCATAAGAGAAGATGATTCATCGTATTCAAAAGTTCCTCGATGACGTCCCTGTGCAGCATATCCATAACCCCCAAAGAAAATAAGCCTGAGAAGACATAATGTGATACAAAAGTCACAGAATTTGTAACATGATTCATTTAAATACAACAAAATTAATGTTTTTAGGGAAGGCACAGCAGTGTAGCAGTTAGCACTGTTGCCTTACAGCAAGAAGGTTCTGGGTTGAATCCTGCTTGATCCTGGGACACTGTGTGAAGTTTGTCTTTAGGTTTTCTCGGGGTGCTCTGGCTCCCTCCCACAGATCAAAGACATGCAGTATGGGGTTAGACTAACTGGTGACTCAAAAACTGCCCGAAGGCGTGAATGTGACTGTCTCTGTGTCAGCCCTGTGATAGAGTGGTGATCTGTATGTAAAGCTTTTTGATCTTGAGGTTTCCTACTGGGGAACTGGGTGCCTCATTATAAATGAAGAGCATCTCACTGAAATTCATTAACTTGCTACTAATTTCCTAAACACATTGGGCAAAAACCTGGGATTTAAATTTTACAATCTTAGTATTTGTTGCATTTACTAAACATTAAAATTCAGTTGGGAAAAAGATCTTAAATTCCTCACCTATTCTTGTGAACCCAGCACCCTAACTTGTCCTTGCAGGATGGAGGAAGTCCTTTAAGATCCCTCATTTCCTCCCAGACAAGGCTGGGAGCATTTAGTGGCAGTCGATAGATCTGTAAAGCACAGCACAGAAAGCAGGAGCTCTGAAAGGTGACCAGTACAAAAAGTAGGCCGACATTCCTCAGGTTTGCAGGTTAACACTTGATGCAATCATTTTCAACAACAGAGGGTGTTTGGAAATAAACATAACACACATGCTGTACCCTGTTTGTGTTCCCCCTGGCATGATGACCTCCAAACAGGTAAAGGACTCCATCAACACACACTCCACAGCTGCCGGACATGGATGTGTGCAGGTTACCTCCAGCTACATGCTTTCTCCTGTAAAAATCCAAGTGTTTTATTCATCTACTTTTTATGGTGGGGGGAAAAAAATAAATTTTGTGTTATCAATATGCAAGTTAGATTTAAACACTATTACCATACTCGTGTCTCCATGTTGTATGTCCAGACCTCATTCCTTGGCAGATACAAGTCAAAGAAGCCATGGTTTTGAGCATTCTTGTACAGAGAGGGATAAAATGGAATTGAAATAAATATGGAAACAGAGACACACATACAGAACACAGTGAAATAAAGCATGACTTCTATGGGATAGCTATACACTCACCTTATAGCCGCCCCACACATACATGAGGTTTCTGTGAACTACTGCTATATGACCACTGCGCTCAGCTGGGATATCCACCTCAAACGATTCAGATGCTTCTGTGTTCAGGGGCTGTTCCTCCACTATCCCTTCTTCTTCATCTTCCTCATCCTCCTCCATATCGTCATTCGCCATCCAAGCAAACAGTCTGTCATCTTCATCTCTGTCTGAGTCATTGTCTTCCTCTCCGGCTAGAAGATCTCCCATGTCTTCCTCCATCTCTGCCATGTCAGTGTCTCCTGTCATGAAAAGTAAAGAAAAAACAAACTAGGTAAAGCTGACAGGATTATTCGATTATCTCAGTAGTTTTTAATGACACATACTCAAAAAGAAGATAATGTTATAAAGTGCAGTTTTACCGAGACCCACATTTTAAACTTCAGAACCACGTCACTGTTAAATTAACGATAATTCAGAGTTAGTAAATCACCTTAGAGCAGGTAGTTACTGACCTACTTTGCCAGCTTAGCTAACTTTAACGTTACAGCGTGGCTAGCTGTTAGCTTAGCGTTTCTATCAGCGACGACAAACTAAAACCCAAGTTAACTCATATAATTAACGCTCCTTGATTAAAATGCCCTGAATTATTTAACACTAGCTGGTGACCAAGCTAGCAAAGGTCCAGCAGCTGTTCGCCCGTCAACATTAAAGTTCCCATGGCCGTCAGCTAACTAGCCTTACAAAGCGTTTGTGAAATTAAACTTGCAAATGACACCGAAGAGAAACATTATACAAATGTGACACGCTGCCGTCGAAGCTTTGCAATTTATTTGCAGCTCAGTGCATTACCTCGATAATGTTCGTCTTCGTGCAAATCTCAGTCCTCCATTTATGTGAGGTCATCACAAGCAGGCTGGGGGCACGACCGGAAGTTGTCGAGCTAAGTTCGCCATCCTGCTAAGGTCGGCGTACACGACAAGTAGTAAACATGTACGATGGTAAAGCATCAATACAGCCTGACCGAGGTACATATCTGTTTCACGTTTCATCAAAGATCCTTGAAGTCCACAAAATTCTAAACGAAGCCAGAGGTAACTGTTTTTAAATGTGACGCCAAGTATTTACCAGTTTAACTCATTTCATTCAATTTGTATACAGCAATAATTAATTGCACTTAAAATGAATTTTTAAAAAAATATCTAAAACTCTATTATGTGCAATTTATTTTTTAGATGGAGTCTACTTTGTCAAGCCAAACCTCACAGTTCTGAGTATTGGACATACAAAATATCTGAATGTACAATACAACAAATAAAACTTTTATTATTCATGACAGAACATACATACAAAATAAAACACTACAATGGATTACTAGTCAAGCATACAGTATCATACACGATTAATGTACAAAACAAGTGAAATCCACTCCACTTTTACTTTAGAGTCCTTGAAGTTTGCTGTGAAGTTAGAAGAATACAACAGATTAGTATCAACATTAATGACTGCTAAAACCATCTGTAATGAATGACTTGAAAACAAATGTTTAAGGAGAATATTTCCCACCTGTCCTCAACAGTCCTGTTGGATGGGTAGTACACCTTAAATGTGAAGCCACTTCTTGGGAATGAGCCCTGTCATAATAAATGACAGAAAAACATATTAGTGATGAATAACACAAGGGCATTTCAGAGCTATAACATCGCAATGATATTAATTAAATTCAATTAAATAACTACCAGTTACAAAAATATGATCAGATTCTGTCCAAAGTTTAGAAGAATAAATGGTTCAGTTAAGCTTATTTTGTTCCATACTGGGTTGATGCAGAGGCAGTCTGCATTGTTGATGCTGAAGGGGTCATATTTGTCTGCGAAGACGATGACATCAGGGACTGGGTAGACACGCAGGGAGTAGTCGTACGCCCAGAATACCGGACTGACATATAGAGGCAGTGGAGTCAAGTGACCCTGAGATAGAATGGTTTTAACAAACTGTGGAGAGGAGGAAAATGAGATGTTTTTTTAAAAAAAAAGCTTGAGCTTCAGCTGAGGATTAATTAGTTCAGCAACATCTTTGCAGCAATTAGTCACTGCTTAAAAAGCACTTAGAAAAATGCTTAACACTTAAAATGCTAATTACAAAGGCATGTTGTAAACTTCTGACAACACAACTGATAAAGTCTGTACAATGAGAAACAGAGAAGGGAAGAAAAAACTGACAATAAGCAGGTTTGTTCAGAAAAGCTGCAACTCACATGGTTTGGAATGTCAAGATTATTATTGGGCAACCGCACACAGTTCCTGCACATCTTGTTGACAAGGTCTTCCCTGATGATGACCATCTCTTGGCTGCAGTACTGGACCCTGAAAGGAAAAACATCACAGTCAAGGTCAGTTTTACTGCCTGGTCACGATCTTTCCTGAGCCTTTCAAAACTAGTGGAAACTTGTAAAATAATTTGCTGACTAACAAACTTGTAATATTTTAAGCTTAAAGAAAAGCCACATGTGTTGTACCTGCACGGGTTAGTTGTGAACACAGAAAATGGGACCCTCTGTCTGAACTCCTCTGTGATATGATCTGCCAAGGGAGGCCTGAGAGAAACATATTTATGGCCATTTGTACAAAACCACTGAACAAAACTCACATAATAAAGTTACAAGATTTTCCCTGTGTTTACCTTGGGAGGATGGTGGCTGGACCAGGGTCTTCAGGACCAGGTACAAACACAAAGCGACTGCTGCAGGTTTAGCATGAACAAATTTAAGTCAAACATGCTGAAACTCTAAAAAAACGATCAGAGCAGACCTGAGTAATAAATCTATCAGATCCTACCTGCTGTGGATGCTGGGGTACGAACATATGGCATCAGCAAGTGCTTTCAATGACTCTAAGGAAAAATAAAAGATCGTGAAATGCAGTGTTTTTATTATTAAATCGTAAAACTGTGTAAACAAACATCAAGAAGCGCAGTGCAATACTTCATGAGGACCTTTAAACAAGCCTTTTAAAAGTCTCACCTTTTAGTGATTTGATCTGTGTTTTTCCATATGGGGTAGAAGAGAAGTTCCCACAAAAAATGAAACAGGTGGGAGGCATTGCAGCATATCCTGTAAGAGCAAAGTGAACTTCAAGGCGACTGGAGTTTCCTAAGTGTCAAGTGTCTATTTTTGGAATTACTGGTCCCAAAACAAAATTACACTTGGCCAATACCAGACCTGAGAACATGATGTTGAGCTTGTCCATCACCTCCACACTGTCCAGCCACACATCAGAAACTATTACAAACATGGCATCCTCATTATCCTCTTCCAGCTGTTTTAGCTTAGATGAAGCCTTCACAGAAGTGGTGGATGGACCGCCGAAGAAGTTTATGTTGCCGTAGTATGCCCTGCACATAAACCAAGAAGGACAGGGAGGAAGCATCATGTTATCATTTATTGTCGTAATTTGCCTTCATGTTACCTGATCACTAACATTTTCACTGAATTTCAAACAACTTCACAGACACAACGTGAGCCTAGATGTTCCTTCACCTTTAATCCTAACCAACTTCCCTCTGGGATCAATAAAGCTGTCTGAATCTGAACCTTGGCTGTAGTTTATGTGAAAAGTTACAGAATTGATTCAAACCGTACCCCACTGTCAAATGTCATCTTCTGTATGTTGCTACACACAGCTTTAGTTTGTAAGGAAAATTTTTCCTGAACACTTTTCTTCACTGACCTTGTTGCAGACGATGGCTCCGTTGGTGGGAACCCAAAGCCGCTGACATGGAACACAGAATCCTCATACCAACCTACATGACAAAGAACAAGCAAAATGTATAACCGTATGAATATAAAATATCTGATTATGTAGTAATATTTTAAAGTTAGAATTTTTAAATCATACTCGTTTTTAACTACAGTTGTAGTAGTTATATTTAAACATACCCTCTGCCAATACAAAGCAGGACTCTGTGTAGAGGCCATTATGAAACTGGTGAGAACAGTTAAGGAGTTCATCTATTTTAAAATCCACAAATTATTGCACAATATGAAGTTGCTTTTATTGGAAGATGCCAGTGAAGAAATTAAAAGGATATTGCTTTTGACATGTCCAGCTGTACTGTTCCACTTGGATCCTCCAGATAAAATTTACCCTAAAATGATAGAGGCATGTTTCAGAAAGTACTGTAGATCTAGAATATACTAGATATTGACAAGCTTACAAGAAGGCCTCAAATTGAAATGGGTAAATTTATCTGCCAGACTATCTCACCTCTTTCAGTTGTGTGATCATCCCAAGTACAATCACCTCTCCCAGTTTAGCATTGCTACCAAGCAGTGCTTCAATTGTTTTTAACTAAAGAGAGACAAAAGACAACAACGGTAAAACAGTAAAGTTAATTTCCATTTCCCAGCTATTAAAAGCAGCTCATCATTGACAATGATCACTGAGACTTGATACCTGAAATTTGTTTTGACCCTCTTCAACAGCAGCTCCTATTGCAGGTGGGGTGAACAGCTCATGGCGATGTGTACGCTATAAAAGGTATGACTATATAAATACAACATGCAAGCTACATATACTGTAACACATAATGTAAGCAGTTGCAAATAAGTAAATATGATGCAAAATATGGAAATGTAATCATGAGGCAGCGTTCGCTGACCTGTTGTAAGATTGTGTAGCGCTCTTTGAACAGTTCGGCTTTGTCTTTGGCTGAACCGCACAGGCTGGGGGCTGGATGGCTGGTCATACTGATACTGGATTAGATAGCCAAAATAAAAACTTAAACGTCTTAAAATACAATATATGTAAGCCTATACACTGCACTACGATGAAGATACAGTATATTTATCAAATAACTGTGGTTTATTTACTCACGGTACAAATTTTTTCCGCTCCACACTGTAAATGTATCTGGGCACATCAAAGGCTCCAATGATGTTGAAAACATTATCTCTGGAAAAGAGTGAAATATAATAAAAATACAATGCAGAAATTTTAATAAATTATCTTAAGAAAGGAAAACAAATATTGAGGAAAATGATGATCACTTAACGAAACAACAATACATATATTAATAATGAAAAAACCTGTGAGCTGCATCCCTACTTACATGGTTTCATCACAGGACTGAGTGCAGTCCTGCACAGCACTTTCCACCACAGAGAGCTCTATCATACTACATGACACTGTTACAAAACACACACACACACACACACACACACACAAAGGTCAAAACCTGAAAAACACTCCAGTCAAATACAAAAACACATCAAATACTGCATACAGCAGACTGTGCATTAAGTACACTGCAACTGTACAGACTGACTTCATTGTACTTACATGGCTGTTTTTCCACTGCATCCAGGACCCTTTCAATGACATCCTCCAATTCAGAGGGACTGACTGACTCCAGCACCTCCACTAGGTACCTGCTGGCTTCTCTGGTACATATAAGAAAACATGGATGGACATGGTGGTGTTATTTCTTTCTAAGTGCTTGTCTAGTCTGGTGTACTAAAAACTAACACGAATGTAAAAACCCTGGATGTCATTGTTGAGACTTTAAATTTCACTGTCTATCAAATAGCATTATCATTCAGGCATTTTAGGGCAGATTACTGTAATACAATCCAGGCTGGTCACCACTCATTCAAAATGCTGCAGCTGGATTACTGGCAAACACCAAGAACAGACAATTCTCAGATCCTTGTACTGACTTACAGTCCAATCTAGAAGTGAATTTAAGGCTTTGCCTCTAATTTACTTTACTCAGTTGTTTTTTTATTTTAATATATTTTATAATTCAGCTCCATTAGATTTTAGATGCAGATATTGTGTTTTTAGCTGCAGCACATTTTTTGAAAGCTTACAAATCACTTTAAATCACTTGTTAAATCCAAACAATTAATACAAAATAAAAATCAAAAAATGATGGTGGAACGTTGTAATTATTGTTTGAACTTGACTTCACTGGAGAACAAAATACAAGAACAGACAAGTGTTATAAATAAAGCAGAACGTATCGACTGCCTTTGACATGACTCTATTGTTTATACACCGAGCAGGCACCAACTACTTCAACAAAAACATTTTAGCAACGTTTAACCGCCATTAAAATACATACGGTCGCAGTATAAGTCCTCGCATGTTAAAGCCAGCCGTCACTTTTCTCTTTACTTTGCCAGCAACATCCATGACTGTTTTTATCTTACTGTCCGACTCAAGCTTTGGCGCTAAATACCAACTTCCTTGTGTATGTCATCACTTCCGCTAAAAAAAAAAAAAAAAAAAAAAATTGTTCCTCTTCTTCTTCTTCTTCTTCTTCTGTTGTTCTGCGGTTTTTACGGCGATTGTCAGACGTAAAGCGTTACCGCCATCTACTGTCTGCAGTCCACTGCACCTTCCTAAAACTTCACTTGTGTAGCCCCACACCGCCAATGGTCTCAACCAGTCTGGCTGACAGTCACTGCGCTGGTCAGGCTAATAAACTAATCCCCAGTCCCCTTCCACTTCATCTACACAGCCCAAAAGGAAAAACAACAATACCAGCAAGAGCAACCAGCTTTGACCAAAACGGGAAAACGAGAAAACGAAACTGCCCGTTCTCTCGATATTCGGTTTTACTAAACAGCTAAAGTGAAAAATGACAACAAAATGTCTTTTTATTTCTATTTTACTCTACAGGTGGCTCAAAGCAACTACATACAAAATGATTTTATGCATAGTTAAAGCACACTTACTGTCCACTATTTTAAAACTAAATAGGAGACAATTCAAATAAATTAGTATATAACTATTGTATATAATTTCAGCAGCAGTCAAGCACATTTTAACATATTGCCAATATAAAATCTGAAATTTAATTGAATAAGTTAAATTGATTCAGTTAAACCACAGTTTTTTATCTAACTGCATATGTATGTATTACTATGATCACAGTTATTGAATATGAGTATTCTCTCTAATATGAAAAAAACTGATATGCCCATATAATTGACATTTTTGTGTTGTTTTCTAATTTTCAGCTTTTTCTCAGACTGATGAAGCCACTTGGATGGACAATGTCACCTAAAATCAAATATTTTGAAGCTTGTAAATATAGATGTTGTGCCAGGGCTTTTGTATTGGATTGAACAGTTGAACAGTACTTACTTTATAGGCCTATTGGGTATTGAGGATAATTTCATAATAAAACTCAAATTATAAAATATATATATTTTAGTCCTCTTAAAAATGTCCTTTTTAAATTTCTACATTTAATCTGTTTGTCTCAACTCGTCGATGTAATAATAAAACTTTTCGTACTCTTTTATTTTGAAATACAAAAAAGGACAGGAAGTTGCATTTTATTTTGAAGCGATGTTGACATATCTGTTTTGGCAGAAGATCAGGGCGTTTGTGCTTTTTTTTAACGTGACGTGAATAAGATGTTTTATTTTCTGCAACATAAGAAAAAACTGTGAGACTGACTAAGGGTGTCCCGCTGCCTCTGAGTATGTATTTGTCTAAAACGTTTCTGCACAGTGCTGCCATATGTTGTATCAGCCACTATATAATGTTAATGTCAGAAGAAGATACTGTAATGTTGATACTGTAATGTTGATTATACAGACGACAAATGGTAGATACTGAATAGACCAGGCACAACCTGCTGTGTTTTATCTGTGACAACAACACGGCTGTTTGTGTTTGTGTGTTGCTGCGTTACTTGTGTGACTGTAACAAACTGCGGCTGAGCATGTACGTGTCATTTTTAGACACATTTAGATAATTTTAGGTTCATAGGTATGTCTCTCCTGTCTATTTATGAAGCCAGGCATGGATGCCGCAGTTGAGAGGCACCGCTCGGAGCTGGTAGCCCGTGAGAGGAGCGGACACACGGCTGTGGTGGACGAAAACCTGCTCTACGTGTGGGGGGGTTACATGGTGAGAAAAACAAACATATCTTTAACACGTCCAGTGTCTGCGTTAAACACACGCATATGTAGGTGCAGGTTTACTCAACTAGTGTAATAAAGCAGCCTTTAGGTATTTGTACTTGTGTATTAGCGTGAGTGTAATATTACACATTTAATCCACTACATTCATTTTATTATTATTTACTTTTCAAATCAAAGGATCCCTTGGGAAACGGTTAAAGATAATTACTAAACAGTAATATTAACTACACTTGACCAGTTCCAGCATTAGTTTCATTATTGATGAATCTGCCTGCTGTTTTCTTGACTAATCAGTGGATCATTGGTCTAAAACACATTAATAATGCTCTAAATAAATCCATAATCTACACTTGCATCATAAACAGTCCAAAATCCAGAAATATTTTTTGTGCTATCTTGTCAGACATAGAAAAAAAAAAAGCAAAAATCTCATATCTGAAAACCTCTAATGACTGAATGTTTGATCAAAAATAACTAATTGAGTATTGAAATGTATTTTGTTGACTGGCTGGATTGGATTGACTGAGATATTGTTGCAGTTCTATATTAAAATGGTGTTTACACAGTATGCATTAGTTATAAGACATTGTTAATCAAGAATATAAACACTAGTGTAATTGTCCAAAGACAGTACAAATTTAGCCATACTGCAAAAAAAACAAAACAAAACAAAAACTCTAAACTAAACTATACTCATAAATATTAAGTGACCAGTTGGCATTTCAATAGGCTTTAGATTGTTTTTGAGTTGTTTTGATAGTAATTGGAAGGTTATTGCTGGGCTTTTGGAAATTATTTCTACTGCACATATTTATTTGATGATAACAGACACATTTTATTCCCTGCAGTCAGTTGCTGATGAAGAAGTTTTCCTACCCAATGATGAAATCTGGGTATATGATTTAGAACGAGGTGTATGGTAAGAATAATAAGTAAATGTTGGTGGTCAAATCAGAGAATAGTACTGTATGGTTATTCATGACAGTCTCCTTGTATTTCCCTTTCTGGTGATTGTCACATAGTCATAAAACATTTATATTAAGCTTTTATTGACAAATATGTGCCTGGAGCTTCTGCTGTCTTGTTGTAAAATATATATCTTTACCTAAGTGAATACGAGCAGTTTACCCACATTTCTTTTTTTCTTTTTTTTTTTGAAGGGAAGTGTTTCACATGACAGGGGACGTTCCACCCTCCATGTCAGGCACCTGCGGGTGCTCCCTGAATGGACACATGTACATATTTGGAGGTTGCGATGACAATGGACAGACCAATCAGGTAAGCCTGATAATTGATGCTCTTGATCTTCGTGACACTTTAATCATGGTTTACTTTAGGATAAGCTACATTTTTAAATTTTATTTTATGCATTGCAATGTTAACACTAAATTATGTATAAAATCTCCTGCTAGGGTGTAAGCACATTGATCTATTTGTGTTTTTTTTTTTAAGTTCAGGCCTAGTGGCCAAATGGATGCTGATAATTCCTCAAACATTTCAACCAGATGCAAAAACATTCAACGTTTGAAAAATGTTTCTGGCTGTCTGGCTGTCTGCCAGAAGCGGATGTATCAACAGTCACATAGAAAAGATGGACAGTGTTTATTGAGAACAGTTAACAAATATTGATGAATAGACAAAATGAATCAGTGTGTGTACAGACTGAAAGGTCAAAGCTTAGACTGAACATGCTTGACATGAAAAAGTGATCAGTGTTTGACTTCACACAGATCTATTGTGTAGACCTGACAGATGGCAAATACATGTGGAGAAAGATCATGCACAAGCTCGGTTCTGCTCCCTCACCTCGGGACAAACTGTCCTGCTGGGTTTACAATGGAAGGTAAGCAGTGAGTCCCAACATGCATTAACATCTAAATGAAAAAACAGCCGATTGTTTGGGATTGCGATCACACAGAGTGATAAAAATTCTAATTGTCTTTGGTTACTGTTCTACAGGATCATCTACTTTGGAGGATATGGTCACAAATTACTGACTGACATTGACAGCAGAAACAGAAGTTTCATTGTAGATGAAGCATCATGGGTAATGTTTTTTTACAGTAAGAGTATGATACTGACCAAGAGTTTTTTCCATATATAGCAGTCATTTTGTGTTAAAAACTGCAGAAATCAGTTTTCGTGCTACTAAATAAAGCAGCCGTTTTAATGTTTTAGGTGGAAGATGTCTTCTGGGGATGGAACAATGAGGTGCATATATTTGACCCCATGGAATCCAGTTGGAACGAGCCACAAATCCAAGTATGTTGGTCCGACACATGCACTGAATATAGTACAGAGATTTAGATTAGATTTATTCAAGGATAAGTCGTATTGAAAGGTCTTAAAAGAAAATGAAACATTTTTTGGTGTGTAGGGCCGTGCTCCAGCTCCTAGGGCTGCACACTCCAGTGCCACAATTGGGTGTAAAGGCTACATTTGTGGCGGCAGAGTCATGGTGAGAGCTCAACAAGCTTTTCACTTCCTTTTAAAATGTAGTTATTAGTAGACACAAAACAGGGATCACAGTGATTTTGCAATCTGTTTTTAAAATGCAGGAAACAAGGACAAGTGACACCCACTGCCTGGATTTTGAATCATGGACATGGTCAGAAATGTAAGTTAAATCATGAAGAATTTTCATCCTGTGTTGTTCTTCCAGCCTGTATTTTAGAATTTAGTTTTTGGTTTTGCATAAAATATATAGAGGAGAGATTGCACAAATGTTTCATTAATAAAAATCAAAAAAGTTTCATTATTATTTGACTTATGTTCTTGCCGAGTTTGTCTTTGAGGGTATTGTGCAAACTATTACTTCCAGAATCCCAGTGTCCCCCATTCCAATGGGCAGGTCGTGGCATACACTCACAGCCGTCTCAGACAGCACCTTGTTCCTGTTTGGAGGACTCAGTGTAGACTGCAAACCAATGAGTAATAAACTCCACTGCACTTATTTATTTCCTTGCTTTCCTTGTTCTTTTTATGTGCACTAACTTTATTTAAAAAACACATTTATTATTCTCCATTAGGTGATGGATGGCTGCTTGATGTTGACACAAAGAATTGGAGAGAAGTAGAGCATCCCTACAGGGATAAGCCAAGGTGCTAAAGATTAACTGCACGGAAGTTGTTTGTTGTATACGGATTAATAAGCTCTTGGGTGTATATATCATAGTAGGGTACTGTTCTATGAATATGGGAAGATTTGAAATGTGTATAATTGAATATTTCTCTTGTGTAAGGTTGTGGCACACAGCGTGTCCAGGCAAAGACTCTGATGTCATTGTGTTTGGTGGAAGTTGCGACTACATCCTCCTTGTTGACACTGTAAGTATCTAAAAAAGACCTAACAACTACAATACCAGTAAAAAGATTAAGCAGTGTGTGCTCAGAACAAAGGGTGAACCTTAAAATCAGTTCCAAAGCAAGAAATAACTCTCAGCATCTCTATAAACAAAAAATAGTGTCCTCATAATAGCTGTAGTCAGTGTTCACTATAAATGGAAGTACTCTACTTTTAAAACCTTACATTTCTTTTCAGGGTCACTGCAACGATGCACTTGTTTTCCAGATGCAGCCATATCCTCTATTCAGGTAAAAACTACATTTTATTAAAAGAGGTTTTCATAAATTGAAAGAAAATTCAAGCAATTTTACAAAAAGACTTACTTCTCAATATCTAATTGAATTATGTGAACATTTAAATGAGAAATGATTCTTTCTTGTGACAGGATTTGTGAGGATTACATTGCAAAGAATGTGAGGAAATATGAGATGCTCAGAAATCAGCTTCCTCTCCTGCCTCCTAAACTACTGACAGCAGTACGGAGGAGGATGTCTTTCTACAGGCCTTCAAAGGAGCAAAAACATTAGTTCAAAGAATGTCTTAAATGCCAAGAAAAATCTGGTACTATTCAGTTCTGTTTAATTTATGTACTGAACTCCCTTCAGTATGAACATTGCAGTGACAGGGAGGTAGCATTTTTATCTTAAAAACATATTGTGCATATTTTATGGTGTTCTGTTCTGTTTTGTTTTACACGTTTTATTTTGTACAGCCTGCCTGCTGAATCACTCTAACACTCTGTTCCAGTGGTGACTGTGATTATTAAATGCATATCATGAAGCCTTTTACCTCCTACTAGTTATTTGAAGCTTTAGCTGACTAAGCAACATGTTAATGTCAAAAGCTAAACACACTCACATTTTCTACACAAAGCGATCAAAAGTACATCAGTCTTTTTTTTATTTGCAATATAAAACAAAATTATAAAATGATTCTTCTACATGGCTGGGTGAAATACATGTTTTGTTAAATATTAAGTTCTCTGTTAATGCTGTATGCGTACAAGCACACAGCTGCTCTGCTCCACCACTGAGTGGCAGCAGGAAACTTGTGAGCACGAATGCAGCTGGGTACTCTGACAGAATGTTTCTCTGTTGCCACACATTCCTTCTTCATAAAGTAAAAGAAGTTCAGGAGCTGTGGTAAGAAAGGAAACCTTAACTAAACAATCCATGCTCATACCTTTGCAGGGCTGCCTCAAAACTACTGCCCTACACCACAGTCTGACTTTAAGCAACAAGTGAAATTTCTGTTGGCTCCTTCACTTATTAATGGACAGGTTAAAGTAAAGTAAAGAATAGCTAACAAATAAGTAGGTGCATGCTCTGTGGGCGTGCAGCAGGACTGGAAGGGTGACAGTGACGGTTTACCACTGCAGATAACAAACCTCAGAGGCCTGTGTCAGTTAACATCTTGTCTGAGAACCTCCTGGCAACTGTTCAAAGTCGTTGTTATACTTACACAGCTCCTTGTTGTTAAGTAAGACTTGGGTACATGCAAAGACCTGGAGTGCAGATGTTAATGTATGCAGTGTTGTGTGTGTCCTCGTGTAGCAGGGAATTTGCCCCAAAAAACCCTGGTTCTTTTTCTCGTTTTAATTTTTTCTCTGCTGTAACTGCTGTGTCCCATGAAAACAGCAGACAGAGACAGCAGCTTTGCCTCAGCATTCTCAGCTGGGGGTCAACTAAACTCTCTCTCAATAGTGTCCATCAGCTCCTCTTCTGATCCATGGTACAGGATGACTGGCATGGTAAGAGAGGAGCTGTGGCAGCTGCCAAAACTCCTGGGGGAGAGATTAGAAACATGTCAGCATCATGGAAAGAAGACAGGAAATCTGGTGGGGTTTTTTTCACACAATGTATTATGTTTAAATTTAAGAGATTATTAGGGTTGAATATAGAAGAGGTCAAAGCTTTCAAATATCTTTGGCCTCATTTTGCTTTTCACACTCATCTCCCAACAAAGCAGCAAAAACAAAGAGTTTGTATCTTGATCGCTTGAAGGTAAATATGATCTGGCCCTGCTCAGCTTTTACTACTCCACTGAGCTCGGAAATTAATTATTTATCAGAGTTGTCTACTTACGATTGTTTTTCTGGTGTGGGTACAGCTTCCTGCAAATCCCCTCTGGTCAAAATCCCCCGAGAGGCCTGACAAACCTGAGAGGAATGAAAGGATGTTATCCAGCCTCATTGTTATTCTGAAACTCTCCTGCTGTTGATGATCTATAATAAACTGGGTTACACTGTTAAAACAGAAGCAGAGCTCATGTTAGACTAATCATCACATAGCAGAAAAAGAAGCATCCTTACATTGTGCTGATTGGGACACTCTGGTGTGTGGTTTTTAAAGTTTGTTACAGCATCATTGCTCTTTTTATTTACATCTGTTGATCCACAGTGTGAGCCACGTGGCTCCTCGGTGATGTCATCCTCAGTGTCCTCCCGGCTGAAATGACACAGCCTGTATGTTTTGGATTTAATAACAGTCTTCTTGGGAGCGCGTTTCTTCAAAGAAACTCTCTCCCTCTCCTCATAATCTGCGAGAACTGTGTCCAGTTCTCCATCTATATTATCGTCTTCCCCAGAAAAGTCCGAGTCGTGCCCCTCGCTGTGGCAGTCCGGTTGAGTACGGTTGCGCGCGTTGCGCAAAATTGCATGGATTTTGAGAGGCTTGAATGGACGGGTCTCTTGTTTGGGTGACGTGACAGCTGTTTTGGTCACATTCACCTCGCTGACACACGCAGGTGCAACTTTCTTCCCTCGGCTCGTACCGCTGCCCATGTCCCACTTTTTTGGCTCCTCTAAATGCAAAAACCCATTTCCAAATTCTCCTTCAGGCGCAGCGAGAGAGTTAAACATTAACCAACAAAGCCCTGATCTCTGGCAGTGTTTAAGGCCCCTTTTCAATTAGGTTCAAGGCTGTAAGAAAGTCCTTCGCATGAAAAACAGCTTTAAAGACCATTTTTTTCGAAAAATACTGCGCCCCTGGTGTGCAGACGCACATCTGAATTATATTCCATGTTCACAGAACGGACTTGAGCCAGACCCGCTGCCTGTAAACCTTCCAGTAACTACATCAGGATGAGAAGCAGTGTACCCGTTACATAACACCAGTTTGGCTCCGGACCTTGTGGAGAAAACCACGCCTTCTTATAGGGAGAAACACAGACCCTTTATGTTTCCACCATTTCTACTGGACAAAAATCATTTCCACTTTTCCCTCAGAAGTTAGCTTCTCTCTGCACTTTCTCATATCATACATGATACAACTGTTTTTCATAAAAAACAAAAAATGAAAAGGGATAACTTATACAGTACCTTTAAATATTTAGCTGTTCCGAGAAAGATTACAGAAAGACCTACAATGTACAGGCCAACAGGGGCAATTAGTTTGATTTATCTGTATCACATCAGCAACAATGACGAGCCTTTTGCCTGTCTGTGTCCAGCTAATAGATTTTATTGAAACAAGTGAGGTCAAGAGTGAGTGAGTTCCTGTCCGCCCTGCGGGTCTGGGAGGCCCCCAGCTCATCAGCCCCTCCAGTGACTGATTAAGACTCAAGCACTGGGCCACAAGAGAGGGGGCATTCCTTTCCAACAGCTTGGGCTTCCCAGAGATTCCTCAATAAGCTTTTGTTTGGTCCACTTGCACATACAAAAGACACAGCGGGGGCATCTCCCTGCCAGAGCTGTCCGACAAGAACCCAGAGTCCATCCGAGTAAAGAAGTTGTTTGCCATCTTTCATTAAGTGCCGCTTTTGCCCTCTTTTCTTGCTTGTTTGTGCACATACATGAGTGTGCCAGACAGCTGTGCAACCTGTTCTCTCTGGAGGATGACCAAGTCAAAGACACCTGCTGTTTAAGTAACTGGAATTTTTTTTCTCTCACTGCAAGTGTGAAGAAAAAACAATCAGCCTGCATGTCCCACGTGGCCCATCAAGGAAATTCCTGCATCTGAGTTTTAGAGAACATGTGTAGGATGTTGGGTGTTTTGTCGAGGGTGGAAAGAAAACTGAAGGTAAAAACCTTCTTACATCTTCAGTGAAACTATAACATCCTCCTGTTTATGCAATAGTTGTATACTACATTTCTTAGCAGTGTTAAAATGAAATACATCATTAAAATCAGCTAAAGTGAAAGTAGAAGTTAGAATTTTAGACTGTATCCAAAAGTAAAAGTACTGCACATCTACCCCTCCTTCTCATGGAGTTTTATTTGTATTGTTTTTGTTTCCCATTTCTGCTTTTTTTTTCTTCCTGGACCAGTGTATCATTAAAAAGATCAGCCAACCACATCTGGAGAAAAACTCAACAGCTTCCAGACAAGGGGAGGATCTGCTGCAAACACAGGCCACAGCCCAAGCTTGCTACATAGCTGTGGTTTCTCAAACCTCTTCCTGCTTCCAGCATATTCCTCCTCCCATAGATGGAGAATTGAAAGACTAAGTTATATTCTGTCTCTACAAACTTCTGGTTCTGCCTCCTGTATAGCATCATGTCCCCACAAAAACCTATGTGAAGCAAACTGTTTGTGGCACTATGATTAGACATTGTTGTGCATGGCTTTTGCACTCTAACGCATACCTTTGTTCCCTCTCAGCAGCAGGCGAGCATGTGTGAGAAATTTTAATTATTATGACTCAACTGTTCCATTTGAAGGACAACAAGTACAACCTCTGTCAAGTTACAACCATATGTCTGGCAAAACAGAATTTTTAGAGAGCATATAATGATCCAGCTGTTTACCGATAGGCCTTCCAGTAAAACTGTCTGGGCTTCATATTTTACTAAGTACACAAACATGAATGTGACAGGGCCCAGAAGAAACAAACATGAAATCCCACTGTTTTACCATGGATCTGTTTAAACATTTATGTAATATGTATTCAGTCATATTTTACCATCACTTTTTATTTGTGAGCGTAACGATCTTCTTGTTTTGCCACCAAGGTGGTTATAATATAGGAATTTGAAGGAACCACCACAAAAAGTCAAAAAACTTCTTTCAGTTAATCTTTTTTTTCATTACCAATAAAATATTGGTTAATTGGCTAATTGTAGCCAGACAGCATAGGATGGTGATGTGTAGGATGACTCTGGTGGTGAGGAAGATGAAGAGGACAAGGGCAGAGCAGAGCACCAAGTGGTGGAAGTTGAAAAAGGAAGAGTGTTGTGTGGCTTTCAGGGAGGAGCTGAAACAGGCACTGGGAGGTCAGGAGGTTCTTCCAGATGACTGGACAGCTACAGCTAAAGTAATCAGGGAGACAGGTAGGAGGGTACTTTGTGTGTCATTTGGAAAGAGGAAAGCAGATAAGGAGACTTGGTGGTAGAATGAGGAAGTTCAGGAGTGTGTTAAGAGGAAAAGGTTAGCTAAGAAGAACTGGGACACTGAGAGGACAGAAGAGAACAGACAGGAGTACAGGGAGATGCAGCGTAAAGTGAAGGTAGAGGTGGCAAAGGCCAAACAAAGGGCGTATGAGGATTTGTTTGATAGGTTGGACACTAAGGAGGGAGAGGTGGATTTGTACAGGTTGGCGAGGCAGAGAGACAGAGATGGGAAGGATGTGCAGCAGGTTAGGGTGATCAAGGACAGGGATGGAAATGTGTTGACAGGTGCCACAAGTGTGATGGAAAGATGGAAGGAATTCTTTGAAGAGTTGGTGAATGAGGAAAATGTTAGAGAGCACAGATTTGTTTTGAGAATGCTGATGGAGAAGTACAGAGAAGGCCAGAAGGAGCTGCATTGTGTCTTTGTAGATTTGGAAAACGCGTATGACAGGGTGCCGAGAGACGAGCTGTGGTTTTGTATAAGGAAGTCTGGAGTGGCAGAGAAGTATGTTCGAGTGGTGCAGGACATGTATGAGAGCTGTAAGACAGTGGTGAGGTGTGCTCTAGGGGTGACAGAGGAGGTCAAGGTGGAGGTGGGACTGCACCAAGGATCGACTATGAGCCCCTTCTTGTTTGCTGTGGTGATGGACAGGCTGACAGATGAGGTTAGACAGGAATCTCCGTGGACCATGATGTTTGCAGATGACATTGTCATCTGTAGGGAGAGCAAGGAGCAGGTGGAGGAACATCTAGAGAGGTGGAGGTTTGCTCTGGAAAGGAGAGGAATGAAGCTTAGCTGCAGTAAAACAGCGTACATGTGTGTAAATGAGAGGGACTCAAGTAGAACGGTGAGGTTACAGGGAGTAGAGGTGAAGAAGGTGGAGGATTTTAAGTACCTGGGGTCAACAGTCCAGAGCAATGGAGAGTGTGGAAAAGAAGTGAAGAGACGTGTGTAAGCAGGTTGGAACTGGTGGAGGAAAGTGTCAGGTGTGATGTGTGACAAAAGAGTGTCAGCAAGAATGAAAGGAAAGGTGGACAAGACAGTGGTGAGACCAGCAATGTTGTCTGGTTTAGAGACTGTGGCACTGAGAATTGAGATGGTTTGGACATGTTCAGAGGAGGGACAGTGAATACATTGGTAAAAGGATGCTGAGGTCAGAGCTGCCAGGAAGGAGGCCTAGAGGAGGACCAAAGAGGAGGTTCTTGGATGTATGAAGGAGGACATGAGGATAGTTGGTGTGGGTGAGGAGGATACAGAGGATAGGGTTAAATGGAGGCAGATGAAGCAGCCGAAAGGAAAAGAAGAAGACAATAATGACAACGTATTTATGAATACTATAATGCTTTTCTAATAGATCACTAAATATTACAAATTAAGCCTTTAAGAATGTTAATTGTTATTTAGGTGTTAAGTGTTTGCAAACCATGATATCTATGATGTCATAGGAGGAAATACAAAATCCTCGTAAGGGTGCCCAAAGTTTTGCACATGCTACAATTTTTTAAGTAGTGAGAGTTCCATCCAAACTTTATCTCAACTCCCAAACCTACATTACATTCACATACAGTGCTGTAGTGCCCATTAGAGATTTTCTGTAAAGGAAGACACTAAAATCCCCCATTGCACTCAGACAAAAGCTTCATCAACTGACCAGATGAGCAGCGCTGAGACAGAGGGATATTGTGACACATAAGGTTGTCAGGACAACAGACAGTACAACCAAGAGGAGTTCAGCTGTAGTAAAAGGACCAGGGACAGCCCTATTTATCTTTGAGCTATCCCTCTTAATCTGCTAGATTTCCAAATGTGAATTAAGGCTTTTACTGTGGTGGTGACGTTGAAAGTACGTCACAGAGATGAACTTATGACCTCTGGAAGAAGTTCACAGGAATTTTTTTCACTGCTTACTACAAAAACGTTTATTTACAGTCTACACAATAATTATAATATAACCATATATATTTCCTACCAACAGCTCCTGTAATAGAAGAGATTCTGACTTGCAACTTGTTTCCAGTGCATTTATGGTGAAAGGAGTATTAAGGTAAATGCCACCAGATGGCGCCAGCACTCAAGAAACATAAATAACACAATCACTTTCCTGATGATTTATGCCAATAAAGTAAGCACCTTATACAGGACAATATGAATACACACAGCATCTTCAATGAATATGAGAAGAAGGTTCTGCTAAGGTCATTGGGAAAGTTACAGTTTACAAGGAGTGAGACAATTTGTTAACAAAAAGCTCCTTGTAAGAGACTATTTCTGCCCAAATTATATAGTAAAGATATTGTTTTTTTTTTAATCAGTATTTTTGAAAAATTATTTAAGGGAAATTATTGTTCAGTATGTTCAGTGATTTGTAGTGAATCCTCACCTGGCTTGGTAAAAACCTTGAACTAATACAAACAACAATGACCTACAACGAACCACATTGTAACCAATAAAAGACAGAGAGGACAGGCAAGAAAGACAAGAAATGTGAATATAGAGACAAAAACCAAAATATAAAAATTAAAGTGAGACAATGTGACCTTTGCTGAATAGCAGCCTTTGCGGCTAAAAAGGGGAAAGAAAAAAAAAATCAGTATAGCATCTGTATAAAGTTTGCTAACCTTGGCTGACATTAGCATGATGCTATTGAATGAAATATTGATTATAGCCATTTTAAGAAAAAAAAAAAAAGAACAAAAACATGATTTATTTACAGATGCAATTATAGTAATTCAAGTAATTCTAACCTACTTCTTTCCACTTTTTTATGTGTCTCTCTACTTGTGTATGTCTTCTATCCCAGTCTCTGGTCACTTTTGCGCTGACTTATTTTTTCTGTCAAAAGGCCATGTAATCAACAGAAAACAATTACTTTGTCTCTCAGCTGGTCAATACCAGCATCTGCTCACTTCCTAATTACCTATTAAGTAAGCAGCTTCATTTGGAGAGAAACTCACAGTAATCAATCCTTGCATTATACTTGGCTTGTTTATCAGCATCCTAATGTGTCAGTTTGGAGGTGTCACGTCTCTTTGGTTTAGTTCTATTTAATGAACCTCTGCTTTACCTATATGTTTTTTTTTTAAATTTATATCTAATTTTCATATAGTTGGTTTTCTTTTAATCCTCTGTAAACTTGTGACCTGAAAACCCATCTGTTTTCTCCCCAGCTCCCGAACTGGCTCTGCCTCCATACTGTTTTAAATACCTCCGTTTTGTTTAGTGCATTTTTTTTTTTTTTTGGTTTTTCCTAGTTCTTCCAAATATCTCCTCTGGCAGACTGTGTGTTATATCGATTAGAGAGTAGCACCTGTTTTTAAGAAAACCACTATGCTCTCATTGGATGCATTGTATTGTTGTAATGGTGTTTCAGAAATAGTTTGAAAAATCAAGCCCAGATATGTAGAACTTTAGTATGTAAGTCTTAGAGATATGCAGTCTCTATTAAAAGAACCTGCCAACATCACTGTTGTTGTGAGAATGCTCCTATAGCAGCATTAGCATGTAGCTCAAAACACCATTATCCCTTACAACCTTGCAATAGTATGTGACATTGTATCCTAAAGCAAAATTTCAATAACTAGAAATAACTGATTATTTAGGATGTGAAAGTGTTTTCATTTAATATGTCAAAGTCTAAGATATCCTGCACCACAACAATGAAAACTGCACCTCAGACTGTTAGTGACTTTCTGTCTTTTCTCTTTTACTTTTTGTCAGAACATCACAGAAAATATGAAACTTGATGTGATTCCTTCCCTAGGTATTTCTGTTCCAGAAACATTTTAAAAGTAGAGGAAACACAGATCCAGAAGTAGGTCCCGGGGAGAAAGTAACGCCAACATGATGCTGTCCATGGTGCTGACAGGCCACAGATGGCACTGAATAGGCAGCCCCACTAAAAACCTTACTGTTTAATCGATAAAGTCCTGAGGGTAAACAGCTACGGCATAGCTTTCATGTCTTAGGAGAAGTCCACAGAGCCCTTTAAAGTCCTTAAAAGTTTATGTGCATTACAATAACATTATATATTTGAGAAATTTGCACACCTTCTGCAGCAGGCTCTCAGGGGTTCTTTTAACTGATCTGTAATAAGAAAACATTCACAGGTGGCTGAATAGTGGAGTAACATCCACATTTTGCTGCAGAGTGGCTAGATTCATCGTGCTGGGTTCCAGAAAGATTGCTATTCACAGTCAATTTTTTTTTTCCTACAAAAACCAGTATGGATGCACTACAGTACATGACATACAGTAACACAGCTCAGTGTTTGCTGTGTATGCGGATGCTTGTTCCTGGCCTCAAGCAAGGCTAGCAGACATGAGAAAAAGCAGTGTGGTGCTGAAAAAAGCACCATGCATGTGCACATCCCCTCTCCGTGTTATATAAAGGGACTGCTGATGGCTGGCATCATTATCTGCCCTGTCTATGCCAGTCTAAAAATACGGTTCAGGACTCCAACAGTATGTGGCATTTATGTAACTGAAGAGAACAGGAGAGGGGTTTGGATCACAAGCTGTTTTTATGACAGTCCAGAGCCAATGTGACAGAGAGGACAGGCAAGGAGAAGGGATCTAGACTGGAGTAACTGTGAGGGAGTTGTGTGTGTGCGTGGGGGGTGGAAGTGTTGAAAGAGAGACATGGAGGCACCGGTGAGGAGGTGGTGGTGGTGGTATCTCAGCTCCATTAACATGCACATTTTACATATTCCTGCAAGGGCCACCTGCTAAGAAACCTTCACTGGTCTGCAGCATATTGAAACTGCAGTTCATCTTCTGCTAATGCAACATTATGTTACATAAACAGCCTTCTGCAGTGTAATTTTATAACCCTTAAAGGTATTATTCCAATAAAGTATATTGCAAACTAACAGCACTCCCAGCTGAATTGAAAGGGAAATTACATTTTTAACTTGTAAGTAAGGTTCAACAAATTAAAGTGGGATTGTTGAGTTTCAGTCAGCTTCAAAAGTCAGGGGAACGCAAAAAAAAAAAATTGCATTCAGCGAAATTTATTTTTTGGTTTTAAATGCCCTGAAAAAATGGTCTCTTAATTAATGTGTTCCTACATAAATGCATGTTATTCTAACAAAATCGCTGCAGTTTTGTATCACAAAAACACAAAAAATACATTTTAGCATATTTGTGTTTTGTTCTTCCGTTCTTGGTGGTTAGAAATGGAAAGAGGTGATTTGACATGAGAACTGTCCATGTTTACATGCACTGATCAGGATTTAGCAACAGCTGGATGCCGTTTGTTGATATTTCAAGACTACAGCAAGTCAATCACAGGAGCAAAACAAAAAATACAGTGTTTTTTAAAACCAACTCATGAAGGATTAATTAGCTTTGTAGTGATGATGAAAACAGTTGCTGTTTCAAGTGACCAGTTCAACAGTTGTGTTTAAGTTTTAAGTTAAGTTATTTACGCAATGTGAGTGCTAAATCTGCCACCTTTACAATGACAGAACACAGCTTGACAGGCTTAGTGGGACAGGGCCTAGTAAACAGTCAGTTATTAATAACTTAAGTTTGTGTTTTTCTTTGAGGATTTAAAGTTTAATTAAAATTTTCTGCTCATAAAAAAAAAAAAAAAAAAAAAATTAACACTTGGGAATCTGAGCTTGTCCTTTCTTATTACCTTGTTGATCAAGATATTTACAAGGACCTCAGTGAGAGAATGCTATTTTGCCTCAAGAGATCAATTATCTGGAAAAAATAAAAAGCCATCTCAGCATTGTTTTGTGAACACCACGCATAAACCTTTACTATCAGATAGATGCGTCTGCTGGTGGTGAGGTAATTCCCTGTTTATTAGAGTGACATTCGGCTCTCTTCCCTTTGCTGTCTCATGCTTACGGATGAGACCCCGGGGAGGGAATCTACTCAACTGTGATTAGAACAGTGTTATTGGCTAAATGTTTCCCCTAATTAACATGCTGTTAAAGTCAATGGTGAGGCCGTATTGTCATTTGCAGCATCCATGAGCCCGGATGATTTTTCCTCATATGTTATTGTTGTCCAAATGACAAGCTGACATACACGCCACACTGTCATTCATTTAGCATGTCACTAGCTTTATGTATAGGCTATATACATGCAAATATAAGCAGAGTTCTTCTAATTGGCGACTTTATTGATTCGAAGGAGATTTTTCTTGTTTTGAATCCAATCCAAAATAAATATTTTTTTGTATATGTGATATTATCATTTAACCTTGCAATCTGATTTATTTGACAAGACTTATTGTAAAACATGACTTATTTCATCTGCAGTAGTATGAATCCATCGTTTAACACCGTAAGCCAAAGGCAATTTTTTGGAATTTCCACCTGAAACAATTTGCCTAAATCTGATATAGCTCCACATTTGTGAGGACAAAATGAACAATGCTGGGCTTTATGGATACCAACAGTTGGCTCATCAACAGGCCAGAGAGAAAAAATTAAGCCTTATAATAATGAGTTAGCCAATGTTTGTGCTGTTGAACTAATGAACTTCAAAATTCTCAAGTGCGCACACTAAATTTGACTATTACTAATTTGTAAAGTGTAATTTATTTATTTGAATTGTATAATATTAATGGCCATATGTTTTGTAATATATATATAAAGTAGCTGACACATAAATGTATTGAAATAAAAAGTGCAGTAGTTGTAGATCATTAAAGTAGCATTACATGGGAATATTTAAGTAAATTACAAGTACAGTACCAAAGGTGTGCTTAACTTAAAAATGTAGTTAGTTTCACTGGGAGGTTACATTTTAAAAGTGACAAAGTTTAGATTTGTGACATGGTATGTTGTTGTGACATTGTGTAGGACACCTTGAGTTGTCTGGTTTCAATAACAGCTCTGCCAAGGCCTGATGTAGTGATGTCACACTGAACTGCAAACCCTAACGGCTGTAGTAAGCTACTAAAGCAGAGGGCCATGCTCTGTGTGGAATAGTTACCCATTCTTGACAAATTACACCTGGTAAGCAAGTCTAAAACACGTTACCTCAGTGTTTGTAAGATTTATGAGCACGTCTACATCCACATCTAATTCCTGTGGTTCTGGCAGACACGGCAGAAAGTCCATGATGGAAAAAAAGGAGATTTCCTCAACAGTTTTTTGTGAAGACGTATGCACTTCCCCCATCATTCAAAAGAGGTTGTAAAAGTTAACAACCTCTGCATATAATCGGAGTGCAGCAAACATATTCTGACGTATTGCACATAATGCTGATCAAAGCTTTAGGATGTGGTTTAGATGAGGGGCATGCAGGGGAGGGACTGACATTTCAGCATTTCTTCTTCTTGACATTTTCTTGTCTGAAGCCTGTAATCCCACAGAAATTTTACAGAATGTGTTGATACATGTGTAGATGTGAAAAATAATATGTTTGCATGATTTTACGAGACAAATATTTCATTTTTGTTAGCCCTTATTGAGCCCACATAATTGTCATTCATGATTTTCCTTTCACATTTCTCAGATTGTGAAAGCATGTAAAGTTGATTCTGAGTCCAAACAGGGTGGGAGGCATTGCCCATATAAACTGATCTGGTTCTTTGGCTGTCTTTCACAGAGCTCACACGCTGCTGTTGTTCTGCTTATGTTATCAGAGCTCAGCGGACTTGGCTGAATAATTCAGTGCTCCCAGCAGCACCCCTCCCTCTCCCTCTCTCTCTCTCTGTCTCTCTCTCTGTCTCTCTCTCTCTCTCTCTTTCTCTCTTTCTCTCTTTCTCTCTTTCTCTCTTTCTCTCTCTCTCTCTCTGTCTTCGCACCGACCTAGTTTACATCAGGAGTTTACAGGTTGTGAAGGGGGCTTGAGACTGGCAATTCTCTAGCTTTGGATATCAACTCCAGTCTCCAAATTTTTCTTCTGTATACAAGACTGATCACTGATAGCCTTAGTTCCTGAGCCTTAGTCTTGTTTAAACATATAAATATATTGAACTGAATATGTCATGTCTCTGTCACGCCGTACATTTTAAATATGTCCTCTCCTATCAGAGTTGATCTAAAAATGACAGCGGCACAAGTCTGGAAGTCAGAGAGGTTGCAGGATTAAACTCTGAGCTCCATCCAGAGGCACTGTGTTAGTTCAACCACCAGCCAGACTGACAGAGGAGAAATGCTATGCCTGTTAGGCAGACCACCAACATCCACAAGCTCAGCGACAAGTCTAATAGTTCTTATAGCTCTGCTTTGACCTGTCAAGACTATTGAGACCAAATGAGCTTAAAATGCAGCGTGAAATGCAGGTTGTTGACACTCATCTGTGAGTAGGAGTCTGCCCTGCACAAGCTCTGGATTTGGGAGTTGTTGAGAGGTGACAGTAGAGAGCTGTCACACAAAATTCATGTTTTGGAAAGCAAAGTTTTTTTGGAATTGTAAATGTACCTATTACAGTTTTCCCTCTCAGCACTTACTGAAAGCAGTGCATTTAAATAGGTCTACTTTTTCCATGTTTTTGCCCCCCACCCCCCCCCCCCCAGCTAAACTATGAGTGGAATAACAGATGCCATGCACTACAATAATGAGTTAATGAAATTTCCCCTTGGAAGAGAGGGAGAGAGAGAGAAAGATGAAAAATCCAACAAAGAAAAATTGAATTGGGCAGTTTCAGGTTTAGGGAAGCCAAAGTTAAGGAAAGGCAACAAAGCAGTGCAGTGCTTTCATTGAAAATCAATACTGTGCTTCTCATTAATGTCCTCGTACTGTTGTGTGTAGGAGACCGATCAGATTTTTCAACATGCAGGGAAACACAGAGGGGAAGAGATCAAACCAAGTGCAGTCTGTGTCAGTATTAGAGCTCCTTGCAGACAACTTGATGGGCAGGCCAGAAGAAATGCTCTTGCTGTAAATAAGACTAATCTAAAAGAAGAGTCAAGTGAATGTGCACTGAAATCTAGGTACTTGTCTTGGCAATGTGCTACATCAGCATAGTACAGATAACTGTCCTCTAAGCTTGCATAATTTATTGGTATAACCAACATGTTCAAACAAGACTCGCACCAGTCAGCCTTATATGCACTAGACTACCTGCACTTAATATCAAAACATACATCATGAAGACTATACTTTTTAGAGTACATTTATAAAAATGGACAAATATATCAACCAACTATAATTAATCTAAACAGTTTCTTGGAAGCTTTGCATGCAGTTATCTGTATTATTTTGATGCAAATACACTGAGAATATGATTTTTTGCCAAACTCATAACAGATGGTCAGACTGTGAGATGCTGAGACATTTGCCCCATTCAAAGAGTTTTTTTAACTTAAAAGTTTCCAAACTGAACAATCTGAGCTCAATTTTCAGCGCTATTTAGACAGTCTCATTACTCTCACCTCTCATGTTCATGCACATCTCCCACTTTATTTTGCCCTTTGGCTGACCTCCCACTAGCAGCAGCTATCACAGTCTGACATGGATATATCACTGCTTCAGGTCAATATTCAAATCACACCTCAGATGTGGAGTAGCCTTACCTGCCAAGTTCCTGTTAATCCATTCTGGGCAAAAATGAGAGAATTAACTCCCCATTTGCCAAAACCCCCCTGAAAAAAAAAAAGAAAAAAGAAAAAAAATTCCTGAAACATTTGGAAGATATATTTATGATTTTTTTCAACAAAAAGGTGATGGACAGATCAGGGGACTTGAGTGACATGCGTTGGTTCATACATTGCCTTTGACTCTATTCCAAACCACACCATCAGGGAGACAATGTGGGGAGAATCATCGAGATAGAATTAATACCCCTAACCTGCTAGTGTCTCAGATGAGTCCCTTTGAAATCTTATTTATCACCTCTATCATATTTATGGTGGCACACATCCACTGCCCCTCCCACACCTAAACTGGGGTTTGACAGGGAGGGATGGACACAGAGGGGGCTAATCTGGCTGGGCTGTGGTTACTAGTTATCCAACCACCCAATTCCTATCCCTGTCTTACCACCAAAAACACAATTAAATCAGATATAGAACAACAAACAAGAAAATACAACTTTAAAACAAGGCCATTAACAATTTTTATTAGCTATAGGCCCTGAAATATCACTTCCAGTACGGCCATGTTAACATTAATATTTAAGGGAAATGGTGCCCCCAGTGGAGACATGTTCTTATTGAACTCTAATTCATACCAAAATTACCAACATCATTTTTAACAATAGCAGTAGACACTATAAATCCAATACATGGAATACATGACCCATCAACTGACATCTACTCTACACCCTGAATCCAACAAGTCCCATCTCTCTAAGAACTGTCCAGAGTTATACCAAAAGGAGCAATCCTTATTTTGGTCCATAATTTCTCAAGGAAAGCTCCTATTAAGGTGTATCAAAACAGGAGTGGGTGTGGTGTGCCCTAAATCATCTCTCTATGACCTTCGGTTCCTGAGATACTGCAAAAATATATTTTAAGAGGTGTATCTAAAGAACAGAAGGTCATGCAAGGATGGATGTGCCACCAATTGGAAGCGTGTCCCTGATATAGGGGGGGGTCGAGCCCACTTTCATCTCACATTGAACCTCCTATCAAAAGCTATTACATCACTGGAGGACTGCTCAATGAGGGATCGTGGTTTCTATCCTTAAACCTAACCCTAACTAAAACTCTTTGAGAGACTTTATAGTTACTATATTTATGGAATACTGATTATACTTTCATATAATAGATTTTTGTTTATATATATTATATTGTTTATTAGTATCTTTTGTCTTACTAGTGACTCATCTTTGTGAAGCTACCCTCTGAGTTGATAAAAAGTGCTCCATACTTTTACTTCTGTATTTTTTGGTTAAAAATACAGAAGCAAACAACAAACAAATAAACAAAAATAAAGGTTTTAAACAAAGATACCACCCTCCAGACGCTTTATGTGCACAGTGAGAAACATTACTTGGTGTGCTATGTTTGGACAATTGCTGCTTCAATGTTACGTGAAAAAAAAACATGCCTTTCCCTTTTGAGATTTCCCGATTTAATGTCTGTAATTTTCATTATTTTGCTTTTAGCCATGCAGGTTGTCAACATAATAAATTACAGCATTTCTGCTACTAATAAACACAGCTGAAGGTCAAACTACCCCTTGTACTGGCTTCCCAAAGCAAAAGGCTACCTCCGTAAGTGCTATGAACAATATGTCACAGTAAATTAAATTTCCACCACACACAGGCTGGAGTTGCTGTTTGATCCTCTCAGACACTGACCTCTCTTTGCCAGTCAGTGCAGTCAAGCAGGAGAATGAAGTGAACGGGCCCTGGCCACAAAAAGCCATCCCTGCTTAGCTCATGATCTGCGCTGCCAGAGCTGACATCAGAAGGGTTATTACCATATAAATTAGATAAGGTCTTTGGTAATTGCTGGCTGAAATTAAAGCCAAATAGTCATATGATGGAGACACTTTGTCTGCATGTAGAAGAAAATTGTGATGTCTTACATTAGACTGACTTAAGCTTCTTCAGTGCAATTATAAATGGCCCTTAGAAAATACGTCTTTATTCCTTAACTAAGTGGCATAAATTTGCTCTATGGGCCTATAGGCACCATAGGGGTATATTTACTTAACTTTATAATAATTGAAAGATATTCATGAAGACAAAATTTGAATCTTGACACCATAAAATGATGAAACAGGTTCATGAGACCTAACGAAAGCACTGACATTGGTAAACTGGCATATTTAGAATCCTATTAATCCCATATCTGATTACCAAGAGCACTAAAGCACCAATCACATATTCACATATTAGTAGGGAACAAATTCGATCTTCAGAAGTGCTGCTAATTACATCTGCAGTGAGGTGTGTGTCATCCTCTGATTTTTATGAGTGTTGTGTCATATTATCTTATGGTGCTTTGGTGCTGAGAGAGGGGCAATGGCATTTATTAGTTGATGGAATAGCCCACCTGGGATAAGAGCAGCCGTGACATTTCAGCAGTGGAGCGGGGCAATTACCCCAGGTGTCAGCAGCAATAGAGCAAGCTGGCCTTCTGTTTTAGTTCAACTCATCTAGGCTTTGATTTGTACATAGATTTCTCTGGTTGGACATTTAGAGATTGAAAAAAAAAGCATCTGTCTTCGTTCTTTAGGAATGTAGCATTTTAAAACCAGAAGCTATATCCCAGTGGCTGATTATAGGAACATTTTGGGAATGCTGTATTCATATGGATATTAACAATGTCAAGAAGAACAACAACAATCCATCAAAAAACAAAAACAGAATATGAGCTATGGTAGCATTATTACATCTCATAGAAGTGATTACTCTTTTGCTTTCTATTTATTCATGCCAAAGCAACAGCCAGTCACATAGCTGCCTCTGCCTTTTTTGACTGTAGGGACAAATACTGCAAATGCAGAAAGAAAAACAGGCAGATAAATGGGTTTAATTTCTATTACTGTATGTTTTATCTTTTAATCTGTGTATATTCTGCTTCACCTGGCTGCAAGACATCAAACATTAAAGCTCAAGTTACAATGGTGTTGAATTAGAGGTCTGAAAAAAACAGATTTTGTTTTGCTAGAATGAAAAAAAAAGCAAAATTATTAGAAATAATAGAAAGAACCTCCAAGTTTATACATTAATTTTAGGGCTGACTGACCAAATGATCACTATTTAAATAATTTTTGAAAAGGTTTCTGCCAGCATCTGCAGAGTTGTTAACACTGACTTTACCATGGTGTGTGCTAAGAATGTTTTTGATGTAGATCGTTCTCTTGAAATCTTTGCCACCTGTATTATATACATTACATGCTACAGATTAACAACACTAGATCTAAATGAATGGTCCTTACGGTGTTGCAACCATTCACTATCATGAAGTCATGAATAAAAACCTCCTGCTTATCAAGGCACTGTCTTTCAATTACCCCCACATCATAATGCCAGAATGCTTCTGATGAAGGTCATGGCAGCCTGTTAGTAGTGCATGCTGTCTACGATATTCCACTGTGTCCTTTCTGTCTTTGCAGGATTTAATTGCATGCAAGGTTACCTACCCTGGCCATGTTTTATAGAGTATGGAAGTCATGCGGTCCGTCGTGCAGTGTTGAGGCTGTCATCTTGTCTGTTGTGTTGAAAAGAGACACAGAGAACATTAGACAAAAAGAAAGAAGTGGTAGCATAGTAGCATGTTTAATAAAAAAAAAGTAAGAAAGGAATAAGACACGAGACCAATTCTGCCTGTGATGGCTGAGCTTGAACTTGACTGATTTGTTACTGACAGTCTTCTTATTAATTTTTTACATCTTGCCTGTAGTTATCATTACTAAGAAAACTGTCAGCCTCTCTTCTCTAATTCTGACAGAGACACTTTTATCTTCACTACAAGAACTGGGAGAGGTGGTTGTTGTTTACCAGCTTTCCAGCCTACTCTATAATTCTGCCATGTTTAACAAGTCATCCACTGAGAGACATGTCCGGACTGATGAGCACCTCCTTTCTTTAGTTTTTTGAGAAAATGTGAACTACAGATTTTAGTTAGTTTATATCATACCAAAAGTTTTTTAACCTGATGTTTACAAAACATTCAATCATTCTTCCTAAAATCTCTTTTTCTTCATACAAATGAAACAATCTGTCTATTTAGTGAAATAATTTGACAAATACTGAGAAACAAAAAAATGATGTGAGATAAAGTCATAGCTCATTGATTCACTTTATTTTGTCAGAGTAAAAAGGGAAAATTACCACAATGACAGCTGTGCCCTTGAAGTACTAAGTGGCACTTTGGCTAGACTAAGGAGCACATGGCTTGGCTACACATGCTAAATAAAAACTTCAAGCATAGTGTCACAGTTCTGACAGGTGATCTGCATTTGATTATTTTCATCTAATTATCATCTACATGTTAAACAATAACACATTGAGCCCATTTGTTTTATTGTCAAGTGTTACCTTAATCTGGGTGTGTGGTTTCCCTCTTGCTTCCAGAAGGAACTGATTGATCTGGCAAACAGGAACTAGGACCATACCACCCCTATTATACTTTGATGGTAGCAGATTGTACCATCTGTGGTATACTGATGAAATTGATTGGTATAAGTTGGTTTGTTCTCAGAGGAGGGGCTACAGGTATACAAAGCCCTCCACTGCTCGGCCAATTCTTACACTCTCGTTTGTACATGAAGCAGCTGCCAGCAGTTGGCTGTGTCTGAATGAAAGTTAAAAAAAATCTACTACCCCTAAAGCTCACTAACCAACTCTAATCTTTGGACATCTTAACCATTCTTTTTATCTTTCCTTTTGTTGGCTTGAAACGTGCTATAACTATCACTAAGTAATTCCCTTCACAAATTCTGGGCACAGTCACAACCGAAGTTTGTACATTGAGCGTGTTGGGCCTGCTGAACATTCACAATGCACTCTGGGCATTATGAATATTCTGAGTGCTAGTCAAATGTCACTGAGCTATCCTGTAACAATAATGGAGCTTGAAGTCTGCAGACAAGTGGGCACAAACTGAGGGGAGCTAATGAATGTAGCTGCCTCGGCTTGATTAGATTGGATGACAAATATTTTGATAGACATGACTCTCCGTGGCTTCAATCTACAGAACATAATTTTCCTATTTATAATTTTCACAACACTCACCACAACGAGGGGGGAAAGAATGCCCATTTTTATTTTCTGAAACAAAAGTAAATATCAAACACTTTTGCCCTGTGTTTATTTATAAGTATTATTTAAAAAATATATTTTAAGGCTGAAACACTTTTATTGCTCCAATAAGCTACTTCTGTTTGTGCTTCTGTTTGCTAAGTACAAATGCTGCACCCTTACCTACAAAAAACAATATAGATAGAAAAACATAGTACAAGATAAAAAGGATAAAAATAGAAGTCTCAGTATAATACATAAAACAAAATTAACTCAGTGTCTCAAGAGGTATTAGTGGATAAATGTCCACAAGCTCAGGTCAGGATGTGTGGGCCAAAAACAACCAAATCAATCATCAGTTTCCTTGGTAATCCTCCATGTTGAACTGTGGGACAGGAAAGAATAAATGGTGTTGTTTAAAGGGCTGCCCCTGATTTAGAAACAAGGTCCACTGGCTGAGTTTATTGTAAATATAATTTATACCTGACACTCTGTCAGAAGAAATCTCAAAGCCGGATCATTACTGAGAGCTGGCGTCAGCCTAATTACTGGGAGTAGTGCCTGTTAGGAATTTAGGGCAGGCCCTGCTGTATGGCACAGACATTTACATAAAGAATGTTAAAAAAGATTTAAGGGGATTTTCAGCTTTTTTGGTGGGTAATGACAGTAAAAGCAATACCCATACAAGAAAATGCAGATGTACTGTGGTTGTTGTGACAACAAATCAGCTCTGTTTTATAGGTGACTGAAAAGCCCCTGACATGCTAATTTATTCCATGTATACACAGATTCAAGCCTCATATACACAGCATTTACATATGATCAAATTTACATATAGGCAAACACACACCCTCTCTCTGCATCCTATGCTATTGTATAGCAACATAAAGAAATCACATAGAATTTCATTGCTGTGTATATCAGTTGTCTGGATTTACAAATGGCCCTTTTTTGTGAGCAGACATCTGGTGATGGCTATTAGCCTCCACAGTGAGTCCTGGTTTAATATCACGAAGTGTTCTAAGATAAATGATGCTTTGTATGATGGTGGATACCTAAGTCTTTATGTAACTAAAGAGTGTATTTGGCTCTGATGCTATGGTCCGTTAAGGTCCAGCTGAGGTCCTTCATGTGTCCACACTGAAGAACAGATGAGATTCACTGTGGTTCCTATTTTTTCTGATCAGCTCAACTGGCCCCAATCTGGGGCATCTGATCCTTTTGCTGGACAGTTGTTGGCCAAGAAAGAAAAAAAAGAATCCCAAAAGCAGAACCAGTATTTGCAATTTGAATATAAAACAGCTGTCAACCTTGCCACGACTTCTCGTATGTGACACAGTTTTAAAATGAGTCCAGTGTTAAACAACATTGCATTAATAAATGTAATCGGAGCCTCTTCACGCTTGTAATTTACCAAAGTTTGCTCCTGGAGTCAGAGTAGATCATTAAATATTAAACACACCACAGCCTTCCATGAGGCGAAGCTGTGTTCATGCAATAACAAGAGGCAAGTTTACTTTTCTCATCCTGCAGCTGAAAGTTGAATTTTTATTTTATTATTTTTGCTCATTCAGGTCTAAAAAAAGTGGGGCACTCTAATTGAAAAGCGCAATACTCCTTTGCTGTGAATGAACTCTCTGGAGACAGTACGTGCCAACTGATGTACAGTGTCTCTCATGGTTCAGTTTTATGCAGTCCTTCTAATCAGTAACTGATTACATTTACTCTATACTTCAACTCCATGTCAAAATATTGTACTTTATCTTCCAGATTTGGACTTTATACTGGTTTGTTCACGACTGTTGAAGATGAAACACGTGACTTCAAACCTTTCTGAATTCAAGTGTGTAAAAATTTTACACATTTCCAGAAAAGATACATTTCCCCTTAAACTTCACAGATTTACATAAATGTTCAAGGGCCAAAGAAATAAACATATTATTTCACAAAAAAGAGAAAAGAGTAAGCACAAATTCACAACTGTGTTATTTCTTTTTTTAAATTTTCCAAAACCCTCAGTAATTCTCTGAGTGTTGCACACATTTAGCACTGTAGTATTGAAGTTCAGTTTTGTACAAATCAATGCATGCACTTCCCATAAATGTTGTACATGTTTAAAACCTTCTCACCTGTCAACTCTTTTAAAGATTAAGTCTTATACTCCTAGTTTTGATTTGCAATTGTTCATATTGAAATATGACATTAATATTAATTGCATTTATTTTTTCCACCGTGTAAATTATTATCAACTGGTTGGAGTTGTGGTAAATGGATGAAAGAGTGGGCGCAAAAACATTCAATTACAAAACATAATAAACTTGAAATTATAAAGTATAAATAGCTACAGGGGTGCAGCAAAATGAATTTCTTTTGGGATATAAAGTAGAGGGTCAGCTGCTGTGTTGCTCATCAACAGCCCTGGATACCAATGAAAATAGATTTCTACATCAAAGAGGATTTTACATTGCACCTAAATGGATTCCCCTACAGGGACAAGCAGGAGATGCTAAATTGCACTTTCCTTATTTCAAGTGTAGCATTAATTAGACATAGTGAATAATGAGCTGAATGTATAAACTATGTCCTTGGTGCCATTGCAATACTGACCAAAGGAGAAAGTAAAGCGTAAGCTAAAACACAGTAAAACTAAACGTAATAAACGTGTAAAAAAAAAAGGAATGGTGGGATACATTTTAGTGCTATTTACATGAAAGCAGTGTGGGGGTCAAATGTTCACTTATCACTTGTATAAAACCATTTTATAATAATCCCCTATCAGGCTGCTGCATTTGAGCTTTTTGCTGCCTTTCTATATGCCTAAGTATACTGCCATGGAGGCAGTAGAATGGGTCTTAACTCTTAGTCTCATTGAACAAAATATGTGAAATATCATTGGAGGGAAAACATAAGATGATTTACATGGAAACTAACGAAGCTGTCTAATGCTTTTCATCTATTTCACCATCCTGGGTGTTGAATTTAGAGGACAGAATAAGTTAAGATAAGCTTTATTAATTTATTAATAACCGTCAAATTCAAAGATAAACTGCAAATGAATTTGAAAACCTCATATTTATAGTTCTTTAAAAGCACCACTTCTGTTGTCGGGGTGTATAGAGTTACAGCTTTGCCCTATGAGATCCTTGAAGCCCTCTTAACTAAATGTAGTTGTATTTTTTATGTCTCTGTGCCAACCTCTATTAGTATCATGTCACTAAGTGCCCTTGACTCCAGTCAAGCAGTGCTGCGCCTGTTGGTGAGTTCTGGGTTGCATTTACAATCTACGCCTTTGAAAACACATCTCTGAACAGTGCCTCCATAACTGACTGTTATGTGTCATTTAGTTATTCAAGCTGTGTTGACCTCAGGGAGAAACCGACACACAAATAACTCTGAAAAGAGTTCTCATAATAAACATCTTCATCTTTTATTTCTGCTGCATCACAGTAACACAGTCAAGAGGATTTGAATGGCAATAGGTCGGCTGCTTATTTTAATAATACAGTGTCATAATACCCCATGGTACATTGCTCTAATATTGGTAAGACAGTATAAAATATTGTTATTATGCCTTGTGTGAAGACAGCTCTACTTTACTTGAAGCGCTGCCTATAATTCTTTATAATGTTTTGTGACAGTCCTGTGTGGGCGGCTGAATCACACAGGGATTATATGTGCAGGTTCATTAAACTATTCAACCATACTTTTATTTCATTAAATTTCACGACTTCACTTGAGAGTAAAACGGTACCCTCCAAATTTTTTTTCACAGCAGTAGGGAGGTCTGTTCTGTCTATCAGTAATTTTCTTATCTTGGAGCAGGAAAATATCTGCATTTCTATGAATGCACCTGACAAAAAACCTGAATGTTAAGTTTTGCAGTAGATTATTATATTTTAGGTCTTACAGTCCCAGTATCACATTCTAAAACAGTATAAATTCATGAATCATGTCCAAGAACAGACAAAAAGTCCTAATGGGCTTATTGACTACCTAAAAATAAATGGGACACAGGGTTATCTTATGAACAATGAAGAAAAAAAGAAAAAGTTGCAAATTTGAAATTAAAGCTCTTCAAATTTTCTCTAAAAATTTTTAAAGACAAGGACATTTTAAGAATAATAGTTTCATAAATGTGGACTGTAACATTTAAGACATGCTTTTGCAGTGTATAATCAGTTCCAGTACCTGAATGCAATACAAAGTTAACAAAATCTTATCCTGCACAATCATAAAAGTGACAAGAGCAGTAAGTTCATGTCTGTCTACTGCTGTTTTATGATGAGCGTCTATGCTCTTGTTTTGAGTCTGGACCCTGATGGAGTTCTGCTTGGAGCTGGACAAAACAAACGAGAAGTGCTGTCGCGTCCAAACAGAAAACCTTTCTTGTTGGACCCAGAAAGATGTCCTGTACTTGGGTCAGCAATCCTTCTACTCCCTAAAAAGTGCAGCCGGAGCCTCTCTAGTAAGATTAATGACCATTGATTCCTGGCACAAGCCAGCAGGACAGCAGACCACTGTTTTCCTCCAGTCCACATGAGCAGTAAAATCCTCATTACACACTTTCTGAGTCTTTAGGTTACCCCACTGCCCAGCCTGAACCGAGCCCAAGGACGGTTGCTGGTTTTTGCCTTGTTTTGGCTTGTTCAGTAAAGTGTGTGGATGTGGGTGACATTTGCTTATTGGTACATTTCTGAAGAGTGCTTATTATGATTTCTATAATGTCTCAATTTTTGTTTAGAAAATATTTTTGAAGCAAACACTGTAAACTTACAAGGTGAGATAGAACTGATGACCATTGTTCTTCAGAGAACACTGCAAAGTGCTAATATCCCTTTTAAAGAAACATGTACTCACAGTACAGAAACAGGAATTCACAGAAATATCCATTTCTGCTTCTTTCTGTATGACATACCTATCAGAAGAGTATTTCAAAGCATAGGTGACTCAGGGTCACTGCCAATATGAGGCTGAAACAGCAAATACCAGTTTGATAGAATATCTCTTCTATAAATCAACTCCCACTCTATTCTGATCTATAGGTAACTGTCTGACTTCAGTCCCACACACTGTCTTTGATGTTAGGAGCAGGTGTGAAATAAGAGTGCTTTAAAAAGCACAAGGAGACTTGTGTACACTGGAAGCAAGTTGTATCTTTTGTAAACCTTCGTCTGGTGTTAGCTGAGGGGATATCGAAAGATAAATCGCCTCTTCTAAAAAAGACTTTCAAATGCTGATGTTAGCACTGTTCACTGACCACTCACAGTAAAACAAAACTATCATCTATCATCTAAGTCTTGTCATTAAGGATGGTCTGGTGTGGCAATTCAGTGTCACTGATAAATCAACTTTTATTTAATCGAAATTATGTCATGTTTTTACTGAAGTTGTTAAGTACATTAAAGTGTTTTGTTCAAAAACTGAAATGCATGTATGAAAATATTGTCACCCACACAGTGCACTTTCTTCAGAACTGGTTTTCAACATGCAGTACATATCTGACTTGCTTCTTTTGCTTTTGACGGGTGAAACAGCCCACATCTGTTTATTGTCAAGTTAAACGAAAAGCAGCGTACACACGAATACTTCAGAATGGATTACACTGTTCCCTCTGTACCCAAATGAGTTGATAATGCTCATAAATTGACCTACAGCGCTGACATACAGTGATCTGGAACTGCTAATGGTGTGTGGATAAGTTGCCCATAAAAACAGCATGAGGAAACACGCTGTCACAGCAGCCTGATCATTAGGACACCAAACAAGGAACTGCTGTGATGGACACTAATCATTCAAGATCAAATGCATGTCAATTAACCAATAGCATCTGCTCACACAGCCATTCTGGTGAGTCGCCATATGTTTCACAACCTCAAAGTGGCGAAGAGAAGAGATGGATGTATACTTTGTGCCAAAAAAAAGAAAACTCTAAAGAAAAGATAAAAGATAAAATCCATAATTTCTGATGAAATTGTTTTACTTACAGGCTTGAATATTTGGGGCAAACAGAACAAAGAGCTTTGAAAGTGACTTTAGGGGACCCAAACTTAACTCGGATTAGAATGAAATTGCATCTTTATCATTTCTGAACATATGGTTAAAAATGAACAAAAAACTCAGAAAAACTCATAACTCACAATCTGCATTATCATTTGGATGCTTGACGTTTTAACGGAGGCCTTACTTTGAACAGATGGGCTAAAATGACAGGTAAACAAACATAGGATTTCCACATAGTGGATCAACGCTATCATTTAGAATTCAACACATGCATTTCTCATTTAATAAGAGACGAAAATCAGATTCATTCATTTAAATAATTGCATTTGTTCCTGTTGTTGTCCCAAGTTAATTAACAAACATTTTAGATCCCCACCCCCCCCTCAAAAAAAGCCACCTCTTATTAAGCAGGATAAACAGTGGCTGTCAGCACATCTTTACAAGTCTTATGTGTAATACAAATAAGTCTGGCTGCTTGTAGGTGCCATAGCTTTAAGAGTTTTCAACCATAACTGAACAATTTTCTGCTCCTCCGGGATCCTTTGTATCAGTTCAATTTATTTCAGTAAATGGACCAATTCATCAGGGAAATTTGGTATGTCATTTGTGTTTTTCATCAAGCAATACCTTCCTCTGCTTTTTTCATGAACAGAAATGGATAAAAACTTATGCAGACATCTTGAACCTAAAGTATATCTGCATGAGAGGTTATTGTGTGCTGACAGCAAAAAGGACGAGCGCTCAGTGTTTAGAGGGATCCTAATAATTAATATATTCAGGTGTTTACTGCTCACTCACAGTGAGCTAATATTGATTGTAAAACTAATTTTCTGACACTGCATGAGAAATTGGTTTGTCTTTAACTGATTTACGTTTCATTTAATCAGTGAAGAGAAAAAAAAAAAATCACGTAAATGAACCTGGATTTACTTGGTGAAGCGGAAAATCCAGGCAGCACATTTTACCCATGTAAGGATATAATGAAATTGCTAGAAATGAAGTTACATAAAATCCAACAAAATTCAGCTCAGGTATTAATAAGTTCTTTCCTTGAAAAGGCAGCGGGTGGCTGGCACTCCGTATCCTTCCAGATGTCTGTGTGTGATGCGCTCCTCCCTGCTGTCCCACACTGACAAGCCCATGTCATCCCTGTGACATTTCCAGAGCCTTCACATTTCATCGGGACGGTAATTAATCACTGCTGAAACAATGCGATGGCCTGCAACACCGGGGCTGCCACAGCACTGAGCAGGAGAGCGAGTGCTGCCAGGGGCCTCCTTGGCACACACCAGGGTGCGACAGGCAAAGCGTTGCCATGGTGATGCCTCGGCAGAATCGAGGACTATCATCCCACTGTGACATCTGTTGGCGTCTCAAGCTACAATTTGAGCAGGATTCAGACACTCAGGATGCTAGATTTCTGCACAAATGATAGCAATGACCAGATTGAATATGACTTTTTCAAATCAAGTCATTCACAAATGATTAAGCACAGCAAAGAAAACTTATACAAAAAACAAATGAAGTAAAAAAAAAAGGGCAAATTTAAAATAAATATACACTCATATGCACTTATGCATATACAGTACTGGTTGTATTGCCTTTGTTCTTACATCTGTACTGTTTTATAATAACCACACCTGCATATATGCATACACCCATATTACTAAAAATTTATATATTTCATCCAATAGATCATTATTGACGTATTCCACATTTCCTCATGTACAAAACAAACAGCAAAATCAAACAATAAGTACGTAACAGTATTATTCCTAACCTAACATATGTATATATATATATTTATTTTTTTCTCCACTTTTGCTTTTAATGTAAATTCTACCACTCATGGAATGAGGATCAATGTGGTCTAAAATGTCTAATTCTAAAAAAATATATTTCTCAGTTTTAGCAAACATTTGACAAAAAAGTTGGGGTCATAGCAGAGATAAATGTTTCATTTGCATTTATCACAAACCTACATTCTCACTTGAGTTTGCTGAGATTTGATGTTTGACCACCGCGACTACAAGTAAAGTCCTCAGTCTTAAAAGCTGTTTGTTCTAATGTACAAATATATTTTTTAAAAAGTTCATATGAACACTCCTGCAGTCCACAGTACTCCGGTCACTTCACTTTGGGAGTAAACCCACTCGCTTTTATGGAAGTATCAGTACCACTTAGGTTAAAGTCAAGTAGGGTAAGTTAAAGGAGGGATTGGAGTTTAGTAAAGTACCCCAGAATTGTATAGTAAGTACAATACTTGCATAAATGTACATGCCACCTCTGGTTCCTTGTCAAAGCAATAGAACATAATGTATAAAGCATGATAAAATGAAGCCTGCAGGCAGGAATAAATGCTGAAAGAGAGCCAGATGTGTCCCAGACTTTCAGGGTGTATTAACTGTAGAAGTACGGATAACCTACTTCAGGTCTGTCAGCTGTACACACAGTCTCTGAAATGCCACTATAAATAAACCAACGGCAAAACACCAATCGGCTCCGTGTGTATCATTATTTTATGAACATTTCATGTAATGATGTACAGAGGCTGTACTTTTTTATATAAATTATGGGAAAAAATCCAGTTAATTTGGTGTTTGATTTGCCTAAAGTTCATAGTTATCACAACCTTGTCACCCTGGCATTGTGCCCTTTTAATGTGTTGTTCCTGTGTGATTGTGGGCGTGCTCTTTATCAGGGGACGATAATGAAAATGGAGGTGCCATTTCTTGCCAGGTTTTAATGTTAATTGGTGGTCGGTTTAGGACAAAACTGCTTCAGATGACACTGCAGTAGAGCAGTGATAGATAAGCTATGTAAAATAAAGGAGGGTTAAGGCTGTGACCCCTGCTTTGAGGTATTTAAACAGCATACAGAACTTCCAAAGTCAAACGAGCAGGTGAGCTCAGATTAATATCAAAGCTGCTGAACCAGAAAGTTGATAAAATTTCCTGTCGGTGCTCAAGGGGGAAGACACTGACAGTTCAAGGCCTTTGAGTGTGCAAGAAAACAGGGGAGCTTGGTAGAAATGCATCCGCAAGCACTGGAATTATTAACATTTAGGTATGCTTACCAGACAGTATTAAATCAAAGTAAGCAAAAAAGGGAAAAAAGGCTGAAGCAGTGCTGTGTAGATGGACGCTCACATCAATTTACACAGCACAGAGAGAGAGAGAGAGAGAGAGGGGGAGAGAGAGGGAGAGAGAGAGAGGCTGTCCTACCAAGTAAAACAACAGCATCCCTTGTTGATGATTGGTTGAAAACTCAGAAATAAAGTACACTTGAGTTCATTTTGTTGCAGACTGTTCAAATACCCAAATGACATAATTCCTTCTAAACACGCTGTGCACCTGTGTGACAATGGTGGGATATTATTAGTCAGCTGATAGCCATGCTGAGGAGCCAGTGATAATGAACCATGATGACAGTCATCTAGTGCAAGTGCACTTTCCAGTGTCTTTGTCTGAGCTAATGCTATGATCTGGTTTCAGTATGGTGTATAGTTCTCAGTTTTCCACTTATGTCAGGGGATAACTTTGTAACTCCAAATAAACATCTTCCTTATTTGTACTGATTCCACACTGATTTATAAAAACCCTATTATGAGCTTTAAACCATGTGGGTGAGCTAAACACTGCTATTGTTACCTTCTAATTTTTACAACCACAGATTCATATCTTACAAGGTCATAATATGTCCATTTCAAATTTCTTAACCTGAATTTGTGTTGACTTCTGATTATTTTTATTACTTAATGTGTGCTGTGTCTTTGCTTTTTTTTTTTATCGAACCACAAGCTTTTAGTTGTGAAGGCTAAAGGTTTTGTTAAGTCTTCAAACCAGCTTGTGTAACCAGCCACCTTGAATTACTGAAAAGCTGCTGGTCTCTGGTACAGTGGCAGATGAGAAACTTACTCAGACAGTCTATCCCTCCAACCCTTCAAGCCAGTAGGCTGGTTTGATGGATGAGAATTGAAAGGCAAATCAATAGAGATCACAGCTTAAATGAAGAGTGATTTTAATTGGCTTACTTTTATTGACGTGTGCTTCCCTCAGCTCCTTGGACTTTCTCTGGGGCCACATGAGGGCCTGTGCTGTGGCTCTACTGTAGCAAATGAAGATTTGCTGATACTCCGCTATTTGTTGAATGAAATGATAACTAACAAGGGGTGACAATAGCAATTCAGATAAACGTTTATTAGGGACATTTTCATAAGCACATGCCTGCCTGTGATATGATCTATTTTGAGGGGCTGTTAAGAGACTGATAAACACACTGGGGATGTGTCTGTTTCTCACAAGTTAAAATGCACTCGAGTTTTATGTGTGCTTCCCCTATCTGTGAGAAAAAGAAAACACAGTTTGCCATCCATAACAACTGCAATTTGCAAATACCTAAAAAAAATCAGTGTAGATCTCATCTTTTCATGGATGTGTGAACAAACCAAATCTTTTTTTTTTTTTAAATTAGAACAAAACTGTTCTCAATCATAACCATATGGAGTATTTTCATTCAAGTACTTAAAGTATAAGATGGGAGAAACTCTTCATAGACTGGGGCTGGTGTGGAAGCAGAAGGGTTACAGCAAGGCCAAAATCAGGGAGTATGACTTAGTATAGTGTGAGCATGGCATCGAGCAGAGCTAGGAAAGAGCAGGTTCACCATGAAGCAGGGATTGGTGAAGAGTATGGCTTTAAAGAATAGCAGGCTTTGCATGACACATGGTTTGAGGACCAGGGAGTCTTGTTATGGAGCAACAAAACCTAGCATGAAAAATGATAAGAGAGCTGGAGGGTCAACATGAAGACAGGAAAGAAAATATGACAAGTGGTGCATAAATACTAAATAAGCCCATGAACAGACAGGGATCAGGTGAGGGGGAGGGTGCGGCAGCCAGCACTGGCAGGAACACAGAAGAAACATAAAAGCAGGACCTAAAGGTAAAGAGGGGACACACACCCACACAGAGAGACAGGAAGAGCAACAAAAAAATAAAAGCATAAGATATAAAAACACAAGTTTTAAATTTGTTAGACATTTATGCAGAAACTTCTGATCACACCAGGCTTTATTAAGGAGCATTAAGTACTTTAATGTGGCCATAGCTTAAAAGACTGTTGCAAGATTACATGTAAAATTTCTTATATTTTCCTCCAAATATAATGGTCTTATTTTCTACTAATTACTACAGTACATCATCTGACACTGTCAGATGCTTTGACATCACTATGCACAGACATAAATGAAATCAAGCTGAAAGTCTCTTCTGAAATCTTTAGTAAATAATGCAAACACTACATATCGTTTTGAAATAAGACCTGAAACATTGGCTCTAACTTTTGATCCACGCACAGTGAGAGCAGGGAAAGCCTAACAGGGAGGGCACCTCTCCTTATTGCATTAGGGCTGCCTGAACAGGCTGTTTTAATAATGCATACAGACTCATTCATATTCTCAGCACTGTGTCAAGTACAGTGGAATTAAACAAGTTTATCATCTAGAAAATGACAGTGGCCAGTGAGTGACACATAATTCTGACTACAGCTGTATCCATTCTACACATATGAACTATACAATAAAGATATTATTGTGTTTCAGTTACTGAGCTTGCATGTGGCTCCTACTATAATAGTGATAATAGGCTCTCACTGACAGGCTTGAACTCAGTCTAAAAGTGTGACCATTAATCCCTCATGTCTGGTTGAAAACTGGTGTTTCATTTGTGTGTGAAGAAGAAAAGGATGAGAGGGAGAGGAAGACTTATTTTCCTGCAGGATCAGTGCTATTGTTAAACCTCCTAAATCACCTACAGTGAACGCAGCAGAACAGAGCGGCCCGATGCAAGGCTGTGAGATTTCTTATTTCATTTTTAATACCTCTAGATCAGATCCATCCAGGACTGGGTTGCTGTAATCCCTTAGCTCGATATCCCCATGTTCAATATGTTAATATCGCCTACCAAATGGATCATTCGTCAGACAGACTTGGCAGATGGGCTTGTAACCATTTCAGAAAATACAGATGTATCAACACCCCTTTTAAAAACTCTGCACTTTTAAAAAGCCAACTGACCATCGGTACTACAATAAATCCATTTATTTATATTTCAAAACAGAAAAGAAGATACATTGCGAGGAAGACCAATCAGTTACTCCAGATAAATTTTTCCAGGCGTATTGTCACTACCCAGAAGACCAAATATAAAAGAGGATTTGTGTGTGTGTGATATGCCAGAATCATTTCTCAACATGTTATTTTTCAGCCAGATAATGATCTATTTCTCAGTCCTAGTGTCCTACTTAGCCTACTTATGTAAGTTGGAGAGAAAATAATCATTTAGTGTAGAGGATGCTTCTTAGCCTTGCTAATGCTGCTCTGTCCTTGATTAATATCCTTATTTTTTAACATGTAACGGCCAAATTCCTTAAGGAGATTTTCACTGCATTTCTATATGTGAGACTGTTTTGTTGACTTTGTTGACTAAAGTGTAATGATAACAGTGAAAAAAGAGTTGAGAAAGAAATTCACCTGAACAAAAAAATCAATGCAAACATTGATCTTAAAGAGAAGGAGACAAAGTCTGTTCTCTACATTCTGATTCAGACCACAGCATCTCAATATTGGATAACCCGTGAGCTATTAAAATGCTTGTGTATGCAACACATGATTTATTACTGCACCTTCTGTTGTACCATCAGAGCCTTAGAAGATAGTGTGCTGTTAGGGAAACTCTCCTCAGCAAACTCTTGACTGCTTTTCTTCCTTTTTTTCAATTAATCAACTGTTTCAAAACACACGAGACTGATTCATTTGCAGGTTATTTTTGGCAGCTGCTGGTGATATGACGTTTCATCATCTTATATACTGTACATAAAACCCACACCGCAAGATTCAGGACCGTTTATACAGACACAGTCTAAGTCAATTTGTATAGTGTCAGTAGATGTGTGCAATATTTCATACATGCATAAATGTCATGAAAAAATTCCTACAAAGCCAGATGCTGCTTTCTGTATATATTGAAGTCAGAGTCTAAAAGCTCTAGATGCCTGCCGAAAAACAACAGTGGCCTCCATAACTGAGTTTGAAAGTTGATATTAATGTTGAATGAAGTGAACTTCAAAGCTGACTTTTTGTGCTGTTGTATCTCAACTCTGAGCCTCATCAAGTTTTGTTTGTGCCGCAGATTTCATACCTAATGCTGCTAATAGTCAAGCATATATATTCTATATACAGGTATGCTAATAAGGGGAATACATTTGAATGTATTTCTTTCAAAAGAAAACACTTAGAAAGCATATATCTGCTATGGACAGGATGGGATACCATATCCGCAAACATTTGGAAGATGAAAAATAAAGCTGTGTTGAGTGTTCTAGTCAGATGAGCAGCTCTCAGTAAACAAGCTTTCATGTGCTCAGGCTGACAGGCTTTTGATGTAAGTTGTAGAGTCTGAGATGGGCTCAGAAGATATCAGGCTAGCCTTTAGAGAAAGAGAGAGGGGGAGAGAGCGGAAGACAAAGAGGAAGAAAAGGTGTGAATGTTGAGAGGTGTCATTGATTTTAAAATTTTTAAAGATCATCTCCCTCTCACGATCTAACCTGCCCAGCTTCATTCTCAGAGAGAAAAGACTGAAGTTTTGTCACTGAAATAAATAACAAATTGGAGTTGAGGTCATTGTTCATTCGTTACATTCATGTCAACATAAGCACTTCATGTCACAATCTTGCAGCTGTTGTGGCGCTGCCGGTCAAATCTCATGGTCTTCCTGAGCAGACAGAGTTTGCCCAGTAGTAATTCAATTGCAGATGTTCAGATTTCCACTTTTCAGAATAAGAATAAATGATATTTTTGGGAAATTTTATGATTCTATTCTGTTTTGTCAACCTCTAAAAGAATTACCTTTCAATTTAAACTTGTAACTAACATGTATGACACCTGCTTAGAAAATGATGTCGACATATACAACTGACTGTTTGCTAAGCCCCCCTAATTACTGTAGCTGGGCCTGTCAAGCTGTTCTCCAGCAGCACATATTGTATGCAGTATATAATGGATTCTTGGTGTTAGACAAAAAACACTTTCTAGCCAGCATTGATTTTGCCAGCTAAAATGATTTTGCGAGCAGATTTTGTCAGCCAGTTAATTAGCTAGTGTTGTTTTAGTTGGAAAAAACCTGTCTGTAGCTGATTTGTTGAAAGTTACGGTACGCAATAATCATTTCAACATGACGTGCTAAAGTTTGCAGCTTGCATTTATACTATAGAAGTTAAAAACACTGTTTAATCCAATCCTGAAATTTTTGCAGTTGTTCTTGGTTTTTAAAATGCAATCATAAAAGATGCCCAACTTCAAACCTCTTTTGTTACTACTGCTGCACCAACAAATGAATAAATCAATATTCATGTCATGTTCACTGTATGTATTGAACGCCAATTGTGTGCAAAAAGGTATTTTTCTTCTAAAAATGGTGCTAACGTTAATATTGGACAGGTCTGACAAAGTTTCTTATAATCCAAAATGACATATTTAACAAGTCCATTCTGACTTCACATCTGTCACAACACCTCATTTGAATATGGAATTAAATTAACTGAACCACTGCATAAATGAACCTTTAGTAGCCTTCCGGCAAAATCATTCACTTTTCATTCATTTTGAAATATTCCATTCCTAACTGCAGCATGCGTCCTAGTTTATCTTCCATCCATATAAATGGAATTTATAATTTACATTAATTCTCTATCTCATGTGGAACACCGCTAAAATCTTGAACTACAGGGTTAAATCAGACCTCAAATGAACATATAGTATCTTATTTGATTATGATCCACAATGAAATAATTGAATGAAAATTCTAATAGGATGCCAAGTCATGGGATGGCCCACAGCAGACTTTGACCAATCAAGCCTAAAAGCATTACTATTAACTATTTCTGAGTGATTTTGATGTTTTCTGTAGGTTAAGTGTTTTTCTTCTATCAGACTTTAAGCTACTTGAACAGTGAAGCAGAAAAAAACACAAAACTTTCAAATCAACCTTTAATGGCTTTTCTTGTAATTTTACATTCTTTAGTCCACACACAGCACCAATTTGAGATTACCAGGATCCCATTACTACAGGATCAACAGGAATGCTTTTACATTGTCCAGCCTCTGCTCACGACCCATCCATCTTTCTCAGAGAGAATGAAGAAATAAAACATCTTTCAAAGTCTGAATTTTTATTTCCCGGTATTGGCATCTCTATTAGTGACAGGAACAGGATTGGGAGAGCAGCTGTCTTTCTCTCTGACTGGAGGACACCGATATGCAGCTGTCATGTTCTCCATTAATTGGGATTAATGGCAGTCATGGCACTGCCTTACTTCTTAGCCTCATGCAGCCACAATTAGGATCCCACTTACATTTCAACCATGTCTCTCTACACTGCAAAAAAGAAACAAAAGCTTATGTGGAGATCGAAGTCTTGTGAAGATTTCTTTTAAGACCAGCACTTTGTGGTTTCTCAAACCTGCTGTGTGTTTGATGTTTCTTCAAGGTTTCCCGACACCAATACAAAAGGTTTACTGGAGTAAACTTTTTCACATATATTTCTTTTGAAATCATCAGAAGTTTAAGCCCTTAATGCCAGTTGACATGACGTGTGTAGAGCGTGGAAATTGTAAAACTTTGTTGATGTTGGGTTTCTCAATAACGAATTAGGCGATATAATTGAAGTGTGTTCTCAGAAGGACAAACTAGATGAGAAGAAGGAAACCATGAAGCACTAATTGCTGATTATTTCTCCACTAATCTGGATTGTGAGGAACCACATTAGCTTCACCCTTGAATCTAAAACAAAATACTAATACCTGGAATTAATGTGGGTGAGAGCTTCTCTTACACCAATTTACAGCGCGGCCTTTATGTCCTTAGATGTATCTCAAGAAATATAAGCTTGAGTAGCTTACCCTGTGAAATTAATTAAAGTAAATTCAAGGCTTACACAGTTTGAAATAGGAAAACCCTCTGAGCGCTCCTTTAAGCTTACTTTACAAGAAAGATAATTCTGTAATACCCACTGCCAGTTCATGTCTAACTTGTTTTTTGGCCACTTGGGGTAGCAAAACAAGCTGTAAACGTAATGGTGACATTTCCCCGTAAAGTTGTTTTTGCTAATGTATTTAGCATTTAGTTCACATATCACATTTAGTTTCAACATCCAGCAAACATAGGGCAACATTAGCATTGATTTGGAGTTGTGTGTGTTGACCACCCATCAAATTTACGTGCAGTACTCTGCACTTTTTTTAGCTCTGTCTTAGCCCTCCTGAGGGAAATAGCTGTTATATTATCATTATCAGACAGTTGCTCACTTTGACTGTACGATGTTTGGTGCTGGACACTTTATTAAAGCTTTTTCACTGAAAACATCTGCCTCCTTCTGGAAACAAAGTTAGTGAAAGAGAAGGGAGTAAAATAAAGCAATAAAGCTGCAGGCCAAAGAACCAACACAATAAGTTAAAAGATGTTATGTACTGTACAGTTGGGGAACAGTTTCACACTGATAATTTTCTGTAGGTTTATCACCCTGTCACATTGCATTTAGTCACCTGATCCATTGTTTATACAAAATATTGATTAGTGCAGCTTTAAAAATAATCCTGTGCTGAGACAGTTTGCTTATTTGAATGGAAATTGATGGGAGACAAAGGATGATCACCATGTAATCAGAGAAACACTCTATGATTTGACTACCAGATGACAGAAACACATTTATTGGACACCCTGATTAATCGTTATAAGTGCTCATGCAGGCAGCAACAGTCTAAGTTAGTTAATCTTGAGGTTGGAGAGGGATGGGAAGTCGGCAATAAAATTATGCACACCGGTGGCTTCAGTTCTTTCCTTTACATTTCCATTTTTATTGCTGTCCATTCCGGGTCATTTCATGCGCAAAGCAACATCGAGCCTAAACTAATTTGTTGGAAGCTGTTTCCCATTGTAAACATTTCTATTAGCAGCCAAACCCATCCACATAATGAAATATTGTTCAAAGGAAAATCTATTTCCAAACTCTGTTATTTAATTTTACCATCTTGGATTCTGAATTTTCTCCAGCATTCCTGCTATATTAACCTCGTCACTCTGTATCTAAATACGACTGTTTTTAGTAATCATAGTAAGAAATATGGCAGAGGGCAAATGGAAAATACTCAAAGAAAGCCAGAAAGGTCTTCTAAAGGTGATAAAAACACAAGCAAGATGAGACATAATATGTCATAATAACACATATTAATGCAACATTTGTTCTGTTTTCTTTACTCGAAAGATATATCCATTGCAAAACACCAAAGGCTTGAATACAAGCTGATGAATAACTATAAATATTTAAGTAGTGAAGCTGATTATTTCTTTAAGCGTGAAATGGGTGGCATGGCCTGGGTGAGTCACTCCTACTAAAAGAGAAAGCAGTAAGTCTCTCAGTTGAAACTCCCTGCACTTGTGTCCTTCCCTCTGGCTGAGGTGAAGTTAGAGTTCATCATCCTGGTGTCTAATTGCAGAGTAAAGGCCTCGATTAGGTTGTTCGTATGTGATCAGTGTATGCATTACAAAATTCCCCTGGTGACACTAATTGTATGTGTCACATGTCCATGTGCGAGATAAGAAAGTTTTGTGCTGTGAATGTACACTGACACAAGGTGTGAAAAAGTGAAGACTGCACAAAATGTCCTTAATTTCCCAAAATGTCATCGGTCTGATAGTATTGTGCTCAAATTAGTCCTCACACAACATCCAGTCCCCACAAGGAAGGATGAGTCCCCACAATGTTTGCGTCTAAACAGCTTTCAGTCCCTACAGTGTAATAATGCACTCCCAAAAACACACACACGCACATCTCTCATACCCATCAGCTGAAGGTTGTCCAACTCTGACAGGAGCATGCATGTTTTGCATAAACACAAACACATAAACACCCACGGGCTTGCACACACACAAGCTCACACACTTACTGACCGATGGGTCAGCTTGATACATTTTGCATGAGCACACACACACACACACACACACACACACACACACACACACACACACACACACACACACACACACACACACACACACACACACACACACACACACGCATAAATAAACACAAACACAAACAAAATATTCACAAACAAAAAAAAAACAGAGGAGACCCTCACCCCTCATCCTGGCCTCTGTCACAAATGCTTGTTGTCGTCAGGCTCTCTGTGACTCCCCTGAGTCGGTTGCCAGGCAACCACGGCTGCATTAATATGCGCGGGAGAGAGGGAGCAGGGGATACCTCTTGCTTGTGGAGTGAAAGCAACCACGACAGTGTCAGTGTGAGGCGACGGGTTTGTTCACAGCACCCTCCTCTCTCTGTCTGTCTCCCTCTTATAGCCGTCCAATGTTCACACTCAGCTCAGTCAGTTAGGGATACACGCTCAACCACTGGAGCATGAGAAAAGGTATGCACCCATAATGTAGAGCTAAGTGAGGGGTTACAGCACTTCAGCAAGGATGCCTTTTTGCTTTTTTATTTCAGTACAAAGTATTTGAAAGCTGAGACAACAAAACATTTTTTTACATTACTGAGCAGTCTAAAAGTTTGATAGAAGAGATGAGCCTTTAATAAGGGTTGATTGGATATCTTTGCAGAAATAGCTCTTTTCTTGTGAGCTTTGTGGAATAAAGACAAAGGAGGTTGCAAATATTCACATGAAACAGCTTTGTTACCCTCCCACCCCCATCTGCCCATCAACTGACTCCATTCTTCAACTTGACATCATCCCTCCACACAGACAAGAAGAAGAAGAGGAGGAGGAGAGTGAAGCAGAGGTGGGGAGGCAGACAAAACAGACACAGAAAGAAGAGGAAGAGCCGAGAGGAGGTGGGCAGCAGATTTTCAACTCTCTAGGCTGAGGAGGAGAAAGTGACGGCAGCTAGAACTTGGCCACTAGTGAGATGAAATTCGGGGAGGAGACACTGGAGCGTTTCAGGGTACGACATCCAACGAGAGCCCTAAAATTGGACAGTCTGGAAGACAAGCCAGCCCTCTCTGGATCGTGTGCCCCTCCACAGCTGAAGGATGAGAGGGGTCGACTTTCACCTTAGTTGCCAGGGATGTTTGTGCCCTACGGAAAGACATCCCCCTCCAGCATGTCCAATGCTATGTTATTCCTGATGCTTTGCAAGGTAAGTCTTTGAAGTACCACTGTCATCCCACATCAAGAGCCTTTTCATTAAATCCGTCACGATGTGCAGAGCCTCTGTAAACTGTCAACAAATACTTAAATCTTTCACCATTTTTAAATGTCACGACAGCGCAATGGATTTAATACGCATCATGAGATATTCTTCACAAATGCGAGATACTTCCAGACTCTGGTGTTTTTGTATGAATCAATAATGAAGGCAGAAGAGACACCCTGGATGTTACAATCTGTGTTTTCAGCTCTACTCTCACAGATACTATTAGCTGTGGTGCTTAATTGCCCAGATACTCTGGGTTTTACTCCTCATGCATGTTGTTAAGTTTAAATGTTTCTTATGTAACAGCAGGAAAATGAAAGTGTTTCTTTAGATTTTGTACATTAATATGATGCCTGTCTGGGTTTTAGTCTGTGATAAAGTTTACGTCAATATAAAACAAAGCTTTCACAAACCTGCTCTGGGCAGACTTCACTATAGAAATAAACAAAAAGCAGAAACCTTTTCTGTCAAATTTAAATTCCATGTCTGTCCAGGCTGCAGCTTCTTGTCTGGACTTTTTTTTTTCTCAGGAAATTCTTTTAAATAAAATGTTTTCTGTTAATGGAATTCATAAATCCAGGCATATTTTACTTTCCTCTTACTCACTGAACAATTAATAGATTATGGAAAATAGGTCATGCCCCCACTTCGCTCCATTTGCTCTGATTGCACCCAAAGTGTGAAATTTCCACAGTATATGCTTTGCTAGAGAGCATGTTTTTTTTTTTTTATTTGAGGCTCTGTAGTTTGTGTGTGTGTGAGCGTGTGATGGGCGTCAACCTGTGAAGGAGTATGTACATGCACACTCAGGAGGGAATGGGTGCCATTTGCTTTAATTCCATTTTACAATGCCAAAAGCAACTCTGCTTGTCAGACTCTATTAGCATCTGGAGTCGTTTGACCTGCTCACCATTATTCAAGTGGCGAAAGGTTTTACTCTCCACTGATCTGATCTGAGGATGTTTCTTTTAGGTGTAGCAGGAGTGCCCAGATTTGTTGTCCCAGGTATGGCCCCCTTGTCTCTCCTCCCATCTCTCTCTGTCTGCACTCTTTATATAAATATGCTCCCAGCTGTTGCTGTATGAGTGAAGCACCAGATGTGAGTTCTCCCTGAAAGAGAAATACTCTGAAAGAGGTGCTTTTCATTTTGAAAATTGTTAAGCCAAAGCTGCTGCACGTATCGTATTTTGAATCCTGATCCTGACAGCCACAGGGAAATGTCGAAACATAAAAGACACTCAAGATCTGATCTCTAGCACACATTGTGTTAAATACACAGAGGAAGTCTTTATGGGCAGGTAATGATTATGTACATCACAGGATGCCAACTGTGGCTGCCACTCCGTCTTTCTCTAATTCGAACACTGTACAGATTGGAGAAGTTGGTGAGGGGGCAGTGGAAAGCATCTAGAAGGTTTTCTGTCTGACGCAGTACTTGCTGGTAAAGCTGTCTCCTCAGCAGACCCTGGACACCCAACCACCACCACCACCACCACCACCATCCTTACTTCCTCTCCTCCATGTCCCTCAACATCTCAGGGGACTTTTTTTTTTTTTTTTTGCTGAGTGCTTCTTTCTATGAGCACAGCGCTTGTTTCTGCGAGTGCAGCAAGCAGGCGTCTTCATGCATGAGAGCACATCGAGCTGCACAAAGATCTCCATTCAGGTTGAGGGAAGCCCTGTTTATAGTGCTCCCCAAGACAGGCAATCAAAGCCCATTGTTGCAGATCAGAGGAGAAGAATGCACTTTAACACAGAAACAGAGCCTTATGGGATTTTTATCTACGTAAAGAGCACAATGCATGTGGATGATTGGACATTGTTGTCATCAGCTGCCACTGTGTAGGATGTTAGCCTTTTGGAAGGATAAATATTTTGATGCCCTTACCCTTCTAAACAAGCCTGAACAAAAGGCCTTTGACTTTTTCACAATAAAAGCCCTTTATATAAACTTAGTGCATAAAGACAAAATGATGGCGATCCTTTAATAGCTGACTTAAAATTCTGTAACTTATTCTGTTCCACTCATCATATCTAACATTTCTACAGCAGCAGTTCATCAAATAGCTGACATTATCTTATTTAACTCAATCCAATTGTATTTTTACAGTGATTTCAAATCACAATAAAAAACCATGACTAACATCATCAGTCTACTTAATCTCTTTCTTCTCTGTAATCCATCAACACAACACAGCACCTAGACTTCAGTGTGCTTATAACTGATTCCTGGTAAGTGATGATTTCTGCCAAGACCTTTTTCCTCTGCCAAACAATCTGAGAACGCAATCACCACAGTAAGTCAAATAAAAGGGGAAAATGCTGCACTGGAGATATAAAAATCTCCATTTTGGCAGACTTGTTCATAAAGGTTATATCAATTTCATTTAAAACAAAGAGTGTCTTAAAATAGGCCTTAATAATGCGGGCTCTTGAAAGGCACTTTTTTCCCCTACCTAATTTGTTTCATCATGTGAATGCACAGTGCTACATTCTCTGAAAGATTTTCCTGATGGCTGATTTTTCTTCAGGTGAATTCAGCACAGAGAGTGTAGCATAAACAGCCAAGGAAAATAAATGATGAACAGCTTTTGACTTGCATTTTAGTAGAGTGTTGTTGGTCTAAAAATATCCTGTCTTTTAAAGTACATTAGCCAAACAGGATATGTTGTGGAGCCAGGTAGTACTTCAGCTAGCATCTCTTCATCACTTCAAGCTGGAGTTGTAAAAACTTGTAGTTTATCTTGCAAAAGGAAGAGATCAACAAGGTTTATTTTTAGTCTGCATCAGCTTACATGCTTTACTGTTGCTAGTTGAAGTCTAAAATCCATTGACCCGCAAAAGGAGCGCTTTTCTCCTGAGAGGTGTTTTGATGCCAACTTGCACAAGCTGCTGTGCCTGCAGGCTAAAAACATTCAGCTACAGTAGTTTCTAATACTTTACCCCAGGCATACACAGCTCAGTTCCCACACACACTCGCACACACACACATAGGCTCCTGGAAACTCACACATATGTGCTGTCACACTCAGAACTTCTATCAGATCACAGTAGCCCCACAGCTCTGTACAGTCTGGTGCAGGAATTTTTGCTATTTTCTTCATTCACCGTGCCTCAGAGATCTGCCAAGGCAATTCCTCCAAAGTCCAGCATGCCAGTCAAAAGGAGACTTGATGTTTGTTTTCAGAAGCATGGTGTTATCATGGTTGCAGTGATTCTTTCTGTTATAACTAGAAGTTCAGCTCATGCATGAGGGCAGGTGTTATCTCAATATTTTGTGTAAGGCAAAAATCCACAGGGTGCAGCAGCACTTACACCATACTTTATAACATATTAACATATTAACAGTATCTGAAAAATATATGAAGTATGGCATGATTATCTGCATATACCTAGAAGAAAAATGTATGCAATTCCTATGGGGCAAGTAACTGGAGGAATTATAACACCTATTTCAATTATCCATCAATCCAGTAGCTTCTCGTAGTTTAACCACTTTCTTGTGTAAATAAACAAACAAAAATTCTTGCTAATTTGCTGATGCGCCCCATATGGAAGAATGGAGTTAAAGCTGACAAACACATCAATTCATATGTGAATGTATTTATATATAAAGAGGACATTTTGTAAATTTATTTTATCCTGTAAATGTAAGACAACTGAACAACATCCAGTAGTTTGCTTCTGCACTTTTACACTGACTAAGGATTTTAAGCTGTTGAACTCGAGAATCTAATTGTTGTGTTCACTGACTTCCTTTTCCTGGTATTAAACTAGGAAATAGAGCAGAGTAGTATTTCTGCTGAAAGATCTTTCACATGGCCTTAAATAAAACATCAATCTACTGTATAGACAACTTGATGCAACATGTTGAAAGCAGCAGTACAGCAGACTCCACACATTTTCATTTGTATTTGTGGTTTGTGTGTTGGGATTGTTACTTTGAAAATCTTGTTCCACTGCTCAGTGGTCAACCCCTTTAATATTTAATATTTCCCTTTAAATACTTTTTTATAAATTTTTTTTAGCTTTACCTGAACTTAATATTCCCTGGTGTTGTTTTTCTCATCCGAATGTCTGGTTCTTTGTTAATTTGTTTCCTGGACCAGAAAAATATTCCACATATTTTCTTGTATTTTCAAATAAATAAATCATTAAAACGGATTTGGCCCCTTCTGTCCTTATAATAATGCATTAGTGTCACTGAAATGGGTATTTCATATGTAGGCAGCGGTTCATTCACTTCACTGTATTTATTTAAACCATATATTAACATTGTGAACACAGAAGAAAAAAAAATTACTTTCTAATTACTTTTTAATTCTTTTATTGCCTCACCAGTCATCTCACCAACCAATAACTGTTATTTTATTGCCATTGTTGATGGCCACCATACACTGTGTATGGATCAAAAAGAAATAAAAAATGTGAATACAAAATTTACCAGTTACCGCAGCAAACGTGATTATATTTTTCTTTTCTCTCTTACTGTATCTGTTTGCTCCAGATTGGTCTGAGACGACAACTGCAGACTTTTCCAGGGAAAATGGTAAACACTGTCTACAGTGATGAGGAAAAGGGAATCCAAGACAAGGAAAGTAAGGAGGAATCCATCTTGGCCATGTTGGGCATTATTGGGACCATTCTCAACTTGGTAGTCATCATCTTTGTCTATATATACACCACCTTGTAGGTCTGAAACTCTTATAGTATCAGCATCATCATCAGCAGAACTGTGCTCATCTGTGCCATTGCAGCTATATTATGTTGACTGACATGGAGATGAAGCTGGGAGGAGGAAGGGCGACTGTTTTCTTCCTAAGTAGTGAACTGGATCTAAGACTGTCTGACTGCCATATTGCATCCACCCTCCATCACTCCAAACAACTAACTCATGCCATGACACTATGGGAAACCTGCTTTTTCCTCTCCTCTTTTCACATAGTATTATCCAGAATACCTGGACACCTCTGACTTGTACATATGCATGAAGCTAATGGGAGATGCTCGAAAGATGCAGCGTTTACCTTCACTGGGACATGAAATACTGCAGACAAACTGAAGAAAATTTTTGAAAATATTTTTCAGATATTCTTCAGGTTTGCTTACCTGGGATGAAAGATGAAGATGTACAACGATCGTAAAATACAGGTATCTTAATAGCTGTTTGTTATTTCTTCACAAAGAGTAAAAGAATCCATACATTAATATAAGATTTAAATGCACATATGACAGAAATGTGCTATTCAGCTTGATTTTTGTTGTTTCTTTTTATAATGCATTTCTCAGTATTTCTCAAAAAACTGTCTTTGGATGGTGTTTTATTTAGTTGAAGACTACATCACCAGAAAATGAATTACAGTCAAACATTTCTAAGTTGTTTAATGTAAATTCGCTGAAACAAGAAGTGATGTGTTTACAATGCGTTAAGTCAGTTTAAAGTGCTGAAATGCATCCATTAATGGGTGCCCTTGACATGCAATGGCTGAAGATTAGACAGATTAGTATAAAATGGCTTGATTAAGATTCATTATTCAAGTTTTTAATGCATCATTTAGCCTTTAAGGGTCACCAACACTGAAATTAGATGCATCCATTTGTGAAAAAAATAATATTAACATTTTTTTACAGTCTCAGTTCAGCAGGCTGAAGAACATTTCCTTAGGGGCTCTGAGAAAAGAGGCATCTTACTCATTGCCCTCAGGCAGTTGCAGCTATTTAACACAGAGTTCTACCATACATTTCAGGCTGCATATGTATACCGACACACACATTTAAATGTGACATAACCTGCTCATACTGTAACCTGTACTTCTATAAATGTACATAGAGTTTACTGAGAGGGAAAGATAGTTTGCATTTTTTAGTCACTGATCTTAATTTGTGCATCACTGATTCAGAGCATAAACCTGTGCATAATGACTGCCTTAAGACATGTGAAACTTGCTATTTCAATGATGTATAAAATTATCAGGTTATTACAACTTTGTGAAAGGTTTAACTACATGTATATACACATAATATTACTCGTATTGTTTTTATTGACGAAAAGGTCATTTATTGAGTATTTTATAAAAGTATCTTGCTCTTGTCTTAAACAACATGCAAAATTTGAGTTTTTAAATTGTGACTTTGAAATTTGAGTTATTTCCGCACATGGAAATTACTTTACATTGTTATTCTTTTCTGTGGTATAAGATGAGTGTGGAGTTTGCCACCTGGACAATATTGTGAATGTAGTGAAACATACATGATCACAGGACTTTTTAGAATAGTGTTGGGTGTTTTTCTCTTTGACTGAACTGACACTGTGTCATTAGTCCTCAATGTCTTCCACTCCTTCCACCTGGGAGATGGAGCTGGTTTGAATAAAGCCTAAATGTATTTAAATTTACTTGGTCCAGTCCTGGTTTAGGACTGGAGATAAAGCAACATTTTGGTATTTGAGAACAGCTGAAGATATGACACATGTATCAGAGATTATTAGCTGTCTATCTTCAAATCCAACAATACAGATAATCACATTTCCTAATATGTTGAACCAATGTTTCAAAGAAATAAACTATAAGGCATCAGACAACCAAAGGCCTATAAAAATGATGTACACAATGTAGAGAATATAAGGATAGACAACAGGTTATATTAAGTGAAAAATATTATATTAGTGTTTCTCAGCCAAAACCTCATGATTTCAGAAAGTGCCTGAGATCAAAGTGTCTCATCCTCTCCGGTGGAGAGGTGAAGGAAAGGACAACATACAAACCACTGAAACCAGTGAGCCTATCTTTATGATGCCACCTGTCACATGACCAGGAGAGTGGAAGATGTTTGCAGGAAAACATGCATCGTGATCCACTCCATTGCTTTCATAACGGGACTGAATCTAATTTATTGCTTAGTTAAAGTCAGGCTTTTTTGTCTTGGGTGAACGGCTCCTACTTGTTTTACAGAATAAAGAAAATGAAAGCTTAGTAAAGCACATGGACAAGTCTAATGAATGTATTCATTCTTGATGTAAAAGTTCATTATTCCTGTTATTTACTTATATTTCCTACAGCTACAGTATGTAATCTGAAATTGTTCTTATTTTTGTTTGTGTGTATGTATTTAAACTCATTGCATAGTCTCTTGTGGGTGACAAATGGAAGGGTTAAAGTTTTTCAGCTTGCAATTTTGTTAAAAAACATTAAATAAATACATCTTGAAACTGATTTTATTGGGGCATGTTATCTTGGTGTACAGTCATGCAGATCAATGGTAAAATATTCAGTTTTATGCACAACACTAGTGACAGTGAATCAGCTACACTCATTAAATACAATACACAACAGCATCATGAGTTCTAAGATAAAAAGAAAACATTCAGCACTAAGAAAAACACATTGTGTGAAATCACGAGAGCCTTGGAGTTTAAGATGGTGGACAGACTACTACTGCAAAATGGAGAGAAATGGACAGAGCACTAACCGAGCATGAAAAACACACAGACACAAAATCGCCCCAAACATATTTATTTATAATCAATCTCCTTTCAGCTGGCATCGTTCAGGTCATATACTGTATGTGTCAGAATAATTTCCCTCTTCATTAACAAAGCTTTGTGCTTGGAAACATACTGGAATAATCCTGTTCGAGGAGGAAAACAAAATAAGACTTAAAACAGCTCAACTCCACTTTTTCTTAAAATATAATGGATTAGACAATGAACCAAGAAAAATGTTGCTTGAAAGCCCCAGCTGCTTAAATTCACAAATGGCCACAAGCCAGCTTGAAGCTATTGTTTCACCTAGATCCAAGAACCAGCACATGCTTCTTTTGAAGCTGAACCATGCTTGGTGAACAATGTGCAAAAGTTCATGGTGCATGGCAGATGAATTCAACCAAGCAGATTGAAAAGTACCGTCTGTGTAGACATTCCATCTTTATCTAGCTGAGCTGACATCGTTTTGATGGTTTCACAGAAAAGCTGTGCAGGCGATTAATCCATCCACCACACAAGCCACACCAAATCAACAAGACACACTCAAGGCTGCCAACATCAGCCTGCTTCTGTTGTGATATTCAAAGGCATTTCAACCTGTGGCAGCAGCACACATTAAAATTGAATGCCACATTACAAAGCATAGTTTCCAGTAGAACACAAACTCACTGCTTTTTTAAAAAGTCATAAACAGAAAGCAGATTAAAAAGTGTCACAGGTGAAGCAGATCCTGGTAATTACAGGGCACAGAGCAGACACAGGTGAAACTAATCAAACCAATTAAACCAAGTTACAAAAACTAACTGAGGGAGTACAAGAAATGAAATATCAAAATACAAGTCCAAAGCAGGAAGTCCAAAGTCCAGGATCCTAACATTTTTACTTGTATTCTCTGAGATAACCAGTTAATGACAGACATGAAGAGATATTTCCAGCAGAAACACACAAATGCATTTTCTCTAGGAAAGCATGCTGGGAAACGTAGGAAATCACTATCTGATACTGTAACAGGTTCAGGGAGAGAGGAAAAACAATAAAGGTCCTGTAAAATACATAATCAAATACTGCCTGGAATATATTAACCACAGCAAAGATACAAAAAAAGTCTATATGAGCAGGGCACCTTGACAGAATACATCTTGGCATATCCTGACAGTTCCTCTGTGTCACGTTCAAATATAAAGTCAGAAAAAAGACAAGTAGATTAGACCTGGGTCATGCGTGTCATGTAACTTTCAGTCCTTGAAGAAAATCAGGAAACAAAGCTGCACTTTTCCCACCTAACCAGGTCAGAGTTCACTTGGGAGTATCGATGTCGTGACTTCCCTGAATGCAAAGTCCTCCCTCAATTAGATATCTGAGAGGATTTCTCCCAAAGATGTGTCCCATATAGATTTCCTGTCACAAAGGGTGCACATATCAAGCTGCCATTCTCCACATTTATTCATGCAGAGAAATAAATCCTGTGATCAAAATCAAGGAACAGGCTTGAAAGCCATGACAAATCCTGATATAAATGTAAAACTTGAGAGAAGAAAGTGTCAGGTTCAGCTTCACTGTTACAGATTACAAATCTGGTTTTGCATGGAAAATGTTTTCACAGTGTTGTGCTGAAGATCAACCTGTCGGCCAAACCAGCTGCTTAAAATCATAAATGTTTAAGATCCTTTGTGGGGATATTATTGTACTGACAAGGTGAAAAGGATTAGCAAGGTTCAGAAAGTGCAACAAAGATTGACATGAAATTGTGGAAAACAGGTCAAATCGATGTTTTATCAATGTTATCAGGGCTATGATGTGTGACAGTAATTAGTACACTACAATGCTCCTGGCAGAGTTATCTCCAAAGACATTTTTATGATCATTTGAAAAATTGAAGTAGTATTATAGTTTATATTTCCTGATACGAAAAGAGAGCAGAGTATAAGTTTCTTTCAGTGCAACTTTTGTGTGAGTAATTTAACTGTCTGCCATATTTGCATATGAAAAAACTAGACTAAAACATGACCAGCGGAGAGTAATCAGAGAAACAGCCATTAGTTTCCCCTACACTAAGTGAGAACCAACCTGTTCTCACATCATTATACTTATATCAAGATCATAAAACGCATGCAAACAACACGCCTACACAACTATCGCTTCTATCTCTCACACAGACACATTCATTTTCATTCCTCATGCTGACTTTACTTTGCCTTGCATTAATTTTCTGGAGACCTTCCCAAACTTTAACTACAAAAACTAGTTCCCTTACCCTAAACTTATAATTGACCTGGCCCTAACCTCACCCTCAACTTAAACCAAGCTGTTACTCTAAATTGTATTGATTTACATGGTGGCAACTAGCATACAGTCCCCACCAGGAAGGAGTCCCCACAATGTACGTGTAAACAACTTTCAGTCCCCACAGTGTAATAGCGAACAGACACACACACAAACACACTGCTTTATTAGCAATAGACAAGACAAGGAAGAGAAAGTCATTAGAAGGAGAAGATGCTTCTAAGCAGTTTGTCTTGCATTTAGGACATGAGCCAAGGATGCTCACTTTGCAGAGCAAACATGCTTTGTAGTCGTCTTTACCACAGAGAATCGAGCATCATTATCAAAAGACTGAATGGAATAAAAAAAACTTTAGAAAACTGTTTTGTACATGAAGACACTATTTTCTGTCGTTCAAAGCATTTAGATATTTTGATTTTAGAAACATTAATTCCAGTCTGAGGAGTGAAACTATTGTGGCCTTAAATGGTAAACAGTAATCAGTAAATGAAACATATATTCTTATAAGGCCACTTAAACCTGTGTTTGTGTAACTGACCTTTGCTTGACTGACTTTTTCGCTAATTCATTCTCCTCATTTAAATTAAAAAAGGCAGGGTGATGAAATCGCCCTAACTAAACTGTTTGCATTAATTTCCGTGCAGCTCTTTGACCACAAGTGATGTGCTGACTATGATTAATAATGTTAATATGTATTTAGGGTCTGGTGTTACAGAGCAGCATGATTAAGTAGCTCTCCTGTCAACTGTCAGCTAACCTTTGCTTTTTTTTTTTTCAAATCCAGGCTGAGCTCCCCAAGTATTGTGTTAGCTGACTGGAAAGTCTTAAAGTAAGTTGGAAGATTTTCACTTGCAGTTTAGAGATCAGGCTGATCGTAAGCTTACTGTACTGTGAGTTTTAGGGTTTTTACATGCATAATTAAAAATATATGTAATGATTTTTAAGGGACTCATCAATCACAAATAATAAACAATATAAAATCTGACTTTACTGAGTCATGTTAATGAATAATTTGACTGCAGTATAAAAGAATGTAGTGTATAGGTTGCGTTTGATTTAAACGGGAAAAATGAAAAAATGGTGCTTGTGCTGAAAAGGACAGATCTCAGCAAGCAGCTTTTTTAATGGGCAGAGGAGAAAGAAAAGTGAAGGGGTGGGGGGAGATGGGGGGGCAGCTGTGTTGTCTCAAGCTGAGACTGGACGACTCAGCTCCCAGTATCTGTCACTGTTGTCTAAACAAAGACTGCTGAGCTGATCGATAGAGTGCAGACCACAGGGCTTCTGAAAAACTGACTGTTAGGGTGAAATATCTGTTTATGAGCACGATGTGTATGAAAAACTACTGATTCAAATAAAAACGCTTTTTGCATTGGAAGTTCAGCATAAAACAGCAAAGGCTGATTGTCAAAAAGTAGAAGACAGATTTCATCTGGTGTGAAATCAATACTTGCTAACTACTTACACAGTAGTGGATAAGCTCAGCAGAATAGGTTTTGCTCTTACTGTACTTCTCACTTTGAGTCTGATTTATACCCAGAGGACAGGAGTGGATGACTCCCTGGCCAAATGATTAAGGCCAGGTTGAGGCGAGGTTTAAGCAGAAAAAAAGCCACTGACCAGACATAGTTGTATTCAGGGGCTGAAACACCTCAGTGCACTTCGATCAGTCCAGTTGTTGAAGTAGCACACACGCCGTGCGGTTGCTGAATGTACATTCACTCAATCCTGCTGTTGAAGCACATTGCTAGTATATGGAGCATCTTATGTTTGTGTGATTTTTGCACTTGTGTTATAACATCACATGAAAATAGACAACACACACACTTATGAGTACATAGCCTGTTCAGAGCTCTACCATCCTTCCAGTGGGATTTGAAATGGTTTTATAAACCTGCGGTTAGAGATCAAGGGACGTTCCTTGACTCACATTGCTGTATGCAAGAAGCATGCAGAAGGATGAATAGGAAAGTGAACAATGTTTGGACTTGTAAAAGGAATTATCTTTGTCCTTCCCTCAGCTCAGGTTCTGTATATTTTAGGTCAGATAAGTTGCAACAGTCAAATATAACTAAAACTCTAAAAGCTAAATAAAGTTCACAATAGATGCTGTAATACAAATAATGGCCTTAGAAACTGTATAGTACTGTATGTGGAGTAATACATCAGAAACACACAGACAAAACAAGAAATCTGTACTATACCAAGAGTTACAGCATCACTAATTATCATCATGACTTTTGCAGCTGAAGCAGTATTTGCTAAATGAGAGGACACCTCATCGGGTGTTTAGAACAGCAGAAGCAGCCCAGTCCAATTTGGCACAGAGTCACATTTTAATGGGGTCACAGTCATCACAGCGGCGGTCTGCTTGTTGGACTCGAGCACCTTCAGCTGTCAGGCTAAAAAATACAGAGGTGCCATTGATTTGTTCTACATTAAACAGTGCTGTAAGGACAGGCGTAGGATACAGAGGCAGACAAAACAAGTATGCAGATGACTGCCAAGGAACAGAGGGGATGTCTTCATTTGAGCTGCCAGAGTAATTTCACAGGTCCAAAGACATGTCTGTTTGAAAAGAAAAAGGGTGAGAGATGGTGCGCAGACACACACTGCCCTCTGCTGATGGTTACTTCAGTCAGGGTTGGATGATATTCAGCACAGACCTGCCTATGTTCTTATCCACAATAGTCACAGTATTTTCTAGCTTACAGTTTCATATACATTACTTAATCAGTCAGTATGTAGGTCAGTAAATGTAATATCAATTAAAATGAAAAACCAAACAAAATCCACTGTAATGTAACATATTTTTAACTTAATATAGAAAAACAGAAATTGAATGCATTACCATAAATGTATTAGACAGTAAAGGGCTGGGGTTTATGATATTTTGTCTGCCGCCAGCAGATTGTATGACATATAAGAGTATGAGCTCATCCCCACATTTCACTGTGATCGGCCCAAATATGGCACTCCACAAAAATTTGTCAGCTGCTGACCTCTAGCTGACACTGAATGTAACAACTTGTCTCCAGACAAATTTTCTGTCAAGGGCACAAGGCAGTCAGATGACACAATTTGACAGGACACACCAGATATGTAAACAAAATAATAATCTGCATGAGACTTGCGGGGGTTTGTTTCACTGATTATATACTGCATGAAAAGTGTGACATTGCTATGATTTGTATTCAGTCTGTGGTGTGTGGTGTCCACTCTACTTGGCAGCCCATTGACAGAGTTCATTGATATTCAACAAGGTGAGTGTGTGATTTAAACAGGTAGCGCCCTACTGAGAACAAAATCTAATTTCTGACTCTTAGTTCTCAGGAGCTGAAAAATGACACTAATGCACAAAAATATCTACAATCAATTTTGAGTGTTTTTGTCAACTGGGGTGTGGGATCATGCTGGAGGAAAACAACATCAAGCTGTGACTGAGTTGATTCAGTTTAAGTGGCTACACAGCTTTTTTAGCCACTAAACTATGACTGAGCAGTATTTGTTCATTTTGCAGGCAATTGTGTCTGAACTCATCCTGCATGGGACATAAGATGTAGCATTCACTTAAAGCTGAATTAAGCTATTAAACAGACTAAAGGCTAACTCACAATCAGAGAACAAGGCTGTTCTAAAGATATATTATTTAATGCTATAAAAGGCACAGGTGAAACTAAAGACATCAAACATTCATGAGCCTCTCCATTATAGAAATCCCCCCATTAATACAGACAGTAAATATGCCATCAATGCCATCTGTGTAACACCAGACCAATTTCTTAATGTGTCTACAAAGGGACACGACCTTGTAATTGTCCTACGTTTTTCTTGTAAAATATGACTCCAACATGAAATATGACCTTTTTTGTGAGTACTTTTTAAGTGTTCATTTGACCCTACTGACAAAAATTAGAAGAGGCAACTATTCCATTAGCTTGGGTCTAGACTGTGTCACCTTCTGGGAATGAAAAGTTAAATTGAATTGCATCTTCCTGTATACATGAATATTACATGATCTTTAATTGCACTCACTGCACAACTTCACCCAACCCTTGAAAAGAAACCAGATTATTATATGCTTAATCGTGGACAAGGGTTTTCATATGTGGCTTTGACAACAGAAACATTTAGGTTGGGAGGTATCATTATATTTGATCAAATTATAAAACGTATTGGTAAGATTTTTTGCAGCATTGAAACACTGACTGCGCATGACCGACGGCGAACAGTCAGGTTGTTACACTTGTGGTTTACTTCAATAATCTCAGTCCAAATTGACATCTGTTTCTTCTCGTACATCTCTGTCATTAAACATCACAGACAAACCTCCACGTAACCAGCTAAATGAAGCTCATTCAGCTCAGGTAACTGAATCAATTCTGTGAACATCTTCCTTTCTTGAAGGAATAGTAGGAGAGGAATGACAGCTGTATGTGTGTGTGTGTGTCTGTGTGTCTGTGTGAGATAGAGAGAGAGAGAGAGAAAGAGAAAGACAGAAAGAACCGACAGGGTTGTTGACCTTTTCAGAGAGCTATCATTTAATAAACACTGACAGCCTTTTAGAGACCACTTACCATTCATCTGGTCTACAAGATTAGGCCCTCCAGTGAAACTACACAGTGATCGAATGAACGTTCCCAGATGGCATAGTGACATGACAAAAAAAAAAGAAGAAAAAAAAAATCCAAAATCAATATTTTAGTGCTGAGGATTCATACTTTAGAAATTCTGGCAGCAACATGTAATGGTTCTCTATCCATTCGTTTTCTATACCTGGTTAACTCTGCAGGGTATGGGTTGGACTCCATAATGCATTTGGGATGTTCTGGAAAGGCAAAATCTGTGTCTCATTTTAAAGACAAAACTGGCGTGACCATAGTTGCTACTGGAAAGCCAGGCCAAGATTTATGACATGGGACCTGACTTTACAGCCCTAAATATTCTGCTTTTAAGTCCAGTCTACACCTACTAGATGAAGCAACAGTGCTGCTAACAAATGAGCAACAGCAGTTCTCCACCAGACCTCAGGTACACAGGGGAAAAAATGAGAAACAGAATCTGAAGAAAAGTTCATTTGATTTAATTTTATTTTCTAAAAATAGTCAAAGCACATTTTGCGCTTTTTTTTTTACATGACTAACACGATACTGTTAAACACACCAGTGAGACAGGTTCACCCTGAGTGCGTGGTGACTCTCATCCGTTTCATGCACCACTGCAACGAACATAAGAAGTGTATACTGGAAACAGGCCTGACAAGGATTAAAGTAGGAGTAACGGCACAGGACACGCAACTGTTCCTTCCGTCTGAGGCAGCCTCTCACCCACTCGGCTGCATGTTTTTCATATTAAATATGAAGCAATTACACAGCCTGGCACAAGCCACCCTGCTCCTCAATCTCACATTTGAAGTAAAAAAATATCCTTCGTGTTATAACCCTGTTAGGAGGTAAAACAGCTTCTGGTGGATGCAGATGTCCTTTCTCCCCATCTCACACACTCATGCAGTGCATTGATAGCAAGACCAAGGATACATTGATGAAGCCACATGTAGATGAATAAATTAGTGGGCCAACTTATACTAGAATACATTTACATCTAGATGAGATTACAGTCCTGACATACAAGCTCATTACTGGCCCCTGCAGCTTATTCCAGGTGTCATCAACCAATTGCGATCTAACCCATTCATCCTGCTCTGTGACTGTGAGAACAATATGTGACAGATGTGATAAATCACAGGTAGGGGACAAGGGAGAGGTGTTAAGGTGCTGGTAAATGAACAGCGTTTTAGGGTAAAGGATTCCTAATTTAAGGCAGAATAGCATATCTTCTCCACACAAACGTCATCGGAAGACAATCCTCCTGCAATTCATATGTTGACCCTATTAACCCTATTTCCTAGACTTCAAAACTAAAATAATGTTTTGTGTGCACAAAACATAAAGGATTTTTTCTAACTTTCCAAGTCCCCATGGTGCTAAATACTTTGGTTTGTATTAGTGACAATCTCTATTTTTATACTAGAAATGACTCAAATATGGTATCCCCAACTCTTTAGAGCTTTTTAGTGTATTTCATTGCATTGTTTTGGTTTCCTCTCATGTAGCAGAAGTTTCTTTTTGACACAGTTCTACCACTCGTTAGTTGTTCTTTGTAACTGTAGCAGCTGGTGAATTTGACAGCTTAAGAGCCAGTAGACCAAGATATATTTGCAATGATCATTGCTTCAGATCACATCTGAGTTACTGTACAACAACATTCCTGCAGTAATAATAGTAATAATAATAATAATAATACTATCATCATCATAAAATGCACTTTAATGTCCAAAGACAAGCTGTTGATTGTTACCGGTAGAGCATGTAATGGCACATTTCACAATAACAATAAAAAAAGCATTAGTTCTTACAACATGACACAGTAACATAACCAAGACATGTTCACTTCATCTGAGGCAATGCAGATTAATTAGTCGTCCGGTGACAGTGGAGTAATCGTAGAGTAATTACAAGGGTGCATGTGTCTTAGAACAGGTAATATTCTTTCTTGCACCTTTCTCCTTTGTAAAAAATCTGTTTAAATCACAGTCAGAGCTCGCAAATTAAAAGGCTGAAACCAAATTACAAATAGAAATTGCCTGCAGCTTAACATGGAAGCAACAAGCCTGGACACAAATAGAAGGAGAAAACAATACAGTGTGTAGAGGGTTCTTCAGGTAAAGCTGTTGAAGGGGACTCTCAAGGGGTATATAAGACTCCTGACCGCAGGACTCATACAGTCACAAGGGCAGCAAAATTTGGTCCCCACAATGTAAATCACTGTCTGTTAGAGAGATGACTTGGTATAAATTTGGTCCCCGCATTGTCAAAGTATAAACAGGGTTTGAATCCTCAGAGTGTAGGAAAAACAAGCACACACACTCAGGCTGTAGTAACATGAATGAAAGCCTGAAATCATCTAGACCCAAGAAGCAGTAAACAAACATATGCCTTCAACAATGTAATAAGAATTTTCTAGCACAGCTGTTTTTTTTTTTCTTCAAATAGAAGACAATGAGTTGACCCTTGTATAACATATGAAGAGCACAGCCTTGAGAGTGGGCACATCAACACCTGTCACTTCTCATCTTCAGATCTTCAGTAGATGTCCTGTGACACTCTGCACAAAACTATAACCTTCTACTTCCCTATGCACCATCACATATTCAGGGGGTAAACACGAGACACAGGAAGGAAGAAAAAGGGCGGCTGTGGAGAATGAATAGTGAAATATTAAGTTGTGGGCTGCTAGTGACAGCACAGCTGGGGGTTGTGGATGCATGTTGGCAGGTACGTGTTATAGCTCCGAGATATGACTGCTGTTCACGGTTTACAGCAGGAGAAAGCAGCACCACCAAAGACCCCATGGTTCTGACTGATGGACAGGCCATGTTGTTGTTAAAGTAAACTAAAGGATAATTGTGACTTTATTTGTTGTAAGAAAAATACAAAAAAAAAAAAAAATGTGGGAATAAAGACAGTGAAACACCAAGGGGAGAAAATGAAGAAAGTAATTTTTATCAATTGCACATATTTATAGCTTCAATGAAAATTCCTTATAATATATAATTGTGAATGTATATGATATGGTTTATGTTTATGCAGTCACCTCATTATATCATTTCAAATTTGTTAATACAAATTAACGTATGGTTCCCAGTCTATAATGTTACTATGCAGGTCCCCATTCTGTTTTTGTTAGATATTCAACCCAAAAAGCATCAAGGGAGCTTGCATGAGTTCATCAGCTTATTTACTGCACAAAACTTGTGAAAAAGGGGTCTGGTTAGGACATTCTTGTAGAGAAAGTGCTTATATAATCTTATTTACTTGGAGGTTTACAGCATCTTTAATCCTACTGTCACAATGATTTTGAAAATGTAACTCATCTCAAAAGAACAAATCTCCTCCAAGAGAGTTTTGACTTCTTCAGGGCCAAAAGTATCAAGTGTGAATTTAAGATGTGGTGAGGTATAAAATTAACGATACACTACGGGGAAAATGTACTTTTGTTGAAACTTTTGTTTGCAAGCATTTGTGGTTTTAAAGGTTTTGTGCAGATTTGATGCAATAATCCTGCACTTTAAACTTAGGTTATTACAGTCATTTTTTTTGTTGACACAGATATCAGAGTTCAATTACCTCTTGTATAATGGTTTAAAGACAATGTCCTTGGCTTATTCTCTGTAGAAAAAATGTGACACAGACACACACGCACACACTCACACCAGTTGGGAGGTGCAGGTCCTCTGTGACCACAACATCACCTGTGATTATTACTTCATATCCCGACAGCTGATGATGGTAGTACAAGGATTGCACTGCAGGAAATCATACTCAACCAAGAGTCTGAGTTGTCCAGTGTTCAGCATTGATTTTCTTTCACACTAAGTCATGTTTTTACACACACACACACACGCTCCATCCACAGAGGAAGGGAATGCCACAAAAGTCGAGACTGTTGGCCACACATTTGCTACTAAAAGTCAAATGTGTGCATGTTTTCATGTGCCAGTACAATGTTTCATTCAGACCTGAGGGGCCCTGTGCTGAGCAGTGCAGGTGTGCCAATGCTTGTGAGTCTGTGGATGAATCCACTATTGTAAAGTCAGTTTTACTTACAGTGGGTGAGTTGCACCCTGGGCTGTGATGACTATCTTAGACAAAGTTCACCAGGTGATCGCAGTAATAGATTTTGTGGGAGCTGCTCATTTGCATTCATTGAGTTTTGCTGTGTTACATGGTTTCCCCAGGGTGAAGATGTCTTGAACGTTGTATTAAATGAAGGCAGATATATTTGACAGTAGTGTATATTACTTCAGGCTTGATATTACTTCAGAGGGAAAAGAAACAGGAAGCAGGTATTACCAGAATGGCACTAAAAAGCACATGGCTGAAACCCCAGGAATCACCTAAAGGCTGTAGTGGCTGTGCATGTTGTGTAATATCCCTTTGACAATAAATATTGATTATGTTAAGTTACACCTTATTGATCACAAGACGTTTGCTCTCTACAACTGACCCTTTTAAACACATTTTTAACAATTTAAGAGGTGTCAGCAGCCATAACACAACACACTGTCATTAACATAGACTACCCCTTTTAAATAGGCAGCTTATTATGGGGTGGAAGGTTGGCTAAATGAAGGTCAAGGGGTGTGATGAAATGGGCTCTAGCATGACGTGATGAACAGAGGGTCATATGGAGATTGATGCTGTCAGTAGGTGTGGTAGTAGACAACCCAGGGAGTGCACCTGCAGAGGGAAAAGTAAATGGGTTTGGACATGAGATTGGATTAGAGCAATCATGTCATGGTGTAATAAAGCTTTAATAATTTAATTTGATGTGGAGTAAACCTGACCATTTGAAACTCACCCAGGTATGGAGAATACAGAGCAGTATACGGTTTGCCTGATTTTAAATTTTTTATTATACTCAGCCAAAGCTTTTTGGGGTAGTTTAGGTTTCTAACATTTTCATGTAATTTACAAATGTATATCTATTTCAGCTACAGAATTTTATAAAAGGATGCTGACTGTTTCCTACTCTCTCTTAGCCGTGTGCAGCTGACAATTTTAATTTCATGTAATGTTATGTGATAAACATGGTCCTTATCCTGCAGATTCGAATCTTAAAAGATTGTGTGTGTGTGTGAGAGGGTGTGTGTGTGTGTGTGTGTGTGTGTGTGTGTGTGTGTGTGTGTGTGTGTGTGTCCGTGTGTGTGTGTGTGTGTGTCCGTGTGTGTGCATGTGTGTGTGGCTCCATTCCAGCTGTCAAAGGCTGAGGTTATACACATGGGACCTTGATGGTGTTGCTGCAACAAAATGAGTTTTTCTGGCAGGACTGGTGCAATGAGAGCTGAAGGATAAAAGGTCAGAGGTCAAACCACTTTCCTGATTTCTTCTCCATCTAAAGCGAATGCACATACAGGCACTTTCCACAACCACAGACCATACATAGATATATATATAAAAGTAGATAGATTTATATTGCCCTCTGGCATAAACACAACATACCAGGTGTCTAAGCAACTGACACTTTAAATAAGCAATGACCCAGTGAAAACAAAACTAAAAAAGAAATGCATTATCTAGTGCCGGTTAAAGTAGTGAAGGTATTCTGATCACACATACATGTGAAAAGTTATAGGATTACCTCTGGGAACTCTTCTGTTCTCATCAGGTTGAGATTGGCAGTTGGAGCTTTTGATGTGACTGGTAATCTTCCCCATGCCTGAGAAGTTGCCCAGTTGGATTAAGGCACAACAAAGCAGCTATGGCACAAGGTGCTTGGCTCACAGTGTACACAGATTCATTTTCTTTCAAAGTGGAAAAGGGCACAACCTGCGCTTGCTTTCTAGATATAATCTGAAAGAAAAAAAAGATAAGATATATTTTTGTGTCAATACTAACATACAAGTATGACAATATTATCCAGTATATTTTTCTTAGTATCCACAGAATGAAGTATAGTTTCTATTTACAAGTATGTGTGTCTGTATAACCAAAGTAGTTTATTCCTCTATGCCATAGACTCCCCTGTTGTCCAAAGACTATTAAAAGGATGTTAGAGCCACACTACTGCACTGGATGACATGTTCCTTCATTACAATAAACATGGGCACTATAGTTTAATTTTAGTTAATCCTTTTTACACCACCCTGCTGTGAAAAAATCTCACTGCAGCTATAAAAAGTTCCCATCAATTGCAATGTTTCATGCTGTTAGAATAATGTCTAAAATCTACAGCACCTGGCTGGTTTAGGGACTTATTTACCACTGAGTTTAAGATCTATTTCTTCACCAGTAACTACCTCAAACAGCCTGGGGAAGTCAGAAAGTTTTTAAGGAGGAACAAGATGCTGATTAAGGTATTTCTTAACAAAAATATCAGATAATGCCAGCTTTATGCTATAAAACAACTGAATGCTTCATATTTCCCTTTATTCTGCCAACTCCCAACTTTATATAAACATAAAATGACAATGAAATAGAAGTACATGCTGTTCTGGCTTTTTGAAAGGCTCAAGCCTTGACTGGTGTTCAGCCTCTCTGCCTATACACATTTCAACAGCAGGCCATGTGGGTGGAGAAAAATCTGCTGACTATGAGTTAAATTAAAAAGATATAAAATTTGAAAAATGAAATAATAAAAAACATTCAAAGCCACTATAGGTTGGCGTTCAAGTGACTGTGGTATCTCCTAAAAGCAAGATTGCACAAAATTTTATACAGTCCATACACACCTCTCTTTAGGCATCTGTAGGCACTGACAATACACCCATTAACAGTGCATTTTTATACAGAACAATGGCACATACTGTACATCTGGTGCCAGTGTGCTTTATCATATCTGACTGGCCAATAACAGCTGCCGTCAGAGAAACAAAGCCAGGGAGGCCGTTGCAATTTTGGACTGTTATATGGTTGAAATGCATTAATTTAGCTAGAGCAGATGTGGTGCACAGATGCACCGAGACGGTTGTCAAGACAGCTTCTTTATCTGTGCTGTTTGATGGAAAGGAAACTGACTGGGCCAAGTGGAAATTTCCAAAAAAGGCACCTTGACGGTAGATGACTTGAAACACCTTATAAACTATCAGATCCAAAAGACAGACTGAAACTTGATTGAACTGTGTGGAATCTGCACTCAGAAGGTGCTCAAGTGAGAACGGTGGAGAGAAACATGGTGTGTAAAGCATCCCTGTGGGTTACCTGTTTTCAAACACTCACATAATGAATTTCAATATATTCAGCTGAACATTAATTATGAATCACCTGTCTTGTTGGCTATGCATCAGCTGAGAAGAGGCAAACTAAGACATGCTGAACAGTGAGTGCACAAAGCTGAGAAAAGTAGCTGTACACCCTTAGAAAAGTGTGATTTCGTGTGTGTGCATGCATGTAGGAGTGTGGGATGACGAGGATAAATTTACTCGTATCTCCTTTAATAAACACTAAATGACAATGACTGCATGTGTGTGTGTGTGTGTGTGTGTGTGTGTGTGTGGGAGGGCGGTTGTCAGAGTTGTTCTCATATGTTGTTACCCTCGTGATCTGGGCTTACAATACCCCTATTTGATGCTAGATATATTCCTTTTGCATTGATTACATATAGATTTTCAACACCGTAATATTATTCATAGGTTCTGACATGCATCTGTCAGCAGCCAATATTATAACAAAGCCCCCTGAGATTAGGAATATTTAGGACTAATAAAAACCCCTGAGAATCCACCCACACGTGCACACACATAGTAGACTTAATTACATAAAAATGACAAAATAAACAAACATGGATTCTATGTGACATAATACATCATAAATGTTGAGTAGGCCAGTGTAGTCAGCAGCATGGCATTATTCTAACTCATTAGCGTCAACCTGGAATAAGGTACCATGACAGCACCCAGTTTGATGCTTGTTAATAATCTATTTATACCAAGATTATACAGCTGTGAATCAGGGCCAGTGAATGCCCAGTGGCATGTCTATAACAAAATGAATGAGGTTATAGAGCAGAAAATGTTTGTTACAGGGTAAGAAAACCACAGAGAGCATTATTTTTTCATAAAATATTGTGGCTTTTATATAAATTTCTACTTTTTGCCTTATGACAAAATAATACAAATTTGAGAATAAAGTACACATTTTTAGAGGAAAAAATACTAACACTGTGAATTTACTGTCAAAATCTCTGATTATTCTTGTCCTAAACTTTAGCCCTGATACTCCATCTTAACTAGTACTCCATCGAAATGATAATCATAAACATTTCCTTATTCAAGTAAAAAGCAAAGAAAAAATTTTTGTCAGTTTTTACATTTGAACCTTCAACTGGTAAATGTTATTTGTTTTTGCTTTTAATTATTCAGGTAATGATTTAGAAGCACCACTTTAACACCACTGTGTATTACATCAGTACTGGATCATTAATAAATCTTCAAACTTCTAACTCAAGCCCAGATTTTGAGCTGTGCTGCTACGAATAAATCACTGAATCAGTGGGGAAATGGATATGTGCTGCTTCGCTAACTGGATCACTGAGCCACTTAAGCCACAATTTCCCCCTGTCACATTTTTAGAAATGTGACAGCCGTGAAAGTGACATTACAGAAGATTTCAACTTTTGTCTGTGGAATCCAAAACATCACAAAAGAATAAATTCACTTTTTTAGCACATCTTTTTAAAATGTAATTTCTTATCTTTTTTGATAATGTAGCCATAAGACTTTTTCTAATAAGATGTAGATACAAACATGTAGGAGATCTGCTTCATCCTTTCCTTTGCACTAAATACAATGACAATAACCTAAATGGCTACATGTCTGCCAAGCTCAAATGAAAATGCATTTCTCATCCAATTCTTTCTAAAAGTACAAACAACTTTCTGAAATGATTATTTTAAGATATTCTATATTATATGATTATAAATAGTTTGAAATATGTCTGATATGTGATCCAAAGAAAATCTAAGTGCAAGCTGTCTGACCACCAGTCCACTTAGGTCTTTGGTGTTATTCAACCAAGAAATGAATTTAAAGTAGTCACGGTGAAGGCTGGGTCAGATGAATCACTCCTCATACTGTAAGTAGAGCTTGTTAATTGGCTTTTTGAAGAGAGTCCAGTGAATCATAGCAGCATCCTTTATTCTGCAGGCCTAGTTTATTCAAGAATGTGTCGTCGGTTTTAGGTCACACGTTTTCAGTGCATCCGTGGATGGACTCAGGAGAATGAGTGAAGCGCAGGTTGCTTTGCACCAGTGCTTTGATATCTGTTCATCCGCAGATTAAATTAATGTGACCATCACACTTACACACCTGATGTGCTCCTTACTGACTTTTCACTGGCCTAAAGTATACGGACAGCCAATTCATCCACAGAGCATGTTTTTCCAAAAGCGTTTGTGCTCATCTGTTGCTATGGCAGCCTTTAACGGGCTGGGCAGTGTTTCCACAAGATTTTGGATATGAGGCCAAATCAAACCAGGACACCAAACTGGGACAAGCTTTACTTTATGGACCTGACCCACACATTGCATGTGTTGCCACACATTCGGAAGCACAAAATTGTCTGAAATATCTTTATGTGCTTTAACATACACCATAACTAGAACTATATTACTGTAGCTATGTGTCTATGATCTAATCAAACAAAATATCCAGCTGTGTATTTTGTTTGGAAATAGAGTTTAAACTGGGAGAGTTTTTTTTTTTTTTTTTTTTTTGAAGAAAGTCAGAGGAGACGTTTGGAAATTTCGTCAGAACTCTGGCCTACAGTTCTTAAGTGAGCTGAGTTTTTCAGGCCATTGGTATGTTATATTTCAGATGCATTGCTCTGTGGTCCAGAGGTAAAGTTAATACATGAGACAGAAACCGGGGGCAGCCCAAACTAGGACAAAAAAATACAATATGTGCTCAAGGGTGTCCATGTACTTTTAGCCATAGAGAGAGAGAGAGAGAGAGAGAGAGAGAGAGAAAGCAGAACAAAGGAAAGTGAGAGGGTGAGGGTGAGTGAGTGGGTGAGAGACTTGCGCCTCCTTGGTTATTTGACAGACCTGCTCCACAGTCTCCCTCCCTCTCTCTCTCTCTCTCTCTCTCTCTCTCATACTGACTCGCATCCACATCTCTCCCAACCCTTCGTCTGCTCTGCTTTTCTTCCTGCTTGTTGTTTATTTCCCTTCGTTTTCTCCTCCTCCCTTTTCTCCCGATTCTGCATCTTCGACATGCTCTTCACGTGAAGTGCACCAACTGAAATAACCAAGAAGGCAAATGCTGTTTCGGGGAATAAGAGAGAAAAACGTTTGCATCTTGCATCTTTGACTGGGTGCCTTGGCTTAAACGGAGCAACAGTATGGATCTGTCATTCATGGCCGCGCAGGTGAGTCATTTCCCCCCGAATTTCCACGAAGATTTTTTCCCCCGTTTGAACTTTTTATGAATAGATTTTAGCCCTTGATTGCATGGGCGTGTCCGGTCAATAAGTTCACGTGGCGTTTGAATGATTTTATATTGTCAGAGTCTCTAAAGATATTTGATCATATAGCGTCATATTTGCAGTCCCTTCTATTTGAAAACGTGTATATTTCCATAATATAGTTAATATTGTTAATATAGAATATAGCGACTTAGTAAACTATATTTGTGATTAGTTACCGTACTAATATCTATGGTTTTGATGCAGAGTTCTTTCAAACTTCATCAAGCTTTATGATTTTCTCTGGTTAACAGGCCGAACATAAACATAAAAGCATCGTTTAAACTGAAGAGCGCAGTGTGCGTGTTCACGTTATTTCACATTTTATTTGCACAAATGGCACCAGTTTGTTTCTAAATGCACATTTCCAATTGGTGTGCTTTGCATAATGCATTTTACATTCAGCTGTTTGGGCTACAGCACATGGAGAGTGTACTTTTGTGCATCTGTTGTGGGCATGTGCAAATGTGTGTGTGTGTGTGTGTGTGTGTGTGTGTGTGTGTGTGTGTGTGTGTTTATTCTTGCCCTCCCCTCTCTCAGTGTCTGGCTGGTGCATCTACTTTGCCATTTTCTGTGCAACTGCTATTAAAGGGTTCATAGCATTACAGTATCTTTGCTGCCAATGGCTGCTCTGTGAGCCAGACTAATTCAAATGCCCCCAAATTGTTTTAAATCAAGGAGCCCTAAATAAAAAGGCACTGGAGCATGGAGCCATCTGAGAATACGTTTTTGTTCAATATGACCTGCTTGAAGAAGAGGTGGAGTATTAGCAGTGAGGAGCATGAAACCTAACTCCAACACAGTCAGCATTATGCACTTTGTCATTGTGCAAGTGAGTGAAAGACTGAGTGAAATAGTGAAAATCCATTTATTCACATTACCCTGGCCATGCAATGTCTCCAGGACAAAAGGTGACTGTGGAATTCAACATTTTGTCTGTGTAGCAGGACATGGCAACCAGACAACAGCAAAAATGACCAGCACATAGAGTCTAGGGGTGGTCAGTTACTCATTCACAACTGAAGTTCCTATTCAAGCCACTAAAATGAATCATTGGGAACTTTGGTGAATTGTTTTTTTTCCTACTTTAGTTATGTATTACAATGAAACGATCCAGCCAAAGGTTAAGGACATTTGACACTTTACCTTAGATGTTTTTGGACACAATTACTAAGAAGTTCTGGGCTTAAAGCCACAACCACCAGACCACAGCTACAGTGCATGTGTCTGTCTTATTATACACAGTAGAATTACAGCCATGTAGTAAACTGGTTAAGGTTACCAGTATAAACAAAGCATACAAAATAGCAGCATGCCAAAGGTTAGAGAATAAAGGCAGGGGAAGACTGGGTTTAAACAAGGTTAGACTAAGAATATCCTGTTTAATGGGGTTTCAGCTATGAGGAGGATGGACAGGGCCACAGCCAGAATCCCTGTCAAAGGTACAGACATTGGTTACTGCCAGTGAGAAGGGCAGGAAGACAAGGGCTTAGTCAGAGCACAGATGCAGACAAGCAGTTTGAGGTCAAAAGGCAGAGAGGGTAGACCTGTTCAACTTCCAGAAACAAGCAGCGAGGCAGAGTGGCAGGCAGGTGAAGCTGCAGGTAAAAACATTAAGGCTGGAAAGTCACAAAGCTGAACATTCTGGCAGGGAGCATATGCATACTTTATACTTTATACTTTCTCCCACCTACTTTTCCACTTCACTTTTTTCCAGCATCCACACACGTTCACCTGAGGAATGTAGCCTTTTAAGGCAGGTAATGGCTAATTTAAATCCATTCCAGTGGCCTGAGCCACTCTGTAATGGTGACTACGAAAGTCAGGCAAATGTCCCTGGAGTTTTGAAGAGTGACTTCACAATAGCTGATTTTTTGCCCATCCATCTCAGTGTAGCTCTGCTGGCTGCAGATCATTGAACCTTTGCCATCATTTTATCTCTTAAAGATGATGAATACTGCCATAACTGTTCTCTACTAAAGACAGGGAAAGTTTTTGAAAAAGTCCAAGTTACTGATTTTCTCCCTGCAGCACAAGAATAATTAGTTGGAGAATGTACAAATAATTATTGGAGTTTTATATATATATATATATATATATTTCTAGAAAGTTGCATCCTGCAAGACAAAAACATGAATCTTGTGTGTGTACCACTCTACAAAATATCAATCCAGGCTTTGATTTTGCGGCTTTGCTATATCATTGTTCTTTCTGTTGAAATGGTTTTGAGTGCTATCATAGAAACATGCTAAATAGCTCTGCCAAAAAATGTGTGTGCTTTTGTGTTTGGTGAATGATTTGCATTTGGCAGCAGTGCCTCACTGCTTTCAAATGAAAAAGGGCATACATCATTAGACTGAAAGTGGTGGCATCCTCAAGCATTGCTAAACACGGATTAATAGGTGACAATCACAGTCGGGCTTTTGAATACTAAGCTGGAGGCAATGAGTCGATTTGTTCCTTATCTTTTCAAATACATTGAGTCTAAAAATGTTGCTTTACTTCCCACAGCTCTTTAGACATGAATATTAAAATGTATTTTCAACTTGCACACTGAGAACTGATTAATCACATTGCGTATATCTTTGTGCCTCATACAGGTTGTGACTGTTATTAAATTATTAAAAAGGAAGATGTAAAATAATAAAAAATGAGCCAGTGTGTTCCCTGGTGACTAACTGATGTTAAGGTCAAGTTTGATGTGTTGTGGCAGACAGATTCTGAAGCCATTCTGGGCATTTTGCCAGTCTTAGACTTGTTTCTGCTGACAGATCTGCTATACGGAGCAGGAAAACACTCTATTCAGTACACAGTGACCTATTGACCTTGGCCTTTTCTTGTTTCTGAATGGACATACATGTTTGCATGTGAAGACCTTTTTTAAGAATTTACTATATGCATTTGACCACTTATGTTGAAAAAAGGACAGGCAAGGAGTTTTAACTCAAACTTTCTAAATTCATTTCCTTTTCTTTACATTATTTACAAGTGTGGATAGTTCACTTTTAAACTAGATGCTCTAGGCCATTTTTAATATTACTATGGTTGTTTAGCCTTTTTTTGACTATCAGCATTTCTCATTACTCAACTACTTATTCAGTGAAGTTGTGGCTCTCTCATGCCACCTGACAGAGTTGTCCATCTCTTTCCATGTTAGAGCCGACAGACTAGAGTGAAATAATGAGGATGGAGGGAGAGGTTGACAGCCTCAAAACAAACATGGCCATCTGTATTTACCCACAGTGCCAAGACCTCCAGACAGAACTGATGCCAAATAATAGGACAATACAATAAGTGCCAGAAAGTCAATACAATCAGAGTAGATGAAAGTTTAAAGTTTAACTGATTTGTCCTATTGCAGTCAGCTGCATACACTCCCATGGAAGTTACAAACAGCATTTATTTTTAATGTGCAGAACTGTTTGCAATGTCACGTTTGATTGTACTCTCATATTGACATGACTGGACCAAAGTTACTGAGATATAAGTGACATATGACTGGAGAAAGACTGGATGGACACAAAGAGAAAAGACTTGCATGTGCACTACCACCCCTCTGATGCTAGTAATGAAACTTCAAGTCAAACAGTTCGCAGATGGGATCATTTTCTTATTATACACAGTTTTTAAAATAGAAGCAGCCACAAGGCCCATAACAAGAACATCTTTGTTCTCAGTTGCATAAAAAACTGAATTACATATTTATGTTATTTTACTGTGTATTCTTCACAGCCAGACTGTCCCTTTAAAAAAAAATACATCCCCTGGCTTTTAAAGCCTAGTGGAGGCTTCTTTGAAGAGTGTAATAATGGCACACCAGCCTTTTTATCTTGAGGAGTTCATTTCCCCTCTGCTCTTTTGTCTGCTTTTTCGGCAGTTGGTTTTATATGAAAGCTGTAATCTTGAGATGGTGACTTGCAGCAGCCCCAGTTTTTCAGTCTTCTTCTGCTTTTATTGCCCTGCAGGGTTGCAAACAGAAGAATAACAAAGAATAATCACCTCAAAGCACTTAGAAGAATTTGCTTTAAATAGATGAAAATCAGGTGACTGTCTTTGTTAGGTCAATTTTCTTACAGCTTTCCAAGAAAAGCTATTTTTGGATTTGAAATCTTTACATTTGAGTGTACCTGCTCATTTTGTCCTATTATTATAACATGCAGCTAAATCCAACCTAAACTGTCACAGTAATGTTACATCACACCAATTAGTCGTCTTGTGGGTCTCTGTGTGGACAATACGAATGTGTGATTTCACACAGCCAGCGGGAACATTCAAACACATTTACAGGCCGTGAAGAGGCAGCGTCTGCCATCAAAACCCTGTTAATGAGGAAAACGTACAGACAGCCTTAGAGTGATGACGATGTAACCCTGCTTGACACATCTGCATTAAAAGATTATTTTCATTGCTGGGTTGAAGGAGAGGTCAGGCTTTTCAGCAGCAGGGCCACTTCACAGTTTACTCTCACTTGATGGATGGACTTCATGTAGACAATACAGAATGTACACGAGGCAGGAGCATTCAGGACAAACACATTGTGCTGCATTTTGGTAGGATGTTTTCTTTGGCTGACAGATTTTTTATTCATCCTCCTCATAATCAAACTAAAGACTCATTAAAATATAATGTGTTTTTGTTTGCAGGCAGTCGCTGATAGTGGAGAAAGTTGCTGGTTTTGCAGGTGTCCATATTAAACGAGCAGACAGAGGTTCAGTCACTTCCTGTATAAAACTCTTTCTGCTCTTAGTGGGAACAATTAAAGAACTAACAGGAAACTACAGGGCTCTCCTATTGGTAGTGATCATTCTTAATGTAGGGCCAAACAGCATTTTAATCATTTGACCATTTGCTAAACCTCTCCCTTGAACAGTGATTGTCCAGTCAGTGCCTAGCAAACATAACTGAGCACAACAGACTTGTCAAGCTTTGGATTTCTCTGCTGTCTAAATCACTGTGCACATACTGCAGATGTAGGAAGATACTCAGTATATAAATGCTCTCTTAAAAACCAAAAAGTCAGTACTGGTATCAAAATTGTGAAGAATGGAATAACGTGGGTTTGTTTACTCTAAAGCAAGCAGCAAAGGTGAAAATGTGAATTGGCAAAACCCAGTGATTGATGGAAATGACGTGACTCTGCTGCCACAATACTGTAAATAATTTTCCAGTGTTTCAGTGCTGTTTTATTACCAGCATGTTTGCACAGTGGATACAAACATCTCTCAGCTGTTTTGCACCTGAAACGAGTTATTGCATATTGAAAGAAGTGGAGAAGGAAAGGAAGATGTAATGGACTGTGACAGGCAAGCATGAAGTAATAACATCTTTCCCTAATAGACCTAACCCCCTTAGCTGCATGATGCTTCCTATGTAGCTATAACTTTGATATTCAGCAGGTTTGAATTATATATTCCTACATAAATTATCTATTTTATTCCTCCTACGCTCAGATCATTTAAAAGCAGCTGCTTTCCTTGTATTGATACATTTAGAATAATTTTGAAGGATGATTTGTAGTAAAACGTAGCTATACATTGATATTTTTGCCATTAAGGCACACATACAATGCAAATCTGAATAAACAGGGGGGCAGCTGCTTTGTTCTGGTGAAGGCTGGTGAAACAGCTGAATGGCAGCATCACTGAGGAAGCAGTAGTTACACATCCCCACTGTTGTAAGTTATTATGATCATTATGCATTTTTGGAGCCAGTGGCATGTCAAACAGAAAGAAATTAATTATTATCAGTGAGGCGGCATTTTTAGTTTACAATGAGATCAAATGTCTCAGCAATGGGTAGGATTTCAGTAAATTACCCTTGTGAGTATAAAATTAATAATTTCTGTCTTTAAACAGCAGAGTACAAACATTAGAAAACTGGAGAGTTCAACAAAATAATTAGACTATCTCATAATCCTGACCTGCTTGTTTGACCTGAATAAATTGAACCAAATGGGTAAATGTAAAACAACTTAAACTACACCAAAACAGGTTAGTTGTGAAAGGTTTCACACTACACTGTTTTGCAGTGTACATTTTGTTGTATACAGAAGAGGAGACAGAAAACCTAGAGGTTGAGTCATGACAACTGAACTTCTAGTTTTTAGGTCAAAACGTTTCACTACTCATCCGAGTAGCTTCATCAGTCTGAGAGAAAGCTGGTGTGGGATCCCCAGTTTATCCTTCAGGTTGGTTTCACTCCACACCTGGCCTGAATAGGCTCGTTAGGTAAACAATAGACGTGAGCTCAGGTGAGGGCTGGTAGGATCTAATGGTGGACTCAAGTGACCCCTCTGATTCACCAACTGGCTGCAGAGTGTGTCCTCCCTGGAAGATATTTGATACTTTAGTGGGGATAATTAATCCTGTTTCTCAATGTGATTGACAGTTTGTAGTGGCAGCAGGCAAGCTATTACACAAAAGAGAAAGAGAACAAGGGAAACTGTAAGAGCAGTTTTATATACAAAAACAAAAAAAAAATACAAGGATGAAAGCTCTGGGCAAATGAAATATGTTGTTCTTAATTTATATTTGACAGGAAGAGTTGTGTTTCTCAGGGGTCTGCAGAGCTTGCTGAGCATTTAAGAACAGACTAAGACACACACAAATTAAAAGTTGCTTATACTGCTTTTAGGTACTTACACGCAAACCACATATGGATGTCCTTCCATATTTCTAACTCCTGCTGCCTTTCAGTCACCTACACTGTGCCTATACTGAACCAAACCATGACCATTTACTTGTCTTGTTGTTTTAATTATAATGAAGAAAACACATTAATATATTAACTGTGGAATTCAGAAAATAATTACACAGGGCATTAAGTATAGAGCAGCAAAGATATGAGATTACAAATCATCCAGTAAAAAAAGAGACAGAAACTGATGAAAATGTAGTAGATGCTGTCACACTGTGATTTACAGTCACTCTGAGACTGTAATCATATATATTACATTCATGCCATAAAAAGGTGCAACAGTCAACTGTGAGAACCTATACAGTATATGGTCCCTATGACCACTCAGACAGTTAATTTCTGAGAAGATGACTTTTCAGCCTATACGTAATGAAGAGTGACTCTGCTCTTCTGAAGTTATTGCAGCCGTAGGGAACCAGGAGGGAGGATTTTAGATCAGGGATGACAAGGTCAGAGCAGAGAGAGATAGAAGAGATGGTGCCACAGGAGTATGAGGACTGAACTACGACCCAGAGGCCTGGTTGGGTTTGGAGAGGTACTCAGATCTGAGTCCTGTAAGGTTTTGAAGTGAGAGAAGAGAATTGAACCTAAAGAGGTTGAAGTCAAGGTACCTTGCAAAGATTTTGCCGTTGTTAATATCACTGCTGCTATTCTTTTTGCTTTGCTTCGCAAGACCCTTTACCAACATTTTGTTCTACTAATAGAAATAAAACCAGAATCCAGGTGGCCTTACACACCAATAATCCAAACCAAAACCAATCAGATGCTGAAAATATTCAGCTGAGCATACCACAGTGTTCACCCGTTGCTTCTTTACCAGTGACAATGGAATAATCCCCTCAAGCAGAAAGCACCTCTCTGTGCTGAAACTTGGCTGTGTTGTCGTAAAAATGTTTCTATACTAGATGTGAAACAGATTGTAACTTATTTTTATGTTTTTATACACAATCCTTAGCACAAAATATGTGAGCTAATATGAACAGTGATCTAGAATCAGAATTATTAAGGTGGAAGTTTGATAGCAAAAACAAATGATTTAGTTGATTGTTGAGCTAAAATTAGAGCTTTTTATCTCCCGACTAGCTGATCACAGGAGCAATTTGCAAAACGTCACAATCCGTCATGATCATTATTTATGCTAGTTAGAAATGGCAGCAGTCTAAAGAATGCCAACACATGAGCAGGGTAGAGCGGCACCATGAATCACAGCGCCTGAGTGGCTGTGAGGAGATCAGGGCAAAGACATTTCCTTGTTTTATTGCCTTTTGATTTACACTTCAGAGATCAAAGAAGAGCTGCTTGCTCTGTGTATTAAGCCGTGGGTGCAAAGCATGGCCACACCCACTGTTCTTCGATAAGATAATATTCGAGTAAAGGCTTGAAATTATCCCTGAATGAATAGCAACAACCTAGAATATGGCAGTTTTTACTTTTTTAAGTTGTCCCAAAAGGAGAAAACGTCTGCTGTTGTTATAGTTTCAGAGTTAGGCGTTCGAGTTCCAGGCATTGTCTGCCTCACTTGCATGGCTTAAACCATCCAAATTAGTCACTCTTGCTTTTCTTTGCCAAAAATGTCTTCCATGAATCATGTCTGTGCCTTTGTCATGTTGTGGATGTCTTAGCTTGTCTACTCTGGTTTCATTTCTTTTGCGCACAATTGAATGTACATGATGAAACACTGGGAAACATAGAGGTTTTGAAGTGAGACATTGCACAGCAGTAAATATGAAACAGAAACACATGAAATGCAATGAAATTGAGAAAAAATATGTTTTAATAAACACAATCTGAAGTAGAAGAAAAGACAAGGATATCTCCACCACATTTACAAGTCAAGCTATCCAAAAAAAAAAAAAAAAAAAACACATTTGTGGATTTTTGATATTCAGCAGGTTTAGACTTTGGTTATTAAAATTATTGATTAAAAGTAAAAGTGTGCTCATGTCAATAAATGAACCCATGCCAGAACTTTAGCCATATATTCTTAAGCCTTTAGGGAAGTTTTCAGTGCAATAATAATCTAAATAATGAAATAACAAGCCTGTGGGTAAGACTTTCAAAGCTGACAGCTTAATACCTCCATTGCAGTCTGATCCGAGCTCCTTAATTCCTTGTTTCAAGGAGCAGAGCAGTGCATTCAGTGCATTTTCTAGTAGATTAAAGAAAAAAAATCCAGGCTTGTCATCAGAATGGAAAATTCTTTTAGCTTTCCAGCTCCACTTACTCCTCATCCTGCGCTGTGTTGTAGACCCTGCTGTCAGTTGTCATGTTTAGTTTTAGGATTTCTTTCCTTACTCCTGTGTGAACTGAGTCTTTGTAGCTTGGAGAGTCACAGGCCAAAGCACTAAAGGCTCAGACATACACTTACACATGTCAGTAGTCAGACACTGGGACAAAAGAACATTTAGAGTTTCCCAGATGTTTTACACACATACACACACACACACACACACACACACACACACACAGTCGCAGTGTGTTTACTGGATGTCTCTTTCATTCTTTCTCTTTATTTCAAGTCTTGTGATCATCTGGCATCTCATTTGGACAGAATAAGAAATCACTGTTTCTTTTTATGAATGTTGATAATGTAGAAAAATCTACTGCACTGAGTTCAGGCACAACCACTATGTAATTCAAATCTGTCAAAAGTATAATTAACTTTCTCCTGTGTTGAAAAAGTCCCACTGAGCTGTCAGATTGTCCAAGTTAGGATCACTTGGCCCACACTTGTTCTACTGAGATTTATTAAAACATGCTGCTGCTGAGAGGGGAAATCGATGAAAGCAGTGGCGTAAATTATTCCACTAAGAATCAGGCCTAAAAACTAGAGGTCTCACTACTTTTTGTGCTGGTGAATAACCTCCTTAAAACCTCTGTAAAGCTCCATCCAGATTTATGGCATGACTTGGTTAATATGTTAAAGTACAGGCCAAATCTTAGCTATTGTACAGTAGTAGTACAGTAGTAGTATTTCCACTAATCTGCTGCGTCATGAATTGCATGTACAGTAACCTCCTTGTCCTTATAATTTCAAAAGAAAATTTAAAAAAAAAACCCTGCAAAACTAAGCATGAGATCCTGTGGAGCTAAAACTGAAGCCCCATGATGCACTGTGAGAATAACACCTACTCAGGCAGTACTGTAGTGGATAGAGCAGAGACAGTCGTGAATAAATGTAAAGCTGTGTGTTTTCATTGACCGTGCGTGAGATATCAAGTCAGGAGTCAATTTTGTGTACAGCAGGAGTCCTCCTCTGTATCTCTGGTACACTTTGTTTTCCCGAGTACACCATGAAGTTTGTTTCTAACAAGAATATCGACTTAGATTTGAAACACACCTCATAGTTTCTCTGAGTGCAGAAGACCTACCAGCTTGTCTGATTGTGCCGTAACAGCCATACCAGAGTGCTTTTGTGGTTATTTTTATGTTTTGGTTTCTCCACTTTCCAACATTTATTTGGGCTTCGCTTGTTTGTCCCAAAAGCATTTCACAGAACACTTATTGGTGGCAACATCCCACAGGAGGCAATTACAGTCCATCCTGTTTCCCAATTACTGTGATCATCTGTGTAGGGTGGCACAGCTCTAGGAACAGCTGGGATAAATAAATCAAAGCTGTGAGAGCAGAGCAGGTGGGATGATATAGTGAAAGGATCTTTACTGTATTGTCTGTCACAGATTTGGGTTTTTGTTTTGTGGAGTGTTGAGCAGGTGTAGCCGTCACTCAGAGTCAACAAGATGTGTAATATACAAGTCAGGGTTTTCCTCTGATGATGCTTGTTCCTGCTTGAATGACCCCTTTTGTGTTTACCTTAATTCTCATCATTTCACATGATTTAAGATGTCAAATCCAAATTTCAGAGATGTGCTGTAATATCAGTAATGAGGGATGTTGAAGATATAAACATTACAGTGGTAGTTTTATGGTAGGTAGGTCTATCTGAGTTCTGCTACATCTGTACAGTGGATTCAACTATAACTTGGTTCTGCTCAAGGAACTGAAAAATCCCACTTAAAAAATTCAATGGCAACATGTCTTTCCAAAAACAATCTCCTGGTTGCTTTGAATAATACACAGACCTCATTCTCAATTGCTTTAATTTTAATTTTAACTTTCTGCTTTATGCAAATAGAAAGTCTGCAGACATTTACAGAAAATGGCAGTCGAAACTGTTAAGGTTGTCCTCACTAAACCAGTTAAATTTATGAGATATTTTTCCCTCTCTTAGTCACATTTGCTGTATCTTTTATTTAATTATATAGTAATGTAGACTTCAATGTAAACTTTTCTACTTTTTTTTTTTTTTAGTGTGGACCAGTTTACGCTCAGTTTAAATCTAAAAATGAAAAACCTACTTTATAAGTTTGGGAAATAAAAGTGAGAATGAGAATGTTTACCTTTAAGTACTCAGGAAGCTCAATTTTAAGAAAATTTAGTACCAATCTGTCCCTCTGGACACGCTTTTTGAAGCTATTTAGCCATTAGTTTATGGTTATACTGAAGAGGTGAATTTTGATAGTTTCCAGGAAACATTGGTAACAACTATAACAATTACTGAGGTCATTCATCCATATATGCCACTAACTATGGCTTTCCTGGCAGTAATGCTTTGGGGATGAATTTACTGTCCACATAAGTGCTCAGATGCTTCTTCTATATTTCCCTCTGTTCCATTAGCACTTCTTCACTGCAATCATGATGTGCATGAGTTCTGGGAGCTTAGAAGAATGGATAGAGGAGCAGGCCCATAAAAAATGATGGTATACTGACACGTTGCCAAAAAAGCCTATACACATGTACTGTATAAATAGGCACACCGTCTCTGCAAAGAAAAGTAAACCTGAGTAATCAAATATTAAGTTTTAGGCTTGCCTCAGAAATATTTTTTTTCACTCGCTCCCAGTATCCACTTTATTTTATCCGGTACACTTCCTCACTTATGCAAACAGCTCATTCTTGTGGACAATGAGTTACTTATAAATAAAACATAAATATGAAGAATGCAGACAGGGTTGAAAGCTGCAATTATCATCTTACTCAACAGGAAAGCAAGATGCAGCTTTGAATACAGCATGACATTTACAACACTGTTGTGCTAAGAGATTACAGAGTGGTGTGATTTTAAAATAGTAATCAAATTAGCAGCATGTTTATGTGAGAGGTCAGAGTACCTGCTTCAATTAAGAGCTAAACACCCAAAATAACTTTTTTCACAATGACAAAACCGAAGTTGCCAGCCACAATTTCCCGATGCAAATCAATGCATAGCCTGCATCAGAGAAAGAATTTACTGTCAACAATTCTTGGCTCAACACAACACAGCCTAAACGTAGAGCACTGTACTGTTATCCTAATTTTCCATCATTTTAAGAAAGATACAAGCAAAATGGAATCTTTTGAAAAGGATGAATGTCATTTTAAAAAAATGAATCAAAAGTAGGTCTGTTTTTCCTTTTTACAAAACATCACATTTGAGGACTAAATGTTCAATGGATGCCTAAAATTTTCCCACACACTAACAGGTGCCACTGTACTGACATAATCCGTGTTCGCATGGCTGATCAGTGTTCAGTGTTACTTCTTACTAAGGCTGATTTCCAGTCTCTTTGCATTAACATGGTTGCTAGAGGTCACTGAACTATAACAAGTGACTTAAATAAGCTGCTGGAACAAATGCTCTACAGTATAGATTTGTGTTTTTTGACAGGAGAGCAGTCTCACAGGGAGACCCAGGTTGCTGGTCTAGCATGACTGTCTGCCTTCATTATGCCCATGAGAGGAGGAGCCGCTTCACAAGACGTGTCATGTCATTCACTACATACTAGGGCGAATGAGTGTGTGAGTAGCAGAATGACCTGTGTGTGTGTGTGTGTGTGTGTGTGTGTGTGCGTGTGTGTGTGTGTGTGTGTTAACAATGATGCATTAGCCTGAGTGTATATGACAGAGTGTGAGTGAGGGAGATGCTGAACAAACGAACAGGCTAGAGAGAATTTCTGTGTATGTGAGTGCTCAACATCCCTCCACGGTATTTTTAGCATTGTTTTTCAGCAATATTTAGAGTCAGAGTTTCCAGTCTGGGTGTGGTACAGGTCCTTCATGCATTTCTGAGGCATACACCCTGCTATGATGACACGAATAAACCGCACACACGGTAGCATCCAGTTATTTCTGCTCTAATGACTAAACCAAGCAATAAATCATTTTCACTTACCACATCTGAAATATTCATATCATTTTAATCAAGCACTACTATACAATACACACATTCAAAAACACACACTGTTACTGATGTCTGTGAGGCAGGGTGAGACCATGTATGTTTGGTGTTTCACACCAAAGTCACAAAAATTCTACTTATTTTCTGTATTTTGCTAGCTGTTCCTGAAAGCTGAAGCTGAATCCTTTTGTAGTCTAGTTTAAATATTGTCTAAAAGTTCTGGAATTGGGAGCAATATCCAACATTTTAACTGTAGAATATAACCATTATTTTCTAAAACCTTCAATTTCCCAGAAAAGTAATAAGAATATGACTCCAGTGCTTTCAGTAGTGGCTTTTCCAGAGAACCTTAAGTGAAAAGTGTCCTCTTCTCATACACTTTGATTCAAACACAGCTTGTGTTGTGCTAAAGCTTGAACTTTCTCCATTCATTTCACCCTGCCCTCATAGATCCCAGTTATGACGGGAGCCTTCATGGACTCCTCGCCCAATGACGACTACAGTGCCGAGCACTCACTCTTCAATTCCTCAGCCAGCGTCCATGCAGCTGCATCAGCCGCCTCGGTACACGGCCAACAGGATGAGTCGCAGTCTATGTCTAGTGATGCCATCTGGCTGTGGATCGCCATCGTTGCTACCATTGGAAACATTGTGGTGGTGGGCGTTGTCTACGCCTGCACTTTCTGATGAACTTATGCTTACGCAGAGAAGCACATTCTGCTTTACTGGATCTCTGGACCCCTGAGTGAGGTCTTTGTAGACAAACACGTACGTTCTCTCTACGTCTCTCTCTCTCTTTCTCTTCCTCCTCGGCACCTGGCATTTGGATCAGTTTGGGCCCCTGAGAGTGTGGAAGTTGTAATACTAGACAGTGACATATAGACGACTGTATTTCTTCACCAGAGGGAAAGACTGGGACCTGGCTGCATTTGTCAGCATCAACTGATTTGGAGAGTAAAACTGGAAGTTTGAGAAGAAGCTTTTGTGCAGTTAAAAACAGAAACAGCAGACCTGTGCTCTCAACCAAGAATTAATTCAACTTTTTTTTTAGCTTAAGTTTGTTTCTGTGTTCCCTCACTTGTAATGCAGAGAGGAGAATGGAGATTAAATGTGATTCGAGTTGATCCAGGCCAGCTTAAACATTCAAAGCCATAGTTAGCAATTTAGGTCAGGGCTGTTTAATTATGTGGCTGAACAGAGAGAGTGAATATTGAAACATTTTGAAATTCAGGCAGCCCTGAAGCTCACAATGGTAGAGCTCATTTAAAGACTAATTTATGGCTGAAACATAGTATGGACATTGATCATCAGTGTATATGGTGTATATCTAAATAATTTCATTCACAGGAAACAGAACAGGACACTGACTGTTATTCGACCTCCGTTGGTAGACACTTAAAATCTCATAAAAGTGCTTTCTGCAATGTTAATCCAATAATACACAAATAATGATGACTATTTGATTAGATTTTGTGTAAAATTAAGCCAGCCCCCTTTTAAATAAATAGGTTTAGTGTCAGATATCCACAATAATATCTACCAGGGATTATTGGAAAACCTAATTGTATTGTCATGTTCTGTTCAGTTATGTTTAGATAGAGATATTACCAAAACAGAATTAGAAGCACAAATTAAATCAGACCCATGTACCCACTCCTTCTCTACTTATTCATGATTTTTGTAGTTGTTTTCTTTTCTTTTCTTTTCTTTTTTTTTCTTTGGAAGCACAGCCTGAGAATGTTTTTTGTCACGCTGAATCAAACTGTTGGCAAAAAGCTTGCGGATAAGTTAGAGCAAATATGGAAAATGCTAAATGTATGTGTGCACAAATACTGTAACCCTGACCAGATCCCCAGTGAAGAAACATACACTAATGTCAGTGAGAAAGCGATGTCTCATTTTGAAATGAAATTTTCTCGTATATCAACCCACTGTTCAGTAAATTAGTTATGTGTTACTGCAGAGTCTTGAGGCAGCAGTATCCATGGCAACTAATCCCCATCTTAATAGGGAACAATAAGTTTCCTCCAGGACTCAAATATTAACCTGCATCCACACACACGCTACTAATTCTTTTTTCAGAAAACAATATATGAAGCACTGCATTTACGCAAATATTACAGTTGGTAGCATTAGATTTTTTTAGGTCTGCTAATTAATGTTTGTGCAGGCTATAAAGCAAAAAGTAGATAAAAATACTAGTTTAGTTTTTTTCCAAATGTGAAATCAGTGTGAAATGGGTTATTTTCTCTGTCAGCTGGTCTTTCTTTATGTGACTTTTATTTAGACAGAGGCTTAGAGGGGAATGCAGAAAGAGAGACATTTTTTACAGTGAATGCATTTTTCTCCTGGGACTGAGACGATAATACCAATATGCTTTAGGTTAAACAAACATGTCTTGTAAACACTATATTTGTTCAAATGTACACTGTAAAAAAAAAAACATACTGGCTTACTTTATCAAATGTACCATGTAAGCAGACACACACACACACATGCACGCACAGATTCTAATCTCTTAGTGTCTACTTATATAATGTTCAAACAAGGACTTTTCAATCCTGTTATTTTTAATAAATGGTTGATGTAGAAATATTTAGAGATATTGTAAACCACATACACAATGCTACTTTTGTAAAGATGTGCTACTATTAAACTTTCTGTATTAATGCACAGTGGTTTTCTTCTCTGGGAAAAAAAAAGTCCATTTATGTCAGGACTGAGATTGTTAAATGAAGAATAATGAAGTGGAAACACTGGTGTCTAAATCAAACTTCTGGCTTTGTACATAGTGTTTGATGATGCAAGAAGGTGTTTTAGCTCCATCTTTTCTCTGCCTGAATTACTTGGAATTGCTCCTGATGAAACCAGCCCACTGGCAGACACCCCTAGTTTCTGCTGATCCTTCAGGTGAGATTGATGCTAAGCTTAGCTGGTGCCATCTGTCATTTTGACACAGGCTCGTGTTGTTTAGAAACTGTGTCAGCTCACTTTTCTGTGGACCCCTGCATCCATCTGTCTCTCCCTCAGCCTCTTTCGTACTTTCTTCATGTCTGTCTATCTGTCTTCATACTTGTTTTGCTGAACAAACACCGCATGAACTTAAGATGCTTTCAAAAAACCTCAGACTTTAAAACAATCTACTGTAAGTCTTGTCTACACAAAAAGAAAATTACATTTTTGGGTAAATGTGTATGAAAAATACTTTTAACCGAAGAACAATTGAGTTAATATTTTACTACAAGACTTAGAGGCTCACAACAACAGTGCTGCTGTTTATTGGTATAATGTTTGCTGTTCACCATCTAAGTATAGTTTTAGCATGCAAACATTTGGTAATTAGTGACAAAGTACAAAGTTTGCCGGTATTTGGTCATAAAAAAAGAATATTTTATCATGCTCTAGATGAAAACTTTACGAATTGGCAAAAAAGAAAACAAAGGTCTATTAAAATGTCTAATAAAATTAGCATCAGCAAAATTTGTAGGTTTCATTCTCTGAGAACCATGAATATTTATACAAAAAACCATCAAAATAGTTGAGATAGTTTGCACAAAAATAGTCGACTGAATGATTGGTTCAAAATTTGAACATATTAAAATAATGTACTGTACAGTTTGAATTTCCATCTTTACTGAGCTCTCCAGGTGCTTTCACAACCATAACATCGAGGATGGCTTTCTGCTACACATCCGTGGCTATAAATCCCCGCTGGGGATAAGTGATGTCAAAAACAATTAGAGATCACATTTCTAATTCCAAGAACTACCCAACATTTACACCACCTTGCAGACTAAATCTGGCCTTTCCCCACTGAATAGGCAGCTTGGTTCATCTCCCTTCAAACTCACCATGGGCCTTTCTGATCCCTTTCAGCAGCAGGAAATAGAGCTAGAGATGAAATTAACAGTAACACAATCTCAGAAAACCTTCACATTGCTTCCACTACTTGTTGTGCCTTTCGTTTGTATTTGATCTAGCAACTCAATTGTGAAGGGAAATCCCAGGAGTTTCCCAACAACCACCAAATCCTAGAGATCGTTCAGAAAGAGTAAGATGAAATAAATAATCCATGGACTTGGCTAATCTATGCTAATGCATGGTAATTAATAAACTTTGTGGAAATTGACCATGGTTAAGAATTAATTTATATGGTCTCTGCAAGATGAGGCTGGCTTTGCTTGTGAATAATAGATAATGTTGTTAATTTAAAGCCAAGACAACATTAATCAGTCTGAAAGCACTGTATAAGGAAAGGAGAGGACAGGACAGAGTGTGCTACAGGATGATTTAAGGAAAGACTGACTTGTTCCTCCTCAGCTGCCCCCGAGTCTCACAGGATTCAACTTCAGCTCAACTCCTGTCCAGTCGAGTGACAGTGGGGTGATGAGGTGCAGGGTATGCTAATACATGCCAAGCTGCTCAGACACATCTTGTCAAACTTTCACTTCAGAGACACATTGAAATGTACAGTATGTGGGTCTATAAGTATCCAGTGCCATAATAAAGGCTCTATATTCTCATCTATATGATGAGTCAAATAAATATGCCGACACAGTTCATTTTTACTTGTGAGAAAGCATTGCAGGAAGTAGAGGAGAGGTAGGCCAGGATATCTATCACAGTGTGCAAGTGCGTGTGCTTATGTGGGTGGGTGAGGAAAGGAATAAAACACACAAGCTCCAGCTATAGTGTATCATCATGAGCCTTCAGACATCTCTGTAATGCAGCTTCAACACACTCTTACATGCATCACTGAAGACAAAATCATGCAGAAAACTTTGCATCTGTACACATTAGCATTTCCCAACATTATCGGTTTCGTACTCTTGGTGTCCTAGTTTGCAGCTCTTATTTTACAGTCATCTTACACTGGCCTTAATATGATTATGATTATTCAAAAGCTGAGAAAATAAAAACTCGCAGCTCTGTGCCTGGATATTTGGTTGGATTTAAATCCAGTCAAACTATAAAAAAAATTAATTAATTAAAGCAATTTTTAAGAAGGGTGACAGGAAAATACAATTTAAGTTTAAGTTTTACGAAGCTGTGATTAAAACAGTGTCTGCAACCTAATATTTAGAGAGAATAAATAATCTGCATTAATTTATACTTGATACCTTCTTATCCTATTTTATAGCAACATCCAAAATACAATAGTGAAACAGCTATAAATTTTCTGGTCTAGACCTGGGTGACAACATAACAGTCAATTGCCCTGGTATTAAACAGGCAAACTAGAAACACTGGAAATCAGATAGTATGTATCTGAGTAATTAGTATTGTTTCCAGCAGTCAGGGTATCAAAAAATCAGCCGGCTGAGCTCTGGAGCTGAAGTCAAAAGTTTAATGGCTGTCCCCAGGTGAATGAGCTCAAGGCAGCAGACCACAATAGAGGCAGGATAATAAAGATACATCAGTTTGCTGCAGGTTAATGCTAATTGGTTTTCCCTGACTCATAAGATTAGGTTGTTATCAGAATCAATAATGGGCTTTTGGGCTTTCTCTGTGTTTTCTGCTTGCGGTCACTTTCAAAGAAGAACAAAGACTGGTTGTTCTCGGCACATAAACAGTCTGCCTCTACCTCACAGCATGTTTGTTCAACTGACATTAGAATGAAAAATGCTTTTTTTTTTTTGCAGTAACACACAAACAACACAGAGTTTTATTCTCTGGTCTGATGACTATAACTGGTAGATTTTACAGAGATCTCACCAGCTGGCACCTGGTGATTATCTCTTGAAAACATATAAGAGGGAAGAAATGGTGAGAAAAGGATTTTTGGTGGGCTGCTACCATGGAAACAGTAAGCTGTAATAGATTTAGATGGTACCTTTGGCTTGTGACAGCCATTTCTGAGCCTTGGTTTTCTTTCTTTCTTTTATAAGGTTTCTTTTCCTTACATATTTCTTAATCACACACATATAGACCCATGAACAGATGTTCTGTGTCTATAATGCTGCTCATTACAGATGCTTCTCAACCCTCACAATATTCTGTAATAAGGAGCAATAATTGCATCTCAGATTAATCAGAACAATTAAATAAGATGACAGCCCCGTTTACTTAATCATTCGTGACATAGGTTAGCTATCTGCTGTACTGAAATACTATATTCCATACAGTTCAGTTGGTTAATTGAAGTCATGACTAAAAGCTCTCCCGCTGATTCATTTAGTCTACCTGTCATTTGTATAAAATATAAAATAGGTCACTTGAAATCCATTTCTTCATTAAGCTCTCCTTTCTCCCTCCAATCTCAAGAGGTGGTAAATAATGTGCAATAGGAAACAGAGTCTTTAGTGCTGGAGGCTCTACCACCCCCTGATGTTGCAGAAGCTTCAACGAAAATGCTTCATTACTGTTACTCCATGATGGGAGCTCAGACTCACCCATCATGCATAAGGAAGGAGCCCTATTTTAGTGATTTGGTATAGCTGTAGAGTGCATGACTGGGTCTCTCTCAGTCTTCTATGAGGCAGGGTGACAGAGAAGGTATTTGTTGCTGCATGTCATCTCGTATAAAACACATTCTTAGAAAGAGAAAGGACTTTATGAGGAAGCTGCCCTTTGAACAAGATGGATGCAGACCTGCCTACCTCTCCCCTGAGCCAAATCTGTTAATGTATTAAGCTTATTACTGTTAGTTTTTTTTTTCAAATATAGCTCTTATTTGTGTCAGCTACACTGACAGAGAGTAGATTCACTGTAGCTCACTGTAGATAGTTATCACGGAAGCAAGACCCAGTCATACTAAAGGCTCTGTGAGCTAAATGTTAATGTCAGCACATTAACATGCTCACAATGACAACCCTAGCATGCTGATGTTTGAGAAATATAATGCTCATCATTTTTGTGCTTATTTTGTTAGCATGTCAATATATGCACAAAACTCAAAGGACAGCTAAAGCTGGTCTTTAATGTTGCAGCTATTTGGTCATATTGTAGGTGTTAGTCTAATAAAAATCTGACCCTATGTTTGCTCAAAGAAACTTATTATAGCTGATCAAAATATATTCTGCAGGGAACATAAATATCTGTTCCTGTTGATGGATCACCAAAGTCATTAGGATTCACCCTCTGTGAAACATGAGAAACTGTACAAAACTTTGTGCCAATACATCTTCCAGATATTCTAAGTGCACTGCACTTCAATCAGTTGTCACAAAGCACATATGACATTTGATCAATAAGCAGGAGCCTGATCCTCCAGTCAAGCACATGTAACAACAAATACAAGTCTCAGAAAGTGGCGGAGTCCTGTGAATAAGATGCCCATCCCTCAGCAGACCCCTGCCACAGCTCTGTCACTACCCTGAATATGACCGAATATCAGCATGCAGATCACGCAGCCTGTCACCATGGAGACTGACATGTCTCCAGTTTGCCTGGCACAGCCACTGGCAGGCACAGTAGAGTCTAACTTAGATGGTTGCTGGCCAAAATTAAAGTGGAAGTCACTCCAGACGTTAATGGAGGAGCTATTGAAAAGAGAGCAAGGCACAGAGAGAGACAGACAGTCTGACAGAAAATGACAGGATGATTGAGAAGAGCAAAAAAGCAAGAAAATGGGAAGGAAAAAGATCAGGATTAAGAGTGGAAGTGTCTGTCCACTTCTCCGTGTTGTGATGAATGTCTGACAGGCATTCTCTCAGAGTAGAGCAGAGATTGATCGATGCTGATCTATGTCATCTCAAGCTCAGTCTGAAACACTGGCAAGCTTTCCATGGAGACAGTTTGTGCTGGTGGCAATTCTTATATCTCCCGTATTATTAATGCATCATGTCACCTACAAGATCTTTCCTGTGTGTTTTAATCTGTGTGTGGTAATCAGATGCTTTCTTTAATTTAAAATTGCATTACCCCATAGATATGGAAAAACGTAAAAAAGTCGTGTAAATTATATCACAGTTCAGTCAAATATATGCAGGCATCATAAGTAAAAGAAAATAGCCCTTGTCACATATCAGTGTTACAGTTATATAAATAGGGGGGAAATAACTCTGAAGATTTACTTTACTTCACTACAGTTTTGAGGCACTTGAGTGTTTTCCATTTTTTTGCAATTGTGATTAATTTGTAGTATACTATTTTACTTTTTATACATTCTTTTATTCAGAAATAGTTATGGTTGGATCTGCATCAAATCCATTTCAGTAGCCCAAATATTATGACAGTTTTCAAAAGTCATTTACATTTATTTAGTCTTTGTAATTTCTAAGACACAGATACAATTTGTCCAGCAGAGGGCCCCATATCAGTTTTTTTTTTCAGATGATGGTATGCCAAGATAATGAGATTAACAGTAAATGCATTATGAATGCTGCTGAATCAAAATCCCCTTTATTAGCTGGTATATGATTTATATGAATCTATTAATGAGAAATAGGTATAGGTACAGTAAGTACTGCATAACATACTGAGACTTATATTTGACAGGAAATAGATTATTTTGCACAATGTGATTATTATACTGTAATATATACATTTATATAAATGTAAACTAGATCATTTTTTGTTGCAGGATGATTGCACAAAAGTTATTCTGTAACAGAATACGGCTTTACAGCTCCTGCATATGATGGCATTTGGGAAGACTGTTTGTTTTGACAAGTTGAAGGAAATAGATTATGAGAATGGCACAAGTAGTCTAAAGTGATTGTGTTTCCCCTAACTGTGGCCATTTATACACAACAATACTCTATAGATTGTTAAGCAAGACACCAATTTTAATGACAATACCAGTGTATCTAGAGAAGACACGTTAGTGATATGCAGTAGCAATCCTGTGATAGTGCCACCACACTGTCAAAAGTCATTCAGTGAAAAATGTAGTCATCTGTTTTGTTGCTCTGAGGCATGCAGTGGTTATGTAGTCTGTCAGTCCGCATCAGAGAAAAATGACAAAATATTCAACAAAGTCATGTCTGATAGCTGTTTGTTTTATTGAAGTTTTCATATTTTAACAGACATTCCCCGAATGCTGGAAAATACCCAAAATATTAGATACAGCAGCTTCATATTATATCGAGCATTCTGTTGTCATGTTTCCTGAATGTGTTTAATAAGAGTATGAATTATTTACACATAACTTGCAATAACTGTTCTGACGCATTTGCTTTTGCAGCTGTTGACAAAGTGGAAAGTGTAGTTCAGTGAGATCATTAGGAGTCATAAACACAATTACCTATTTTGCAAGTGGCTGAATAATGAAATATTTAGTCCAATCAAGTGGCTTCCTCCCACACAGTTTACCTCTCACTCAGTTCTTCTGTAAGCTATAAACACACACAGCCAGACACACAATCTTTCAGCTCAGTCTGTGGACATACACACATTTATTTCACCATAAACGGCACATTTGCTTATGTAACTAAAATGTTTTTTAATGTTCAAATCGCAACGGAAAACTAAAATTAAGACAACAGACATTTGGATTGGGCTGCCCATTGATAGCTGACTCACAGTATTGCATAAGGTCTCCGCATCTGATTTGCTCATATTTTTTTAGTTTGTTTGAAAGAACGTGGAAAATAAAATGCTACATCTAAATTATAGAGGGATTTTAAATTAAATTGCAAAATATAATAGACGATACATATTGTAAAAGAAACAACTCATATTACAGTCTCTATAACTACAGCAGCCAGACACATTTGTCCAGTCAGACAGCGTTAAAAGCAGTGGTTGGATGGCTGCCCGCGTTAGTGGTATCAGACCAGGCTCTAAAATTTCTGTTCTTAGATACCAGCTGATAATCACAGACTTGCTTATGGAGCCATCTGACCATTGTCTCACCTGTTTGGACTCAACATAGAAAATCTTTTTGTTTCATTTGTTTATTATAACCCTTAGTTTGCAAGATCAGAGTGTAGTGTAGATCAGTACCCACATTGTGCTGAGATGAATGCTATCATTATGCAGGATGCAGAGATTGATCGATGCTGATCTATGTCATCTCAAGCTCAGTCTGAAACACTGGCAAGCTTTCCATGGAGACAGTTTGTGCTGGTGGCAATTCTTATATCTCCCGTATTATTAATGCATCATGTCACCTACAAGATCTTTCCTGTGTGTTTTAATCTGTGTGTGGTAATCAGATGCTTTCTTTAATTTAAAATTGCATTACCCCATAGATATGGAAAAACGTAAAAAAGTCGTGTAAATTATATCACAGTTCAGTCAAATATATGCAGGCATCATAAGTAAAAGAAAATAGCCCTTGTCACATATCAGTGTTACAGTTATATAAATAGGGGGGAAATAACTCTGAAGATTTACTTTACTTCACTACAGTTTTGAGGCACTTGAGTGTTTTCCATTTTTTTGCAATTGTGATTAATTTGTAGTATACTATTTTACTTTTTATACATTCTTTTATTCAGAAATAGTTATGGTTGGATCTGCATCAAATCCATTTCAGTAGCCCAAATATTATGACAGTTTTCAAAAGTCATTTACATTTATTTAGTCTTTGTAATTTCTAAGACACAGATACAATTTGTCCAGCAGAGGGCCCCATATCAGTTTTTTTTTTCAGATGATGGTATGCCAAGATAATGAGATTAACAGTAAATGCATTATGAATGCTGCTGAATCAAAATCCCCTTTATTAGCTGGTATATGATTTATATGAATCTATTAATGAGAAATAGGTATAGGTACAGTAAGTACTGCATAACATACTGAGACTTATATTTGACAGGAAATAGATTATTTTGCACAATGTGATTATTATACTGTAATATATACATTTATATAAATGTAAACTAGATCATTTTTTGTTGCAGGATGATTGCACAAAAGTTATTCTGTAACAGAATACGGCTTTACAGCTCCTGCATATGATGGCATTTGGGAAGACTGTTTGTTTTGACAAGTTGAAGGAAATAGATTATGAGAATGGCACAAGTAGTCTAAAGTGATTGTGTTTCCCCTAACTGTGGCCATTTATACACAACAATACTCTATAGATTGTTAAGCAAGACACCAATTTTAATGACAATACCAGTGTATCTAGAGAAGACACGTTAGTGATATGCAGTAGCAATCCTGTGATAGTGCCACCACACTGTCAAAAGTCATTCAGTGAAAAATGTAGTCATCTGTTTTGTTGCTCTGAGGCATGCAGTGGTTATGTAGTCTGTCAGTCCGCATCAGAGAAAAATGACAAAATATTCAACAAAGTCATGTCTGATAGCTGTTTGTTTTATTGAAGTTTTCATATTTTAACAGACATTCCCCGAATGCTGGAAAATACCCAAAATATTAGATACAGCAGCTTCATATTATATCGAGCATTCTGTTGTCATGTTTCCTGAATGTGATTAATAAGAGTATGAATTATTTACACATAACTTGCAATAACTGTTCTGACGCATTTGCTTTTGCAGCTGTTGACAAAGTGGAAAGTGTAGTTCAGTGAGATCATTAGGAGTCATAAACACAATTACCTACTTTGCAAGTGGCTGAATAATGAAATATTTAGTCCAATCAAGTGGCTTCCTCCCACACAGTTCACCTCTCACTCAGTTCTTCTGTAAGCTATAAACACCCACAGCCAGACACACAAGCTTTCAGCTCAGTCTGTGGACATAAACACATTTATTTCACCATAAACGGCACATTTGCTTATGTAACTAAAATGTTTTTTAATGTTCAAATCGCAACGGAAAACTAAAATTAAGACAACAGACATTTGGATTGGGCTGCCCATTGATAGCTGACTCACAGTATTGCATAAGGTCTCCGCATCTGATTTGCTCATATTTTTTTAGTTTGTTTGAAAGAACGTGGAAAATAAAATGCTACATCTAAATTATAGAGGGATTTTAAATTAAATTGCAAAATATAATAGACGATACATATTGTAAAAGAAACAACTCATATTACAGTCTCTATAACTACAGCAGCCAGACACATTTGTCCAGTCAGACAGCGTTAAAAGCAGTGGTTGGATGGCTGCCCGCGTTAGTGGTATCAGACCAGGCTCTTAAAGTACTGAGGTCTGGGACCACTCCCAGTGTCAGACTCTGGAATGGTTTTATTCTGTCTCTTATGAGCTCTCACTCACTTGCTTTTCAAACGCCCTCATTGTACCAGACAGCTGTGAAAACAATTTCGACACTATGTGAGAAGAGCTGAGCACTGTTGCCTCAAACCTGTGAGTTATGAAAGAGGGGACAGGGGTGGGATCAGAACTGAGTAATGGAGCTCACAGCCTGGAAAAAAATGTTAGGAGACAAGTAAAATTATACAGGAAATGAGTAGGGTATTTTCAAACAGGAGCATGAGCCCAGTCGCCCCCTCGCCCAGACATTTGTTACATGCTTCAGTACACGCCACTGAGACATAACTAACAACAGTGGACAGACTTGTAGCCTGTTTTCATGAGTACTCAAAGACCTTAACTCTGTGACTATAAATCAGGGGCTAATACCTGTCATTGAATGTATTGTAATGTAAGGGATTCATGGGCTTTAGCTTTATAAACATATGAAGGATTGGCCAGGGTAAAGGTTTAAATCACTTTACATTCATATTGTGAATGCTGGTTATTTTGGCAGAAAGATGTTCCTTTAAAGGGTCATATTTATTGTTTTTACACTTATTCTGTCAAGACATGCAGATAATGAAGGTTTTAATTGCTTTGGTTTGAAGGTAATCATTACAGAGATTTCCGCTGCCCTCTCAGTACAATGGAGATGAATAGCATTGTGTTTGAGGTGCTCAGGTTAATGAATTATAAATGCATGCATGTATTAGTTAGTCAGAATATACCACAAACCTTTCCTGTAAATATTTACTTTTTTTCTAATGAAAACAGGTCTCAACAGAGACAAGTTACATCATTTTACTTTACATTTAGTTCTCCACCAACCCATAATATACAACAGTTTAACTCCTTACATCTGTGTTTTCCCTGGTAGGGGTATACTATTGTTACAAAACTGCTGGTAAAACCATTATGTTGTAAAGCAGTTATTACTGGGCAGGATCCATGCAGATAATTCTGTAAAACAAAGCATTGAATAAAACGGTTTGCTGAGGGACAGTTAATTTCATAGTCTTAAAAATAAAAACTGAATTTCAGTGAGAATATTTTTTAACAACCACATCTCATTTTAGATGAAGTCTTCAGTAGATGGGGCAGCAATTAAAGAAACCTACAAATGAATGAATACATGACACGTTGCAAAGATGGCTTTCTGTGTTCATGTCAGAAAAATAAAGAGCAGGGAAACTGAAAAAAGACCTGAATAACCTGTACAAAAACGGGGAAAGCGAGAAACCGATGAACAAACCAAAGTTTGTTGTCAAGTCAGATAACCTGATATGCATACAGGTGTTGGCAGAAGACCAAATATTTTGTCCCAAACCAGAAAAAACAAATGCCCTGTTGTCTGAAATATAACTGAGTTATATAATTGAGTTTGAATTGGAACCTCAGATGTTCGTAAGAAATTTGTTGTGTACTTCAGTACATTTGTTCTATTGTTTTATGCATTAGTTGGAATCTTATCTTTTCAAGAAACAAGAAAATGCCAAAACAAAAAAGAAGAAACTATCTTATGCAACACCAGGAAGTCTCATTATTGTTAAGGGTCAAATATAACCTGCTATGTCTTTTTATGGGAAACTAATACTACTTAACTACTACTTACTACTAACACAGGGCTCAAGCTTGCTGTAGGTTACTTTGAGGTTACTGGTTACAATCAAATTATAGGTTGTTGTGGCGAATTCACGGGCCAAGGTGGAGTGCAGCCGCTGTACCTCTCACAGACACTGTTCTTCTTATTCTTCTGATGTTTGAAATCAAACTCACAAGCCGACAAAGTCTGAGCCAAAAGTTTATTATACACTTGGAACAGTTACAAAATAAACCTGTTCTGATCCCTGGGTATCCGCTGCCTGCTACCTGCTGTGTTCTGGCTTATATTCATTTCTAAAGTCTCCCTTTATTGTGGTCCTCAATTCTAAGTCCATCCCCCCATTTCCTTTTATTCAACCATGCCTAATCCATAAATATTGGTGTCTCATTTTAAACATGGTTTTCTGAAATAGTGGTGCCACATGTACCTGCCTGACATGGAAACAATGGTATCCTATATCCTCGGTCAGCTTGGGTTTAGTTATGCTCTTGCAGCCATTTTCTACTATGACTATAACTAATACACACATATCCATTGCTAAATACTGACAAAGTTAATATAAGTAATCTTATGTTATCTTCAAAGTCACACTCTACTCAGATGATAAGGTTGTAGAGTATTTAGATCAATGAATGTCCTTACAGTTAAATGAGTGCTGAGGTTACATATTGGATAAATATTCTACAAAGGCCTTTCTTTAAAATATATTAAAAGGTTTATGGGTAATAACAGTTATACTTACAGTTACATCTAATATATATTACAGAATATTATGACAGGGTTTGCCAGTGTCTGAGCATTTAGTACCATTGCAAATTTAGGAACTGAAATGCATCATTGCACTATCATTCAAGGAAGGTCTCAATCTAATTATAGTGTCATTTAGGTCATAGTCACGCATTAACAGCATGTTAATCATATGAATATGACACACCAGATCAGTTTTTACAGAACATTGTCTGCTTTTATGGCCTTTGTCTGTTCTAACCAATGCTAACTTGAAAATGACCTTTTGCTCAAATTACATTCTCCCTCATTAATTGCATTGTGAGGTCTTAATGTCTCCCAGATTGCCCTGTTATTTATCCCAGTGATGAATAACCCGGAGATAAATTAAAATTTCTGTTCTTAGATACCAGCTGATAATCACAGACTTGCTTATGGAGCCATCTGACCATTGTCTCACCTGTTTGGACTCAACATAGAAAATCTTTTTGTTTCATTTGTTTATTATAACCCTTAGTTTGCAAGATCAGAGTGTAGTGTAGATCAGTACCCACATTGTGCTGAGATGAATGCTATCATTATGCAGGATGCATGATGAGAGATGAAGCTGAAAGGGTTAACTATTTTCTTTGTTACTTTAAATTTTGCACCAGTTGAGACCGTTACCCTCCACCCACTCTCCTTTTCTACATCAAAGGAGTAGAAGGCAAAGGTCAACCCTCAGCTTCGCAGCACAGAAAAGCTACTATCACCACCAGACTTGTAGGATTACATGTAACTACAGTTAAAAGAAACAAAACACACTCAAGCATGTCAAAAAGAATGATTTTCATGCAACATAAAGGCTGAAATTACTGGCTTAGGTTAAGGTTAGCTGGACAGTGGTCTATGTTTTCAAATGTCTTGCAATAAACAAAATTTTAGCCTTGGAGTTGAGCTTTAAATGGCTGATGGCCATCAACAGCAGTAGTGTTACCACTTAAATACACATAAATCCTACTGTTCATTGCCAAACTTTCCAGCTCTTACCAGGCATTCAGACCAAAAACAGCAGTACTTTAAAAACTTGCACAGGTCACTGCATGTTGTTTGAGGTGTTTTGTGAAATCACTATAATTTTATTATTCATCGTCCCAAACACAAGTTAAACACTAAAAATGTCCAGATCACAAAGATTTGCCAGGAACATGTGCTTGCATGTGTTTGAGTAACCAAAGACTCATTGCCTTGCCACGTGGTGTTACACTGGATTTTTTTTTTTCAGTGTTCTTTGCCTCGACAGGTTTGAGGGCATGGCAGATGGAAGGCAGGCCTTGATTATAAATTTCCAACAGTCAAAAGTTTAATCATGCGACAGTGCCCCTTTTAAACCACTACACTAATAAAATGTACATTACACAGGACTATAGCAAAGTTGGTCACTGTAATAATAATCTTAGAGTAAATAAAGTTGCAGTGCAGTAAACAGAATCTTTCATCTCTTATGCATATAACATTAAGTGGCTTTCATGAGAGTTCAAGCACACCAATATAATGCTGAAGAAATAATCCCATTGTGCCAATGTCAATCAGTCAATCAGCCTTTATTTGCATAACATCTAAAGTGCTCTAGAGATGACTAGCATCTTGATTTATAACACACTGCTACAACAAATTAAACTTTAAGGTGGCTGCGTACTGATAAGAAATTAAGAATGAGAAAGTTGGCACTATAATACAGCATTTCACCACTGATGGCACAGGGCAAAAACACTTCTACCAAAAGATGAAAGGATTATGTGCGTCTGAACAGATTTTCAATCCCTGAGGTCTTTATGCAATTATAAAACACCAAGTCAAGTACAGTAAGTACAGATCACAAATGCAGACATGCTGGGTATATTCTTACTAAGAGAAGGGCAGAGGGAAAATAAGAGAAAGAGAGAGAGAGAGAAGTAGACTGAAACATGAGTTTTTGGCTGACATCATGTTAATTACAGTTTCCTTTAAGAGAGCAAGGCAGAGAGAGACAGAGCAGACCAAGGGAGGATACTGGGAGCAGTGTAACTAGCCATCTGGACATTTCACAGCTGGATTTACTCAGGAGGAATGACTTTTCAGCCGACAAGGTATGCCGCCTAAACAATTTCTTTGATGTAATCAGTGATATATTATCTCTTTATAAATACTGACAATTGGGAATTACATGATAATTTTATATCATTAACAATGTGCACAAGTTTTATCAAATGTATTGGCATGCATGAATAACGCCATTCTTCTAGTGTTGTATAAATTACAACTTGACACAATAACACAACATACAACATACAATTATACTTTGTGAAATGCAGCCAAAATAAACTCAGTTAGTTTTAAAACCTAAACTTCTACCAGTAGAGACATGTCTTTTGACATCTCTATTTCTCTAAACAGGTTTAGTGGTACATGGCATTGTTACATCTGAGCTCACAGCAGCTTTGGCTCATGTGTAAGAAGATACACTAAACGTCATTTTAATATTGCCAAACACATTTACAGCAGGAGCTTCTGCATTCTTAGTGGTATTTTTTTTTTCTTAAGAGCAATGCTTCATTGGTTATTAATAAGCGGCAACAGATTCATGATAATGTCTTTTAGACTGAAATCAAAACACTCAAGGGAACTAGAAAGAACAGAGCCAAGCCTGTAGCTCGTTACTGAAATTTGCCTGTATTGAAAGATTCAGGAATAATAGAACTACATAAACATTTAATTTAAGATTGCAATTCAGTTGTTAGTAATTCCAATCACATTTAATGTATAGTAAAAAGATGGGCATTTAAATCTATTGACTTGGTGCTGAAGTGAAGATCAGAAGCTCAGAGGTCGATATGGTAGCTTCTGTAGTGTAATGGGATGTATTGTACAAGCAGAAATATCTTCAGCACTGACTAGTTCAGTGACTTGTGTTTGATGCTGCTCCCATGGAAACACTAAGGGCAAGTCAAGGAATGACCTTATAATGAACATTTCAGAGAGGCAGAGGCACTCCCAAACTATCCCAACAACACCGTATCACATAGTTTAATCCAACAATCACAGAAGAAAATGCACAAGAAATCCAGTGACACACCAATGGAAGTTGCTCAATAATGTAATTATTAAATCACAAGTTTGAATAATAACCACAAATCAAATTCAAAAAGTTTCAGACTGTAATTCAAAATATATTAGTTAATATTATGTAATGCACTGATGTATGTCTTTTTTGTTTATGTATCACTTCATTTCGGTTGGTTATGTATCAATCTTTGGCCTTGTTATTCAATTTTTTCCTTTCTCTTTAGTTTGTACTGTTTTTTTTTAAATAGTTGTTAATGTATGCATTCTGTCCTGCAAATATATTTGTGTGTACCAGTAAGAGTTGCAACCACATCAGTGGGAGCTCAATGAGATCCATCCCTCCTTTCATCTATTGTCTACTGCTCATTCCTGTCAAGGGTCATGGGGGGCTGGAGCCAATCTGGGCAGCGAGAGGGTTGGGGGGGGGGGGCGACGACCCTGGAGAGCTCACCAGTCTATCACAGGGCTGACACAGCCAGACGGAGAGAAAACCACTCACTCTCACATTCACACCAACCACCTTAACCTGCATGTGTTTAGAGGGTGGCAACACATGGTAACACATGCAAAATAACACATGCACTTTTCTGCATCCCCTTTAACTATTGGGGTGCCCTGAAGATCCTTTTACCTCAAAAGTGTCAAAAAGAATGTAAAATAAAATGTATTTAGCTTATTTTTTATTTATATCTGAACATCTTTAGTAAAACTGAATTGTGTTTTTATGTTAAGGTTTAACTCTTGTTTCAATGTCAAAGTTTAATTGTTTTTATTTTTTGTTTTCCTTAGCCTCCCAGACTTCAGCACCACAGCTGTATATGGAGCACCAACTCAAAACAGTACCAATGACACTCTATGTCCTGATTCCGATGTGTGGGAATGGCTCCAAGCCAGACAGCCAGTGTATATCCTGATCATCACTGTACTGGGAATCATGTTTAATGTGTTTGTCCTCATGGTATTCTGTCTCCACAAGAAGCCCTGCACCGTGGCTGAGATCTACTTGAGCAACCTGGCTGCTGCTGATCTTGTTTTGGTCTCCTGTTTGCCTTTTTGGGCTGTGTATATATCCAACAGGTTCAACTGGTCCTTTGGTCAGTTCATGTGCAAAGCCATCAACCTGGGCATTAAGTTGAACACCTACTGCAGCATCTACTTCCTTGTTTTGGTCAGCATAGATCGCTATGTTGCACTGGTGCATACAATGTCCCATGGAAGAATGCGTAGGCCAAAGTATGCCAAACTGGGTTGTCTGCTGGTGTGGGGTTTTGGATTGCTCTTAAGTGTGCCAGCACTCGTCTTCAGGGATGTGCAATATTTCCCTGAGTATGATGTTAATGCATGCTTTCTGGACTACCCAAGCCACTTTGCAGAACTGCTCTTTGATGGGATGTTGATCATTTTTAGCTTCCTCATCCCCATTTCAATTATCTCATACTGCACTGTAAAAATTATTCGAGCTTTGAAAATCCAGGCAATAGAGCGGTTCAGTGGTGAGAGAACAGAACAGAAAGCCACCACTCTGATGATGGTGGTGCTCCTGGCCTTCCTCATCTGCTGGGTGCCATTCCATGTGGTCACCGCACTGGACGTACTCATGAGAGCTCATATTCTGGCAGGGTGTCATCTCTCGAACGCCTTAGAAGTCTGCAACCAGATCGTCACCTACTTAGCCTTCTTTAATAGTGTTCTCAACCCCATCCTGTATGTCATTGTAGGTAAAAACTTCCGGAAGAAAGCCGAGGAACTCTTCAATCAGTGGACTATAATCAGAATAACATCCTCTGAGTCAACACGTTCAAACCAGTCTGCTACACTAAAGACATTGATGTAAAAAAACACCTCTCAAAGTTGCAGAAAAATGACTGTGAAAAGTTCTAAATTTAATAATCTTGTGCCAAGGTTAATGATTCAAATGATAAGCTAAATTCATGATTAGAGTTGCTGAAGGTGTAATAATATTACAATATCAATGGGACCAATATCACCCTTCATCAAATCAACCTCGGAAGAAGCTTCGTCTGGAAATTAAATCCATCTTTAATGATATCATGATTGCATGTATATACAAGACCTGAATATTTCCTCCTGGTGAGGGTGTTACAGACCTCTAACAAAAAGTCTTATTCTATCCATAATAAATAAATAGCACTTAAACCAGAAAACCTAATTAAGTGGAATTGTTTTCACACTCTCAGAAACAGCTCCATCACATGTAATAAACCACAGCTGTGTCCTTGGTACAAACATTTGTAGACACAAGTATCTGAAATGTACAGGTAGTGTGATGCAAATCTGCATTAATGCTGTAAGATAATTCATGTAAATAGAATTTTCATATTCTTTCTTGTATTTCTGATACCTTCTGTTGCAAATTACAATACTTCTGTCAAGTATCTGTTTATATTTGAACATAAGCTTCAAATAAAACATACATGGTTTTATGCATGTCTCATTGAATCTTTATAAAGCATTTAAATGTTAGGTTAAGCACAAACACAATAGATATAATAGAGTCCCAACAACTGCTTGCTAAGTGTTTTCTGGTGTTTCTGACTCATTGTCTGCTTTGAGTTAAAAACAGCATGTTGTCAAAGAGTTTCCACCGGTGACACACAAACATGCGTTTTTCTGCTGGTTATACAGACATTGTGTAACAGTCTCATCAAACATTTTTTCCACACTATCATTTAATGGTTCAGTGTTTACTCAGTGTGGGCCGTGGACATGGGTACATTCCTAATTGTCCCCAAAATGAAAGCATCTCATGCCAAAAAGGAAATCTTTGTTAGGATCCAGGCTTTACCACTATTACCAAAGCTGAAAATTTTTAACACGTAGGCAGACAAAGTTACCACAAACTGTGAAATGGATGCCAAAATATACAGATTGACCTTGCCTTGTGTATTTTTGTCTGTCTTTTAGGATTCTGTTACCCTGTTTTTCACTCTCTTTTTCCATATCTGGAGAGTGCAGTGTTTTTTTTTTGTTTAAAGATGCTAATTGGATCTGCAGTCTGGTGCTGCACTGTCATCCTTATGTTTTCAGTTGTGCAATTTTTGGTCAAAATTGTACTTGCAACATACTGTACACAATACGCTGTACGCTACATTTATGCTCTCCATTTTGAGATCTGACTAACAATTGACAGTTTCAACATTTTTCTGTGGCTCTGTAATTTACCCATTCATTTAAATCGTGACATGGAAAGGTCAGGTCGCAGGACAACCTGTTACTCTGACGAATGACGAACACTAAGGGTGCTGGAGCTGCTGAGGACCTTTGTAAAGGCTGTAAAGACAGATGGCTTAGATAACCAGATGCACACAAGCAACATGACAATACTGTATGGGAGTTTGTTTTGTAATGCTAACACAGCTGTGTCAGCTGTGTCAAATTACACTATGAAAGTTTATACTTCCTTACACCAAAATGAGAGCAACTAAAATTTCAGTTGAACTTTAATATAGAAATGTTCATTGTTTTGTGGGTAATCATGCTAAATATGCTGTGTTCTGTTGCAGACATGCCTCTTACAGTATCCGTTGCTAAGACTTTCATCTTTTATAATGGCATGTACCTGTTCCGTTCTCTGACTGATAAACCATTTTTTACCCTCCATTAAATCGATTACTTCTGCTACACATAGCAACACATACACTGAACATCTGTTGATAGAGTTAAAAGGTTTTTCTGGTGTATGCCTTGGTTTTGAACACACCCTTATTTTTCTACATCTAGAACTGCTTTTACTGTGCAACAGATTTCAGAGTGCTCCCCAGCTAATAAGGTGAATGACCTACAGTATGGAGAATGCCACAAGAGCTGAGATAGTCTGCAACCAGACAAACGCATGGGACTGGGTCTACACCATGCAGCCTGCCTACATGTCCATCATCTGCTTTTTTGGAGTGATTGGCAACTCGTTCGTACTTTGTGTGTTCTGTCTTCAGAAGCGACGCAGCTCTGTGGCCGACATCTACCTGAGCAACCTAGCAGCAGCTGATCTCCTCATGGTTTTGTGTCTGCCATTCTGGGTGGCAACCATTATAAACAAGTTCCATTGGAGGTTTGGAGAGCCCATGTGCCAGGTTGTCAACATTGTCATTGGGATGAATTATTACTGCAGTGTGCTGTTTCTTACACTTGTAAGTGTAGACAGATACTTCACCCTCACCCGACCGCTGTCCCCGGGAAGGAAGAGACGGGCCTTTTGGGCATGTGGGATTTGCTTCAGTATCTGGATTGCTGGGATCTTGCTCAGCTTCCCTGCTATCCTGTTTCGTTCTGTTCAGTTCTTCCCACATTTGGGCATTGATGCGTGCTACCTAGCATACCCTCATGAAGGCTGGAGACTGCGCTATAACATGACTGTCAACATAGTCGGCTTCCTCATTCCTGTTCCTGTTGTATCCTTCTGTAGTTACCATATCATAAAAGTCATTCGGAGCAGCCAGAAGATGAGAAAAGGCAGCAGAGGGAGCGTGGAGTGGAAGGCAACATACCTTGTTCTTGTTGTTCTGGCTGTGTTTATATTTTGTTGGCTGCCCTACCAAATTCTGATCTTGTTGGACACCTTGGATCATTATGAAGTCATGTCTGGATGTATGTGGGCATATGTGTTGGACATTGGCAACCAGTTAGCTACTTACCTTGGGTACAGTAACAGCTCACTAAATCCCTTCTTGTATGTGATTGTGGGGAAGCACTTCAAGCAGAAGGCAAGGGAAGTGTGCAGAAGACTAATGCGGTGCAGGAAACAACATTGGGAGAAATCTAGCCAGTCCAAAGCTAATATTAACTCAACTAAACAAACTGAGAGTACTAAAATCTAAAGGCAGGCTTTTGACTGAAAACACCAATTGAAGAGTTTAGTTTAATCAGCATGGTGTCAGTGTTTTTTCTATAGATGTACCAACACTTCTAGACATAGTTTAACCTTTCAGGAAAGAACCAAATTTGCTCCTTAAGGAAAGTTAAATGAGGTGGTTGAACCATGCAAAAAATTAGAAATAACTTGACATATACCTCCCCTTAAAAATGTAATATATCCTTTTTACATGTCATTTTGTAGGGTTGGAGCAAATAAAAATATGTTCATTAGTGTATTAAAAAGAGCTGGCAGGTTTCATGCTAAGCTAAACCAGCTGTCTTTATACTTACTATACAAATATGAGAGTGTTTTCAGTTTTCTCATTTAGCTCATTTATATGTTGTGATGCAAAACAAATTCAGGCTTTTCTTTATCTTTACTTTGAAATAGATATTTCTGGGTCCTCTGTAGTGTTGTAAAAAGAAATTGTAGAAGAAGGCATAAAGGTCAAGGCATTTACCGTATGTGAAAGAGATTATATTCTCCCCAGCCTCCTTAGCCTGTATTGTTTTGCTTGGAATAAATTCCCTCTACAGTTAACCTTGACTAATGTTTGCCATTGTACTCAAGGCCATTGTGTCAGTCTTGAAGTTGATCCAATATTTCATTATAATGATCAGTCATTTCCTTTTCGAGTTGTTAAATTTCTGTTGTCATTGCAGAACAAAGGAAAGGTTGGATGAGTTTATTTTAGTGGGTGTTATCCAAGTCTGGGTTTTCTATTTTCATAGCAGCTGAGCTCTTCTAAGAACTTTTGTTTTTCTTTTCTTAAATAACCTCCCCCTTTTGCACTACATATACTGCATATATATATGTATAAGGACCACTAGTGCTTTTAAAAATGACATTTTTAAGATATTTCACAATGTGTGAGCATTATTGTCTTCTATAAACCATCATGACTATTACAAATATGCTTTGTCTTTGTTTTGATAATTGTTTCTATATTTGATGACATTGGATTAGTTTCCCTTTCTGAATCGACTGTATGATTCAAGTGTGCCGTTATCATTTTGACTATAAAAGGGATGCCATCACCTCAACTACACTCATTTGTTAGATAACACTTTCCACTGCATACTGACAAAAAATACTGTTTTATTTTGTATTCTATCCAGTATGATTATTTGTCTATTTATCTACTAGGATTATAGCTCAAGGATTACACAAGACCAATCAAGATGGAGATTAATCAGTTTTAGTATGTGTTAAGTTAAGCGTTTAGACATTATTAACTGTAATTTGGATTCATTTATTGCCAATATGTAGATATGCTATTTCAGTCTATTTCAGGCAACAATCCTGTGAATGTGTTAACTCAGATGGATGGTTACTGCAGTTATATTAGGTGCACAGAGTGAGTGAGTTAATGTTTCCCTTGGCCCTGAGGAATGTTGTTATACTTGCAATAAAACATTGTATCAGTTTCGGTGTCCACTATTTTTCAAATGATAAAATATCACTTACCTTATATCAGTCATAAGAAATTAATCTTTCTTATTTTTTTTCTGAATATTGTGTAGGAGTTTTGATGAAATAAGTAGTGTACACAACTAGTGCGCTGCAGTTTCAGCTTGTTTCTATTAAAGTCTGTGCACAGACCAATTTTTGACTGTTTTATAAACATGTTGATGTATTAAACTCCATGGCCATGGGTGTGGAAGAATGCAACTCTATATACAAAAATGTTCATAGTACAACTCTCCTCTGACTCGCCGTGTACTCTTACCAGGAGTTCAGTGTACACAGATGTCCCAGCACCAGATGTGTCTTTATTGTTAGCACTTTGACCATAACAGGAGCATTTATATGGAATATAAGGTAAGAACTGTGTGCTTTGTGTTTAAATTTTGAGCCATGTAAGATACTAAACATGTTGTTACACTGTTTTTAACAAACAGCTGTACAAGAAACTATGTTAATCGTTTAACCATTAAGTTGCAGAAAGATACTTTAGAGTACTATATGAAAATATACTGAAAGAATTACATTTTTTAAACATAAATTTACTGCAAATAGCATATTTATATTGCCAGTTTTGGTTGTGTCATTTTACAGCAGTTTCATTTGTCTGTAAAATAAATCAAATCACAGCATTTTACTGATGAATTATGAATAATTATTTTGATTCCTAGCCCATGGAGTCAATGAAGCCTGTATCTGTGGCAACACCGTGGTCTGAAAATAGCAGTGCATCCCTGCCATTAACCCCATCAGAGTCTCCAGTCTCTGCAGAATGGGAACTCATCCAATCTATAATTCCCCCTTACATCTTCACATTATCCCTGCTGGGCATTCTCTTTAACAGCTTTATCCTGGGGGTGTTCGTAGTCCACAAGGATCGACTGACTATAGCAGAGATCTACCTAAGCAACCTGGCACTGGCTGATTTTATTCTCCTGTGTGGCCTCCCTTTCTGGGCAATGAACATCCTCAATAAATTCAACTGGGCATATGGAGATGCCCTATGTAAAATCGTCAACTCTGTCATTATCATCAATTTCTACACAAGCATCTACACCCTGGTCATGATCAGTATTGACCGCTACTTAGTGCTTGTGAAGACCATGAAGGCCAGGTGGCTGAGACGGACGCTTTATGCCAAGGTGATCTGCTTCATCCTGTGGATATTAGGACTCTTACTGAGCAGCCCAACCATAGTTTACAGAAAGGTTATGTACTTTGAGGAGTATGAGACAATGTCCTGTATACTGGATTACACTCATGGCAGTTCTTGGAAGCTGGCCCATCAGATTCTGATGAACGTGGTGGGATTTATTCTCCCTGTTCTGGTCATTGTTTTCAGCAGCGGGAACATAATCAAGGCTTTATTCCAAAGGAGGGAAAGTATAGGTTTTCATGATACTAATGACAGAAAGGCCACAGTGCTACTGTATGCAGTCACACTACTGTTTTTACTGTGTTGGGGCCCCTTCCAGGTATTCACCTTCCTTGACACACTCTGTGATGTCCAAGTTTTGGATGAGATGCTGTGGTCTCACACACTTGATATAGGAAGCCAAGTGTCAGTGTATCTGGCTTTTCTCAACAGTACCCTCAACCCACTTCTGTATGTCTTTTCAGGGCAGTACTTTAGGAGGAAAGTTAGTGCCATCTACAGGCGAACTAGACATCATCGCAGAGGATCAGATATGACCATATATCAACGCTCTGTTGTCTCTACTTACATCAACAGAACAGAACAAATAAATACTACAGTGATTTTTAACGCAAAGGATCAGATATGACTTTTACTTACAACATCCTGTCCTATACTTCTGTTAGTGCTTATGGATAAAGTCATACAATATGCACCATATGACTCAAATTGTTATTTTATAACATAATAAATATGCTGTAACAATAATAATGGTGTAATGTACTTACTTGGCACCATCAGAGAATGTTTAATACTGTGTAATGCAGAAGTAATTGAAAGAGAGACAATGGTTTTCTGTTAGAAAATGTTTTGGTCTCTATATTGACACTGTTATTCCCTGTGGGCATTATATGTATCTGAATCTGTTTTTGTGAATTAATGTTTTTTCTGGTTTGTTCTTTCTTAAATGGCAGAATTAGTCCTGTATGCAAATGCATTGTGTAAGGCATTCAATAACCTATTTCCTAAAAACTGTAGCGTCACAACAGCATTTTATGTACATTTGACTATTTCTGACATTGTACAAAGATATAGTCTGAATCTAGCAGGTTTAATATCAGTACTGTCTCTTATTACATTGGAGAACTGTATCCATTTGACTTTACATAATGCATTTGTCTAAATAAAGAACAACTCCATTATAAGATGGTCCCACTTTTCCAACAGCTGTTTCTGAGTATATGAGTGTTTCCATGAGAGACCAGTACTTGAAACAGAAGAGAGTTCTTATTAGTTTGAGTTTCACAGAGCACTTTAGCAACAACCGAAGAACTTGTCTTTGCTGACCTCCAGTGGTTTATTTTTCCATTTGTTACAGAATAATACTTTGAGTATTGACAATACACAGTGACATCATAGAAATTTTCTAACCACATGCTACCAAAACTACTAACAATGTAAACATAGATGTTTTCAGAGGGAGTCCGGTAGTGTCAATCAGTTGCCAAATATTTGACCACTGCAAAAACAATAGCTGTCAAAACCATAATTACTTACCATTAACACTTTGGCAGGTTTGAAGTCAAGCTCTTTGTCTTTGTAAAATCCAGAGGTATTGTGTACAAGGCTATAGTATCTGAGGTTGGTAGGTTTTTGGAGTGCCTGTATGGGTGATAACCTGTTGCACACAAAAGAAGACATAACCAAGGCTGTTGTGTTTTCCCCTCTGGGCCTTTACATGCTAGACATCTAGAAAAATAAATGAAAAACGTTAGTGGCTTTGCCTGTTGTTTTTTCTTCTAACTTTACATAACTAAAGGGTGTATTAGACATAACAGACTCTGACACAACTAATTAGAATTTTGTGGGTGCTATTCTGCATTCCCAAAATGCTTAGCAGATAGATGACAAGTCAAGACAATGGCTTGTTTATTTGAACGTGATACACACTTTGGAAGGCTTCCCACCAAAGCTGGCTCTGCTGGGTAGAGTTTGATTGCTTTGGGAGGGAACGTGTTCGTCTCCAATGTCACAGGACCAACAGCTCTAGTGTTTGCTGTTTCACAGCTCCTATTATGAATGTGTTAGGGTTTGTTCTCAGTGGTAACACTTTCTCCAGTGATGTATGCAAAGTGCACAAGTGTTTCAGGGTTTTGGGCACAAGAAAAGCCACAAACTAATATTAATATAGTAATATACTTCTTTGAGACTTTCTTGTTTTATTGACATTTTGTTAATCTTTTGGTGCAACTTTATAGAATCTAACAAATGATCATATCTGCCAATCTAATTGTTCTATCTAATTCTTTCAGACAATAACACTTCTAAATTATTAAACAGAACTAGCAAATTGTGTTATAGATTGAAGAGGTAATGCACAACAACTATCATAATGGAAGTAATGTACAAAAGAGATGGAAGTAAATTCAATGTCCCTGTGGAATAACAAGGGTTTACATTCTTAACATGACAGATTAATGGCAGGATGTTCCACACCCATGCGTGAATGTCCAAGTGTGTGAATGTGTGCCTCTGTCTGTCTCACTTGTGATCATTTCAAGCTAAGCATAAACAAATCCTGACATGCTTGTAAACAATAGAATATTTTCCCCTCTGTGTATTAAGAATGAGAACTATTTCTGCATTGTGGAACAGTGGTTATCACTGTGCCTCGCATGAGAAAGTTCCCAGTTAAAAACTGGACTAAATGCTGTTTATGGAGTTTGCATGTTTCTGCATGTATCTGGACGTGTTACAGCTGCACTTCCTCAGGAGGTTTAGGGTTATGTGGTTAGGGAGTTAGGGTTAGCTTATTAAGAAGCTGATCTGCAAGACTGACCTTTTGCTGAATTAGGGTAGTTTTCATGAATTCCAAAGTAAAATAAGGAAATTATCAGGACTCTGGGGTTTTGTCTGTTTCCCATTTTCTCCTACCTCTCTCTTTGCAGTGTGGTAGAGAGGCTGATTAGGCACGGCTGTTCCTGATCAGCAATCAGCCACACTTACCTGCCTACAGACTGTCAGAAGATTCACTCAGCCTGTGTGGTGTATTGTGCTCATTTCTGTTTGAGTGTCTCGAAGACTTCAGCTTTTGTATTTCTGTTTTGCTACCTTTGTATCTCAGCTTCTTTAGTTATTGTTACTCACTTTTGTGTATTGTCTGTAAATAAATCACTATTTGCCTTTTACCTCAAGAGCTTTGTTGTATCTGCAGATGGGTCCAGCCACCAAACCCCACAGAAATTATTTTAAATTATATCCACTTTATCTTCGTGTAGGGTAAAATATATGAATTTGATTCAGTGTTTCAGTCATGTATTCTAAAAAAAGGTGAATTTAGAGCAGTGACATGTTTACGTGATACACGCCTTGTAAGGTTGCTCCAGGTGAATATATTCCAGAGCTTCATTTTAAGAGGAGGATATAGTGTAGGTGTTTAGCGACACAAACAATAAAGGAACTGGTGTATGATGTATTTCCATTTGTTTATCCATTTTTTCTCAGTCTCAAACTTTCCTTGACAAATTCTGCTTAGACTTATTGCAATATTAATGCTGCAACATAATTAAACAGAACTTCCATATAGTTTTATATTGGACAAATTAAGATAATGGAAGTAATATAGAAAACAATATAAAACGAACTTGTGTTATTGTGGCCACCTATACACACTCTTCATTTGTTTGCATGTTTTGTATAATTTATTTACAATTCAAATTCAAAGGAACTTGTTGAATAGTGGTTCACATATGCAAGTGTCTCTATGTGTCTCCAATGAAGCAGATTCTGTGTATAATGATGAAAGTATTAATGTAACACATTACATTAAATATGCAAATACTTTCATCATTACGGACACATTTTTGACACCATTGCAATCAGCAGAGTCTTATCAATAATAGTTACAATCTGGTCGTGGTCAGTCAGAGTTTGCGAGGATTAGTTCAGGTTCATCTCTAACAGACAGTAAATAGAAGAGGATTTGTAAAGAGCTGCTATAGATCAGATAATTACTGATGTCAATCCTCTGCTACATGGTGTGTACTCAGACCCCCAAACACTAACAGACACACACATACTAATACATTCAGAAATATACTCAAAGACACACGCAAACCCACACATATCCAGACGTAATCAGACACACAAACACAGACACACACATGCTAGCACATGCTCACTCATTATTAAATATACACAGATGCACACAAACATTTATACATATAGACAAAAAGTTAAACACATACAGAAATGCACACTCACATAGACGTACACAGACACACATATGTACAGATGTACTCAGGGAAACTCACAATCACACACATGCACACACATGATTACAAATACAAACAACCATTGCAAACAGCACACATTTAGTGTTACACAGGGACCCCCCAGGGGGGGTCAACACTTGTACACGCTCTTCACGTATGACTGCATGGCCTCCCAGTACAACACCAGCATCATCAAGTTCACTGACGACACAACCGTCACTGGACTAATCACTGGGGGAGCTGAGACAGCATACAGAAGAGAGGTAGCAGACCTGGTCACCTGGTGCCATGACAATAATCTTTCCTTGAATGTCGACAAGACCAAGGAAAAGATTATTGATCCAAGGAGGAGGATTGAAATCCACACCCCACTTTACATCGGTGAGACACAGGTAGAAAGGGTTAAAACTTTCAAATTCCTTGGAGTTCACATCAGTGAGGATCTTTCCTGGTCTCACAACACACAGCAAATAATAAAGAAGTCCCAACAGCAGCTGCACGTCTTAAGTGTGGGATTCTCAGGAACTTCTAGAGAAGTATAGTTGAGCCTGTGCTCACCAGTTCCATCACAGTCTGTTATGGCAACTGCTCTGCAGAGGACAGGAAGGCTCCCCATTATGTGATAAAAACTGCACAGCACATCTCAGGGACAGCCTTCCAGTCACTGAAGGACACTTACCACACCAGGACCATCAGGAGAGCACACAACATCATCAGAGACTCCACACACCCACAGTACAGCCTCTTCACAATTCTGCCCTCAAGCAGGAGATACAAAAGTGTGAAATCCAGAACCACCAGACTGACCAACAGCTTCCATCCTCAGGCCGTCAGGCTTTTGAATAGTTCAGCCCCCACTCACCCATCATAGACTTTAATATGCTAAGCACTGTTCTCTACTATATTTGGAATCCAGTTCATAAGCTATATAAGTGCAATCTATATATACACAGGTCACTTTCATTTGAAACCACTGCTATAATGTGCATACTGCACTGCACTGTTTTTAGTTTTATATTTTATTATCTAAATGTACTATTCTATTTTATTTTAATTTTATCTACCTTATTTCTATTTTATTTCGACTACTGTGGAAGGAGAGTCACAAATAAGAAGTATAATTGTAATTGTAATTGTAATTGTAGATAATTATTATTGATGTAAAGACACATGTTGGCTTTTAAGGGCAAGTATGGTTCAACTGTCACGTAGCATGACTCCAAACACAGCATGCTCCAAATATAGGGCGAATCTCAGAGGAGAAGGCAGAAAAGCATAGAAAAACAATCATCTGCCTACAAGCTTTCTTGATCATATTGCCTAAAATCCATCATGATGTACTATAAAATTGAAGCGAGTCAGATGAATGATGGACAATGTAATCATAAAATAACATATCATTTCAGTTATCAAAGCCAGGGGACCAATCATACACCTGAATTGCCTCCCCCACCTACTGAGAATGTGTCAAGAAGGTTAAAACTGAAAAGCTAAGCTCAAGTAAAGGAGATAAAGGAGAGTCTTGAGGAAGTATGTGTATGGCAATGTTTAAATGACCAGACAAGGACAGTGCTTGACTACAGTGCTTGACCCATTCAACATCAACTCGGAAGATTTCATATGACCATACAAAGTGTCAGTCCTCTGTTTTGTCAACTGACATCAAGACAGCAGAGCAAATTGGTGCAAAGGAGTGATTGTGAAAGTGCTGACCTCCAGTTTGTTGCTGCTTATGGATAACATGATACAATACAGAGGAAATTACTCTGTCATGTCGTGAGACTGAACACAATAATGATTCTATTATGCCATTAACCAATGCTATCAGAGGATGTGAGGTAATGGGCATAAACAGATTTAATGGGCGTGATATGTAGAAGTGAAAGCAGTTTTTACATTTACAGCCTCCATTATTTTTTGCTCTGGAAATTCTAAGCTAAAAATTAGCTTATCTGAAATTTCATCCAGAGTTGGTTTTCTAATGTCCTTCTTGTTCATTCTTTCACACACCTCAGGTTTCAATGAGAGAAGGGCCATCAGTGTAAACATTAAACAATATAAAATAAGCCGCTTTCAATCATTTCTTCTTTGAGTTAGCATCTTTCAAACCTTTGAGCTCATCATGTGTGACAATTGTAATTTTCTGATTGATTTTCTTTCTGGCTCATTTCTGCAGTAAAAGACACTAAAAAAAACATTGTGAACTTTCAGTCATCATGAAATAATTGAAATATGGTTCAGAAACTCCCACATGTACATGCACTAATGACACACTCTAAGACTTGCTGTAAATAGTCAATGAGGTTCATAATTCCACACTTTCTATAGTGGCACACTCCTCGTACAAAAATCATATATGATGTTGTATTCAAGCCAAATGGTAGAACCTTATTTATGACATCACGTCATCTTCTTCACTTATTGAAAAGTGTAGATCCTGTTCATAGCAACAAGATTTCAAAGTGTCTTTCACAGGAAGAATTTCTTTTCCTACATTTTTAGATCAGATCAGTGTGAAATTCCACAAGAAATATTTTTGCTAATTAGAAACACCCTTTGTGTATACTTAAAACATATCGATTTTTATTGTTGGCAGTAAAACAAGTTATTAACACCTGTAATATTAATGTTGCTGATCTGTAAAGTTGGCTGGTTTTAGTAAGTGTATTTATACAGAGCATTTTATTCACTCTTATAGTGTTGGAATCACACAAACACATAACCACATTCCTGTTCTCATGGCTCAAATGTAACAATTACCTGTGTATTTATATTGTCAGTAGTAACTTCTGATATTACAGCATGGTGTAGTATTATATCAAGACAGAGGACAATTAAAACTAAAAAACTAAACTTAGAACATAAAAAAATCAGTAATTTTCTAAGGTAAATACACAGAGTCATGCTCTGAATGTGACTCTACTAGTCTAAGGAAAAGAAAAAAAAAACAGAGGGAGAGAATAAAGAGGGAAGGAGGGATCAGCCAAGCCCACTAAGTAATATTTCCAGTGATGTTGTCTGACATCACCTTAGTATCACTTGACTTTTTTCCTTTAAAAGACCAAGTCTGTAACAACAAGAGGCAGTGTACACAGGACAGTACTGAAAGTGCGTAGCTGGGCAGTTTGACATTTTGCATCGGAACATCCTCAGAAGAAATGGCTTTTTTCTCTACAAGGTATGAATAAGCTTTGTTTTATTTGTATATTTTTGTACATGTTACAGTTTTCTCAAAACTTTGAAAGTTAACAAGCACCATCAACTTTACAATGTTGAACAGGTGTTGAGTTTTTCGCTTTGCTCTTTATTCCACTTTATAGTTTCAGCTGGTTATAAAATGCAGTATTTTTGTTTCAACATGTCAGCATGTAGACGGCAGTGCTGTCACTGTGCTTGTCTCAACAAGTTTAATATTAGATGTCAGTGAGTGAGCTTTACTTTCACTACGTCAAGTTCTTACAGTAAAACAACCTTTTCTGTATTTACTTTAAATATGTTTCTTTGGCACTTTAAGTATTGTAGAAATAGAAAACCTTTCTGTGTTGTTCACAGAGAAGTGTTTTTTTAAATACATAAATAGATTCAGATCTGTACAAATGAAATATAATTATATTTTGTATCATGTACACAGTACAACAGTTGTGCTCATAAATTTACATATCCCTGGCACATGAGAAATACTGGCCATGTTTAAGATAATAATCATCATGGAAATTATAAGGAAAGTGGTTAGATAGCATTTTTAGTAATTGCAGTTGTCATTATGATTTTAAAAAGTCAGACACACAATTTATAAATGTCATGTCTATGGTTTATGTACAAAGCGCAAGATTCAAAAAAATATTTTAATACAGTAATATTTCATCAATAGGAAAGGGAAACTTTGCTGACATTCAGTGAAAGTGCCTGATAGGAAACACCTAACACCTAAACGCCTGAGGGAATTTAAATGAAAATTATCTTTAATCACTGATTGTTGAAGAAGCTGCACCTATTCATTGGTGTCCTCTATCTGTCCACAGCATTCCCCCTGACTTCAGCCCCAGGACTGTACTCGGAGACCAAAACAGCACAAATGACAGCAGTTGTTTAAATGAAGAACCAGAATGGGCCTCCAGTGTGCTGGAGGTGTACATCCTGGTCATCTCTGTGCTGGGAATTGTCTTTAATGTATTTGTCCTATTGGTTATCATTTTACACAAGAAGTCCTGCACCGTGGCTGAGATCTACTTAAGCAACCTGGCTGCTGCTGACCTTGTCCTGGTTTCTTTTTTGCCCTTCTGGGCTGTATACGCTGGCAACAAGTTTAACTGGCCCTTTGGTGCTGACCTGTGTCGAATGATCAACGTTGTCATAACCATGAATGCATACTGCAGTATTTACTTCCTTGTCCTGATCAGTGTAGATCGCTACTTATCACTGGTGTGCCCACTGTCCCATGAACGAATGCGTAGGCCAAAATGTGCCAAACTATTTTGCCTGCTGGTGTGGGTTTGGGGTTTGTTCCTAAGTGCCCCTTCACTCATCTACAGGAAAGTGGGACCTTTCAAAAATATAATAATATGTTATCTTGATTACACCGGCATCCAGAGACTGCTGTTTAATGGTATGCTGATCGTGCTCAGCTTCATCATTCCTATTTCCATTGTTTCCTACTGCACTGTGAAGATTATTCAAGCACTGAAGAATCGGTTAAACATACACAAAAAAGACAAGAAGGCCACCACTCTGGTCCTGGCAGTCCTCCTGGCATTCCTGATTTGCTGGGTGCCATTCCACATTATGAAGATAATAGAAGAGCTCGCAAGAGCTAACGTCTTGAGAGGGTGCATGTTTCATAGAGTCAAAGACATCTGCCAGCAGATCTTCATGTACCTTGCCTTCTTCAACAGTGTCCTCAACCCCATCCTCTATGTCGTTGTGGGGAAAAACTTTCAGAAAAAAGTTAAGGAACTCTTCAAGCGGTCAAGCAGTATGATAACCTCAGCCACCAGCTTCAAATCCAAGTCCACATATCTGTCGAGGCGTGATAAAGTTTAGAATGTTTTAAGGTGATCTGCAGATTGGATTATTTTGTGAAGTTCATTTATGTTTTAAGGATTTCAAAAGTAACATTACAACATATTGTAAGATATATCTACTTTAGATGGTATAATCAGACTATAAGGGCTTTATATCTTACTTTCCAATCATAGTTTATAAAAATGCATGTTTATTTGACTGGATGAGAGATATACCGCTTGGAAAGTTGTCCACCAGATCTTGCTGTGGTAGTAATGTACTCCCTCCACAAGCTAATTAAATGACATGAAAGATATGAGCACTACACCTCAGATCTGTTCTCGGTTTGAAACTGTCCTTGAAACCTCAGCATTGTACATGTAATGGATGAAAAGATGTTGGTCAAACACCTCCAAATAAGGAGTTAGACTTCATTGTATCTGAACTTTATGAGCTTGTCTTGTCTAGCCAGATTTCAACACTCCCTGAGGTCAATAAATCAGTTAAGATAATGCAATGGCCTCCTACGCACACACTTTTACATTCTTAAGTTTACATTCTGTTCAAAGCCACAATAACCTGAGTTGTCATCATGTTTGTAATTCTTTACAGCATAAAAACCCTTTTATGATATTACACAACATCTGTATAGCACATGTGAAAGAGTTTGCATATTCAAATTAATGTAACATCTGGAAACAAATGCTGAATTTTCTGCTCGTCTAGAAATGTATAACTTTATAAAAACAAGCTCTTACAATGACTGACTAGGTTTTTTTTCCTTTTTCTCAGCACTTCAAAATGCTGCCAAAATTGATAGAGTTCCAACTACATTATAAATAAATGTGTATAAAAAAAACAGTGGTAAATGGTGTTGGTCAAAGTTTTACTATGATGTCTGTAAATTATAACAGATGTTTCTAACAAAGTCAACCTTTCAATTACAGTCAAGTCTGCTTCACTGCAAACACAGCTTTCTGTTCATCTGAACCTTCACTGTGACCCTAACCAGTCATGTCTTATGATACTTAACCTGACAACAAAAGCACCCTAACAGTTACCGATGCCTACTCCCAAGTCTTAGAATCTAATGTTTAACCTAACATACCTGTGTCACCTTTTCCTTGGTTCTACTGAACCCAGTTCAACTGAAGTGTTAAATCAGTGAAAGGCTTCACATTTAATGTTCTTAAGTCTAAAAGAGACTTTATTTGATTAAGCCCATAATTGATCAATGTCATAATGTAACATCTCCTAAAAACTGTACTTGTTGAAATACTGTATGTCTGTATTATACTGCACTACATCTGATAAAATACAATGTACATCATAAGCAAAATAAAAGTCAAGCTTTTCCCAGAGTATTTAAATGACTTTTTTGACCCACAGTCAAAGTTTCTTCTAAAAAAGGACAACCATCCACACTGGACTGCAGTTTCAGTTCCTAAGAATTTATGCAATGTACAAATAGCAGAACTTGGAGAAGGCAATCTCTTCTCTCGTTTACTTGATAAATACTCAAGTACATGCACCTCAAAACTGTATTTAAGTACAGTACTTCTGTGTGTATGTTTTAAGCAGCTGTGAACAAGGCACCAAATCTTCACGTCAGACATGTCATCAAATTTAAGCTTTAGCTTTCAACATAAAAATGTAAATCTCATGAAATGTACTGAGTAAAATAGATTAACTCCTACACAATTTCAGATATAGTTTTATCTTTAAGTTGCTCCTGCATCAACTTTCAACACTGCAAAAATACTCACAGCCACAATGCTTTGGAAGCCACAACCTGCTTTAACGTGACCAGCCTTGTTTGATCAGTTACGGCTATCTGCAGTGTGATGTTTATCTCAGTTCAACACAACAAAGAGCTTTTGATTTCTGTTGCTGTGCTGGATTGGTTGTCTTACGTTAAGATGGGCTCAGCACTCCTCAACTAATCAAGACTTAGTACATCTAACCACTTAATGCATCAGCACATGTATTTAGCTATTTATCCTCTTTTTTCATTGCAGACTTTGTTGCTAACTGCCTGTCTCTGTATGTAAGCCAGAGTCCAATGAGAAATGTGAATCCCATGGCCATTTAGCTTGTTAACCTGTCCCTCTCTGACTGACTCCACAACATCTCTGCCTGTGTGGATTCAGATATCCCTGGAGAGAACTGTAGTAGTGGTCTCTGCAGCTTTCAGGATTTGGTCATGAACAACACATTTTATGATGCCCTCGTCCACCTATGCTGCATCTTTGTTGATTCCAGTCTAGCTGTGATCTATCATCTTCCCATTCAGTGGGTGTGAGAGGTGCGCAGAGCAGAAGCTGTAAGCATCACTGTATCAATTGTCATCCACATTATCTTTCTTAACCACACAGGGGTGCTGCAAGCTTACTCCTCAGGATTCTTGTGTATGGAGCAGGATTCATATTGAAGACTGGGCACTGTGCCTGGGCCACAAATTTTGGAGAGTTATAGTTTGGACAGAGTTGCCATAACAACCAGTGGAGGAAGTGGTCAGAAACCTCTAATAGAGTTCAACCAATTTCCTAACAACTGAATTATTTATTTGTTTGACTTTTGTTCTCTAATTGCTTATCAAACGGAAAAACAATTGTTTTCTTTCTGACAATGTTATGTTGACATGCTTGCTGTTATTCCTGAATTGCATAGTGGACGACTGGTGTAAACAACGTGACATTTATATCTGTTTGTGAATCAATCATTTAAGTTAAAACATAGACTTGTAACCTGTTCATTTACTGTGTATTATTGCATTAAAGGCTAGATTACATATTTTCAAGTTTATAGTAATTCCATACTCACATAGATATTGGCCACTTACAATCTATTAAAATTGCTAATGCTTTCATCATACATCTGGACATAAGCATGAGATTTTTAAGGCAATTGTATGTGTGTATCTCAAGAACACGTAGTTTCAATCATAACAAGCATAACAACCAGCTATAACAACATCACTATGCTATGGAAACAATTAGTCAAGCAGATATGTATCCTTTTTTCAGACATGTATCACCTTTACCTGAGTACATATCTATATTGACACACCAAACATAAAGACAAACAGGCTCAAATAGACTTGATATCCAAATTAAATCTGCCATGTGATCCTCTAAAACCGGTAGTTTGTTCTGGCATGGCCTGTCACCCAGTAAATGACATACGGTAGCCAGGGACAACAAGGAGGGAGCTGCTGACGCTTCCTGTTTCCTTCAAACTGGCTGATTAAGCAGAGGAGGATAAGACAACTGAATGAATCCACTTTGCATTTGATTTAATGCAAAGTTAATTTAATTATGAATTTTATCTACACTTTGGAGCAGGAGCACCCCTGATAGAGTGAGTACAACTTTATTAGTTTGAAACCTTGACTAAGTCTATGCTTTTTCTCCTACATTTCTTATGTATGTATGTTTATGTAAGGTGCATAAAGGCTTAAAGGCCCATACCAAAGATTTTTCACATTTTTCACATTAAAGTCTATAAACTTTTTTTCCAAAGTCTCCCAGGAGACTCCTGGTATGAGGTGGACATATTTAGGACATATTTAGACTTTAAACATGTTCATTAAATGTGTCATCAACCATTGTTTTTGTTAAACTGTATGTTGTAGATAATACAGTAGGCTATATTTTCCAACTGGATACTTTTTTGTCTTCTTTATTGGTCAGAAGAAAGATTAATAAGAAAAACAAATAATCAAAATCAAAGCAGCAGAAGCCAAAATATCCTGATTTATTGTCTGAAGCATAGTTCAAGCCCTGAAAACACTAGATTCTACAGTTCCCAGAAACAGTGTTTCAAAGTTTGTAACAAAAGCTCTTACATTTGGAGACTCCAAGCCCAAGCCAATTGAACCCTAAAGACATCTTAGCAGCCATTTAGTCATTAGAAAGCTTTTAATAAAGCCACAGGTAGAATGAGAATTGGTCCAGGCCCATTTATTGTCCAATATTATAGTGGTACCAGTAAAACTGTCAAAACTGTCAAACTAGGGGTGAGGTAATTGGTAAACAGCTTCATACATGCATAGTTTACCAGAAAGCAATGCCAAATTGATTTCTGTTGTAATGTATTGTTATGTGTTTGTTAAAAAAAAGCTACTGGCTCAAATATCAGACTTTAAAATTCCTTACTGATCGGGCTAAACTGAGTAATGGTCTTGAAGTCACTTCCTCTGCCTCTATGTAAATCAAAGTTTTCAATATGATATGTTGTATTCCTCCATTATGTCTTTCCTTGTTGCCTTACAAGGTGTGAGAATATCATCACCTCTGCAATGGAAAACGTAACCCTGGCCACCAACAATTCAGAATGTCACTTGATTGACAGTACGTCCAGGAGGAGGCCATTTCTGTTTTTCTACCTGGCCGTCATCCTGATTGCCATCCCATCCAATGCCTTTTTCCTCTACGTGTCCTGGCAGCACATTAGACGGAAGAATGAGCTCGGAGTGTATCTGTTCAACTTGGCCCTGAGCGACCTGACCTTCACTGTTTGCCTGTCTCTGTGGCTGGACTTCCTGTGGAGAGGGGTTTGGGCCCATGGAGGTTACGTATGTGTGCTTTCTATCTTCATTCTCTTCACTAACTTCTACACCAGTGATGCTCTCCTCTGCTGCATCGCTGTTGACCGTTACCTAGCAGTGGTTCACCCGATGAAGTACACATCCTTGAGGAAAGTTGGCACTGCAGCAATGGTCAGTTTTGCCACTTGGGTGGTAGTGGTCTGTTTAAATGCCACCACCATCACATGGGAGGACTCATACCATGAAAACAAGAAGATTTCAATGTGCTTTAACATATTCCTCCCTCTCTCAGAGAATGTGGCTCGTGCTAATGTGTTGCGCTTCTTTTTGGGGTTTATTGTTCCTGTTTTCCTGGTGGTCTTTTCCACCTGGGGGATCTGTGTGGCAGTGAAATCCAACCAGGCTACAGAGGAACAGGAACGTAAATGGATTTCAAAGACGCTGACCATACTTCTGCTCTGCCTTTTGTTCTGCTTCGGACCTATCCACATTATGATGCTTCTGCGCACGCTGGTGAATGACTGTAGGAATGTGGCATTCCTCCTTTATCCTTATAAGATCAGCATAGCTATTTCAAGCCTCAACTGCCTTGCAGATCCATTCCTGTACTGTTTTATTACCAGAACAGGACAGGCAAACATTAACCAGGTTGTTCTCTTCTTTCGGAGGAAAGAGAGCAGCAAAAATGAAAGCATTGTATGAGTTAAAATTTCCAACACTGCTTTAAATGTTGTCAAATGTTGTTATCCATCAAGGATGAAGCTGGAATAAATAGTGTACTTGTGTGTTCTAGTCAATATTGCTGTGGCGGGTGAGACGGTGCAATAGTGCGGCTCATTGTTGTGTGTTTTCAATATTTCATACAAATACAAACTTAACATTTCTTAGTCTAATTACTTCATTGAGATTTTATGACAGAAAAGTAATACAAAATACTGCCAGCCTTATCCATTATGGGTCTTTTAACAGGCAGCATTTTGATATTGAGTTTTCAAAGCAACATGAGATGAATAGCTACACAGAGGTCAAATGGTTTGAGCTCCATAAATTATGTGATATGATTATGTGGTCAGTCTAACAGGGTCAACACACAGACACACACAGCAGGTAGAGCTCTGCTATCAGGGGATTTTTGCTGACATCAACTTATGCCTTTTATCAGTAGTCAGTTAAGGACAACAGCTGTTCCACCAATGTTGTTCTGAAACCTTCTCTAAACAGGTCCAAAGGAAATAAAAGGACTTCAATGAAAATTTTGTAAGAATATCTCTATTTTATTGACCCATCATTTGACAACACATTTTACTAGGTTTCACTTCAGTACACTATTTGAAGTTTGGGCCAGATACATGTGGATCACGTGCCATGGGCAGGGCATATTTGTATTTCCCAGACAGTAATGATTTCAGGTTTTTCACGTCCTATCATCCTGTAAACAAAACATGCATTTTGTAAGAAATGTTAAATCATGTTCTCAACATACAAAATAAGGGCTCAAGATTGATTTTGATATTTAGGATAACAGTTTGTCCCAGTTTGTTAGTGCTTCTGTAATTAACATTATGCATTTTCTGCATTCCTGACACAAAATAAAACATGTTAGAAAGCCTGAACCCAATCATTCATTAAGTATAAAGCCATGCACGTATTGTCCAATTACAGATAATGTATTGTCTGGGTTGTGTTTTGACATACAGATGCAAAAATGTTCTAAGTTGATCTTCATTGTGGCGAACTGAACATAAGACAAATGTGAATATATGGCACTCTTTAGTGGCCAACAGTTGAAGTGCAGCAAGCTGTCCACTGTTTACACTGGAAGTATTTGATCATTTCAAAGATAAATCTTCACTGTGTTGTCATTGCACACTGTTTCATTACATAAGGGTGTTTCATAACAGCAATTACATCTATTATAGAAACACATATAGGTTGTAATTATTGCCATCTGTTCTGATCTTTATTTTAATAACATGATACATTGATCTCAGAGTTGGTAACTGACTTTTAGAGACAAACTAAAAAAACCATTCACAAACAAACTCCATGTTCCTGTAGCTCTCACACATGCGCACGTCCAAATGTATTAAGATGCACACATAATGGCCATTTAAAAATAGGTTTACTTTGTCGGAATCAGCTTTATGTCTGCACATGAGAGGCAAGAATCTAAAATGTGGCTGAGATTACCTAAAAGGGCATCCTTGATCTTTATTTTGACTGAGCATTATGATGTCAGCGGTAGGTACATTTTCAGGGTACATTCAGGTATTTAAAATGTGTGATACTAATCATTTTGCCATCATGCCTACAATGATGGAAAAGGACTTGTGTTCTTCCATGTGAGAATTTGCCCTGCCTCTCACTTTCATTCATCCATGTCATAATCTGCATCACCCTATCAGCAGAATATGGTAGGCCATAAATCCCAATTCATTACCCTTGACTATGTTATAAACAGCCTTCATTTATATGTAAAGTGTATGTGGAGACGGTGGTACCTGAGAATTAGTTTAGTCAGTAAATCCGGGCATCTACCTGGCTGTTGACCAAGGTTCATCAGTGGCACATGTGCATGATGAATGAAGGTGACTACAATCTACACTGAAGATCTGCACACACATGTAATAGGAATAAGATCCCTGTTGGAATAAAAGTCTCACAAAAAAAAAAAGATCACAAACAGTGGTGATTTGTGATGTTATCCTGTCATTTAAAAATCCACTTCATGGAACAAGTCTCTTAAAATGTAGTTCTATAAAAAGGTCTAAAATCATGTTGAGCTACATTTTGGCCAATCCCAACCCTGACAGCTGAGACTGGTGCTGGCTGTTTGTAGGCACACTGTGGGAATAGTCAGGGTGATGTACACATGCATGTGCAGCAGAGAAAATGTGAACTAAATACACACATGAGCTAAAAATGGAAACAGATGAAAAAAATCTAGCAGTCTAGAGGTGTGTGGTAACAGCGTTACATAAGCCATTTGTGATGTAAACTAAGAATATATTCAGTTTAATTATACTGTATTTACTACACTAGTGTTATGAATAAATTGGATGCTCAGTATGGTTTTATTCACATTACGTAAACTGCTGCATTTGCTGCAGTAAATATAACAACCATATTTGCTTGTCCTTGACTCATTTGCCTGAAATGCGTTTGCCTTTATCCATGCCTAATTATTCATTATTCTAATCTAAAACCCCTAATAAATCTGTTTTTCTCAGACCCAGCTATCTCCTGATCTATAATCCAAAATGTCTTACTGTCTCTCACGTCTTTCTTTCCCAGTTGCCTGATTTACACAGTTTGACTCACCCATAATAGCAGTTATCTTTAGTCACTGAAGAGAAGAAAAACAAAGAGAGCCTTGGAGAGATTTTGTTTTAGGGTTACTTATTTTCATGTATCAGAACTTGTAGTGAGCTTTTGGTTTGTACACAAAATGTTGCAAAGTATTTAATTTTCCTTTACCAGACATGATTTCTTACATTTTCTGAGACTGAAGACAACAGAAATCAAGGAGTTATTAAACATCCCAAATTAATTTTATTAGACATTTGAATAAACTCCTGGTCTGAATTTAAACCCTCTGTGATATTTCAGAGTCACATGATGTACATGATTTGTCAGTTTATCTTTAGTGCTTAGATGACATCACCTTTCAGTTTCTCAGGCAGATTTCTGTCTCCTGTTGCATTTGATGTCAAGTGTGCTGGGCTCTTGTGGGCGACTGTGTGACACTCCCTTCAACCTTTCCTCTCCATCACTCTCCTTGTTGCTCTAAGCACTTTCACACTTTCTTCCAAGCTCACAACAGCTCCTCGTTCTGGCAACAACCTCTAGAAATCTTGTATGGTAATTACAGTATATTTAGATTGGAAATACTGTAAAGTGTAGCAACTCTTGGCATTACAGTGGAGTCATGGTAGTGTTTAATTTTGATGCAGTAAATGGTATTCTGCCTGCATTTCTGTTTTTTTTCTTCATTAGTTTCATTTTTGGTGAAATGTTTGTTATAATTTGACTCTAACTGATATCATTTAGACCAAATGCACAAACTGAACAATGCAGCTTAGTTGAAGTTTGTTAGTTGAAGTTTGTTAGTTGAAGTATCATTTCAGTGGCAGGTTTAAGGTCTGGGATTTGTTCTCTTACATCTGACCAGAATTCACAGGGTGAAACTGTGATGGCACTAAAAGTATTGCTGAAATTATGGGATTGTTGCCATACATTACATTACATTAGCTTATTGGCCCAGGATCAGCTGCATATGTCCATTAGGCCTCCTATCATGCAGCTTCAGTGCTGTCTCCTTCTCTTTCTTGTATCCTTCATTATTTAAGGCATTTGTGGTTTTTGCTGTTGCCCTAAAACAACAAAAATACTTGTTTAACTGTAAGTTTGGGTAAGAACACAAGGTCAGTCCCACCCACAGCCTCAGGATGTCGCACTTCTTTATATGTCAGAGTTCTTCAGTGAAAGTCTGTACAGGAGAAATGATTAGTGATCTTTGTTATACTAATAAGATGGAGCCAATTCCGATTTCTGTCTGAAGTGCAGGTTTGGGTGCAGAATAGCCTGAGATTTCTTCATGACTGTAGATGCACAAACTGAGACACTGTGCAAAATGCCCTTTCTCCTGGTTGATTCATGGCCATTTTGAACATGTTTAAAGGGAACTGAAAGTGAGCAGGTTTCACTGTTACAATCCCTCTATACTTGATCTGGTCGCAGCAGGAATTGTGTGTTGTTCATGCCCTTCACCACCTAATGAGACAGATGTAGTTTAAGGTCGCTTTCAAGCTTTTGATTAACAAAATATGGCAACGTGACATTGTTATATACTGCAGTGTAATGCCAGTGGTTAAGAGCCATAAGTATTATGGCATGATCACACATCTGTTTAACAGCCATCAAGTGATGTGATTGTGAGATAAAAGGACGCCATTTGCTGCAGCCAGATGTGAGTAGCCACCCATCACAGATAGCTTTCACCCTCCTGCTGGTAGTAAAAGAACATAATTAATAAATGTGTGGTTCAGTACTGATACATGTTTACTGTGACCCAGTAAGTCTCACAATAATGATACCATGTCGGCCAACCAATCTACTGTGGCTGTAGATGCAAAATTAGTTTATGAATATAAAGGAATATTAAATATATATAACCTTCACTCGGGAGACGTGAGCTAATAGACTAATAAACAACACTCCCATTGATCTAAAATTTATTTGAAAAACTTAGCTGATTTATCATTTGTGAGAGAGGTGCAGCGATAAAGGGACAAAAACATAGTGAGAGACAGATAAAACAGGGAGGAGAAGGACGGAGCAGGTTGCGGTCACTTCCACCTTGAAGGAAAGCTCCACAAAACATTTGATCACACACAGGCTCAGTCTTCTCCCTTACATGCAATTTATAGCTCTCCTTACACTGACGTGCCTCCTTGATTAATTTTCTTTTGTGGAACTGTCAGCTGGGTCGTTTCCTAGGTGCCATATAGACTTTGACACATGTGACCAAGAGCTCCAAGCAGGACATGCACAGATGGAGCCCTTGAGCTCCGGCATCCAGCAGCACGCTTGGAGTCACTAACATAATAATGAATTCTGTCATTTAATTACCCAAAAGGTGCATCAAGGGAAATTCATACTGGTAATGTATATTTTTAAAATGGCTAAACAGGGCTGGAAAAAAAGCAGAGATAAGTGTGACTTGCAGAGAAGCAGTGTTTGGTTGGCATAGCGTGTTTGAACAAATTCATTTGAGAGAACTGTGTGGTGCTGTGGGACTTAGCTTTGTTTTTATAGTGATTCCCAGGGTGTTTTTTAGATCTACTGCTAGCATACTGCAGCCTATTAATGGTTACATTTACTGTATTTGCTGTAATGCCATAAAATGCCAAAGAATATCGGTTTATTGGAAAGTAATGAAATATAATATATAAATCAATACTACTAGTGACACTACTAATATACTCATGCTGTTATTAATACAGCAATTACCACCTCTTAAATGTATTTTCTTGAGTTTATTATCTGGAAAAAGGCACTCACTACATTTAATGTGATCTGGTCATAAAATAAACTGTACACAACAAATAGTTGTTCAACTTGTCACAGGCCATGGTCATGGAAAGATCAATGCTATTCATATCAGATAAACAGGTTACAAGTACAACCAGCATGTGTGTAAGTCACTTTTAGAAATGCATGCAATGCACTCCAGTGATACATTTAATAGTTCTATAGAATTGAATGTGGGCAGTAGTGTCCGTACGTGTTTGTAAAATGCTAATGAAGCCGTCATGTGTCAAACGTTTCAGTGAGTGAGAACTACAGGACGTGTTTCACTAAGAAACACAAAAAAAAAGAAACATGTATGTTTAGGTCATATTATACATTTGAGTTGGAAATACCGTTGAAATGTTCGGCTGATATAAAAAGGAGTAAACACAGATGCGAACATGCTTGGTGAATACAAAAACAATCGCATCACATTCAGTCTTTTAAAAAGTAATTTAAATAGTAACAAGAGATAAGTGATAAGATGAATGAATGAAAATAATAAAGTTCAAAACGTTGCTGACAATCTCATGGCCAGAGGTGATTGTGTCTTTTGTCTGGTGGATTCCATCTCAGTGTTTAGTCACTTTATTTTTAAACAAGACTGGTGGCAATCATTACTGAAGCTAAATATGAATGAATGCACAATATTATTGTAAAACTCCAAGCTGTCAAGTTGGTTGATGGTTGCCTATGGTTCTGTTTGAATAACCATGCACAATCAAAATGAATTTTTTTTTTTTTTGAGCTGTATATGTCAGCTTGGTAAATGCTTGTATTGTCTAGCGATCCAGCAGAAACACAATGTCCCAATGTCCATTCATTACAATTTGAAGTTTTGAAGTGGTTATATAGCAGACTGCTGAACCAAAAAACAGTCCCCGCAGCATGAGACGACAGAGTAGAAGAGATAATGTTTCTGAAGATGGATGATACCAGTCAGGTTCTCTGCATGTCCTGCCCACATTGTTAAAAACTAAGATTCACCATGAACAGATGCTTGTTTACCAAATGTATCATAGGAGCAGAGAGCAAGAGCTGAAATACAACAGAGCTGGAAAGTCAGTTCCAGTGAAAAGTTCTTATATCACCCATTGTACAACAGTGTTTGTAATGAGGTATTTTATCTATAACATACTCTCTCTCCTCAGTTTTATTCATTTTTGGCAACTCGTTTTCTTCCCATGGCTATGGCACGATGATCAAATTTCCTGGGAGCAGTTCCAATCTAAGCATAGGAAACAGAAGGCACATTTCTTGACACTTTAAAAGGCCTCTGCACTCTTGTTCTGACTCTGAGTATCTTTCACTCCCTCTGTCTCTAGACTCTACACTTTCTGCTTGTCTGTGCTCTTCCATTTGATAGCTAATTGCTTTCTTTGTCTTTGGCCTCTGCTTGTATGAAGCCATTCAACCTGGTGCGATCCACCACATACTGTGACAGGTTTGTCAGACTAGTGTTTCCCTCTTTCCTCTCTCCATTTTCCTCATCTGCCTCCCCATCCTCTTCTTCTTCCGTCCTCTCCTCCCCCATCATGGCGCTGCTGTTGTTGATGCCTACACTCGCCCGTCGCACATCTTCAGGAATGTTTCTCCGCAGCTCACGGTTCTTGTTGCGTCTGGCCAGCTTGGTGAGGGATCCAAAACGCAAGTTGAAAAGGTTCTCCTCTGAAGAAGACGCTGTCTGTTGTGTTTGCTCACTCCCCTGAGGGTCGTACGGCTCACAAGCCCCCTTCAGCCTCAGGTTGTTTAGCTTGGTGTCGATGCTCTCCTGGGAGGAAGTCTTGAAACGGCCAGCATCCAGACTGGCGAACATGGCCCGCTTCTCTGGAGACAGCATGTCCAGGGAGTGAGCTCGCTGCTCCAGGCCAAGCTGACGGCGTTCCATGCTGCGGATGGTGGCGGCCCGCTGGAGCTTGTCATGGATCTCAACACTCAGACGCCGTCGCGTTTCTCGAAACTCAGCTCTTACATTTGCCTTCCATTCAGCTGCATGAGCTTTAAACTCCCCAACCTGTGACAACAGTGCAATCAAAAAAGGATTAGGAGAGAACGTGCTACAATCTGCATCTGCATCTTATGGCACTGCCCTCCTGATACAGAGCCTTTAAACAGCAATTAATACCCCCCCAAAAAAAAAAAAAAAAAAAAAAAAACAGAGAAAAGGAGTAGCGGTTGAATGCCTGCATTATTTTCTACCTCCCTAATTTAATATGAAGCAGTTTAACTGAATGAACCTCACCTCCTCTTTGGTCTTTTTTGACAGCACTCGCAGCCAGTCTCCAATCATGCTAAGGACTGCTGCAAAGTATGCCAAACCCACCAAGATCCAGAACCATACCAGCGGCTTGTACCACTTCATGTAGTCGATCCTACGGTTTCCACCTTATGGGGAAGGAAAAACACAGATAAGAGTTTGACTACACAGTAGAGTATCATGACAAGACAGCCATCTGTTGCAAAGCTCTACCTGCCACATAGTCTCCTATTCCCACGGTGGTGAGAGTGATCACAACAAAGTAAATGGCCTCCAGGGTAGTCCAGCCCTCGATGTGTTTGAAGATGACAGCAGGGATGGTAACAAAGACAATGCACCCAGCAAGGATGAACAAGATGGTGGACGTCACTCTTATCTTAGTTTGACTGATCTGTTTGTGTTTTTGCTGAAAAAAAAGGGCAATATTAGAAATAATACAAGGACCTAACAATGACAACACCTAATGGTAATGTTATTAACATTCAAAGGCACTAATACATGGCACTCAATTAGATATTGTACTAAAAAATATATTTATAAAAAACTATGCATTGTGATACTTGCGACTCACCCTGAATATCTTCTCAACTCTCAAGATACTTTTCACAAAGATGGTCCCCAGTTGGTCTCCAATCCCCGCCAACAAGAAGCCAAAGAGAGGGATGCCAAATATGGCATAAAGGATGCAAAAGATTTTCCCTCCCTCTGTGCTTGGAGCTATGTTTCCATAACCTGTTGAAACAATGAAAGGACAAACAGGAGGAGATAAGAAAAAAGAGGGCAAAGGAGTGAGAGTAGGAGTATTAAGAATAAGATGACAAGCAGAAGACGTCAATCCCAACTTTCTGATGCAATATAATCAATTGAGACCCCTAAGGAATAGTTCTTAGTTCCAGGAGCAGGGATCTGATGTAAACAAGCTCCAACAGAGACAATAATTAGGTTCCCTTTAGAGAAAATTGCATTTATTTTGGTCGTACAGTGACAGAGATGTAACAAAGAAGAGCAGAAGATGCAGAACAATTATATCATATAATCCACCCAATTCCTCCTATTTGAACCTGCTGTGACCAGAATATGAGTCTTTTTTCACTTCTCTTTCATCCATGCTCTCTCTGTTCTTGTAATTTTCTCAAATCAAGTTTTTTAAATTTTAAATAATTAGAGAAAGTTGGAATAGAATTTGTATATATAATTTTTTATTCAATGCCTTTTTTGTATTGTAACATTTTATCTCAGAAGCAAAGCAAATGAATGCACAGTAAATGCTGCCAACAGAGAAAAAAGAAACTTCAATGCTCTGATGTTGAAAGCGTGGCTCTTAAATGCAACTAATACTGTCTCTGGTCTGTGGTCTCGATAATGTTAATCTTCATGGATATTAAATTCCAGAGGGCTTGGGCTTTGCATCATTTAGCACTACCTTATCTGGACTAAAGAGATCTGTAAAGCTCACCTGAGGATAGCATTAAAAGGGAAGGATCGACAGAGAATTGTAATGAGAAAACACCTTTAACTATATGAAAGGATAAATCCTATCTAAAAGGCTTCAACATTGTACAGATCAGATGTATCAGATTTGCATTTAGAGTCTCGTGTTGTTTAATGGAATATTTATTAAAGTTGTACTCTGTGTTGTGATAGTTGTTACCATTTTGGAGCAATTTAGTAAAGTGATAGTTGTTAAAGCTAATTTCAAAATTGCAAAGTTTATTAATTCCATCTTAACTTATGCTAACATGCTACAGAATATGGTCTATTTCTATTTCTTCTTCTTTTTGTTGTTTTTCAGAAATGCTGACTTAATTGCTTTACTTAGCCCCAAATTCTAACAATTACTAGAAGTGTGTTGGTTTTGTGCCAAACTTTCATGGTATAATAATAAACAAAATGGCTGACAAGGTTAACATAAAAGGTGTGCTCCCAGCACTTTCTCAATAATGAGTTGTCACAGCTCAGCATGATAATGAGAAAAATGGCACATTTAATTTGAAGGCATTTAATTAGCATTATGCAAAGCCTTTTGATATACTGGTCCTTAAAATGTAAATTACATTGACAGTTAACAACAGGAAATGTAAATGTTAGGATTATTTGAAACATATTACCTACCTATGGTTGTGATGACCGTTCCAGCAAAGAAGAAGGCACTGCCAAGGTCCCAGTAACTGGAATTGTAGGATGTGTCTCCAATGGGACTCACACCTGCACTCACAGCATCTATGGCATGCTGGAAAAATAATAATTTATACATCGTAAAGATCAAGAGATGTCTGGCTGATATGATCATAAAAGAAACGTGTAATTTTAAAGTAATATTAAATGATAAAACAGGCATTACTCTGCAGCACCTGACTTACATATTGTGTTACAGTCCCCATTAACAGAGGAATTCAGGGTCATGATTGCATGCCAGTTCAGCTGATGGCAATACAACAAACACACGTGCCTGCTTTTCATTTTCATTTCTGAAGTCCCCATGGCATGAAGGGAATGAGCACATTAACCCAACTCCTGCTAGTGTTTGTGTTTCTGTATATATGTCTCTTATGTGTGTTTGTGTCTACATATGTGACCTGTGCCACTGATTGTGTAACACTCAAGAGGCAACTGAGGTTAAAGCAGTGTTTGTTGTTGTTGTTACTATCACTAGATCATCCTGAAAGTTTTACTATCAAGATGATGAGAAATGATGCTGAAAACGATTTCTACACCCTTCTCTTTAAAACTGCATTAATGCTGGAAAGGGCACTAAGTGGATGGAGTTACTAATTAATTAAATCTGTCCAATATTAGTGTATCTCAGTTGGAATTCTATAATGATAATACATATCACAATCTTAATCAACCCCTCATCACAAGACATATGTATCTACCTGTGATGACAAGTAGTTTTCCTTGATTTATTTATTAAAGATGGAAAATTCTCCAGTAAATAAGATTAATTTGAAAATTTGTTGAAAGAAAGAAAATTAGACATTTAACATCTTTTGGATGTCCCAAAAAGAAGTTTTTACAAGTATTTATTTTTGAAATGTTGAAAACAAGTATGATACATTTTTTTGACTAAGAAATCAATAATTATTGTGTCAAGAAAACACTTAGTTATGATACTTTGGATATATGCTGTATAATTAGTATGAGCCAACTTAGCACAAGTGCTGTTCAAATTAGTCAGTGTCTGGCTTTTCAGATGAAGCTGTTTCCCCACTCTACCCAATTTGCATGTTTTGTTCACACTGCCTGAACTGGCATGTGCAGCGATAAGACTTTTATCTCCTTTTTCTTCAGTGTCAGCCTTTTTTTCTTAGTCCCTCAGCTTTTCTTTATCCCCAGTTTGTCTTCTGTTGGGAAAACATTAAGCCACAATATTCTGCATTTATTGGGTCATTATTCCCATTGATCTCTCTTTCTATGCTCCATTATGTAACCACGAAAACCTAATCTACAATCTTTTTTCCTAAACTGCCTGTTTATGTGCAGTTTATGAGAAAATCTTTTTTTTTCTTCTTCTTCTTGAAATTTTGCCTTTGGGCTCAAATAAACATTGCTTTTGCTGACATGAACATTATTGTGAGGCATGCCTTTGGTAAGAAATTGCTCCAGTCCATTTTCCGCCATTCCTTATGGTATATCCTGTACAGTTTCTTCATTCAGAGCAACCCCCAAAGCGTCCACGCAAGCTGTTACTGAGATGCAAGTCCATATAATAAAACATGTATCAACTCTCGTGACATACATTTCAGTAAGAGATGGAGGACCACTTTAGCACGCATCGCTGCACATGCCTACTCATATCTTGCATGTGATTACCTCAGCAGCCTTAATGAGACAGATTTTTCTAAAATTAGTCAATTACACTAATGCTAATTCATAGGTTTTAGCAGACATTGTTACTTCATATGGCCAGTATCAGAGCAGTAATTATACAATAAACCCCAAATAACCTAATTCTAGAGTCAAGGGAGAGTTACAAATAGCCTCACAATGTATCTGAATATTTTATGAAAGGGTCTATTTTTGTCTCTTGCCTTTTTTCACAGCCAAGTTCATGGTCGGAGAAATCCTGCTTTTGCATCTGCACTTTTGAGGCATGATGATTTTCATTTGTGTTGCAGGATGTTGATTAAGTCAACAAATGATGTTTTGTTTCACACAACACTCTCCCTTCTATTTAGGCTACACAGAAGAAGCAGCGCACAACTGTTATACAGACATACAATCACCACCAATAGTGCTCATGATGCGCTCTTAGCTAATGTGTTTTTATATTCTGCACTGCAGGATCATTAAAGAGGAAGCTAACTCACTGCAGATCTTTAATCCTCTGAGTGTGTCACGCTAGGTAACAACAGTTATCCAGCCAGCATGGAGCCTCACCCCTCTCCTTTACCAACCCTCAGTGTAATACAGAGCCAAGCACTCACCTCTGCAGTACTTTCACAATCAGTGTCTACAAGTACCTCAGAATTATACACAAGTACAGTACAAAGAAAATGCACTACTTTACAATCCAGGATTGCATATATACTATCTTGTTTTTTGGAAATGTTAAAAACAACTACAACTACAAAACTACATTTTTTGTCAACCGTCTTAGTGTTTTCAATTATTAGTGCACATTGTGAAAACGCCTGAGGAGTTGAATCCTGACCATTTAGATAAAGGAGCTTAATTTCGTCTTCTGTTTTAAAATAATCATCTCTATAGTATTTGGTTGTCTTTTTTAAAAAAAAAAGCATTTGCATTCAATGCATTTGTGCTATTAAAAATTCCTGACGTGGTTTTCAATAGATAGGTCATTGTGTATGAAAGTTTATTTGTGACTCATCAATAAACGAGGCTTGACTGGTGTCAATAACAGTGCGGCTTCACATTGTGCGAGTGTGAGTCATCCCAGTGGCGCTGGCGAAACCAATTAGGTCTGCTGTTTTTGTGGGGGCACAGTGGGTATGTTGCCATCACAGATACTGAAAAAAAAAGCAGGAAGAAATCAGCGGAAGCGCACGGACCCCCACACACACGTTAAGCAACACATGCTGTGAAGCAAAACTTTAGTTCCCTAAAGTTATCATTCCTAATATATCGTCTCCTTGCACGCACACACATGCATGTCTCCTAAGGTTGCTATTTTTCCTCCAATGCCTCTGCCAAACAGTTTGCCAACAGTGAGTCATCACTGCTGTGTCCCCAACGATGGATCTTCAGCTGAGTGACAGGCTTAAAAGAGCAATAACAGAACATGTTGAAGGATCACATAGACTCTTGGATGGTGGACTTGTGAAGCAGCAGGTCCTCAAGGCCACTTCTTGAGACAGCAGAAAAAATTATCTGTCAGCTTGAGCTTCCCACATGGCTTGATATTCATTGTTTCACTTAGCTTTGAAGTACAATCTTAACCCAGCAGAGTGAGTTAAGTTAATTGTTCAGTATTTAGTGAAAGACATATTCACTTTGTTTACTTCTTATTTACTCTCCCCAGCTGACTTTCATGATGGGAGTTATCTGAGAAACTTGATATCACTGTCAAAACCTGTATGGTAAATATAAATAAAGCAGCTGTTAGCTCATGGTTAGCATCAAGCCTGGAAACAGAAGGAAACAGGTTGTCTGGCTTTGCCAAAAGTAACAACATCCATCTACCAGAAACTCTAAAGCTAAAGCCATCCCTTTAATCCCTTTAAAAACCGAAGTGTAAGTATATTAGATGTGGTTTTAGAAGGTTAAAACACAGACAAGAAATAGTCTGACTTATAATTACATCTAAACTTCAGTTGCTGTGAAAACAAAACAAATAAGATATGTAGCTGCATTCATTTGCAAATTTTAGCGATGCCAGTAGGTGGATTTTGTTATCCACAAACAGAGCTGGGCTAGCTGTTTTCCCTGTTTCCTTTATGCCGAGTTATGCAAATGGAAATAGGTTTCTCTTTAATATATAGACATGAGAGTGGTATTGATCTTCTTATCTAACTCCCTGCTGCAGCAAAGCATTTTCACAATTTGTCAAAGTATTCTTCAAATACATCAAATTTGTCATAACAGGTTCCATACTTTTCATTCCTTTGCAAAGCGCTCTGCCATATGTAATCTCATGTATCGGAAGCTGATCATTTGTCCAGTAGACAGTCTGTGATTCAGCTGCTGCTCCTGATGTTGCTGCTTCGAACGGTAGGAGGTGTGTGACTGCTGGCTACTGCAATGAATAATTGATTTCCTGCAGCCCCAGGCACACCACACCAAAGGTTTTTATTTCCACGCTTCTCCTCAGGAAATACTGCCATTGATTTTTTTGCAAAGTCATGATAGTGCTTTTGTGGCTCAAAGGTTGAGCACCGACAGAGAGGAGAAGAAAGGATGGTTCTATGTCAAAGAATAAATGAGCATTGGTGGGTGTGGGAAGGAAACAGAGAGTTAGGCAGTCCAGTATTCACCGGAGCAGTGTTGAAGAGGCTAAACTTAAATGCAGACATTCTAGTGGAAAGTGGAACACATCAAATGTCATGTGGTGGTTGTCTACAAGGGGTTATTTAAAGTTTAGACAATCAGAGGAAACCACTGTGGAGATAATGTGAATCTTGTCTTTCCAATTCTCAGACTGAATGAGAAAAACATGGAAAGCAATTTTATCCTAAAAGGGTTCTTCTTGCATTTTTAAGATCTCTATCAGAGGCTATAATTTTGCTAAAAATATATACACTATTTGCATTGCTATTTTGCAAGATCAATTGAATTTCCATATGATGTCTTTGAAATAAGGCTAATTAGGTAGTTTTGTTTCACAATTTGCTATTTGGACCTTGTGTTACAAACTCTTACAAGGAAAAATAGCAAATGGTCATCTGTAAAGTCTGTCTAAAGGAAGGTTTGACTGCACTCCCTCACAAATTAAAGTTTCCACACAGCCAACTCAAATCATTTTCCAATCCCATTTCTAGTTGTATGTGTCAGTTTGATGAAGTGACCTTAAATTATAAACCATAAATTAAGATTTATAAGGAGAAAACAGTTTGTGTCGCTAAAAAGAGACACAGTAAAATGCACTTAACTCATATTCTGCTTGATTTCTGGTCCAGTTCACATGTACTGAGTGAGAATAAAAGATTCATTGGTGGTGTCTCAAATATTGTGTGATTATGTTGAGAAACCTGGGTATTTCAAATTCATATGTTTAACTAAATGTTTTGTCAAAATAAAAAAATATGTGATACACATTTTTGTTTTACATAAAAAACACTGAAAACATGGCTTCAAATGTTTCAATACCATAAAGATAACTGTGCTGTTATGAGCTAGTTTCCTTATTTAAACTGTGTGGGTGTTGTTAAAGCCTTACTCTGGAAGTCCATATGGTACCAATACATATATTATTGACTCTATTCTATTATCTATCTCAAAACAACCAACTAGGCTATTGTAACCTCATTTTCTATTGAATAATAGACAGTTATTTGCCCAGATTACTTCTATGTACTGTTATGTAACTGCATATACTATACAGTGTAGTCACCAGGACAGGAGAGGTGTCATTGTGAATTACATCAGTAGTAGTGAATGTATTACAGTGCTTCCTGCTAAAAGATGGATCTGTCTGCTCATGACCTTTACCCATCTGTGACTGTGCTTAAGATTGTGTATAATTGATTTATTGACTCGTCAACACAGCAGGATGCAGCAGAGCAGGATGAAGTGGCTACTTAAACAGCTTATATTAGCATTACAAGAGCTATGACAGCATACGTTTATTGAAAAACCTGTGACTAAGTTTAATGTAAGACAAAATACTTGGGAAATCTCTAATGGTTATCTTCAATTTAGAGACAGAACAGAGTGTACTTCTGTGACAAATCCAACCCACCCACCTGAATACATATTTAGGTGCTTAGCACACCTAAATACAGCTGCATCATGGTAATAATTCAGCCCTGAAGGCTGGTAATGATGTCTTAGCGACAAATACCAGAGTTTGTAAAAACTCTAATCTGATGCTGAGTAGTCAGATTAGAAATCAACATCAGATCAAATACAGAAAAAATATCTGGAAAGATAATATTCATGTTCTCTGCACCAACAATGACTAAACTGCTCCAGCAGTCCACTAAAATATTTTTTTAAAGTTCTGAATGTTCTAAATACATTTTTATTTAGTGCACAGGATTTTCTTCAGTCAATAGACATGAAAGGAAATAGCATCTAAGATTGTCAAGCTCATGTGACTAGCTAATGAAACTAGAATTACTTACTCTGAGAAGCTGTAATTAGCCTGATAGCAATCACCAGCTATAAAACTGCTGCTATAAGGCTCAGTCCTCTAACTTTCCTCCTTTTATCTACCAATCAAACTGATTGACACACTGTTCTATTTTAAAGCTAACTGAGCAGCTGGAAGTAGAAAACAAAAAATGAACAACAATTCTGATTTTATATATAAAACTTTAAAATCTCATCTCCATTTGCAAGCACTCACCTTAATGAGTGCCTCCAGCTCATCAGGAGTAACACAGGGGTGTCTGTCCAGGAAAGACGCCTTCTCCAGGGTGATGCTGGTCTTTTGGATGCTCTCAAATGGCTTCTCCAGGGCCCTGAATGCCAAACCTCCACAAACCAGGTAGAGAACAACCACGATGAACACCGCAAGCACCGTCTTCCACTTCATTACAGAGTGTAGTGCTGAGGCTGAGCCATCACAGCTGGTGTCCATGCTGGCCACCACGCTGGCAGAGCGGGAGGAGATGGATAGGCGTGGCAATGGACAGTGTCCATTTGTCTTAGGGTCACAGCCCATTGGGTTCTGCATGGTGGCAACACTGGCCTGGACCAGACTCGACTTCGCCATGCCAGGCTGGACCTTTTTGGGAGGGACCAAGTTGGTCTGGACAGCCACTAGGAGTGAGAGGAAAGAAAAGACTGGATTAATACGGTTTATGCTTTGTTTACCTTTATCTTGTGAAATCGATTGTGATGCTTGTAGGCAAATAAAGTTGGAGTAAACACTGGTTCAGAATGGGAATGAAAAATGTGATGACAAATTCAGTAAAGAGAAATGTTAGAGAGATGTTATTTTCTAGGCAGTTGCTAAGGCTTTATACGCTTACAATGATAAGGCACATTGGTCATTCCAGTCAGTGCTGTCCTTTGTCCTGCTCTGTAATAGCTTATTATTCATTACAATAAAAAGGAATTCAAAATGAATGCATGGACTAAAATTATAGTATTGTCTCATATCGTTAGGCTTTCTTTGGCTTTGCAACAACAAGTTAATGCAGATGGAACATACTGAAAGTCTGCAACCTGCATGGTACCATTGGAAAGCACATCCCTGGGTTTTGGGCTTTGCAAAGATGACGTCTTATAGGTGTGTCACAGCTGAACTGGAGTAAGACTCTCCATCTCCTCAGCATCTTTTCATTCTGACAACTTGTTTTGAGTTTCACAGATAAAAGGAATTAATCGTTTGAAATGGAGCCTCCATGATCCACAGCCACTGCCTTAACTGGGACGTCTTTGTAAATCCAGAAAATCTGATGTTACTGGATTATAATGCTTCAGTCTGTAGGCCCACACTTTAAAGGAACATACCAGTGATTTTGGCACACTTTGGCACACTCAGAAAATCAATAATTGATTTTAATTTATGGAAAATCTAGAAAGAATGTGCTGAATTATCACCATTAATTAAATGACTGTTTGGAGACATGCATGTGCAGTATATACACAACAAAGCAAAATAAGAGTTTTTAAATGTTAAAAAGGCACATGCACCATCCTTACAGTATTGCTGGGTGGAGGTGAAAATTGAGGTACCCTGTTTGTGAATCAGGGTTTTATTTTTCTAGTCATCTTAAAGAGCGATAAGTGTCACTCTCAGCCATTGGTTTCTGAATAGGTTTTGCACTAAATGCATTTGTGATGGAGCAGGTCAACCATGTGCCAAGCAGCTTCTAGGACACAGCCACATTTAGATTCCTTTAATGTATATAAGGCATTGTATGAGCGATTCAGAGCTGTGGCCTTCACCCCTGATGCCCCCACCTCTGTTTGAATAGAGAGCATGAAGTGCCTGAGATCCCTGGGAGGAGCCTGTTGTCTACTATGATGCAATTCTCTGAAGGTACAAAGGTAAGACATTAATTCATTATGAGAGGCAATCTTTTGTTTAATGGGATAGTACCATTAATGGCATATGCTAAGCAAAATGTACAGGCACATCGAACCCCCCCCCCCCCCCCCCCCCGATGAGTCAAGGACATCCAGAAGGTGTCTCATGCTCTGATCCAGAAGCCATGAATCTTGCAAAGTAAATCAATGAATCAATAAGAGCAAAGTGATGTCACAAGCTTAGGAAGACAGAAAACTGCTTCAAGGGCAGTGGACTGTGATTTTAAGAGGATAAAATGAATTCAAAAATTAAGACTGAAAGGTCAAGCAGCATTGAAGACTGTCACACTGTCTCAGGTTATATTTTGGTCAGGTTATTGTGATGGTCCAGTACATTACTGGTACATTAACAATACTGGCAGAAACAAACAATATTATTCTGTAATGTATATTTTAAGCAAAACCAAAACTTTTATGAAAATATATTGTGTATAACATTTCTAAGTACAGGGTGCATTAATCCCAAGTCTTTTTTAAACCAGTGAATGCGCACTTCATATTGATTTTTTGCAAATTAAATAAGGCCTGAGTGGAAAGCAGTGCTTTTTATCTGATCTGATTCTCATTCTCTCTCTCAGCCCATCTTTGATTTCAACATGCCTGGTCAAAGCAGAGGACATGTTCACCAGGTCAGCTCCATAATACAGGTTTTACTCACTTCAACTACAGAATAAATGTTTGAAAACATATGGTTAATGAGGATGGTTTAATAGACGGCAATGAAAATCAATTTTGACATCTGAAATATTCATTATTATTAACAGCAGATCAGTGTAGAGATTATAGGGGCACACGTGTTGCAAAATAATGATTTGCCTACCGATGACCAAAATTCAAAACTAAGCCTAAGCGTAAACATGAAGGCGATTTTTAGGGAAGCTCACAGCCCAGCTATTCCCTGTGGCTCTAGACAGGTTGCAGGCGTTTAACTGACCAGCTGAGCCTCACACTCAAGCGTCAACGCAGGATGAATAACACATTAAGGCAGGCAACTTACAATAAAACCAAAATTCAAATTAAAACTCTACTCTATATATATTTTCGGGCACTAAATGTAAAATAAATATCTTCATATTAGGTAAAACTAGGGAGCAATATTCCCCGTACGATAATTAGATTTGGTAATAACTCATCCTGTGCCATGTCTCTGAATGTTACAGTTGGATTGTAGCATCTCGTGCAACAAGTTATATAGGTATTATTTTTTTAGGCAACTTTACAGCTAAAGCTTTTATTTCGACAGCTTTTCCGGTTTGACGCTGGTTGTTTTTGCCAGCTTGACGCAGCTGGAGATCGATTTCCAGAACGGCTGAGAAAAAAGAAGGAGGCTACCCACAACCTTTGTCCTGAGGATCCTTAGGCATCACAGAAACATGCAAAAAAAAGGAAACTGCGCATTAAATAAACCAAATCACTAATAAGAAATTGTGTAAAGCTGTTGAAGCTGGTGATTAATGCGGGTGCATTAACGATTAATGCTATCTCCCTGATATGTTGCTGAGATTAAGTGCAGGCTATTGTTAAAAGACATATAATTAAACTTATCAGACAAATTAAAAAGGCAGCATTTACCAACCTTGTTCAGGGTCCCAGTTAACTTGTTTCCTTGGGGTTTCTATTGGAAATTTCATCTTTTCTTTTTTTCTTAAGCCACAAAGCAACGAAATCTGTTCAATGCTACTGTTAAAAAAATGCAGGGAAATAGTCGAATCACGAGGAATTCATCTCTTACATCTTCGGCACATCACCTTTTCGTGGATGTGGGTGTATATTGTGCGGAAGGATAAGCGCATCGTAAAACCGCATTGTCTACCCACCCTCCTTTTTTCCCCACCTCGCTCGGACGCGTGGTGTTTGTCTGACAGAATGAGATACGTGTTAGACCTTGCACTGAGCTGTCGCACCACTCGGAGGACCAAACCACATCCCATCTCTCTCTCTTTCTCTTTATCTCATACACACACACACACACACACACACACACAAACACCAGCGGTCCGGTCCAGAAAGAGCCAGAGTGTGTCCAAACAAGTAACTTTACGCACGCCTTTACGCCGGTAGCAAGAACAACGGGTTACGATGCGCTCCTCCCTTTCATTCCCAAACTGCACTATGTTATACCTGCCTTTACTGTAATTAGCTGGAGGAAATTTGCAGCTACATTTTACCTAATTTGTCTAATCGGTTAATGAATACTCACTCTTTATGTTTTTCCTCCAAAAGACGATTAACCTTCCATCATTTGGCAGTCGGCGACTGAGCACATGGCGCAGAGCGGCAAGTCAGAGATGGACGCAAAATCAGTGGCAGACTACGATTACATCATTCACATGTTTGGGAAACACTGCATTATTTATGAACTCCCAATAGCTAAACACAAGTAAAATAAAAGTAGAAGCCATAATCAGCCTACTAAATCAAATGAAGATGACTGTATAATATTAGATGAAATGTAATTTATGATATTTCATGTATATATTTTATAATTGGACTATGATGAAATGTTAATTTGAAAAGAGCAGCAAACCTGTAATTTGAAAACACATCTAAAAGTTGCACATCGTCTGCAGTTATCCTGTATTAGTTCAGCATTCCACTGCACCGAATCAAACGAGCTGTAATGTGCATTATAATACAACCAATTTATGGATAGCAGCATTCAGTTCATGAACTACTAAGTGGTTGAAGACAAAAATGAAATCAATAGTGGGAGAAAACAATCACAAGGAAAAGATTGTTAAAACATATTAAAAGGCAGTGGCTAAAAACGAAGATAAAAAAACAAAGAGTAAAACCACTAAAAGGTTTAGTAATTGACCATGTGGCTGAATAGACCTTTTTCACAACAGACACTTGTCTACCACAGTAACTAGTTCCTCTATATAAACACATCGACTAATAGCATTCAAGACCATTTGACAAGAATTTCTGCTTTTTGAATTGGATTTAAAATCCATGGGGAAAAACTAAATGAAACATGGTGGTTAATGATGACATCACTGTACAAGAAATGGTGCATGTGACACTGCTATTAAGTCATTCACAATTCCTTGTTGATAAATGATGTGTGGGGCTAAAAGGTCCGTGAAACAATACAAGGAACATAACAGAATAAACAATATGCTGTTGACTGAGTGTTCGTTCTCATGAGCGATATGTACTTCATCAGATCAGATGTTCTATTTCTCACACTCTGTTTTCCCGCATTGGTCAGTTTTTCACTCTTCTACGTTACAGTAAATGAGGGCGCTGGTGTGATTTTTATGATAATAGGACATTATGCTGCTGCAGCGATAAACAAGATAGCCTACTGGTTATTCATAAACTTGGTGCACCTTGTAGGGATTTAGGACTCTTGGGAACATGGATGACACAAACTTAATTTAACAAATTCTTAGTCTTCTTTTTATAATAGTAACAAAATGCCATTTCATTTGAGGTTTATATAGTTCTGGCCTTGTAACACTTGTGCTTTTCCTACCATAATGACCATGTCAGAAATGCCTACTGGGAAAAGGACCTATAATAATTGAGAATGATATTGTATCAATCAGTGATGCATTCACTTGCCCCAACATGCAGTGTAGGAGAAATGTGACCCAACTACCAGTGTCTTCTAGGGAAAAGGAAATCTAATGGAGAGAGACCAGAGATATACAGGCTCTCTCATTCATGATAGATTACTGTTTTCAGGGCCCACATAGTTGTTTTAGCACGTAAATCTCTTCCTCGTGTGAATATTTATGTAACTAGACTATTAGGAAGACATTTGTATACAATCCAGTGCAAGAACAGGGTGATCCTGTTTTTAAATTATGAGGCACAAAATAAGTATGCCACTGTTTTATGACCGATGAGGACAATATAGGCTGGCTTTTCCTGCAGTTCATGGGCTTTACACTGGTTCCCCTTACATCACCCAGCAGCTCCAAAAATACCACATGACCACACCCAGAAATCACAGTGTTAAGATACAAATATTGAAGGGGATGTTAGTCCTTTTGTCATCTTAACCTTACTGTCTATATGTGCTGCAGCTACTGTGAAAACAAGCAGGTTAATCCACATTTGAATAAATAAAGACAATAAAACCACACATTACGATGAAAATCTGTTTGATTCAGTTGAATTCTGGGGAGCATTTTTTTTTTTTTTTTTGCAATGTTTTCATTTCAGGTCACTTTTACCAGTCAAGTCACAGGTGCATTTCGTTGCGTATGCAAGTGGATGGCTTGGGGTACCTTCTTCCTTACGCATGAGCGTGATGACGAAAGCAATCATAGCAACCAGCATGGCGACGGGGAAGCGTTGCTTCGCCCCTGATCTGCTTACGAGCTAGTAATAGTCTGATACCGTTCCTTTATTTGATAATATTACAGCGTTAAAATGTTTACAGTTAAAAACACTGTGGTTTCTGGGTGCATTCAAGGTCCGCCGGCGCTACCTCGGAATATTTACGAAGAAAATGGGATACGCTGAGTTTATCATTGTCATGGAATCGAGAATAGGTATGCGGGCGCTGCTAGCATCAGCTAGCTGTTTGGCTAGTTCAATTCAAATTGTGCTTAGGGCAGCTAACTAAAGTTAAACTCATGCTTAGTCTGCGCGCACTGGCTTCAAAGTTATCTCGACGACCAGGAGCCATTTACTTATATTACGTGTTCCCAGGAATTAAAATTAAAATCCAAAGCCATTGCGGTAAATTAGCGTGTAATACGATGCTTCCGTTAACGCCAGCTAACGTTATCCTTGCGTTGGATTATTTTGGTCTGTTGAATTCATGGCAAAATATTATCTGTTTACATTTTCAAAAAATAATTTTACTGTAGCTATTTAGCTATAACGTTATGCAACTGCTAGTAATGACATACTGGGATAGCACAGAGATGTAAAAATAAATAAATAAATAAATACCCAGATTAAAGGACTGGGCGATTATTTTCATTATCCTATTACCCAGTTAAATAATGGTCATATAATTCATATCTTTTTCATTCTAAAATAAAATAAAATGTCAAAATAGTAAATCACCAGATGTTAATTTAGAAATATATGTCTATATCAATCTGTTCATTTTAGGTAGTGTATCATCTGGACTGGGGTCCTTCCCTGGTATGAGAGGACAGACTTTGAAAAGTAGCCGTGAGTATCAATATATGTGAAATATTATCATTTAGAATAGCTCTATGGAGTATTAGTCAGTTGGAAGAGCTTAATTTTACAGTGTATTGTATGTTGCTCTCTGTCTTGCACTTTTAGCTTTCTGCCCTCGCTCTGCTAGCAAGTTGACACAATCCATCATTAAAGACCACATGGTGTCTCATTACAAAAAGGTTTACTCAGCTAAAGGTGAGTCACATGGCAGGAATACTTATGTTATTATGTACGGTTACAATGTATGCAGACGCATATAAAGCATATAAACCAATTATAGAATAATTTGATTAAAAATTATTTGTGTCTTAATTTTTGTCTTTTTCCACAGCTGCTATTGATACATCAGTCCCAAAGAGCCTGATTCATAGTGTAAAGTGTAAGTAGCCAAATGATAAATAGTAAATCAGAATTCTACTTAAAACACTTCAACTCTGTTGAAAAATAGATGGATACATTACATTACATTTCTGTGCATATTTTGTTGAATAGTTAATACACTTCTCATCTTTAGCAATGACAGTGAATTTTATTAGCACAAATGCAACTCACACTCATCTCTCATGGTAAAAGTCATGCTGTCTGTTTGACTACCTATAACAGTTTCACATGACATTGTAAGAAATGCTTGGTAATCCTCCTATTCAGTTTTTTAAAAATATCTGTTAACAGACAATGACCAGATCAGAAAGGATCTCGCGAGGAAAGGGGGCCGTCCTCAGTCAGCCCACTCTTTCTCACAGAGGAATACCAGAGCCTCCTGCTCCTCAGCCCAGGTAGGAAATCAAAGCACAGCCACCAATGTATTTCTGTATTTCTTTGTGTCTTATCAACTTATATTACAAAAATACAGTTTTTGTAGCCTTGTGCGATAGAAAAAACTGGACATTTACAAGCAGATGTGAAGTTTCAAATGCAAAACCAACATTATTTGTCATTTAAACCTTTTCAGCATGTCTTATTCAATACATCTTTTGTCTTTAGAGTAGATTGTCCGTGCAGTATGATGACAGCCCTTACCTCTGCTCGACAAATTCTGTGGTCTCCAGCACAGGGCTCAGCACATCCTTTCATGTGAAGGACATTGTTTATCCATCATGTAAAGTCACACAGAATCATTCTCATCACGCTCGCCCAGCATCACAGATACAGTACAGGAACCCAGAGGCAGTTTTGCAAAGAAAGCAGTCTGTGTGTTCGCTGGCACCATCAGGAGATCAAAGTTGCTACAAGATTTTCCAGGACCCCGTCCAGAAGACATACAGCGGAGACTTGCTTCAGAAACACTCACAGCGCTTTACCCCAGACAAACCTTTCACCCCTAAAACCCTGAAATCAGATAAGAGTTCATACCTATCAAAATATCGTTACTATAGAGCACCTCAAAAGAAGCCTACTCAGGACCGCACCCACATGAGAAGGTACACATCAAATCTCAGTGAGTCTCAGATAATAGCAGTAGCCAGTAACAATTAATTCAGCATGTGTATCTTACAATGTCTTGAATTCTCTTCTGCAGCACAAACCGCAAGGAATGCACACAGGAGTTTGAGGATCCATTTCAGGTAATTTTAAGGTTTAAATCTGATTGTTCATATATTTTTGAATCATTACAGCAGTGTCTTCAAGTTGCCTGCGTTGCCTCTTTGTACCTCAGGTCTAGTAGTATCGAGCTATTTGTTGTAACCCTAACCCCGAAACCATAAATAACAAAATGAAAGTGAAATATTTCCAGCCCTATTTATACAGTATGTATTTGATCATGAAAACAATTTGAATATACCTTCTCACTTTAAAGTGTTTTTTGTTTTACAGGGATTTAACAAAGAGCCTGACTGGTCTGAGAATGAGTTCAATGACACATATTTTTCACCATCTAGACAACGAAGTCAAGCTAACAAGAGCAGAGACCATTATCTCTTTGATTCCTCATCCAGGTAAAAATGTGAAGTGTAAATAGTATGTTATATTTTTTCTTTAAGGTTTGCCTTGTTTGTTTTCTGTGTAAAGTTCTAAAAAATGTAAGTCTCCTCTTCTAGTCTTTCACCTGATGGCGGAACATCTCCCATTATGAAGAGTGTGTCTGCAGAGTATGTTTCCTTTAATAATGTTTAGTACCCATATAGCTTTTAAATGAGATTGTATAAAAGTCTTTCTATATGTGTCAGGACTTTTGAACATGTTATGCTTTATGAGTTTTAATTTAACAAAATTTTACTATAAAATGGTGTTTTCTCTGGAAAATGAATTATTCTCTATAGGGAAGAAGAATTGATGTACCTCGAATTTATTTCTGCTGTAACAGAGGATATGTTGTCCAGGGGGCACATTTCTGACAGGTTTGTTGACATTTCTGTGCTGCTTGATAGTCATAGCATGTATCTCATAATGGAGTAAGGTTAACAATGGCTGAAGCTTGTTACTATTTCCTGAGTAATTACTATGTGTAATTACTAAGTGCCTATTTCCTCTGCAAGGGTCCTAGACCGGGTGATAATGCGGCATATTGACATGAATCGGCATCAGCTTGATGAGGTGAGTATATAACTTAATGCTGAATGCCAAATATTTTGAGCAAAAAACATTTAGACCTTTTGAACTCCTCTCATTCGTGTGATTGCACTGCTGGTATTTAGGGTAAAATGCGCCACCTTCTGGAAGTGCTGCGTAAAGATTTTGAGGAGCCAATCAGCATATCCAACTCCAGCACAGAACCTGAAAATAAGGAGGATGATCTGTTTGATACACTTCTACCACATCTGGAATCAGTGGAGAAACAAATACCACAGACCAAAGAAGACAATGACATATTCCCGTATGCGTCACTAATTAAATATGATTCACCTGGTTACACTGATGCCATATCAGGGTTTACACCCTTATCTTCTCCTAAAAGGGCAGCTTCACTAATGACAACAGAAGAAAAGAACGAGGAGGGTGACATTCAGGAGAAGTGCACTGGCTCTCCTTGGTTCCATGAGAATTTAACCAATAACACAGGTATTATTGAAGAGGACTCCCATCAAAATCAAACAGGCTTAACTATAACAAGCATAGAAGTCAGCAGTGAACACCACGAAAAGACCACAGAAACCAGTGACGAAGGATTTCAACAAGACCAGGTTGAGGCCAGTTACGAGAGACAATCTACAGAGCTGGAAGATCTGGGAAGAAGTTTGTCAGTGTCACTTCATGTGTCTAACAACACAAACTGTAAAAACATGGAGACTGCCAGCGAGCAACACACAAATACAGTTGCTTCAGTCAGTGATGATGAGTTCTGAGTTTTACTGTATTCAGAGAACAAATGTCCTTTTATTTATTTTTGTTACCTAGTGAGTGTTTTTCACGAGAGAAATTTGATATTATAATTTTATGAAAGTATAGTAAATGTTATTTCACACTGGTTGCGTTTTTAAAAACCCTGTTAATGAGGCGTTGTAATTCTGTTGTAGGTTTAACCTTAAAAGAATCTGAAAACGTAGCACAAGGAAAGAAGATTCTGCACGTCTCCTTTGGGAGAATGTAAAATGAGCTTCAGACATGACGGTTGAGCTGCAGTTGATTTCCAAAATAATGCTCCAAATGTTTTAAAAATCAGTTCCACATAGTGACTACCATGTTTTGCACATTTGCAAAGAATAGTCCAAAGCACTGCACTGATGTCAGATGGGTGAAATTCGTGGTATCTCTCATTTTGAGTGGAATACAAAGTAAAATGTAGACAGTGATGTAGCTGCAGTTTACATTTTTCAGATTTCTAGGAAAACTGTTACAAGGAAACTTATAATCATCCATTGTGTAGCTACTAGGAGTTGACTCTCACCAGAAAGTGTCTTTGCCATTGCAATAAATTTTATATTCTACTTGTATACTTGCATCTGATTTTGAAGAGCACACAATCTGGTAATTATTCAGTCATCAACCATTTATACGAAGCCATTATCATCTTTCAGTCACAGAGGGAAACTCTTTAGTCACTGTACAATATTCAGTGTTTTCTATTACAGCTGTCAGTCGATGTAAAAGGTAAACAAACAGGTCAGCGAGCAGCTGTCCCATTTCTGGCATTTTCACCGCTCGGCATTCCAGCTGTCTGATGTCATGGCTCAGAAAACCTCCATGTGTTCATCCGCCACATAGGAACTATAATGCATTTTCAAGCGTCCGCTCAAGAAATGCGATTAACCATCTAGTTTGTGTGAATTTATAGTAGAAATGAAATATATTGCATTGTCATTATGGAATTATTTAACTGTCCGAAGCGCAATTATTAAAGCTGCAGACGCGCGGATGTAGACGGAAAACACTTGTTGCACTTCCAATCCCAGGAAGCGACAGACGCATGGAAGTTGAGTGAGCTGTCGGATCAAGATGCACGGGGTGCTAAGTTAGTTTGGCTCCAGATACAAACTGCAGGCTAAAATCTTGTTCTGATGAACGTATGTAACACACTACTCCGTTGACTTTGATGGTGGAATCCCTAAGGACTGAATTTTTGTTGGACTACTAAATAGCACTTGGTGGCTAACGGTAACGTTAACGTTTTTGCCCAAAATATTTACCGGCGACGTCAGCTTCCCAAGGGTGTCGTCTATTTGCTGGAACATATGTTAGCACGCTAGCGTTAAAGCTAATTTAACGTTAGTTGCACTTAACGATTAATATGAATAAGACTTTACAACTGACTATGAAAAGTAGCTAGCTAGTTTGGAACAAACCTCTTCAAATGTAACGTTAGTAATTAAGTACGTGAAGTTGTAGCTAACATATGAAATGGATAATGTGGTGGATACATGGTCGAGCAGGGATTTTGTTTATAGTCTGCTGGTCACTGTTTGGATCCGGCTATTCATTGGAAGGGGATTACTCCAACCCCAAACTTGGTTAAAATGGCCAGCAAACTTTAGTTAACGTTAACTACACAAGCCAGTCAGACCAGTACAAACTGCTTTACTGATAAATAAATAAATAAATACAACATTTTTAGTTAACATTACGATAAGTCTTAATCTACTAAGCCATCTGTTTCAGGGTGACAGACCAGGTGTTGAAACTTGTAGTTACCACTCCCACTGTAACACGGTGCTGAATATAACCACTAGCTAAAAAAATATGATTTATTCTGTTTCCATCAGCTTTTCCAAAGAAGTAAGTTTTATACTGCCCTCTGTTGTAAAGTTTGGAGGAGTTTTAAGATTCTTAATTTCTTGTCTTGCTTTACAGATAAGCTGGTGATGAACCTCATGACTTGTAACATTCACACGGTTTTCGAGGGGACAGTGAGGAGAATCTTTTCTCTGGGCTAAGTGAAGACGTCCCTCTTGAAGAAGTGTGAAAGATGCCCTTACCATTTGGCTTAAAACTCAAAAGGACTCGAAGATATACCGTTTCAAGCAAGAGCTGTCTTGTCACTCGAATTCAGTTGCTCAACGGAGAGTTTGTTGAGTTTACACTTTCAGTGGAGAGCACTGGTCAGGAATGTCTAGAGGCAGTTGCCCAGAGACTCGAGTTAAGAGAGGTATGTATCTGTTTTCTGCAAATACAAGTGCTGATTGTTTTCTCATATAAAATCTTTTTTTTGGAGACTAACCATCTCAGCAAGAATGCTGTTTTGTTAAGGACATCTTCTGGTCAGATTCATACCTGAAACTGACACACAGGACAACAGAAACCAAGATGACAAGCTGTTGTTGTTTACTCATGTAATGTAATCTCTCACATCTTTGTCTTGCTCATTATACATGTTAGGTATTTAGGAGTTACATATACAGCATTTTTGTATGGTTACACGTAACAAATTCACCACACAAATTAGCAAACTTTTTTTTTTTTTTAATTTTCATTCAGCTCTCACAGAGTATGGACATTATGGTCAGAAATAGTAGCTTTGAATCAGGACGGATGGACTGATTCATGCACGGTGCTCTATGTTTACAGTTGGTCACAGTGGTCACACAGTGACGCCATCTGTTTAAAGAAATTTCAATCAGGACCGAAAAGCTGTAGTGCTGTCACACCCAGCTGCACCGTAAACAACAAATGATGTGACATATGAACTTGCACTATGTGATACATTTTAATGACATATGTTAATACTAGTGGCAGGCCTCTTTTTTGGTATCAACAAGGTTGTTTGTACAGTTGTTTCTCGAATTGATTTGGGAGTGAGATTTATTATGACTAATACTTGATAATTGCTTTAATTGATTGGACAACAGAGACCACTGTTGAAATTGATGATTGCGTGTCATCTGTGTTTTTAGGTTACGTTAATTCAGCTTCAGTCTAATGTTAGTAAAATATGAGGATCAAAGAGTTTTTTATGTCAGACTCTATACAACTTCCCTTCCAAGATATTTGATTCTCTACACAATGACTTATTTGTTTTTATTTCCTTTGGCTCTGTGCAATTATGATTTCACTCTATTATAAAATTAAAATTTGAGCAATGTTTACATAGTCAAATGTGCCTAATCACTGCTATTTGCCAGTAATATTCTACTTGTGGCTGCAAATCACAATAGGTCTCTCAGAATTCAGTTGGTCTTCATAAATAGTGGGGGTTGCATCGCTTACCAGTGTTCATTGTAATGTTCAGAGAGCCACAAGACTGAACAGGGAGTGCCAACAGTCTATAAATCTTGAGAAGTATGCAATGGTTGAATATTCAGGCTTGCATCCATTTCCAATGCTAGAAATATGATTAGAAGAAGACCAGAAGATTATTGCGCCTAAAAAATTACTAAACAGTGGTCAAAGTTTAAAATGTGAAATATGTTTAGGTTAAGTGACATTCCTTCTGCCTTACTACCCACCTACATTGATCTGCTATATTAACAAGTTGCCCTAGATGATCCCTGGTCATTATGTGGTTTAGTTAATGTGTCTGCTTTCTTTGCTTGTTAGATAACATACTTCAGTCTGTGGTACTTCAACAAGCAGAACCAGCAGAGATGGATTGACTTGGAGAAGCCACTCAAAAAGCAGCTGGACAAGTATGGGCTGGAGCCCACTGTTTACTTCGGAGTCGTGTTTTACATACCCAGTGTCACCCAACTGCAACAGGAGATCACAAGGTGATGTTCCATCAGTGGCATGGGCTGCCTTGCCTAAATCACTAACCATGTTAACTTATTAATAACACGTCTTCAATATTATCAGTCAGAACCATAAGCATTTTAGGTTTGAAGTAAGTGGCAAAGTTGAATGGAAGCTCATAAAGTGTCTTTGTGTAAATACAAGATTGAGAAAAAAATTGGACTCTTTATATTTACCCAGTTTTCTCAATGAAATGGTCAAGTGCAATTATCTAAGTCACAAGCATAACAAACACATAACTAATAACACTAAAAGAATAATATTTTGTGTCTTTAATGAATAGTCCCTTTAGACGTTTGAATTGCTGGTGGAAAACATAAGTGAACCCTAAGTAGTTGAACTTCCCTTGACAGTAGTAACTTTAAGCAATCTAATCCAGTAGCTATAGATCAGACCTGCACAACTACTGTGGGGAAATTTTCCTGACTCTTTTGTTAGTTAAGGTCTGGGCTCTGACTGGACCACTCCAAAAGGTGTATTTTGTGTAGTTACTTTGTAGTTGATTTACGTTGATGTTTAGGGACTTTGTATTGCTGTTTCATACAACTTCTGAGCTCCAGCTGGTGGACAGCCACCATTATATTATCTATCTATCTCCTGGGTAAACTTAAGGATTCATTTTCCTCTTGATGATGATAAACTCTGTAGGCCCAGAGGCAGCAAAGAGGTCCCACCAGCTCTGTGACTTACACATAAACACATATAATTCCAGAGGATTCTTAATTATTCTTGCCACAGTAAGTAGTGGTCAAGTCTACAGGGCAAGAAGTTGATGTACAGCTTAGAATGTATAGTTGCAACCAAACAACCAGATGCATTTTCATTGCCATAGGTTCTTACCTCTCTCCATCTGCCTCCTATGCCAAGCAGAGAGGCACCAAATATAGTTAAAATACTGTATGTCAGAAGGTATTTTATACCTCCTGTATTTCAGTTATTAGCCATTTCTGTATACCTGAATAAATTTGTCATATTTGATGTTGACTGCTTTCCTGTTTTCTCCTGTAGTAAATCTCCCTTTCTCCACAGATATCAGTATTACCTGCAGCTGAAGAAGGATGTTTTGGAAGGCAGGATATCGTGCTCACTAGAACAAGCTATACGTTTAGCTAGCCTGGCAGTACAAGGTAATATAAATATTTAAGAAAGAAATCAGTTTGATAAGCCTGATGTTTCATGGCATAAATCTTTCAGTAACCCTAACCCTAACAGTTGTCCATAAAGCATGACATTCTGTTGAAACTTTGTGAACATTAAACTCCATATAACATCTGCCGAAATCTACTGGTGCACTAGAATTTTTTTGCAGTGATTTGTGGGCGGGAGGCTTGAATGAGTCCATGAAAGTTTTTGATAAAATCTGCGGGTTTGTTAAGGTCAGCATCCAAAACCCTAACCTCTTATCAAAGCACACATGGGAAAATAGGACTTTTCAAAACTACATTACTTTATTATGTCCCATGTTGTGTTTTAAGTTTCTCACCAAGCTCTTGACAAGCAACCTAATAAATTGGTAATGTGTTTGTGTGTGAATGTGAACACCCCTTGCATGAGCTTTAGCCCTGACACGTCCTGACACTTTTGCCCAGCTAGAAAAATCTCAGACACTGCTGGCAAAGTTATATCAGGCATTGCAACTTACTGGCTTGGGTTTTAGCATAGCAGAGCTGCTGAGATCACTTACTGTTTGAATGACTGACGAGCATACCCTATGTGTCCCAAACAAAAGCCTATTCAACTTTTTGCATGTGCTCTTCAAATTTAGTCATTGCTTCATTTGTCATACAAACTTGACATTTGTGCTGTAAAAAGAGTTGTGTGTCAGGGGTGGGAATACTTGTAGCTTTTGAGCTCTGCTGATGCCTGGGATACTCAGCATAGCTGTGAATGTTGCCAACAGGCAGTCTGAAGCTGGAGCAGTTTTGGACTTCGACGTTGTCAGACGCTGAAACAATTCCCTTGCATAACAAATGGGCCCTTCCTCTCCTAAACTTAGTCCATCCAGTCATCATATATTGCAGCTTTCTAAATGAAGTTACACCATTCTGCAATTCTTGAATGTCTGTTTTGCCTTGCGCTAAATGCAGTAATAAAAATGTAATAGGGTTTATTCAGTGAGCCTTTTGTATGTTGACAGCTGACTTTGGAGACTTCAATCGAAGTGATTCCCAGGAGTTCCTCCAGAAGTTTGTGCTATTCCCTATTGTAAGCATTTCATTTTTCATGCTAAACACAAGTAAAATATTTCCTATTCATTTTTTTGGTGTTTTATATCAACATCATATTGATTTTGATATGGTCTTTTCAGGATTGGATCCAAGATGAGCGAGTGCTGGAAGAGGCCACTCAGAAAGTGGCTCTTCTGTATCAGTCCTTCAGGTGAGTATGTTTTCAGAGCATCAGCATTCCTGTTTTCTGTGTGTATCTAGGTGTTTTGCCTCTTGTTTCTTCATGTTTCCCTTGCCATTTTTTGACATTCAGGGGTTTGCCGGCCCCAGAAGCAGAGATGTTGTACATGCAAGAGGTGGAGAAAATGGAAGGCTATGGCCAGGAGAGCTATCAAGCCAAGGTAGGTCTATAAGATACCAAAGGTCAAAACCTGTGATGAATGAAGATGCATATTATCATGACTACTGCACAATTTGATTAAAGAACTGTAAAAAAAAATAGTCCTGATCTTCTTCTCTGACAGGACAATACAGGTACAGATGTTACCCTGGGGTCCTGTCTCGATGGCATCTTTGTCAAACACAAAAATGGAAGGCCACTTCTTTTATTTAGGTAAATCTAATACCAAGTTACAATATGGTGCTTTGACTTTTTATAACAATAGCCAAAAGTCACGAAATACGAGCCAGATCTCAGCATGAAACATTGAGTAAAAGCTTTGTCTGGTAACTTGTTACTCTAAGCAGTAATTGCATCACTTTAAGTGATTTTTGTCAGCATAAACTGAGCTTTGTTGAATGGCTCATAGCTATTCTTAGGTTGTCTCCTGTAATGTTTCTTAATGCTCTCAAGACCTGCTTGCAGCGCCAGAGAGAAGTGAGTCAGGTCGACTGTGATAAGGATTGTGGGAGCATTATCTGTCACTCTAGTAAGTCCACATTCTTGACCAAGGCTGGACTGTATCTATCTAGATACCATTATAAGTACTAAATACCTGGACTCCCATGTGTATAGGTTTTTTTGTTTGTTTGTTTGTTTTTTATGCATTATTTAAGCAGTGCCATCATCTTTTCAAAAACACTGGGTTTTGTGAGCACAGTGACATCATGTGCTTTTTTTCCCCTTCTTTCTTTTTTTGTGCTGTAATTGGCTGGTGTAGGTGGAATGAAATTAACAGCATGAGTCACAACAGGTCCTTCTTTGCCCTGGAGCTAACCAACAGAGAGGAGAGTGTTCAATTCCAGACAGTAAGTCTGCCATTACACCTTCTGTCCCCATCCCCAGGAATATTCTTAATGTCTCCTATTGGCATTAGCAAAATTGGAAAATGCCTTTGTGTTGCCCTTTGTAGTCTTAACTGTGTGTGTGTGTGGGTGTGGGTGGGTGGGTGGGTGGATGGGGTTGTTTGAATATGAGTCATGAACTCACATAGTATTAGCTGAAACTCAATGTAGAAGTATGTGAGCGTATACACGACTGCTTTTATTCTGTTGATACCACAGCTAGCACTGGACTAATTGTGTTGAACAATGAATGTATTTTTCCCTCTTTTTTGTTCAGGAAGACATGGAAACCTCCAAATATGTGTGCCGGATGTGTCTGGCCAGACTCAAGTTTTATAAGATAAACAAGAGTAGCCTGTGAGTTTTTTTGTCTGTCTTTTTAACGTGTCTATCCTAGTTTCTACGTCTTTGTTCTTTCATGCATGTGTCTCTTTAGTGAAGCCTCATTTCTGTCCTTCTTCTCCTCCTCTCTCTTCAGAGAGGAGTGTGACCCCATGCCTTCTGAGGGCTCCCAGAAGTCCCTTCTCACTCTTTCCTTCCCCCGCTTTCCAATGCTCTCTCGTCCCTCTCTGCCTTCTAATAAGGGGTGAGCATCACTATCAGCCACCACCTACAGCATGTCTGTCAAGCAGCTGCCAACACCCATCCCTTCCTGATTGCCCTATCCAATGATGCCACGCAAAACACATTGTACCTGAAAAAAACACTGAGTATAGATTTTTTTTTCCATCCAAGTAAAACTAATGTATATATTTGGCTTATAGCCTTTAATTAGATTCAGTTATTAGGACATCACAGCAGCGGAGGGCACTTGAGTATCAGCTGAAATATGTAAGTAGAATTTAAGCAGAAGTAATCATGTATGTAAAATTAGCACTAAAAGTAAATTTGAATTGTACTCTTGACTTATTCATTTATGTTATTTTCTGACCTAAAGCATAATATAAGTTTTTACGGTTTTTAATTTAGGGCAACTTCTTTTCTCACTGGAGGAAAATGTTGCATGGTTTACTAGAGAGTGATGCAGAAGATTTTAATTTTAATGAGTCATTTTAATAATGTCAGTAATAACCTGAAAGTACTAGTAATAGTACTGGGCTTGATCCTCTTTCTTGACCTGTAGTTGTTTTGTCAACAGCCAAACCCAGCCCACTGTCAACCCAGTCAGACGGAGGTCCTCTACTAGAATATCTTTGGTAATGACCACACACTCAGAACACACTTTTCCTCACTTTAATTCTTACATAGTTGCCAGCTGTATTTCTGGCCCACACTACAGCATATAATGTGTGTTAAAATCATTGTACAGTGACAGTGCGTCACGACACAACTGTATTGAATTCTTCGCTGCTGAATTATATGAGCAGTAACCAATTCCCTTCTGTTGCTGATTTACAGCCAAAGCCTCAGGCTTACATGATGCCCCCTCCCCAAATGCACTACAATGGCCATTTCACAGAGCCTTACTCATCATCACAGGGTAACTGTTGTACAAAAGAAACTTGCAGCTAGGAAATAGAAAATACGTGTCTGAGAACATTAGAAATTGTGTGTTGCACTGTGATGCCCACTCTCAGCTGAATGTAAATATTTGTGATCTCCTCACTCTCACAGACAACCTCTACATGAACAGTCAGAATGGTTATTACTACCACTCCCAGACCAGCCTGGACTGCTCTCCTCTGGAATACAGTGGAGGGCGTTTACGTAACGGCAGCGTCTACAGCGCCCACAGCACCAGCTCCTTGACCAATCCCCAGCATTACCTTCAACCCTCACCTATGTCCTCCAACCCCTCTATCACTAGCGATATCACCAGGCCGGACTATGTCCCCTCACACCGTCACAGCGCTCTCATCCCACCTTCTTACCGGGCCACTCCTGATTATGAGACAGTGATGCGTCAGAAAAATCGAGGAGCAGGAGGGGGGATGGTTTTGTCTCAAGAGCATCGGCAAAGTCACTCCATGAGGAATCTGAACATTGGAAACTCCTATGCCTACAGCAGACCAGACCCTCTAGTTTACAGCCAGCCAGAGATCCGAGGGGAGCATGGTGGAGCAGCTCAACACCATCATTACCCCTTCCATCTGGGATCCAGCTTTCACAGCCCCTCTCCATACCCCTACCCTACAGAGAGGAGACCTGTAGTGGGGGCAGTTAGTGTTCCGGAGCTCACTAATGTCCAGTTACAACAAGCACAGGACTATCCAGCCCCCAATATCATGAGAACACAAGTGTACAGACCACCGCCGCCCTACCCATATGCCCATCCTCGGCCAGCAAACAGCACTCCTGACCTGTCCCGTCACCTGTATGTCAGCAGCAGCAACCCAGACCTGGTCATCATGCGGCGTGTTCATCACTCAGTCCAGACTTTCCAAGAAGACAGTCTCCCTGTTGCGCACTCTTTACAAGAAGTGTCAGAGCCTCTTTTCAGTGGACCTGCACACAGACATCCATACCATGCTCAGAAGCGTAACTCCATTGAGATTGCTGGGTTGACTCACAGTCTTGAAGGAATGAGGATCAAAGAGCGAACTGTGTCTTCTTCAGCAACTGAAACAGCTACCCCACCTCCACTCCTGCATGGTGGTCGCTCTCGGGGCTCCCAGCTCAATGTGTTTTTGGAACGTACCAAGACAGAGGACAGGGGAGACATTAAGGAAGACGTACAGTATGGACACAAAAAGTCCCTTTCAGATGCCACCATGCTGGTACACAGTAGTGGTGAAGAAGAGGAGTTTGAGGATGATAGTGGACGTCACACTCCACTTTCCCAGAATGCAATTGCAGCCGTTGTTCCTGAGCAGCTGCCACAACAGCATCATAGCCTCACATCTCTCTCTTCTCTCATGCCTCAGCAACAGACACCCATAGAGCCCCCGCCTGCATATCCCATAGGCTCCTCTCTGGATCCCTCTATAACAGGCTCAATGACATACAAGGTTCACCCCCTGATGCAGGAGAGTGAGCCTTTATACCTGCTGTCTGAATTACGACAGCCCAGGATCATGCCCTCAGTGTCAGAGGGAGACCTGAGTGGGCAGGCTAAGCTCAAGACAAAAACAGACTTCAAGAAGAGGCCTGTGTCTGATGTGCCTCATGGGAAGAAAACAGTTGAAGGTTTGCCTCCTCCGGTGAGTCCTGTTTCCTATTTCCTCATCGCCTTAGAGTCATCCTATTGATGTGTTTTAACTTCAGCTTTTCTGAGCAAGTATATCTGGCTGTGGCGTTAGCACAGTTTTTTAATACTTCAAAATTTAGAAGTAGAATTGATTTACATTTTGTTTTGTTTTTTTTTTTCAAAATTACCCGTCATGTCTTAGCACTATGGTTTCCACTAAGGATTATTCATAATATAGAATAATGTGCAAACTTAATTAATCTTTTTATCAGTGAAATGTCAAAAAATAGGAAAAAGTCAAAGTTTCCCAGAATCCAAGGAAATTTTCTCAAATAAAGCTCTCCTTAGCCCTTAACAGTTATCAGAGGTCAAATATAATACCTCTCCAAATTTTCTACACAGGTTTGTGTTTAAAGACACGACAGCAAGACTGATGGTGTAGCAGCCAATTAGTTTCAGTGTAATAAGACATCACATATTGCAGCTTTTATTTTTCTGTAGCTGTGTTCAGTTTTTATTTAAGTGAAATCAGCGTGTTCTTTTTTTTCTCAGTTATGTCATGTGTCTGCCTCGATATATCAACATGAGTGTGCCTCGATATATATGCATATAGTAAGATATAGTTTCACTGACTGGGGAGTTGAATGGTGCAAACTGGCTCGCTTTGACACAAAGAATGTAGTTGAACTACTTCAGAAAACCGGATCTGTGACATTGTACTGAAAAGCACAGAGCGAGTCTGCGTTGTTCCTCCCTTCATCTTCCTACTCCCACCTTTGTGAGGCTTACACTTAAATAATCCTCACTTGTTCTCTGTCTCTGCTCTGTTGTCCTACCAGGGCATGAAGAAAGGAGCCAGATCAGAGGTGAAGAAGATGGGCCCTCTGAAGGTGGCCAAGCTCAATGGCCTGTCAGTGTCACGGCAGCCAATGCAGGACGTGGCAAAAGAAGAGCCTGAACAAGCCTCAAATGACGAAAGGGTAGGGCTGTTTTTTTTTTAAACACTGATTTGCTTCTCATTAGGCATATGCAGGTTTGTAAGTAACAAATGTAATGTTTTCATGAAATACCAGATTTTTTACAATGATCTATACTGTACTGTTAATGATGTAATTTAGAAACTTTGCTATGGCCAGGAGTTGTGGTTGTGTTGGCATTAGTAACCTCCTGAAAGCTAAGGCCTTGTTAGAAAGAAGAAATTGTTAGTCAGTGTTTTTCTTCCCAATTTCAACTGTTCAGCTTTGTTAATCTAGATGTTTGTTGCCTTCACGTGCACATTTCAGACCCTAAGCCTTACGGTAGATTCCTCATATAAGAACTGTCATCTCAAAAACATACTTGATTAACAACTTGTTCATTAAGTATTAATAAATGGCAGTTGTTTGTGTTTCCTACTATCACCTATATGAACAGAATTCTACTACAGCAGCTCAAACTTGATTTGAAAAAAAAAAAAGTTAAGTGAGTAAGTTTGTGCAGATTGTCACTCAGGTTTTATGTTCCACAGCCGTCTTTGTAATCCCCACCTGCAACACCACTCCTCTTAGGGCAATCACAAGTGAAAGTAAAGCACAAATAGATCCTTGAAAGTAATTTTGTAATTTATATGTCATGCAAGGTATCACTGCTGATTCAAACCACATATGGAGGAATGATACTCTACATACCATCATATGCTTTTGTACTAGATTAAAGTGATAAGGAAAAGTTGTTTGTGAATGCAGGGACAGCATTGTCATGGTTTGTGTGTTTATGTATGGCAGTGTAAAGTACTGGAGCAGCACATGGAGAGGGGCGAACTGTTAAAGGAGTACGAGAAAATCCCAAAGCGTCCTGGAGGTGAATACACCATCGCCCTGCTGCCAGAGAGTGCAGACAAAAACCGCTTCCATGACGTCCTTCCCTATGACAGCAACCGAGTGGAGCTGGTTCCTACTAAAGAGAACAACACTGGATACATCAACGCATCCCATATTAGAGTAAGTTGTTCAGACACACAACCCTTTGTTAACATTATTTTGTTCTCCATGAGGCTACAAAAAGCACCTACCCATAATTGTTTTGATAACTGACAGTACCTACAACTTCCTCCTCAGTAAAACATGTAAATTAGTTCTCACATGTATTTCCCTTCAATATTAGCATTTGCTATTTGCTTGACAAAACAGGCTGGTATAAATATTTCACCTAAAGTTTGTCTCCTGTCTCATTAGCTAACAGCAGGTGGACAGGAGTGGAGTTACATCGCCTCACAGGGTCCCATGTCAAATACCTGTCAGGACTTCTGGCAGATGGTGTGGGAACAGGGCGTGTCCATCATTGCCATGGTCACTGCTGAAGAGGTGCGTGGATTTCAGATTTACAGCTGCACTTAAATGTCTCCTCACTCCCTGGACTGACATTTCTGTCATTCACTTCCTCCAGGAGGGTGGCCGAGAAAAAAGCTTCCGTTACTGGCCCCGACTTGGCTCACGACACAACACAGTGACGTACGGCCGCTTCAAAATCACAACACGGTTCCGCACCGAGTCCGGCTGCTACGCCACCACAGGGCTAAAGATCAAACACCTCCTGACGGGACAAGAGAGGACCGTCTGGCACCTGCAGTACACAGACTGGCCTGACCACGGCTGTCCTGAGGACTTCAAAGGCTTCATCAGTGAGTGGAAACAGCATCAGTATATCCTTTAATGGTCATCCGCCTGGAAAACTGAAAACATGACTGACCATATGGAATGAGTCATGGTGCGATTATACTAATACTTTACGTAAGAAGTAAAGACGCAGTTTTTGATTATTCTTATCTTTTTCCAGCTTACTTGGAGGAGATCCAGTCTGTGAGGAGACACACAAACAGCATCAGTGACCCAAAGAACACCAACCTACCTGTGCTGGTCCACTGCAGTGCTGGAGTGGGACGGAGTGGTGTGGTCATCTTGTCTGAGATCATGATAGCCTGTCTAGAACACAATGAGGTATGTTTCTCTCTTTATTAAAAGTATTAACAGAAAAGCGGTGTAGTACTACGTATTTCAGGTTACAACCACAAGCTCATGTCAGTGACGTTATAGTAATGTACTGAAAAACAAATTCACCATGGCAACGACTACATAACATAAATATCATTTGTCTTTAAAACACAAAGAAAGAGCTGAGGTGGAGTGGAGAAAAGGGTCAGTGCTAAATTCAGCTGATCATTCTTTAGTTTGCCAACTTGCATTTCCTTAATGGATGAGAAATTGCTGGGATCCTGCTGGATGTTACATAAAACATTTGAATATATTTCTCCAGTAGTAACCTGATGGGGACAAAGTGCAGACAGCAAGGTGTGAAAATAAATATGAAATGTAGGTTTATTTATACCAGTAGTATTGTAACCTCATTGTCTGACTCAGTCACTGATTTTAGGGATTTGCAGTTTAAACGCGTAGAAAACACGTTTATGTTAAAACTGACACCACAGTTATTAAGACTTCAGTTTTAGGTTTAAAACTCAACAGCATTTACTACATCGACTATTTTAACATATAGTACATTTGAACAGAGTAAATTATCTCCTTAACAGCAATCTCTGTTTCTGGAACTGAACCTGAAGATTTTGAGTTTTCACAAATCTATTCCGTGTTTCTTGGTTACCTTGCCATGTCTGTGGTTTTAGATAGTGCTGCTCTCTCTCACACTTAACTTCTGTTTCAGTCACTAGATGTCCCAGAGATCCTCAAGAATCTGCGTACCCAGAGGATGTTGATGGTTCAGACTTTGTCGCAGTACACCTTCATCTACAAGGTCCTCATCCAGTACCTCCGCAACTCCAGACTGATCTGAGCACAGACATATTTCCAGCCCGTCTTCATCCTGCCCAACATGCACTGTCTCCCCAGATGACAGATGACTGCAGGGTGGAATTAACTTCAGGTTTATGCAAAACTGCACCACGATGATGTAGATGTACAATCAGCCTAAACATAGTGGTTGGTATGATCCTGCTGTTTTATTAATCAGACCGAAGGAAAAATATATAGTTACAGACACAATGTTATATGAAGGGAAATATAACTTATGACCTGCCTCAAAACAGTATTATATATTATTTTTACATACATTATTGCTTCATAAAGCTCAGCACTTTCACAGTACTTTGCTGTACATAATGAACCAACATTAAGCTGCGTTAAGAGAAAAGTCTTGATTGAGTTTCATTTACCTAAGGAAGGCTTTTAGAAGTTTTGGATTGCTGTTATAATGAAGAATTTGTTGTAGTAATAAATTGAAACAAAAGCTCAGAAATAGTTTATTTTGAAGGTTTGATAATGAAGGTGAGCAAGCAGGGGGCTCGTCTCTTTATCTTAACGCAAATGTACAGATTTAGATTCATCTTAAAGATCCTAATGTACTATGAACACAGTGATTCGGGTCCACAACTAAGTATGGGCAATATTCATGTTTTGAAAAGTCACTTAAGAATTACTTGATCTACATCTAAAATAGTACAATTTTACTATCTTTTTTTAAAAAAATCCTTAGTACCTGCCAAACATCTGCTGTTTGTAAAACACTGGATTGATGGGAATAAGAAATAAAAGGAGAAATCTGTACTTGACAAGAATCATAGTAGGTTTTTGGAGCTTAGTGTAAAACTGGAAAAAAAATTTGTACTCCTATTTTTGATTACTTTATATACCACAAGAACTGTTAAGATTTTGAATTAAGAGTATTAATTTTGAGCAGGAACAATAGACGTATAAAATTAATTTTGTCAAGACAAAGTGCCTAAAAGGTATACCCTTCAAAAGGTTCTATGTTTTTGCATAATATTAATATTTTCTGATTACTACTTGTTTAATTTTGTTATAATGATCCTAATCGCTGCAAAGATTAAAAAATAGTCCCAAACAGTAATATTCATATTTTTAGTTGCAATCCCTGACATTTATAGAAATTAAGCCTTTGTCTCAACATAAATCAACACAAACAGAAAGTATTAGACAGCAATTTCATCACTGCTGCTCCTGCGGTGCTCCGAACTGGTGTGAAGCAAGTTTGAGGGACTAGTTTTAGTATTCAGTGCACTGTAGAAAGTTTTTCAAGACCAGTTATGAAATAAATGTGTGCAGAATCTATTCTTACATGCACAGCAAAGCATTAAACAAGTTGATTATTTGCTTAATCGTTTTAATTTGATGAACTGCATATTAGATAAATTAAATTATGACGGGGCCAAAGTGGAGATCATTTTTCTTACCCTAATGTTTTTGGTGTCAAAGATGCAGTGATCTTAATTTAACAGTCAAAAAATACATCTCAACTCATCAAGATGTATTTTAACTTTTACAGACCCATATTTGTTTCTTTTTTGTTTTCTTTTTTTTTGGTTTTAAGATACTGATTGAGTCTTAGTGTGGAGACTGAAAAGGTATAACTGTTTTGTCCATGTACAGGTGTGTTGTTCATAATGTACACAATGTAAGATTCAGCTTTACTCAGTATTGGTTGTATACACTATGTATAAACTGTATCTATGACACAAAATATGGGATACCATTGGAAAAAAAATGTGTAGAAATTTGTTTCAGCCAAGAATAAATATTTGGAAGAAAATTATCCTGACCACCTGCTGTGTATTTTCAATTTACATCAATCCATTATGCCCCCTTGTGGTAAATTAATATCTGTAAGTTATACTCTTAAATATAAAATGTAGTTTGCATTAAAGAGGGAAATCTTTAAATAAAAATTTAGAAATGAAAGAGTAAGTCTTGAGTACTGATACTAAATCATTTAAGAATTTATAGTAAAATAAAATCCTGGACAGAGAAGATCAGATAGTGGGAACTGCAGTTTAATTTATAAGTTAAATCTGCCTGTGTTTTAGTCCAATCTTATATTTTCCTCAGCTTGTTCACCAAGAGGTACCAGCGGTTTCAGTCATCAGTGCACAAACACCTTTTCAGCTGCCTGTCTACGTTTACCTTGATCTAAAAATGTTCCTACATCTAATACTCAAATTGCAAAAGTCCTAAAGAAACCTATTGATTTTTAGTGCAGTACATTACATACACAAAACCTGATTAGAATACGTAGTGTGGATTTGGGGCAGTGCTGTTGTGTGATGGCCCATTGCATGTTAAAATCATTTGTTCTTGTCGGCTTCTCATCCAACAAAAGGCCTGATATTTTCACGTAAACTATGAACTTTAAACAAAAGCCATAATAAGAATAATAATAAAAACAGCAGAACTTTTAAAAACAGCTTATAAATCATCTCAATGAAAATTTCTCATTGAATACTTCCAATATGACATCAGAAAGTGTTTTCCTCACCCATAGTTCACATGAAACACTATCTGGATCACACAAGAAAAAAACAAAACAAAACAAAAAAAAACAGAAATTAATACTGGTACCGTCCTCTCTTCCCTCCATGTCCTCCATGATTTCCATGTCCACTATGTCCACCTTGGTTCCATGTGCCTCCTCTCCAGCCACCTCCTCCACCTCCTCCTCCTCCTCGCCCCCAGCTGCCTCCTCCTCCTCCTCTTCCTCTTCCTCCACCACCACGTCCTCCCCAGCCACCACCTCCATCTTGTCTTTTCTGCCAGGGTGGCATCTCAGGAGGCGGGGCTTCTATCTCAGAGGGGCGTCCTCCTCGGTCGGGCACTCTCCCCATCAGGATCTGTGAATAAAAGACGAGAAGATCTTCATGAATAAACAATCAAATTAAGGGTCTTCACTGGGAAAGGGAAAGTTCTCCTGTACCTTGTTGACAGCACAAGTAGTCTTCTCCCTGCTGGCGCCACTGCTGGTCTTCACCACATTACAGATATCTTCTCTGGCAGCTAGCAGATCAGCCATGTCCACCGTTGACTGTGGCCTCAGAGAGTGTCTCTTAGGCTGGTAGGCCCTCGCCATGCTGTCCACCTTCATCTAACAAACAACATGCACACATAAGGTCACCTTCTGCTGAAAGGAACCGCCGCACACATTAGAACTTTTAAGAAGCACAGATGATCCAAAATCCTGCTGTTATGTGAGAGCATTGCTCCAAACAGAATCAGCATCCCCGTGATTATTCACATCTGCCACTTTAGATTCCTCTGTCACAGAGAAACAAGACAAAACGTTTCAGTGTCAGGTAAACATGCCTTGGCTCTGTCTGACCACCCGAATGACTGAACTGTGACATCGAGCCGCTTGATCAGCATCCTACGCCGACACTCGTACTCCGAGGACAGAACTCGGTTGATGTTGTGCAACTTCTCCTGCAGAGACAAAATGAAATGCACCACCATATATACAAAACTGATATATTAGATGTTAAAGATGCTTATTTCACAGATATGTTTACTTACCCACTGCTCATTACTGAGAGATTTCTTTAACACTGGGTTTCCAACTGAGCCATTTGGAAGATCTATAAGTACTTTATCAACCTATTCAAGAAATGGGGGGAGGATAGGAAATGATCATTAATTAGAATCAGCAAATACATGCCCTAAGTTTGTTATCCTGCACTGTTTCAATAACTGATGACATCAGGATGCTTTTACTTTATTCTGTTAAAATTAGGACTAAATGCACAAATCAATGAAAACTGCCTAAATCAATGAAGCTGTCTATGCTCAAACTGTAGGTGCAAATCAATGCCTGACTGTAGTTCCAAAAAAAAAATTGTTTTCAGTTTATATGGTGCAGATCACTGCTGATTGCACACACAGGAACAAAACCAGAGAACCGCTCAAGAAGCCGTCACAATGAGGGGGTAGCCATGGGTTCTTGCAGTCTCACAGGCTAAATTAACAATATATAGTCCCACCTTGTTTTGTACTTGGGAGAAGACTCCTGCTGCGTCCTGTGCTCTGGGCTCGGGCAGGTTCAGTGTTTCACAGATTGCCTGGAGCTGCTGATACACTGGACTCTTCTGTTGTTGTTTATCAGAAACCTGTCTGCTCCTCACAATCTGAGCCGCCTGAAGCTCTGAGCTTAGAAACACTTAAAAAAAACAAAAAAACCCATCAGATTCCTACATTACTTCCTGAACACGCAGTGTGTAGCTGGACTGGAATAAAAAGACTGAATACATACAGACAAACTTGAGATGATCGTTTGCACTTCGGACACTGCCCTTGAGAATCCCTGAAACAGCTTCCTCATAAGGACAGTGCAGCTCCTTCAGCAAAGCACTCATCTCCAGCTGCAGGCTGTCCATGTCGTCTGGAGGGAAGACAGAGAAAACGGCTTGACTGAAAGATGCAACTTTGCTTTCAGTTTTACATTCAGTGTGTTGCTCCCGTTTCATCAAAGAGCAGACATATCTGTGCAAACACCAAAGCTCCTCTCACACCTTCTCCCGTTCTCCTGAGTTTTGTGGTTGGACCATCATGGACTTATGAACATATACAAACTGCGTTTAGTTTAACAAAACTGTTCACTAGTGCGGCAACACCACCAATCTTTAATAATGTGTGAAATACAACAAAAAGAAAACTGACCCCAGGCACAGAGGACACTGGCAGAGAGAGGCAGAGAATAACCAGGCAGCTTACACTCAGTGGTGAAAAGAATATTTTAGTCATATGGGATGTTCTTCAGCAGCATGTAACACAATCTGTGTCATTTTAAAGGAGACGTTCAGGTCTGTCCTGGAGTTTAACATGCTCTTAAAATAATTCTCATTCTGTGGTGATGTCAAAATATTCACATAACGATGATGCGTCCACTGAATAAATCATGACTCACTGATCTCCCCTACGTGAAAGTACATAATCCTGTGTTATTACTAAAAAGTATCGGTATTGGTGATATTAGTCCTGTATTTACTTGGTATCGGATCGATACCAACCTTTGCAGTATCGCGCAGCTCTAGTTCTGAGAACCGGAATCAGACGCGGATGGATGTGGCTCACCTGGACCGGAGGCGATGCTCTCCTCCAGGCCACACAGCGGCTTCAGCCTGGATACCAACCACCGGCACAGCCCCACGTACTCCTGCGAGGACAGGCCTCCCTGCGCGGCTCGGAGCAGCGCCTTGTCCTCCAGCAATGGGCCACTGTAGCTGCCAACAGTTAATGAGCAGTCAGACATACGAGCATCAAAGTCATCCAGGAGTCAGAGAGCAGAGACTTTGCCACCAACTAACCGCCCCCCAGTGTCTTTATTCAGGCGGACCTCACGGTGGACACGGCATGCTAACAGACAACTAGCTTACCCGAGCTGCTCTAACGAGTCCAGAATGTCACACTCCATCGCTCCAACCCAGTGTTTGCCTTCACGTCTGTTTATCTGATTAAAACACGAAAGCGTTTCAACTATTACATTTCAAACAGACACTCTTTCTACAGCCATTCATCTCTGCATCGCTAACGTCGTCTTGGTGTGCCGTCAGTGAGCCGACGAGAAACGTGCGATTTTAAAAAATGAAGTTCCGGATTCGTTGGTTCCGCTGCAGCGTAAAGTGTATTAGAGTAGAAACTACTAAGACCGGAACATGTAAAAGTCAGGCCGTGTGTCAAAACTTCACAGTAAGATATTTTTAAATATCAAAGGTACATCCTGAAGAGACTGTTTTTGTCAATTAGTGTAAAATTACCAGTGTTTTAAAAGGAATATAGACAACAAAGAAAATGACAAGGATACAGGGGATAGGGTTAAATGGAGGCAGATGATTCGCTGTGGCGACCCCTGAAGGGAGCAGCCGAAAGGAGAAGAAGAAGAAGAAGAAGAAGAAGATATATCACATAAGGGTACACATACAAGCTTCTACAGTAATATCCTTACATAATGTGTAAAATTCAAACTTTTACTGAAGTAAACAAGGTTGTTTTTAATCCTTTAGAGGATGCATATGATATTATGAAACAAAAAAAAGGAAGGAGGTTTTGGATATTTCTCAACAAGATATTTCTTGCAATACCACATAAATAAAGCTAAAAAAGCTTAATAAAAGTTCTGTGGCTTTCTCACATATTTGTATACGTCAAAATAAGTGTTGTATGCAAAAGGGTTTTTGTTCTTGCTGTAATTTTAATATGTTCAATTTAGCAGTCCTGACTAGCATCACTAGTATGTCTGTCTCAAAAGTAGCTATAGAAGCTACTATTATTAGCTAAACTTCAAGCATTTACAAAAGAGGAAGGAAGGTTTTTTTAAAACCTTCTCACAGTCACACTAGACTGGAGGTTTGTCTCCATTACACAGTGCTCGTTTTACACCTGAGAGCTGCCAAGTACATAAACTGCATCTGCTTGTGCTGCAACGTTTAACCTCCACTAAACACGAGGATGTAAATACAAATAAAACACAATGACGTCTAACACAGCAAAAGATTAAAACTCACCATTTTATTATGATAATGTTATTTGATATGTCAAATTACAAGTGTATGATGTAACATAAAAACAGTTACAAACATATGTATGCATATTTACATTATATATTTATGAAAAGTAACAAGCTACATCTGTATAAAGAAAATACAACTATGACATGAGTTATTGGGACTATAAATTTTACATCATATACTTGGTATTCTCGAACCATGAAATACCTAGATGTGTAGAAACCAATAGTACCAGAACAAGAGATGTTAAATTGTAAGATGGAAACTAGGATGGACGTGAGGCACTTTTTTGAGGTTGTCAGGATGTGAAAGCCTATGGCACTAAGAAAAAAAAAAAAAAAAAAAAAAAAAGATGCACAGGAAAGAAATATGCACAAAGAGAGAGTGAAAAAAGAAACAAAGAAAACAGGCAGTGTTTACAGAATAGTTAAGAGTAGTACCATTTATACTGCAAGTTTCAAAACACAAATGTCTTCCACTATTTAGAACTAATCACATAAATGTTACATCAAGCGCTGTAAGATGAAAAAAAAACAAAAACAAAAACAAAAACAAAAAAAAAACAAACAAAAAAAAAACTTACATATAGTATCATCAGTGCACCAAAGCATCGGAGAATTGAAACATAACCACTCAACTGCTGTGAAAAGTAACCATTTTAAAACAATACACTGAAGAGAAACAGGTTTATATAGCTTTTTTTCTTTTTTAATCTACACAATGTCAAGAATGTACACTTGTATGCATTCCCAAAGATATGCACAATTTCCAAGATTGAAAGAGGATAAAAGACTAGCAGCAAAGTGGTTAAAACTGAAGTATTATATAATGCAGGTCAAAAAAATATATATATATATATTAAAGCGGACAGACACATGTTGCATATATAATACAGTACATGACAGGAAGTTGCACTGTGCTGGTTAATGCAGAATGAGAAGTGTTATATCAGCATTCTCTACACTTTGTATAAATGCACATCCTACATTTTGCTTCTCAGCCAGCAAGTTTTAATCAGGTTCATCAAACCTTGGTTCAGCTTGCAATAATGCAGGGCAATCCAATTACAATGGGAGAATATGACAACCAACCAAACATTTGGTTACACACCAACCCCGCACGCACACGACTACCATGCTGCAAACCAACACACATACAGTACACACACACACACACACACTCACTTGTGGGTACACAAGAACGCCCATATAAAGACTCTCGTGCACCCACACACATGCACAAGTGTCCACTTCAGCACACGGAGCAGTCAAACATTTAAAAATTCATGGTTATATGCTGTTGGAGAACTAGGGTTTAACAGTCGTTCATAGCTGATTTTCTCTGTCAATACAATAAAATTAGTGATTGTATCTAGCAGGTTTATATATATATACATATATATATATATATATATATATGCATACATATACATATATACACACATACATATATATATATTTTTTTATATATATCAAACTTTTGAAGCAAGTGGACTGCCACTACTGTACCGTATTTGCACTATCCTTCCCTCTACCGTACAAAACTAGACAATCTCTATTAGAAGCTCAATAGTCATATCCATCACAGACGCCCTCTACTTTTCAATGTGAAATAATACTAAAAGGTGACCTATGTACATAATGCTGTCAATTGAAGCTACAGTATATGTTGACAGCAACGATAAATACAGCTCTATCTTTAAAATTCAAAGACAAAAAAGGCTGGGATTATTATCAGTACTTAAATATAGTGTTAAGTATTTACATGTGTTTGGAGTTTGGTACCAGGAGTTGGTCATTTACCTATTTAGCGTTAAAGTGTCCTGTCCCATCACTGACTCAGCCTGCACAGAGGTCAATGTGTTTCCCACATTGCAAAGTTTGCATAGAAAAGAAAGGGAGCGTTGGTTGGAGTGGAATTAGGAAAATAAATATTTCTACTGTGAATTTGTGGTTATGTCCTGGTTACAATGCCACTATGTTTTTTTGTTCTTGTTTTGTTTTTTTTTTTACCTGGGGTGACAGGAGGTGATAAGAGATGCATGTCTGCTAGCACATGGACATTGTACCAATCTGCTATTTAACACTGAGGTGTATCACGATTAGCACTAATTCAATTCAGTTCAATTCAGTTAGTGCAGCCAGACATCTGAACTGAACAGTTGAAGTGTTCAGAAGAGTTCGAGTCCTCAACAGTTTTGTGAGTGTTTGTGAAGGAGAAGTGGGTTTCAAACATGGCTCGACACAGCGTTACAGTCTGCCTTACCCCCAAAGGATCTTAAAGTAGTCACCTGACATTTTGGGAATCATGCTTTGCACCGAGAGTTACAAGAAATGATCAATAGCACTCTTCTGTTGAAGCCAGTAGCTAGTTAGCTTAGCTTAAGACTGGAAAAAGAGGGAGACAACTATGGTCTGTTCAATAAAAAAATCACAATTATAATTTGAATCAAATAAAATACATTCAGTAGTGAGCATTTAGAGGTGATCCAGTTACTCGTGCTGTGTAGCCAGGTCCACTTCTTATGCTAAGCTATGCTATCCAGTTTTTGGGAAACAGGACGCTGGACTGTACTGTTAAAGAGTCCAAGTGTTAATCACGTAGTCAGGGGTGACGTTACATGACATCGTATCACCAGTGCATATGTTGACCTATGCACACACATGCGCGCGTGCACGCACACACACACACACATCAGTATGTCGTTTTTGTTGTTTGTTTCTGTTCTGTTTTGAATCACTAAGGTATTGGGCATTCCCAAAACACTCTATTCATTCATTCAAGTCCTGTTAAACAAACACATATGGAAGGAGTGGACAAACTTACAAAGAACAGCGTGGTACTCAATTTACACAAGATATGGCGGATGAAAGCTAAAGAAAAATGAATTCATGTGACAAACATAGGAGAAGGTGCTGCAACCAAAGCTTGGAGAGCAGTGCTTTCAGAAGGGCTTTCCCCCAAAAATCTAACTGGATGTTAAATATAGTAAAATTTATGTACAGACTAATTCCAAAATGTGAGGGTTCCACAAATCAAAGAATAGCCTAATTTAAGTGCCTCATCATTTAACCAAGGAGCACTGTAACCCCTTTAATCACCAAAACAAAACTTGCTGGTTGAGCAACATTTCAGCCTTCGTTTCAAAAGTAATTATAAAACGAGCAGGAAAATAACAATGAAGGAACAAAACCACCAACTTCACTACAGCAGTAAATAACTGGACTAAAACTGGGATTCACTGGGGTAAAATGAAATTGTCATGTATCCGTTCCAATTTAAATGGTTCAGGAGGCTCTATGCTATTTTTGTGATGTGGAAAAACTATTCTGGGGAACTCGGAATGGTAAAGTTATTACCATTTTTTTCCCCTTCTACTCATGGGATCGATCCCCTTACTTTGGAATGCAATCAATGGTCTAAATCACCTCGAGAAAGCAAGGTAATCAGTTTAACATCTTCTAATTGAATGTTCACCTTCAAAAACAAGCTGTTTCTTTGTGTTTGTCGATGGAAAGGAAAACAAGGAATCCAATTGGTAATACATCCACCACAGAGACGTCTTTCAATTGTTAAAATTACACTAAATATGGTGGTTAATGCACCACAAAAATTTGAGAGGGGTACCTTTACTCGGATGGGAAAATACCATTTATAGTGCACTGTTCTCTGCCTAGTAATTACACTGTCAGCAAATGCTTAAGCCATGAAGGAAAGGCCACTGTTACCCAACTGTAAATTCACAAAAAAGCAAGAACATATCCCTTTTAGCATACTCAAACAGCAACTATTTTTCTGAACTCAGTATAGTTTTTTTTCCTTTTTGTCATTAAGTTGTCATTCTCTGTACAAAAGACAATTTTCCTTCATAAAGTTACACATTACTTGTAGTAGAGTTCTGACATTTGTGGCCTGGCTTTGTCAATGCATGAGTGTGAATATGAGCGAGGGGGGTGCATGTTTATGTGTGTTTGTTTATGTATGTGTGTGTGTGTGTGTGTGTATACAGGTGTGTTTAGTAACATCTCCAAGTCTGTTAATCTTGATGTGTCCTCCTCCTCTTCTCCTCAGATTAAGCTCCAGAACTTAGCTTAATGCTCACAGACCCCACAAAGCATATGGTTTGTCCTCCACTGCTGCTTGTCAGCGACAAACACAAACTGAAACTCCAAAAGCCCTCAGAGCTGGGGATCAACAACATATCACCCCGTCTGAGAGGGGAATGAAAAAAGGATGCCGGCTTTTAATTTTCCGCTTTTATCCACTTCCTGTGTTAGCTAGCTTTGAGGGTGTCCCAGAGTCTGGCATCGGGTCACCCCGCGGCCTTGTGCTTGCCCCCGCAGCAGCGACAGGCCTCGCCACAGTGGTGGCAGGCTCGCAGAGGCAGGTAGCAGCACATGCAGGGCGCGATGAAGGAGAGCGCCACCAGGGCCAACCAGCGAAGACAGAACTGTTCGTCAGACGTGTCACACGAGCATGGGTCAGAGAAATCGCCCTCGGAGTCGGACATGCAGTGGTACAGCATGCTCTCGGCACACAGCATGCAGCTGACTTTGTAGATGCACTGCTTGATTGGGTCGGGGGCGTCTTGGCACTGCCCCCGCCAGTTGTCTTCATGGTTGAACATCTCCCGACAGTAGATGCAGCGTGAACGCTCGCCATCCTCTCGTCGCCGTCGACCCTTCTTTGACTTCAGCAGGGGCGAGGGCTGAGTCTTAATGGCAGTGTCCTTGCCCAGATTCGGCCCAATATCTGGGACAGAGTGGGAGTCATCGGGGAAGAGGTACTCACACTTCTTACTGTCCAGTTTGTGGAAGGTGGTATGAAAGTCCAAGTGCTCGCGGTCGGCCTCCCGTCTACACACAACAGGGTGGCGGTAGTCCTCGTAGCCACGGATGAGCACGTCTTTCCTTGGGTTGATGCGAACAATCTCCTCTTCGTCCACATGAAACCTGACATGACGCGCCGGCTTAATGGAGACCTTCAAGGGAGGAGAAACTGAATTAGTTGGATTACTCATAAAGTAAACAAAAAGAAAAGAAATACATAAAAAATACTTTGTAAAAATATGGTCTCACAATCTTATATTGTGCACATTTGAATACTAGATGCCATTTTGAAGAAACAAAATTCTGATTATGAAGATGTGACATGATAGGCTGTGTGGAGGAGAGGCACACCTGTGGAGGCAGGTAGCGGCGGTTGCTGGGGGGGAATTCATCGAAGGGCTGGGCACGGACATAGCAGCCCCTGAATGGCTCGGTGGAGACAACGTTGTTCAGGGGAGAGAAGGTCTCTTTCATCGGGGAACAGATGGATGGAGGCTCGTCACACACCTGCAAAAATACAAAGAAAATAAATCTATAATAATAATAATAAATCTCGATTACTTGACACAAATTACATTTAAGAATACATGGGATATTTGGATGAGAGATAAAAGCACCTACAATCAAGTATAAGATGCAGCCTTTCTCATATCCAACATAAAACTACAAAAAAAATTAACTGTCAATTCAATTTTCATCACCACCAGTTTTGACTCAGCGTATGTGGGCTGTCTTCCACTTGTAACCACCAGGGGGCATGCTATGCCTATTCATGCTCCAAATGACTGTGGAGTGTGGTGATGACTCAAGGCCCTTCTGTTAAGAACTATGAGTTCCCATCAGCCTTGCATGTGTTCCCTCAAACATTTTAACTGATGCAAAATATACAAACACAGGTCTAAAAATAAGGCATTCGACACATGGAAAAGCCAAATGTGAGTGAGCAGAGAGTGCACATTCCTTCGACCTCCCGCCAAGCAATCTCATCATTTATGAAGAGAGAAGCTCTCTGTTGACATCAATCAGGATGAGGTGTGTATAAATAACATCTTGTGAATGGCACAGACGGCAAGAAATACGGCAAAAATATTTCTTCACGTACACAGAGATACAATAAACAGTTCCAACAAATAATCCAATACTTCAGCACTCAGGGCAACAAAATCAAAAGTGATGGCTATCTCATGATTCATGCGTGCAGAGGTGATGAGAGATGGGGGAGGATAGTCTGTTATTACATCAAAAGCCTTGTAATGATATTTTATGCCCAGTATTATTTTAGTTCAGTGGTGTATTGAGTGTATAGAGTGTATTGTATTCCAGCTTGTTCACACACCAAAAACCACATCACATACAGAAATTCTGAGAATAAGCAACATTACAGTTGATTAAATTCAAAACATAAAACTAAAGTTGAGCTGTTTCACTTAATATCGTCCTTTTAGATAAACTACAAATGAATAATCAGCAAAATAAGGGTTTTTGAGGTTATTCTTCTCTTTAAGTCTCACTCAGAAATACACAAACATGGATGGACACCCACTGAGGTATCCTCACACACACAAGTTCCATCTAACTACATTCAAACCTCATGCACACGTTAGCTGCTCCTCTTTCCCACACACACACACACACACACACACACACACCCCGACCTCATCAAGGCAGGGTTAGTCCTCCTCTCTTCTCCTTCTCCCACCCTCTCCCTCTCTCTGCTCTGCATGTGGAGGAGGCTGCTGGCTCTGGTTAGTCAGTGCTGTGTAAAGTAGCCCACGCCAGTGCTTTAACGCACAGCGGAAATCTGGTTTGCTCCCAGCTGCTGCTACAGTAATTACTGTCCTGTGGTTGCTAAGAGATGCTTCCTTTGACTTTTTTTTTTCCCTCTTTCTCTTCTTTTTTCCCTCTCCCTTCTCTGCCCCCCACCCCGCCCCTTCCAGACAGCTAACACATGGTGTGTGTATGTGTGTGACTTTGCTTCTTCTTTGCCTCCAAACATACCAAGTGGTGTAACACACATCCACAGCGTCTGCAGGGGAATGTGAGGAATAGAAGACAGAGAGGGAGCGAAGAGAAAGAACAGAACAGGAAAAAATGAGTTTGTGTTGTGTGTCCATGTGTGTGTGGCTGTGTGTGAGACGGAGAGAAAGAGAGAACGAGTGCGAGAGGCCAAAGAGTCTGCCGAGGGAATGTCATAAACTAGCTCCAGCTGGAGAAATGCAGCTCAGAACTTAAAAAGCCAGATGACAGCTGTGTGTGTATGTGGGAGAAAGAGAGAAAGGAGCGAGGAGTAGTGAGGAGGTGGTGGTGGTGGAGGGGGTGAAATGGGAAACAGACTTGGGCTTCCTTTTAAAGCGCTTGCCTAAGCCCCACCATTCAAAGGCATGCGTGGGGGCCAATCTGGAGCTGATCTAACCCTAGAGATGTGGCTGGGTGAGGGAGGGAGGAGAGGAGAGGAGGTGAGGTGAGCGATGGAGGCGGTGGGAGCCTGGAGCAAGCTGGCTCCCTAGGGCAACCTGCCTCCCATCAGCATCAGAGCTCCATGCACTTTTGCCCTCAAAGCCATAGGGGCTCAGGACAGGGAAGACTGGGGTCGGCACACAGAGTGGAAAACTATTAAACCTACCAGTTCTCTGCACTGGAGAGCATAAAGAACTGAGAAAAAGAGGGTTGATACTCTAGAAATAAGCCTGTGCTTAAGGGAAGCGAATCATGAGTGTCATTTATCTCTGGGTCTTGCTGACTTAAAAACAAAGAAGTATAGCCAAGTTACAGGCTGCTCTCCACATATTTCCTAAAGTAATGGGAAATACGCTTATTCCCTTGATTGCCAAGAGTTAGATGAGAACATCAATAGCACTCTTATGCACAGCCAGCAGCCTACTAGCTTAGCTTAGCACAAAGACTGAAAACAGCGAAAGCAAGCAGACTGGCTCTGTGCAAAGGTAAGAATAACCATCTACATTTACTGGCCACTAATTAATAAGTATATATTATTCGTTTAATCCACTCATCAGCTCAAATGTAAAAATGACAATCTGTGGTTTTATATGTGTGGCCCTGTGATGGACTGGTGACCTATCCAGGGTGTACCCCTGCCTTTCACCCGAGAGAGAGCTGGGATAGGCTCCAGCAGATCCCTGTGACCCTGGCTTTCAGGAAAAAGCGGGTATAGAAGATGGATGGATGGATGGTTTTATATGGGGTTATATGCTGGACTATTTCTTAGCAGAGACTAAAGGAACTCACTACATCTGGCCAAGGAAAAGTCTGGCACTCAACCCCCAATAAAAAAAATACAGTTTTTTTTTGTAGACTTTGCTTTGAAATTTCAGATTAAAATAATGACATTGTGATATTTAGTGAACTACTGAAGGTGCTAGTACTCTGATTTTACTAGTGGACAGAGTCAGGCTAGCTGTTGTCTTGTGTGCAAAGTTAAGCTTAACATACATTTGAGACTTGTATTAATCTTCTTAACCAACTCTGAACAACATAACTAATGAGCAGAGTGTTGTGCTATTCCTTTAAATTTTCTTCATTCATGGCTGCAAGGTGCTTTATGGAGGGCAATAAAGCCACACTAGTCTGAAGGTTTCTGCTCTTGGAGTGAGGCTCAAAAAGTAAACTGACCAATGAAAGCTCCGTGTACTAAACTGATAAGAAAAAACTTCCTGCCTGTGCTAAATTAGATGTGCGATGTTTTCCTGTGGCATTACAAAAAAAAAGTAAATAAAACAACAGCATAAATTGTGGCAGTGGGTCATCACAGCAACCAGGTTTTTTTGGGGTTTTTTTGTGTGGTGGGGGGGTGATTAGATTAAAATATTTTGCATGCACATGTATTGTGTGTGTGTGTGTGTGTGTGTGTGTGTGTGTGTGTGTGTGTGTGTGTGTGTGTGTGTGTGTGCGCGTTTCTGAGTGAGCGGAAGAATGTGGTAAGCTTGTGAAGGGCATACAAGTGGGTGCTGAGCCTCAGTGGGCAGGATGTGGGTGGAGAAGACCATCTAGAAGGCATGCACGTTGACACACACACACACACACACACACACACACACACACACACACACGCACGCACACACACACGCACAGACAAGGCTATACTCACAAATTCTCTCACACACACACGCGCGCACACACATGCGCGCACACAAACACACAAACACACACACACACAACACTACAAGACTATCATGAATTCCAGATAAATTTAAGACCTAGAGATTTTTCCAGAGATGCCTTGTTAAAAGCAAAACAAGACTTGATGCTGGCCTCCATGCCTCCCACAAGGTCACAACTACTCTGGATAGATTTGCTGTTTCTAAAGTGAACCATCACTGGTGCAAACTAAACACCCAAGTGTTGGAATCACTATGTATTTTTTATACACCATACGCCTGCATATGCTTTTAGAGACCATATTTTCTCAGGTACAAACCATGGAGCTCAAAGCAACACAGTCACTGTCACACTGTTTTGTGTGGTGGTATTTGCTAGTTTCTCTGGCTGCAGTACTTGCCACTGGTTCACTTCTCTTTCTCAGTAGCCCAGGTCTCCGACCGCAACATTCGGATGCCAAATCACCATGGTGACACCCTCGGTGGCTCACTCAGTGAACCTTGTGAACACCCCCTTCTGCCCCCCTCCCTCACCCTCCCCCCAGCTGCCTAGCAACAGTGGTGCCATTGGATTTCCTGTATGTTCAGGCTGATTCCTTAAAGAGGAACTTCACCACAGGAACAGGAATGCAGATCTCCCTCCTTCACCGCTCCTCTTCGTCCACGTCATCCACAAATATGAGGCAGGTCAAAGGTGGTGACGAGTGTCTGGCATGTGCATCAATTATGTAGCTAATTTTAAGTCACAGGAGGTACAATATGATGTCAAAAAGAAGACTGCAAGGACGGCTCATTGAACTGCTTATTCAATAGAGACTGGAGAAGATAGACACACTACGCAATGCAATGCACCAGCTGAACAACTTGTTGAGCGTACTGTCGTAGCCGTTTGCTTCCTGACTCAGGTCTGTGGTATGTTTTGAAATTGTACCTCTGTCTACAATGTTAAGTGCAGTGTGAAAAATGACCTGAGTTAAATCAACAACTCTGACAGTGTCAACAGTAAGTAAAGCTGCGTTACAATGTGCAGAGGTGTCCGTGTTTCTTGTCCCTCCTGTTTAAGTGTGCATTACAAGAACTAGCCTTCCTCACACTGATGTGTCTTTTCACCTACTTTGCAATCAGTAAGCATAGCAGGTGACTGACATTCCTGTAACAGGCCTGATATCTAAAACAAATGAACATGGGTGTGTAGACCTGAACTACAATACCTTCACTGCTGAAGAGAACATGGCACTTTAAACCCCAGTCTCAGCAGTGAATATAGCACCACATTCCAAATACATACAATTCATAATATAAAGCACCTTAACGGTTCTCAACCTGTCAACAATAGGAGGCCCACATTATAACAGCATCTGTTATAGTGACAGATACCAAGTTAGCTTGACAGAGACAGCTAAGCTTGCCTTCAGCACATTTGCTGGCCAACACCCAGCTTCGCCTTGGGGTCTGGCTGGTACTGGTTAAACACCTGTAAATCTCTTAGAACAACTGTTAGAAAACAAAGGCAGGTGTCAGCACCTGGCTGCGACACATCAGGCCTTAGACATATGGCTCAGGTTCTAGCGCTGACCTGCCTCTTATTTAACAGTGAGGGTAAGCTGAGTTGAGTAATACATTTAACTTCATAAAACCCTGCAGTAGGTGCACATCTAACAGTTGTATCACCCACTTCCAGTTCCATAGTATAGAGATGTTTGATTTAATAAGAAAATCAGTGGGTAATTACATTTTTGGTAAATACAATTTGCCCAGATTTGCCAAAAATGTATTAAAAACAGTTGTTGTTTATTAAATAACTTTGGCCCAACACAGTCAAACTGGACTCCTCAAAATCCTAAGAAATAATCTCGAGCACATGCAAAACACAGATTTTCTTCAAACTAAAACCTTTCTGCTCTGATCTCACTCACCGGTAATCCATCCTCAGGTGCCTCTCCTTCCCCAAATGACCGACAACCTGAAAGAGAGAGAGATGAAACCAGAAGGGAAAAAGATTAGAGATCTTGCCCATTTTATCCACTCAAACCAACACAAAAAACTGTATCAGCACATGTGACTGACACCATCTGACTATCTTTCTGACTCACCTTACCATTTATTCCCATGTGATTTTTTTGCTCGCTACTGTGGCACCTGAATTTCTCTGCCAGGGAATCAATAAAGTGTCATCTAATCCGATCATATAATCTACTCCAATCTAAATTGTGCGCCCGACTCTAAATATCTGTTGTCCATTTTCTTGTACAATTTCATGCAAACAACAAGATATTTGTATTTTAAACTAGAGCCCAATTGATAAATTGGCATCAGCTTTAATGACAGCCAGTAAATGACAATAAAAAAGAAACAAAGAGACAAAAGATTAATCCTGTAATGTCATACTTCAGTGTAATTGAAGTACTGTTCAATAAGTACTGTTCGTATCAATAAAACAAGTTTAATTTCAAACTGCATTATGTCATGTCCTGGTGAGGACTAATAAAAAGCTGGACAAAACAAATGTTAGGGGAAATGTAAGTTAATGTTATTCACTTCTGGAAAAAATGAAGAAAAAAAAAAACTGGAATACTTTTTACAGCTATCAAATATTGGAATCAGTATGGGTCTTGTGTCAGTCTGACAAGATTAACTACATTTCAGAATGTGCTTAATGTACACTGGGGTTTTTTTCACTCCCAATAGAAAACATCTCTCACACTAAGTATGTTTAAGTCAACAGATGTACAATGCTGATTCTTGCCAGGCTAGAATAGGCCAAGACTTCTGCTTTCCTCTGACTGTAGCCTAATGGGGAAATGAAAGCTGTTTTGTGTCAGTGGGGCACCCAGAACTTAATGAAATATGCATGCCTAGAATAATGTAACCCTGACCTTGGCTAAAAACACCATGTGCTGTTTTCCCATCCAAAATCACCTTGTCTGCTGATGCTGGAATTGGAGTTTATGTTTTAGGTATCAGGGTGATTACAGCTTACCATCAGAATTAAAAATTGGTTATGTGGAAGATGTTTTTATGTGGAGTTTGCAATCAGAACATCCTTTGCTTAGATGAAGATGTTTGTGAACAGAATGTGCTATTTTGGTTATTCAGTCTAAAAGTCTTGAGGTTTGTATTTGATGCTCTTAAAAAAATCCCTGAATATCAATACTAGCACTACAACAATATGAGAAAGAGCTACAATTTCTGTATTATTATTAACCTCAAGGGCAACATTAAAATATAAAGTGCAATACACTCCTGTACTTTCGCTGCATGATAAAGTTAAAAATGAAGTACAACTTGGTATCATTGTCAATTTACATGTACTCATATTCAGGCATGTATTGTATTTTTGCACACAACAGATTGCATATCTGAGGAAACACAACCTAGCACTTGATTTCAAACATCAGCCGGCATATTAATGGTAAAGGAAGCCACTGACATTTTATACAAGAAGAAATAGCTGAGGCAAGTGTCTTGGCTATGTTGCAGAAAACATGGATTAAACCATTTCTTGTTTGTACTTGTGGTATCGAGAGGCTCTTTTTCAAACTTAGGTGCACTTTATTAGGACCATCTGAAGCAACAGGGAGTGAGTTGACCTGCCTGCATTTACAGAGGGAATACATCAATACAGGGCAATGCTCTCTACCACAGAAAGGACAGAAGAATACACTGGGCCTGTTTTAGACACAGTCTGTCTCTCAATCACATGGAGAAAGGTGTTTGTGTACGTATGCATTTCTCCACAACTGAGAGAAAGAGGCTTCCTGCAGCACGACTCTGGTAGTGCTGGGCCACGAAGCTGCCTGAGCCATGTGCCCGGCGTTGCCATGGCAACAGGAGACTGCAAGGCTGACACACACAGCGTGCGTGAGCAAACGCAAACACACACACACACACACACACACACATAGGCAAAACATTCTCTTTCGCTGCCTCTTCTCTCACCACACACACTCACGCAGCAGTGCGATGCAACAGGAATACAGAAGATCCTGCCTGCCTGTGCTGACGAGAGGCATTACACAACACTGGCGGAATACAGAAGATGCCAGGAGAGAGAGGAGAACAGAGGGAGGAGAGGACAGCAGAGGAGAGAGGGAGAGAGAGCGAGAAAGAAGTGCAGACACTGGGGAGATGAAACTCAACAGCACCTGCTGTAGCTGACATTCACAGGAAAGAGCTGAAGCATTTACTAGCAGACGGAAACTGTACAGCCTCTGGTGCCAGGTATGAGGGGTATGTGTTTAATCACTGCAACAATTAACTTTTCCCACAGAGCAACCTGTTATATGTAATAGAGCTGCAACTATTATTTGTTTATAATCTCTTAATTCATTGTTTAGTCAGGTAATGCAGGAAGACAATACGGCTTTCCACAATCTAAGGTGACATCTTTAATTTTCTGTTTTTTGTCTGAGCAACTGTGAAAAAACATTTATAAAGGACTATGTAAAATAAGAAACATTCACATTTCACAGGGTTGACTTTAAAAATGTCAAAATTCATTACAAAAATGGCTGCTGATAAATTTTTAAACAAAACAACCTAAGCCAACTTGCTCTCACACCAACCAGACCACATAGATGATTTCAATTAATCAAATAATTTAAAATTTAACGGAAGAGCCATTTCTAAAGCCAGCTCTACAGTTGTTGCCCAAAATTACATTTCACCTACACTATGCTAAGCTCATATGACCAGGAAGTTCAAATCTCAGATAAACGGTTGTGGGCAAGAAACAACTGATGCCCTGCAATGATAAGCATTTATGATACGTTCTGCTATACCTCCTCGGTGCTCCCTAAGGTCTAAAGAGTGAAGGAGATTATAGCTCCCCAGCCAGCCAGCAAGCCAGCCTCTTGTGCAACATAGGCCTCGGTGGCAGATTGCTGAGCTGGCAATTCTCTTGCTAATTGGATGACTTGGCAACCTCTGGCACTGTACTAAAAAACAATGCTTATCAAGACCCAAAGCTGTTAACTCAACCCAGAGACTCAAATCTACCTAAGTGTGATATCTAGTTTAGCCTGAAAATATCTATAAATGCTGCACTATACACAGCCAGACCAGATCCTACCTGTTGTTAGACTTGCCTAGCCAGTCCTAAAACTTACCCGCTAAGTGTGAACAGCACAAAAGTCCAGCCTGGTCAAATTTCCTCTGACTAAAGCTCTGCCCCTATCTCAGGTTGCCACCCATTCTTTCTGTCCTATATCACCCACTGTCTGAACACAGTGTTGCCTTGCCAGTCTCTACAGGAAGTGCAGAGTTTATCTGAGCAGCTGGTACTGATAAGATGGAGGGGTCATGCTTGGGTGAGTGAGCAGGTAGCAGTGGGGAGGAGGGGAGTCATCAACGCTAATCAACGTTATGCATCTCACCTAGAACAGATGCTAGGTCAGCCATTACAAGCCAGTGAAAAACAGGCAGGAATACAGGCAGTAGACGCCCGGCAACAGAATACATGCTGCATTCATACACATACCCATATTATTTTACATGTACTGAATGGCTGCCAACATATGGAGTAAAGTGCAACCTCTGAGAGGTAATTCCAAACAAACCTGGTCTTTTGTTGATAGGAAAGGGTGAGAAGGTGTAAGATGGTGAGGGTAGCGGAAAAACAATTGTGTGGGCTGCTCTGATTTTTTGATATGAAAATAGCTGATGCTGGTTACTTGATTTTTCAGTTAAGGTACCCAACGCTAAGGTTGCTACTAAATTTGTTTTCTGGTCCAACTTTCTCTAAACCTTAAAAATCCATACATACAAGAGCCATTACCTTGGTTGATGTCCTCAATGGCCCGGCGTATGCCGCGGTCAAAGGCACGGGCGTCAGCGGGGCTCTGGAATGTCAGTCCAAACTTCTTGTCGTTGATCCGCCAGTGGTGGAAGATGGGGTTGACCTTGTTGTATATGAGGTCTTTCTGTAGGACACACTCCAAGACCACCTGAGAACAAACACACAGTGTGGGAGGGAAACAAGGAATATTAGCACAAATCTAGCACAACAGAGTGCTAGAAAATAAAGGTTGCAGTTGTGTTTGGTCAAACTAACATGTGTGGACTCTGTAACACATATGCAAATCCTTCATCTTACTCCTCATCCAAAGCTGTTCAAATGTATCACATTCAATCACTCTACCATAACATGAGTGAGGGAAAAGGAGAAAGTGTCAGAGGAGAGAAGTCTCTGGAACTACATAAAACTACAGCATTTATAAAATAGAAAATGCTGTAAAGTCATCCTAAGCTCAATAATTTCACATACTTTTTTTGGATAATTTGTAAAACACATTGTAAATGCTGGGGTTTTTATTACAGATGATGACAAAGTTGGAGAGCAGTGGTGGTGGCAGAAGAGGGGAGCTGGGTATGTTTTGGAGCCAGGCAGCCCAAGTGTGTGGCAGAGAGAGACTGTGTTTCCAAAGCCTATTATTAATCAGGGCTACTGGGCCGCCTCCCGGCCTTCCTCTAGGCAGATTAAATGAAATGAGAGATGGCCATTACAGTCTTTGAGGTTTTTTTAACCGATGTGCACGAGAGGTGGCTTAATGGGGTGTGAATGTGTGAGCGTGCGCACAGCAATCTGCATGAGGGAAGGCGTGAGCACAGGAGCTGGTGTGATGAAAAGCTCAACGACCCAAGTGCTACACTGTGCATCTTTGCAGTGTAAATGACTTGTCGGAGGATAACAAACCAATACTCGACGGCTGAAAGCAGATGGCACCGTTCCCCCTGGATCTGGACAACAGTCAACATGTACGCTTTAAGAGGCTGATACGAGGACGAGTGGTTGATGATATGTGATATGCATGTGCCAGAGACGGAGCACACAGGTCTACATTTCATTCTTGTCTGAGCGAGAGTTGCTATTTACACTCTTTGATATACCTCCTAGTGTACCACAGCACAATTTCCTGCATGTAAGAGCTGTATCTGTTCTCATGTCACTATTGCATACGTGCCTTCACAACAAAAGGAGAGGCATGGGGTTAAGCCTGTGTGTTTACCTGGAGCCAGTGGATGACAGGGAGTAGGTTGGGGTAGAGGGTAGAGGGTAGAGGGTGGAGGTTGGAGGGGGGGCTGTTCTCTGTGCCTCCAGGGCTGATTGTGCAGGCGAGACTGAATGGAGCCGGAGCAGGTAAGGTGAGCGTGCAGCGAGGCCAACAGAGAAGGAAGTATCGCAGTTGCATGGAAGGACGATACTTAATACCACATTCCACACTGTGCTCAGAGAAAAGAAAGAAAGAGGAGCCTCGCTGACAGAAAGCATGGCAGAAAATGGAACAGAGGTTGGGGATGTTAGAGGAGGAGAGGGACAGAGACGGCAGCAGACGAAGGTGAGACGTGCACAGAGTAGTGAAGAGATAGCATGAGAGTGGAAAATGGGGTGCAAGATGTGAGTTGACATGTATACAAGAACACCGGCAGGAGAAATGAGGCTACAACCTAAGAATGCTGCCTTTGCTGTCATGTCAGAACTGTAATCACAACCTGAAAATCATTTCAAGACATTTCGACAAAAACGACATATAAGAATCTGAATTGTCTTGGAACCAAATAGTGTTTAATTTGAGAATATAAATGTAATTTGCATTATATTGGTGTGTCAAAATAGATATCTACTACATGCAGTAATATTTAAACACTGAGGTTTGGAGGCTTAATAGGAGGCAATGGTTGAAACTGATACACATTTTCCTCCTCACCCCAGCTAATACAATCAAATGACAAGGTTAACAGCAGAAACAAATAGCTGCGTCCTGTGGCCCCCTGCCCCAAGGCAAAGCCGTTTAGCATAAGCCTGGACTACATCACATTCATAGCTGTATCAATCAGACTATGAACAGCAGGAAGTGAGGTGGAGTGTAGAGAGCTTAGCCAGAGATTTGTCATAATCCAAGTGCCAGTATGGTAAGTAATCATCGACCAATTAGCTCAGTAGTTTAAGAGAGTCAGAGAATCAGAGTGAGACAGACAGAGTGATGGGGGTGTGGGCAAGGAGGAAAGTGATTGGTAGCTATATGGAGAGCCAGCTGAGTCATCACCAGTACACTTTGTGCCGCATCACTGCGCTTATAGACAGATCCCCTCTGCTTCTTCCATCTCCAGTCTAACTGGCTCCACCTCTGTTTCCTGCTCCTTGACTAGACAAGCCTCTTTCCCCAATTCATCTAATATCTTACGCATCACAATCACTTTGTCCCTACCAGTCAAAATCATACCTTTTTGATTTTAAAATCCCTGTACCTCTTACCTGCGTTCCTCCATACAGCTCAGGTTCAGGGATGGGAAATGGTTGTTGTACTTCACTATTCTGTCAATTTGTGGCCAAATTAAAGCCTCGAATTTCAGTCATTAAAAAGACAATAAAATAACCTTACAATATAATTACAACCTTCCATTTACCTCTTATATGAAAACAATGACGTGACTGTTTTAAAACAATACTGTGGTAGCACTGACACTGCCCTGTGTTTGCTTTTGTGACTACAGCTAACATATTCTTATGTGGTTTTGTCTGCTGCCCTTGCTTTCTTGGACTCATCACTCCGTTCCTCTGATGCCCTCAGACTGCTGGTAGCGCCCTGATTGACGCCAAATCGCTGGCACTGGGTGGCATCCTGACAGACCCACATATGGCTGGGTGTTTGTTGTGGTGGCTGGGGGAAGACTCTGGTGGTGATAGGGGTGTTTTACCACATCCCAGAACAGTTGCCGGGGTCTCTGAGCCACGTCTATACCCTGTCTGAACAACAACATTCCCATCACACCCTTTCCTTTGCCACACACATGCTTGAATAACAACACACAAAACACAAACGCTATGTAAACACAAAGCACACATAAAAAAAGGTGATTCAGACACCCTGCTGTAAAAATCCTTCTCATGTTGGATTGTCAGGAGCCACCAGACTCTAGTGCATCATGGTGGCCTCCCCTGTCTACTCGCGTCTTACTGACAATTTTCTGTCTCACACACAGATTTACAGTCTCCTTACCACAGACCAGGATTATCCCAGTGCATCTACTCAATCTGTTTTACATCTACAAGACTGAATGAGTGTGTGACAAGAAGGTCATGAGATTTACAGAAACTACAGCAGAAAGCCACAAAGATTAGAGCCACATTGCAGAACTTGATCTTCTGAAGTGTCATTGTTACTTTGATTGTGAAGTAACAGAATGACCATGCTACTATCAACTTCAGTGTTTTTATGACTAAATGTTATGTGAGGTTATATTAACAAAACCGCATGTTACACCTGCAAACCGTTCAAACAGAACATCCATGTATACACAACTGTTGAAATACTGAAACCCTACACTGCAGAATCTACTACAACCACATTCATGTTGTGCTTATATGTCGTTATTTTTATTTTGTAAAATTAAGTCAGCCAAAAAAAAAAAAGTCCCCTGTCCATTTATTCAATTGAGATCCAATACACGACTATACTGGGTAGCTACAGACTCAGCTGCATCCACATCAAAACACAGTGACTGTAATGATGTTTCGAGGAAAGATTGCTTTGCAGTTAAAGTGTGCCAAATTATGTAAACTGTACAACAGAACTGAAACAGTTAATTGATCAATTAGCTAACTGACAGGAAATGAATAAAATGAATCTGCAGCTATTATGATAATGAATTACTATAACCTTATATCTATAATTCTCAGGCCTAATGACAAATATTTGCTACCTCCAGCTTTTCAAATATGAGTCTTGATGGTCTTCTTTGTCCTAAAAGACAATTTAGTTCATGTTTGGGTTTTGGACTAAATAGGAGCCATGAACATACCACTTTAGGTTATGGAAAATGATCATGGGTGTTTTTGTGCATTTTCTGACTAGAAAACACATACAATTGGTAAAGTATTCAATAATAGAAATGGTGATTTATCTGCCAATAGTTGCAGCCAGACGATAAAAACTGTGATTTTTATCATGTCTCCGTTTGCTATGTCTACTATATGCAGTTTTAAATGACACACAGAGTAAAATGATCATTCTTAGAAACTGTAGGCAAATGTTATTATGTTACGAAAAATATCCAGCCCCTTTTTCATCCTTTAGGTCTTCTCAAGGCTCTTTGTGTTTCCCACATCCCTCATCCCACATTCTCTTCTCCTGAGTAATCTGCCCTTCTCCCTGATGATGTCATCATGCATCACAGCATCACGCAGTTTGCTCCTATTTTCAGATACCTGCGCCATGGAGGAAAGCCAAACAACTACTTCCTGTGTGTGTATGTGTGTGTGTGTGAGTGAGCAAGACAGAAAGAAAGGAGTCTGAGAAGGGGAGCGGGGGGCTCATGGTGATCTCATTCAAGAAAATGTACAATCTCTGCTTTATACACCTGAAAGTGAATGAAAGGCTTGGACTGACTAAATCATAGAGAAAACAAACTCAATATTTAGCTAGTTACATGCGTAGCGGGAATAAGAATTTATGCAGTATTAGCCATAAAGACGCAATTCACATATATGAGCAAAAGGTTCCCATACCAGTTTGTCTTTAAGCCTCTCGCCCTTGATGTGGAACTCCACAGAGGTGGGGCTGGGGCTGGGGCTAGGACTTGGACTGGGGCTACAGGGGCTGAGGTTGCTGCCGCTCCCTCCGCTGCCTCCGCTGTGGGTGCTGCTGCTGTCCTCCGCCCGGCTGACCTTATAGACGGTGACACAGCTAAGGCCTCCGCCCCCCAGGGGAAGCCACCCACCGCTGGAGTCATCCCGAGTCATGACCACTGCTCTCACACGCGCATAACTGTCACTGTGGAGGAGGAAGGGAGGAGAAGATGGGAAGAAGACAAGGAGGACAGAAGGAATAAGAAGACATGGGAAAAGAAAAAAAAAAGCTGTTAGTAAAGATAATCAGAATCCAGTAAATTATGGTCTTCTCATTGAGGACCTTATTCTAGAAAGACTAGACAGACGTACAGATAAAGCCAGGACATTTACATTTGTCCACTAATTTGAATGTTTACACTGAAAGTTCAACACATGCCATGTGACACAGTCATATAGACAAATAAAATAATTGAACCCATGGGAAAGATAGATGTGTGTGTGTGTGTGTGTGTGTGTGTGTGTGTGTGTGAGAGAGGGAGAGAGAGCGAGAGAGATAGACAAACATAAACTATCACTGGTAACAAGCTAGCCGAAAATCTGCAACAAAACTAAATCAGAATTCAACTTTGGGTTAAATGTATATTTTGGTTATTGCACATAATCTAACAGAGTACTGACTATGTTTTCTAAAATCAGACACTGTTGTATGTTTAACCGCAGGTGGAGGGTGACTGACCATGTGGTCACGTTCAAGCTCTGGTCACTGCTCATTTTCAACCTTTCCCCTAAAGCAGGAGCTCCTGCTCAGTTCACCTTCTTTCCTCTCTGATTTCTCATGCATTCTAAGACAGTTAACTATAATACTCAGCACCTATGTAACTAAAGGAAAACATGCTTGTAAGGTGGAATGAAAACTGCATTCACTGCAAAGGCTTTAGGTTGCAGAGGTTCACAGAGAGCTGAGGTGAGGCAGTGTATGCAAAAATGCATAGAGCTTCAATTGTTTTCACACCTACAGCAACATAATCAGGTACATTATCATTCAAATGCCAGACAGCCATAAACCAGAAGTAGGCTCAGCTACTACATAATGATCCAAACCTAAAGGTGAAAAAAACACCTCTGACATAATATTACGATTGAATGTTTTGTAATGAATGTAATTTTGTGCAAATGTGCTGATAATGTACTGTACTGCTACATATTCTGATACTATAAAAACAAATTCTACATCTAGCTGTTCCTGACTCTAACTCCTCTATTGCTCTCTGTCCCTTCAATTGAAGTTAGATGTTTTCCTGATTAGATAACGCAGATTGCAATGGACCCCCGGAAATGACAAAGGTCAGGGTGTGCTGAGGGCAGCGTTTTGCACAAACCCCTAGTAACATATTAAAAATGGACAATGATCAGAGAGCTGAAAGAAACGGGCAAAGGAGTAAAGAAAGCGACTGCCGGATGTCTTCCCGTGCCACATTGCCCTCTGGCCGGAGTCCGGGTTGACAAATAAAGCTGACGTCACAAAGTCTCAAATGTTTTCTAAAGAATTGTGTGCCTGACACTGGCCAAATATGGAACAGTGATTGAGAAAGAGAAATGTCACTGTCAACATGGTTAACTAGTAGCTGCCGGTCCAAAAGAAAAATGACTGCATCCTCCCTTAGTCCCTCACCTCTCAAACACCCTGGCCTACTCCATGAGGCTAACCTTTGGTCTCTTCCACACCCTTGGCAAACCTCAGTGCCCAGGTTATTGGTTAGTAATTAATCTAAGAGCCAGTAAGCATAAAATCTCAAGCCATATTTTTTTTGTCATGTGAAACCTTTGATATCCTGGCACCTGCTTATAGTTGACCAAAGTTTCCTCAAAGGCCTGATGAGTATGATAAAGACAAGTAACTCAAAAAGTAAATTGACTGGCGGAACAGATTCCCTCTCGGTGTCATTTTCAGCCACAGCAGGCAGCAGTTTTCAGAAAACAAACTGTCCACTATCTGCTCAGCACCAAACAGCACACAGACACACAAGTACCCAGCGAACATGCTGGGGTACTTAGCAGCTGAAGAACTCAGTCGTGAGTTGGTAGAAAAACTACAGCTAAAAAGGAGTGAATATTGAATTTACATTCGCTAGGTGGCCAGAAACATGACTCCAAATGAATGCTAATGTTGCTTTATAACAGCTAAATGCATTGTCAAGCAAATGTTTGCTATACAAACTCAGAGTGTGATGATATCAGTGTTGTGTTGACAACTTTCTGCTTCCCCTCAAGTGGCCAGGAAAAATCTATTATTGTGGGTTTAAAGTCTAGTCAAAGCATCCTATTCTTAATAGGTACATTTGTGGTATGAAAAACTACCAAATATAATGTGACTTGTTAATTACCAACTACTGAATTTCCACATTACGACTACAGCAGGTTTGTAAAATCCAAGAAAGCAGCCAACTATATATATCTATGTATTCATAATATATAAACTAAACTTTTCATCTTCACTATCCTTCCTCTTCTTGACTTTCCCATATAACTATTCACAAATCACTACATACACACAGTCCTTGGGTGAGATTGAACAGCTATCAGGTTTTTCCATGTTATTAAATTTGGCACAGCAGTGCATATTACGGTCAATGCCCCTATTCTATATTCTCAACAAGCTTCATATGTCCATCTTTGAAATTTTCACACTTCCAAGGACATTTTCAAATATTCTGGTGTGACTTTTATACCATTTAGTGTATACTTATCCAAAGATAAGCAACCATTCTGCCCATTGACATGAAGAAACAGCTTGTGATGCTGGACAGTAACAGATTAAGATTACTAAATTGCTAACTATAAATCTTTTATTAAGATCAGCATGTATTCTGCTTCGCTCTCACATGCTGCCCCGAGTTTAGACAACAGAAACTGGTCATGGGAACCTGACAGAAAAACACAACCACAACTAACTTCCCCCTTGCAGTCTTCAAGTAACGCCTTTTTTGGTTACACCTCATAACAGTGTTGCCTAAGTAGTGCTTAATTTTAAATGATTACCCCTGCCACATGCTCAAAATGCATTTTTGTGCAGTATAACAGGCAGTAAAAGAGGGAAATACTTCTCTGTAAGACCTTTCTATGGCCCCCTATAAAGGATGCGAGTGATGGGTGCAGGAGGGGCTGTCAGTCAGGCAGGGGTCCCTGGGGTGAACAGAAGGCAGGCGGTGGTGTCGCTCAGCCATGACCAGGGCACAATGACCAGGGTCTGACCCTTCAGACCTGCCATCACAAACATGCTAGCAACCACAGCTCTCACAGGGAGGGGGGCTGGTCACATATAGGAAGTTAACTGGACAGTGTGTGCATGCATTTTTTGCATCAAGCTTAAAACACCATGTAGTTCTAGTTTTAGAATAAGAGACACATCTAAAAGAAATACTGATCATTTGCAAAATGGCAAATCATTAAACTAAATCACTGGAGTACACTTCTAAAACCTGACTACCACCAAACAAATGGTGAACAAAAGATTTCATCCTTGTGGAACCTGCTGCAACACACACATGGATCCACACATACAGAGTTCAGAGTGGGATGGCGAAGACAAAGACTGGCCTCCATGCCCCTTGCTGGGAGCACACAGTCGACTGGACACACAATTGAGAGCGGAAGCAGATCAGCTGGCCTGGGCTTGTGAGCAGGGAAGAGAAAGGGGGAGGGGGAGACAGAGAGAAAGGAGCCCCCCCCCAATTTCAAATTATTCCAAGTTATTCTGCTGGATGACTGACTTCATTTCCGACCAAAAGCAGGAGAGAAAAACAGAAGGACGGCTGAGAGTGTAACGGAGGATTGCAGGGGGAGGAGGTGGCAGCAGTGGATGGGAACAGGGTGGAGACCAAGGTGACAGTCAACAGCTCCCACCCATTCCATCCAAGTTCTTTTCACAAAAAGGATGTGCATAGGTTTTTATGCCATTTATATCATTTATGTGTGTGTGTGTGTGTGTGTGTGTGTGTGAGGGGTATATATATATATATATGTATATGTATAATAAGGAAATTGACAGTATCTTACTATTTCTAAACATTGTTTAAAGTAAAAGCAAAGGACTAAGATTTAAGCACTAATTTTTAAATTAGCTGTAAAAGGACAAGACGTGATGGAGGAGCACGTGCAGACTAGGCAGACCTGGCCTAGAGGCCGGCTACTCCAGTGTGCAGTGGAGAGGGGGGATCCTGGGACAACCATTTCCTAAGTGGACAAAGTGTCCGTTTGTCTGCTGCTCTGGCCCATGGTTCACTGGGCTCCAGCATGCCATCATGCTCTGCTCTCGTCTCAGGCGTGGGCTTCCCATCTCACAAGGGAGTGGAGCTGGGGGGGACAATATTTTGGGTGGGGTAGGGGGGCAATGAAAAAGAAAGAAAGACAGTAGGAGGCAAATAAGGGAAGGAAGAGAAGGAAGAGGAAGAGTGCAGGAGGAGAGGAGAGAGAGAGAAAAAGGATGTGGCCTAAGCCCTGGGAGCTCGCCAAGTCACCCTCCCTTTCCTCCACTCCATCTCCCCCTTCTATCCAACCCCTCCCTGGCTGCCTCTCTCTACACAATGGCCGCTTCTCTGCTGAAATTTCACGTTATTGGATCCCGGGCCTGGAGTTTTGTCCTCCCACAATGTCCAGGCAGCGGAGCATGCTGCAGGGGAGACACACTCTGCAAGCTAAAAGCTGGAAAACCATTCCTCCTTTCATTAGCATCAGAAAAGGGGAGAAAAATCCCCCCCTCAATCTCTTTTTTTTTTTTCATAGTCCCTTTTCCTCCCCATCGCTCCCCTGTATCAAAACCGGAGGAAGGCTGTCAAGAACGGTCAAGCTCTACTAGACTACTTTGGCCTTTTGAGGGGGTAAAAAAAAAAATCATTAAAATATCATTGGGAAAATAAACACAAGCTTCTTATCCCAATCCGATTCTATAGATTAGAAAAGGAAGGCAGAGGGAGGGATGGAAAATGGTGTGAAAAGCTATTCTGTGTGTGACTCATTCACTTTGCTTACTAAAATCTCTGGCTATCATCAAAACACCTGTTGTTAAAAATAAAATCACACTCTTACCTCTCCTTAATGTCGTCATGCTGGCCTCAAACACAAGTGCATTCGATATAGACTGACTTGCCTAAACATTACATAAGGAAATGTTTGTAGACATTCTGAAGCAAAACATACAGAATATCCAATACCTTATTGTAGTGAAAAATGTATTAAAATGTAATGCACCGAAACGTTTCACTCTGAAATAAAAATGCGAACTTTGAGCTAAAGTTAAAGGAGGATAAATTGGTGCAGTTTCCTTCCCTGTGATCACGGCTCATTGAAGAAATAAATAACATGCATTCTGGGACTCAACCGTCGATTCCAGCAGTGCATCTAATCTGAACGGTGCAAACTAGCTAGCCAATTAGCCATGGTTCAAATCCCCTAAATAACCAATGGAAAACTCAGGGGCACAGACATACCCAAAACAAACACCACCATGACCTAACATGGATGCAATGCAAATTATGACAAAGCCAGAACAAGACACATTTGAAGGGGCTGTCTGTTACACATTAATAAAACAGAACCAGTAATGGGACAATGCCTAAAGAAAGCCAAGCCAGCATCACAAGCCTGCTACATTAGCTGTAGTGAAAACTAATACACTGGCTATAGAAAGAGAAGTGAAAGAGAAATTTGCCCTATCTCCTCTCAACACCTCAGGCTGCTGGTGAGTCATCTCGCTCACAAGAACATTCAGCTTAGCTACCAACTGACTCAGGAAAATACAAAATGAAAAAAAAAAAAACAGAACAAGCCTACTCTGCTGCACCACAGCATATCTATGCTTCAAATTTACCACCATCCTTTCACAGAAATACCACCTAACATCTAACATGACGGCAAATTAACTGATCATAGTCACTTCTGGTAGCATCTGTCTCGGAATAGCAATTGGTGGGACACATTAGCCTGTAGCACAAATCAAAGATAGGCCTAAAGCAGTGTATGAATGTCAAAACTGCTCACTCAGACAGCATTTCTAACAATGATTTTCTAACCAACCCCTCCATTACTGGATTGGGCCTGAAAACCCAACAACAATGTTTTAGGTTCCGCTAAGCCCTGGAACTATAAATCAAAAGAATCCCATATGTGAATCAAATGCCAAAAAACTATTCTCAAACATCAATCAAACCCACATATTGAGATGATCTTAATTTGAACCGCAAGCATTTCGAAAATTAAAACCTTGTGCTTGCAATTACCCCTAAAAAAAAAAAAAGAGAAAGATATAGAGAGAGCGAGAGAGAGCGACAGAGAGAGAGAGAGGAAAAGAAAAACAGGAACCACAAATTTCGACTGCTGCAGCGTCTCTGGTCTGCTTTGATGTAAGAGTAGTCCCCAGGGACCCAAGCGTCTACTCATCATAGTTATTCTGAAACTGAGGGGTAAATGGGAAGCTAAAGGGGCCAAGGCAGCTGTCTAGCTGTGGGAGAAACCATCAATACATCTCAGAAGCAACATGGGAAAGATAAACCACCAAACCATGATGAAGGCCCATAGATGTTAAGAGAAACTCTGTGACAAGTTGTAAACCATCACAGCGTGCCCTGTTGGTAATAACGTAACATCATCACCTCCATAAACGTTAGAAACCAACCCATTAGACCATCTTGCAAATAAATCAGATTCACATTTCCATTGGATCTTTGCCTCTAGGAACTGGAGGAATCAAGAAATGCTTCTACCAACCAATAAAAGCCTGCTCCAAGCTCTAAATATAGGTACTAGACAGGATGAAATCTGATCAAAAGTTTACTGAGCAGATAAAAATACATGTCCTTACAGGCCTCTGATTCTAATCCTATTTAAAACTTCATCTATTAATTTGATAATATGATGCTATGCTTGCTTACATTCATTCATCTATGATCCAGGCCTGTGTCTACCAGAAACCCATACATGTGCCAAATGTTCCCTGAGAGAAACACACACACACACACGCACGCACGCGCGCGCGCACATACACACACACGTGTGCGCGCGCACACACACACACACACACACCATCTTGCTTTCAAAGCATTTGGAAACTCAAAGACATAAGGTTTAGGATTTACATCTGTGCCCTTTTATGTCTGTGGCCTTGCAGGAAAGAACCATCTCGGCTGCAGCACAAAGCTCCCAACAAGGCCCAGCCTTCATGCTCCCGCATGCCACACAACTGAAAACAGTATCCACAATTCAGACACTTAGTACTAAAAGCACTTCTTAGAGGCATTGAGATACGGTCTGTGAACTTCAGAGCCCCTCCTTGACAAAGAAATAAAGACAAGCACTGCTAACTGCCTGTGATGGAGACATACACAAAAAGGAAATAAATAAATAAATCAGGAAGTCTTTTTAAAGTCAGCCTAACAGCATGGATCCACATCAGGCATTTGTCTTAAAAATAAGAAATCTGGTCTAAAACATGCTCTAAATACACTGCTGACATTTATGCTAGTTTTTGCCTGCTCCTAAAATACTTGAAGAGGAAATGAAAATTATAAGGGGGAAGTGGCTCAGGTTTAAAATACACAAGATCCAGGCCCAAATCTGGCCATGGGAATGGAACAGTCCACCACTATACCAGGTCTGTTCAGTTTGTTGGCTTGTCTCAGCTACAGACAGTCCAGGCCCTCTGGTTATACAGAGGATCATTGTCATTAATCAGGCAAACAATACCGCAGCTTCTAATAGAACAAACACACACAGAGGCATAAATATATTCTGTACACAAAATTACTTTCGGAATTATGCAACGTTTCCAAGTACAATAACATTAAAAAATGTGAAAGAGATAAAGATTTAATGTAAAACCTTTTTAATTTTTTCAATATATGTATAGCCTAGACCTAAATCTAATATAATGTGAACACATGCCTAGAAGCCAGTGATGTAAAAGGATGTTGCCAGTGCCCTTAAGTATATTTGTCAAATAACACATTTCACCGGCCTCTGTAAACCACTACAGTCACAAGCAACACTTCCCCAAAAGAATACAGAAGCAAAACCAAAGACATGTTCATCTCAGCAGACTATGAGAAAGGTAAGCTGTGTCTAGAGCTTAGACTAGGTCAGCTAGTAAAGCTGTGTACATGGAGGTCACATCCAACAACTGGCAATAACCCCCAAAAATACTATCTATAAAAAGGTCCAGGAAATTATTTAGTTTAACATAAGGGCCACAGGATATAGGCAATTACCCAGGCCATAAAGCACTAGCTCTAACAGCTGAAATAGCTGTCTCCCTTTGTCGTTTCAGGACATGATTGGGGTTGTTTGGGAGGAATGTGTTCGGAAAGCTCTGAAACAGGAATGGGAGTGCAAAACAGCCCTCAGGTGATAAGATCACGACACCCACAGTGGCAGATAAAACGCTGAGCTGTCAAATCAATCACACAGGAAGAGGACACAGAGGGAGGAATCACTGAAGATCGCCTCACTGGCAACAGACAATACAACTGAACTGCAGGAATCTAAAACAATGAGGCCCTACCCTATGCGTGTTCAATGGAGGAGAGACAACTGACCTTCACTGATAAAAACGAATATGGGCCTGAACGATTTTAGCAAAATCAGTATGTAAGCCCACACAGTGTAAAACATATATTATGACCTGATTTATTCATTTCATATCCGATAGATTGCTGGAGCCTCTTTTGTACAAAAAAAAAAAATCTCTAGTTCGGAAACCACAAACAAGCCTTTTTAGCAGTAGGTTGTCACATAAAACATCAAAAGATTAAATCTAATGTCTAAAAACAAGCTATTCATATGTGTACAATGGCTATTGTACAGGGTGTTTACAGTACACAGATAAGTGATACAAGCATAGTGCAACCTCAACAAATCACTGCCTTGGCTGAGATAAATTATTTAGATAAACATGAGATTAACAGACACGGTGCTTTTACATACTTTCATAAATTTCCCACTTCTCCCAGCATGACCATAATCCTACGTCTGCAAAATTCACATTAGCCTTACAACACGCCACACTCTCCATACATCCCAGAGAAGACACAAACAAAAAACTGACAAGGCTCTATGTGCCTTCTTGTCATTTCAGCCTTGTGAACATACTTGCACCAAGGCCAAGTAAATTGTTTTCAGCAAAGGTTGTGCTGTTTATACACCAGCTTGGCTTACCACCTATCATTCAGACATAACCACTTCAGGACTATCTCTTCACACATTTTGTGGAGATTTTCAAAATAAATGTTTAGAGCTCAGGCAAAAGGGGAACAAAGACATTTTTCCTAAAGTATGCATGTACACTGAAGCAGAAAGTCTATAGATAACCAAGGTTTATAGAAAACATTTCCCATCTATTAAAAAAATAGACTTTTTTTTTTTTTAGGAATTAAGCAAGTCTAATATAGATCTGATTTCATCTCACCCACTGAAGAGAACACAGTGTGATAATGTAGAAGGGGACACAAATGTGAAAAACATGATTATTATCTCTAAGGTTAAATAAAACACACATAAAATCTGATTTTTTTTAAAACTGCCATGCATATAGAAAAGAGAAAATCTTCAGCAAAAACAAATGGTTCAGGCAACACTCCATATCCTGTTCACTTTATTATTATGAATCATACCAAAGCCAGAAAGGTGGTGGGATCATAGCAACAACGTTTGATTTGCTTCACCATCTTAGCTGCAGCTATCAGGCAGTGTGGGAAAAACCCAGCATATACTGTAGCATGCATGCCACTGATGATATGTAGCCTATGGCAGTAGTTCCTAAAGTGGAGCCCGGGTGTGTGTTGATGAGTCCCTGGGGTTACTGCACAGAGTCACATCAACTTACAGAACAGTTCAATTCCACTGTGATCTCACTGACTAGAAGTTCCCTTTGCATCAAACCTGTTAGTTTATTATGCAATTTTAGTTCAAAGTAAAAAGCAACGAAAAAAAATGCTCAGCTCATCAGACCCCCCCACCCCTCACATAATAATAATAATAATAATAATAACAATATAACAACAACAATACAAAAACTGACAGTAACTGGTTACAATTTGTATGTATTGTGTGTGGCTTGATGGAAGGAAAAAGGACTGCAGGACATATGTTACATAAAAAACGTGGTGTAGTTCAAGGACAAAGCTTCTATGCATTAAATTGCATTAAATCAAATCAGCCTCATAAAGGTCACATAGATGGAATGAACATGGGTGTGTTTCCAGTATTCAACCATGACACCCTAAATGGCTGAAAAATAGGCACATGACTTCCTCTGTGACAAATACATTATCAAAGAAAATCTTCTGAGACATTGAAGAACCGTCGGTTAAATAAAACATGTCCGTCGCATATGTAAAATAAACGACAAGCGCTGGTGTTCATATGTGATGCATTGTACAGTAAATGTAGGGAAATGTGGTCGTTGTGCGATCGTCGGTGCAATGCGAAACAGTGTACAGTGCTGTGAATGGGCAGGCAGGTACTTTATGAATGGAGGGGATCATGTGACCGCAGCACCTCCCGAAGCAGATATTTCTCACTGACTGTCAACAAGCGCACACAAGGGATCAGCCCATTAAAACAATACCAAAACGCGACGTGAAATGGGCAAGACGTGTCCAAAATCACCTCATGCGCAGATCACAACAGATATCCGTGGGTTGTGGAGACTTGGGTGTGAATGTGACGCCTCTTTTAAGCGTTTTTATGAATGGAGATTGTGATATGTAAATGAGTGTGATTGAGAAAAAAAATGGCATCTTCAGCTTTTCAATGCGGACATAGCTGTAATCAGCTCGAAGTCTTTTTCTTGTTAAAGAAATGCTGGACGGAAAAAGACAAACATGATCCGCATGATTTTAATCCGTGATTATGTTTCCGAAATCATGGCGGACGACAGTTACACACACACATCTAGGTTGTCAATATAACGCCATGGGATCACGATGTACTAAACGGACGTGTATATCAAATTATATCTGGACTGCTTTATTACGTCTGTACAACGAGTGATCTCCCATAACTTGCTAAACTGAAACAATCTAAATGAATAAAACATTCCCTGGTTATATCATTTTAGTTCATTTAAACCCACCTGTGCCAACATTATTATGCCTAAAACACAACAGCTTTATATGATTTCTCACAGCACACATGGTAGTTAGTCACATTAAAAGATCAATATTATTAAGAATGAGATGGATTTTTTTTTTACTATGGGCCTGTGCCACTGCTTGTCACGTTCTTCACAATCTCATGTAATCCACAGACCCATCCACCCACCTTTGTATTAGTCTTATAAACCCATCCAAACAAATAAAAGATCGCAAGTCTGGGTTTCTTAATGTTGACTGGGCAAACTGAGACGATGAAATAACTGCGGTGCTGCTTTAGAAATGTCATTAGGAAGTGTGGCTGTGCCTTGCTCCAAGAGTAAAGCTCGTATTAATATCAAAAGAGATGTGAGTGCGTATTATTGCAGCTGTACGATGTATATGTAAACGGAGAAACATGAATAAACAGTACTCACTCGTTGTTTGGATTTGTTGAATCTTCACTCATTTTTTCCTCACGGAGATCCAAATCCTAGCAATAGCATCGACGACGCAGTGACGGCGGGATAAAATACCACAAATAATGTTATCACCATTTTTTCTTCACATATAGAAATCACCCCTATTTTGGATAGTAAGCAAGCGATGTACGGTGGGGCATGCCTGACTAAGCGTCCCTGTGAAAATCAACTGAAGCTAGCTTAACGTTAGCTTCGCTGCCTGGAACTAACGTTAAATCGCGAGGAGGAATGACAATCGTTGATTCATTTTATCCTCCCTGGAAGTAAAATCCGACCACAACAAATGAGCCATCGGCATCATCTTCTTCAACAAACACAGATCCCCAGCTTGCAAAAACCTATACAGATCCTCAAAAATAACAGAAATTGCTGTAGACTGTAACGTTTGGCAGGTTATTTATGGCTGGCTGTCGAGCATCCATTCGCCAACTTCAGGTCCAGGACAACACTTGAAAAAGCGCTGTGCAGCGTTGCTCCGTCAACGTGTCCGAGAAATGTGCAGTAAAGGATTCCAAAGCCAGAAAATGCTTCAGCAGGTTTCGATATTAATAGTGACGCACAAAGTAAAGACACATAGCCTTGAAATTCCCTTGAGAAGTTGGTGGACATCTGCTTTAATCGAACTCCATTTTCAACTCGGGGGGAATGAAACATCGGAAAACTGGGCGGATGTGTCGACCCTCGCTTGAGAAAGTTAGATCCTTCCGCGACATAGTAAAAATATAACACCCTTGCGATAAAATACACCCAACCACCGCACCGTTTATTGTATTTGGTTAAAGAGTAACCTATATTGCACTGAAGGTCGGTCCTCTGTAGCCTTATGCAATGAATGAGGAGTGTTTCTTTCCAAAGGTGACCCAAAGTAGTCCCCGCACTTCCCAAAAGAAGTTTCCCTTCAATCACGCATTGATACAAGAGGGAAGCGTCTGTGTGATAGCACGCAAAGTAGAAAATAATCTGGAGGAAGGGCTTGGAGCTGACTAACACACTCGGCCATTAACAATTTCTGTTGTTTTCTTTCATTAAGCATTGTTACCGTGATCGACCGCCCCCGAATCACTTTTTAAGATCCTGATGTGAAATTGTGGGAAAAAGCTTTAAATGTGCACAGCCACGGCTGCTGCAGCACGTGGAATTACATCAGAGCCCCTTGATGATTGGGATGGTTAAAGGCCAGACAGGATTTCTGTCTTTGATATGTATTATTCAGTTAAGACAAAACTTAAAGGGTGAGGGGAAGCAATTTTTAAAAAATATGTTATAAAAATGAACTACAATCTATAACAGGGGCTCGAGTGGCAGAGTGTGGTATTGTTTCAGTGTACCATCACAGTAATAACCTGTGATGGTAAATTTAAAAAAAATGAAACGTGAGTTAAATCTCTATAACATCTATCAACACTATCAAATCTGGTTGAGGAGAGAATTCAAATGCATACAAATAGCTCTAGTCATTTAACTAAAGCTGCCCCACCTTTGCAGCTACTACCCCAAACTCTCCTTGTGCAGAGCACTGTCCAAAATATAAGTGCAGAAGAAGTTACCAGAAAAATCCATGTCTGTACCTATGAATCTTATTTGCAAATGTGTTAAAAGCCTTGCAGAGTGAATCGGTGGCCTGGTTGCGTAAGACTTAAACGCTATTGGATTTCTGTGCTGTGTGGAATGGCAAGAGATCAGGCTAAATGATTCTGCCTGGTTGTCATAGTGACAGCATGTTGTGTGAGAAGTTTCTTTGTATTTCTCTGGCTTCCATACAGCTTGTGCCACAGCCTTATGTCCCAGCCATATAAAACATCCTTCTGTGTCACTGTATATAGATAGCCCAGGCACACAGGACCCTCTCATGTGCAGCCCTGACACACACTGTAGATGTATTCCTTTGGTATTTGATTAGGTTTTCCGTCTGAGGTGTGTACTGCTGCCCTGATGACCGCCTTGAGAGCAAAGGTGAATTGTCCCTTGGGATTGTTTTCTCAGCCTGATACGAATGCATTTCTAAAAAGCCTCACACTGACTAATCAAATTACAGAAGACCGTCCCTGGCTGCATTTCAGTGGCCTCCGGTCTTTGCTGCTTCCTTTTTTAATTGGGTTAGAATTGTCATGGCCAAGTTTACAAGTCCAGATAAAGTGTCCCTTGTTTCAAATAGAGCAGAAAAAGCAATGGTCATGAATTTTCCCACTGGCATGCTTGTATTCTTGAGGATATTCAGAGTTCAGAAAGTTATCCTTCTTTCTCATTACAAATTTGTTCGATGAGAAAGTGTATTTCCTGTGTTTTGCATACACTGCGTACAGCACACTATAGTGTACTTAAACAAGGCAACAGGATGTTTATCTAACAGAGTCATCCCTTGACTTCTCTGTCTAAGTGCAACCAGGGTCATCACAAGTTAACAAACAAGTTAACATTCCTGTATTGCCAACAAGCAACCACAGAATAAAAGATATGTTTAGTTCAACACAAACATCATTCGGCAGAGTCCAACACAGATAGACTTTCAGGAAGGGGGCTGTAATGATTTGTGTTTGGTCATGTTTCTTCATTTTTTTCTGATTATTTTAAAACTGAATTGTTTTTTGACTTTTGCATCAATACAAGCTTACTTCAAACTTTGTCCTGTCACAAATCTGAATTCCTTTATGTAGACCTGTGTATCTGATAAAGTGTGCAATGCTTGTTTTGAATGGCTGTTTGCAGATAAACAAAATTGTTCATTTGAACTGGTAAAGTGTACACTCACAAACGTGTATGTGAAGGCATGAGGTTTGATATATTGTAGTGTGGAAAATTCAATGACTTCACCATGACAAGGAAAAAAAATGGCTCATGATTTATTAAAAAACATTTATCTAATGGCCACTTCTATTCAAACAGCACGAGAGATTCATTTCTAGTATTGGACTATGATGACTCAAATCAGATGATGACCTCAAAAGCACAGGTGATTTGATCACCAGCTCCCAGCAGCGCTTACAGCCTCTGGTCACAAGAGAGGAGAAGTGAAGGCCTCTCTTTGTACTGCAACTATGGAAAGGAAATTCACTGTCTGTGCAGTTTCTGCCATACAGTCTGCAGAGACCTGAGGGCATCCTGTGAGAAAGACCAATGATGACTGATGACAGCTCTTTTAAAATAACCTAATCAGAGGATCCTTTACCTTTTGTTTGTTTTATCTCATCTCCCTTTTCTAAGTTCATTCATTTTAACCAAGCTAGGGCTACTACAATTTGTGCTGATGTGTGGATGTTTTTACGGTGATGTGTTTCTTTCCATTCTTAAAAATACACACCTACAGACTTTCCATAGAAGATCCTCTACAGTATAGTTGTGACACCCATCAGACGATGACAGTGGACTCTTAGCAATCTGGGCCAAGAGGCATGGCATAAACATGAGGTGCTGATTTTAAAAGGCCTGGCAGCTGAACATAACAATGCATACCTATGATTAGTGTGGGCCTGGCCTAGGAAGCCTGCAACTTTTAGGCACGCTAATTGCAGGGTGGTGAGTAGAAAAGGTGTAGTGGCTAGAGGGGAAGGAAGTCTGAGGGCCTTTAGGCATGTTCGACTATGTGCTATGAGCAACCTCTGTCTCCTTTTCTTTCTGATGGTGCATAAGCAGCTGGTTTTGGGACCTTGCAGAAGGATCTTGGTTCAGATGGAAGGTAATTATGGAAGCAAAGCCCTTGAGAGAGACACATCTCTGGAATTGTCTAAGTTCCATACATGGCCAGAATGTGAACTATGTCAGCACCCAAAAGCCACGTTAGGAAATAAGTTATGTCCGATGCCTATGCTTAGAATTAACACAAGCAAAGTGTGTAGCATTGTACTTTAATGAACACTTCTGTGAAGAGCTTTACATGTTTTGAGGCTAAGACAGATTTGCTGCAGGTTTAAAACTAGGGTTGATTATAGTTAAAGCTCAAGATCTGTTTTACAGTAAATTTGTAGCAGTTGCTAAGGTCTCAACTAGAAAAATGGGAAACTAAATTGGTTTCAGCCACAGTTAGGGTTTTTCAGTGCTCGAGACTATGTTACTTCCTATTGTTTGTATGTTATGCGTGGGTTTGATTGAAACCTGATCTAGCTGGGGAAGCTGTGTTTAGGGTGAGGTGGACAGGCCTTTCTTGCTGCCTGAGGGGTGTTTATTTGGGCGGCTTCAGTTGGCTTCCCTGTAATCATCATCCAGCCCCACAGGATAGAAGGGATTAATGAATATGTTGGAGGGGAAGTTACAGATGACTATTTACCATTCTCATGGGGATGAGAAGAAACAGCATGAGAGACGCAGCAGAAGATGTTTATGTGTGTGTGAGTGTGTATGTGTGTGTGTGTGTGTGTGTGTGTGTGCACGTGCAGGCGTTTGTCTGCATTTATGTGCTGGAGAAACAGAATCTTTCTATCAACATAAGCCATTGTTACTAGAACATAAGCATAATTTAACATTTGGAGAAAAATGTGCTTGTTTGTCTGTGGCTGAGAGTTAAATAAGAAGATTGATAGCACTCATAAGTATGTGATAAATACAAAGCTACTGCCAACAACCAGTTAACATAACTAAATACAAAAACTGGAAATGGGGCAGAACAACCAACTGAGCCAAAAAATAGGCCCCCATGAAACTGCAGCATGAATTTTATTCATTTATCTCATTTTGTTTTTCCACGAAGTAAACAACAAAATACAATGTGTTCATAGGCAAAGATTGATGTGCCCTTAGATGGATTTTATTATCTTACCAGGCTAGATTTTAGCTGCCCCATGTTTCCGGTTGGCATGCTAAGCTAAGTTAATGGACTACTCACAGTGGCTTCATATTTTCATATTTTACATTCCAGACATGATATTAATATCGATCTTCTTGTCAAAGTCTTAGCATTTAAGTAATAAGCATATTTTCCTAAATGGAGAGTTGTATAAATATTTAGAGGTCATAAAGAGGTTTTAATATTTTCTACAAAAAAGGATGAATAGACAACAGTTTATTCCACATCAAACAAAATGGAATCAATGACTAAAAAAACTCTGAGTCAGACATGACTCCTCATATTACTCTTTGGGAAAGTGTTCAGATATCTTCCCTGTTACCAAAACAATCTTTCACTCAAAGTGATACACACACACACACACACACACACACACACACACACACACACACACATACATTTTGCAATGAAAATCTAGGAACAATAACTTGCCCCCACCCTCCCCAGCCATGTTGCCCCTATCCCCATCCATCTCTTTCTCTCCCTTATGGCCTCCGCTTAATCCTCACGCTCATCTGGGAGCCACCAGCACCCCTCCATGAAGAGACGCATTGTGCCCAGATTATTTGATTGTTTTCAGATGTTGAAGCTTTCCTACACATAAAGGGAAGAACAGGGTTTGTCCAAAAGCCCTAGGCTACTTGGCCAATGGATGGACACACAGGGAGGAGGGGGGGAAAAGTGGTCGGCGTGGGGCTCAGGGAGCGGACACACGAGTCAGGAAGTGACCCCTGCAATGCCAGATTACAAACAATGTGCTCTCTCAACTTCAGCAGTTCTCGCTGTGGAACATACCACTTCTGTGACAGCCAAAGGGGTGGTGCATGTAGGAGGAAGGAAAGATGGTTTCAGACCTCTCTCTCTCTCCCTCTTAATGCTACATCCATTCAGTGAGTGGCAGAGTAGGTGGGGTGGGGGTAGTCGGGCCAGGAAGGCACTTCACTGATGAAAAGTCGCCACATGGAAATGGATGAGAAGTGGGTTGGGGGGGGCAGTGGGAGAAGGGCGGGAACTGGCCTGCGCTACCAGGAGACATGAACGGGATGTAGAGGAGAAGAAAGGGAGGGAAGTGAAGGATGAGAGACAAGGAAAGAGAAAAAAGATAAGGACAGCAAAGGGGAATTCAAGAATAGGGGAAGTAAGCGTAACGGTGAGGGAGGAATGCCAAAGAGTAATGGTCTGATTCAGGGCTTGTCAAGCATGGAAGTCCGGTGCTTGTCAAATTGCATGAAACCAACAACCTTTTTCTCTGTCTGATGGTGGAATAGTGTGGAAGGGAAGCAGTGCGTTAACACTGAATGGAGCTTTTGTTCTGGGGTTGTTGTGCCTTTGACCAAGCCTGCAGATGAAACTGACTTTGCATAAGGCAAGCATGAACATGAGGTCCCATTCTTACTCTCATCAATCCATCTATGTATCCATCCCGTTTTCCTGCATTTGTCTCCCAGCAACCCCTTTCATCCCCTTAACTTGCCTACATCACTCTACAAAGGAAGTGATGCTTGTCACGTTCCCCCTATCTGTGCTGTTTGTTCACGTAAAGACTACCTGGCATTTTCTGCTTTATTCCTGTCAAATCTAGGGAGAAAAGAACCAAAGCAGATTTCTTGATAAATGAAAGAAAAGACCCGGATGGACACACACACACACACACACACACACACACACAAACACACACACACACACACACACACACACACACACACACACACACACACACACACACACACACACACACACACACACCACATACACATACATATTCCACCCCCGTCTGCACTGTCATGTGTGACTCACAGTGCATCGCAGCACCGTATGAACTTCAAAAAGAGGCTGGCTGTACATTCACAGTGTATTCAACCCCTGCTCTTTAAATAGCTCAGCCTCCTCCAAACAGAAAAATCCATGTATTAAAATGACTGAATCACACAAGAATTAAAGAGACAGGGTACATCCTTTCACATAATATAGCGACAATGCTTGTTTGTCTTTGTTTAATCCCACATGTGAGTGAGGTAGAATGTACGCAATATGTACAGTATGTACTATATGTGTATTTTACACAGATTTATGTGAGTGGGTGTGGTTAGCGGAATACTAAAGAGGTAATATGTTTTTGGTTGCCTTCTGCTTTTTAAAAAAAACATAGTATACTCATAGCTGCACTGCATCATCATAACTGAGTGCTTGTATGCACATGTGCATGTCTATACATGCAGTTTTTGTGATTGAGCATTATTGTGTGTTGCTGAACTGTATGTTGTTTGTCTAAATGTGTGTGTTCTGGAATGCACCTGGCCTGATAGGCAGAGGAATGCTGAATACTGTCTCTCGCCCAGGGAGGCAGGGCTGGAATGTGGCCCAGGCCTTTTTCTTTTCTCAACTGCACCACACAGAAGATCTGCAGGTTCACACACACACACACACACACACATACACAGACACACACCCTCATAGGCCAGCAGGGAAGCACTTTTACACCATCTACCAACACACACAGATGTGCAGCACAAAGACACACAGGTGCAAGTTTGTGAGAGCCTTATTATTCACACTGTGGGGGCTGAAATGTGTTTACACACTCATATGGTGGGGACTCAGCCGTCCTCATGGGGACCAGATGTTAGTCCCACCAAGAATCATTGAATTTTGGACAACATCTTGGTTTGAGATTAGGATTAAGTTAAGGTTAGGTTAGCTTAGGTTTTGGGTAAGGCAGGTCATGGTTATAATTAAATTTAAAGTCAGTCTCCAGGAAATGAATATAAGTGAACGTAAAGACCCCATGAGGAAGAAAAACTCATGCGTGCGTGTGTGCGAGTGCACACGTGCTTGATTGAACAAACGTCTCTAGAGTGCAACCTGAGAGCAATTAATTTTTCCTTTCGAGCAGGAGCTGTGTAATTTTCATTGCTTCACGCATTGTTATTAAGTCGTTCCATGGCGCTGCAAATTCCAACCAACAAAGCGAGCTCACTGCCAGATCTGCTGCCCCTTTAACCCCCTCAAAACCCAATACTCCACACTGAAGGTTAACACATGTAGGCTATCTGAGTAACACACTCTCAAACTGAAATACTTGAGATGTAAGCTCAAGGCAAATTCTGCTGTAGATAGAAACAGTTGCTTTATATTTTATAGTCACATCACAGACCTTAGGTTCCTTGACCTTATTGATAAATATTGTAAAAATGTAAAAAAGAAGGCTATTTATACAACACTAAAGTAGTATTAAAAGTAACCATGGATATAAAAAGTCCTCGTGCTGTGGTTTGCCATAAATGAAATGCTATCCATGCTCTCGTTGGCCCTCAGATTTGCCTCTGGCCTGATCTCGGCGCTCAGATTAAGGAGTTAATTAAAGAACCTTTGAAATCTGGGGGAAGTTGGCCTCTATGGTTTACATGTCTGTCACCCATCAGCACACATGCAGACTGGAAAACTAGATCGCCTAATTGATCAGGAGTAATTAGTCTGTTTCCTACGAAGGATATGGCTTTTCGGGGTCCTGACAAATTTGACTATCATGATGAAGTTAAGTTCTCTATGGAGCCAAATGCATGAAAACAGGTTTGATGGAGTCCAGAAAATGGAGTCAGTTTCACACAAATATTTTTCATTCCCGTAAGCATTATCAAAAACCACAGATGCTTGGTTTCTGTAAGCTTCGCCACTTGGGGATGATAATACCACAAAACCCTATCACATGCTTTCAGTCAAAAGTCCCTTGACATGATTTTAGAGAGAGAAAGGCAGCAGTTACACACAAATCCACCAGCATTTATATTTTTTTAAAAATAGAAACTGTTAAAAAACTGACAGTCCACATAGTGCTGTCATTCAGAGCCAGTTTACTGCATGGCAGTCTTAAGACTTGTAGAGCCAATTGATTTTTGCATTGCTTTTTTAATCTCATCCATAGTGCCAAGATCTCTAGACTGTTTTCACAAATGGGACAAATAAACAGGGTCTGCGTGTTTATTTGGAATGGGGAGAGAGAAGGAGAGTTGGAGAATACAAAAGGAGAGGGAGGAGAAACAAAGGAGGGAGGTGAGGGTGAATGAAAGAAAGTGGGAGACAAAAGGGTAAAAGTAGTGGGAGTAATTCTACTATTAGAGACTGTTGCATTGACTCTGACCGTGGCCTGAAAGCCAAATCAAAGACTTTCCATTCATACTGAAAATGGCTTTATGTGGGCTGACAGTAGAACTGGGCAGTATGGCAGAGCCCCACAGCTTTTTCTTCCTAATACTGCCTGGTCTATAGTGATTTTCACTTGTTTAAAATCCATTTCTTATATGTTTACATATTCAGTGGCATTTGTGTTTATATGCATGTTGGTGTTTGTTGGTGAATAAGGTTTTATGTAGGTATTATCAGCCTATATATGTATGTAATTCTACCTGAGCTGGTTTGCTTGTATGCACTTGCGGTGGCTAGTTTGTACATGTGAAAGTGGAAGGGCATCACGTGTAACCATGTAGGTGTGTGAATGAACAAGCAGCAGCCCTGTTGCTAGGTGAAACGTGAGCGCCCTTCACTGTCAATGCTTTCCTTTGGCCTGTACTGCCACCTAGTGGGTGTTAATAATATTGCAAGATTTTCTTGTAGAACAAAATGTGACATCATCAGATCACATTCACAAATGTATGGGAGTGAAGTTCATTATTTGATAAAAGTATTCATCCTAAACCATGGCAATAAGTCTGAAACATCATTTAAGAACAAGAGAAGAGTCAGAAGCAACAAGTTCTAGTTTACAAAAGGTTGATTTTTATGTTTAGAAATAACACACAGCTGATTATGAAATAAGTTGGATTACCACCCCCTTGTGGCCATGAAAGCCTCGTTGAAGAAACTGGTCTCAGTCTTTAATTTGGGATCTGTTCCTTTATCAATCTTTTATTTGCAGTAATTGCTAATTTCTTCTAGTTTTACTTAAATAAAAGATAATTTCCCACAATTAGGCACTGTACTTTTTAGCAAATAGTATAAAGCACATTTCTGGGAAGGAATAAGGAATAATGCACATAGTTCTCTTGTGAACATTTTTGTGGGATTGGCTAAAAAAACAGAAAAAACAATGTTCACTTTAATTGTGATTAAGAAACATGATGCCCAGAGTGGCTCACTAACATGTTTAATTGTCATGGTTTTGGCTCACAGGTGAATTTTGAAGCAAAAGTGAATAACTCGATTTTCAGTCTCGATCCTTATGACAGACGGCAATGGCCTGAGCCTCATACACACTCTCTGCTGCCCTCCCAGCACTGCAATCAGTCATGTCTGCTAAATAAATATTACAAAAATAGCAGAATTGTATTTCCAAATGTCTTCTTTTTCAAGTAAGACAGGTATCTTTCCAGCCATTCAAATTTCAGATTCCATCCATTCCTACATTTTTGTTGCTTCAGCAGTAGTGGGTATTATTTTTTTAAATTTGCCCTTTAAACAGGCACTATCATTGAGACACAGGGTCTTATTCTCAATAGAGAGCTGATAAAACTTGGTGGCCACAGAGGACACCTACGGGAATGTACCGTGGCCACATGGTAATTTTCGTGGCCACAGGCCATTGGGAATGGTTTATACTGAACCCTGTAATTTTGCATATTGTAGTGGTTATCTGGAAAACTGTGCATGGGAAGCATGGGGTAGCCAATTTAGTAATTTGTAGTAATTTGACAAAACATGTTATGTAGACATCATAACATAGTAGAAGTTTATAGCACTCCATTGCTTAAGCATGGTTAGCTAAGATTTCAGTTTCCTCTTTATGTTTTTATATAGGTTAATAGTTCATTTGAGTTGTGCAACATTATGCAAAGCGCTTTAACATTGGCAGTTTTATATATTAAAGGGAAGTGTGTGTGTGTGTGTGTGTGTGTGTGGCGAGATGACTTTATCAGACATAAACACATGTTTACACATGATGAGAAAAACTTTGTTTAAATTGTTTTACAGATACTAAACGCCCCAACCTAACACGTAAATCACATGTCTGCCTCCTCAAGGCGTGTCACCAGTGCTTTGATCACTGTGATGTGTTCATCCTGTTGCCACGAAGGGATGAGTGTCATTGTCATTTAACACACCCCCTTGGAAAGAAAAACCGCTGTGAATCCTGCATATTTATATCTGTGAAGACACATGCACATACCGGAGCTATGATTCCATCATCAACACTGTCAGTTTGTGGTATCTTGGCAAAACATTTGTCCATCACATCCGCATCTGGCATCAAATTTATGCCAAACAACTACTTTGTAAGAATATCCCAACTTCCCCTGCAGTGTTAAGTATGTTTGTTCCAAATATAGTTTGTCAGCTTGATGAGTGAGTCTTGGTGAATTTCCTTTGAAGCTGATAGCCTTGTTGTTAAAGAAAGCAAAGATGCAGAATAACCAGTCAGTGGCATTCAAAAATGTAGAGAAAAATGTAACCAGGTGATCTATTAATAGAGGAGGTGTAGACAGGACTGTTAAATGCTGCCTGTTATCTGAGAGTCCTTTTTCATGTGTGACTCATTCTGCAACAACATCACTCTGTTTTTATTCTCAGGTTTCCTTTTGGTCTTTGATTGAGCTCGAGGTTCCAGAGGTTATTACTGTGCCAAATGCTGCTTCGGAGTGTTTTGGCAATGTGGAACCCTTGATGACTGTAGATGCTTCACAGAAACATTGTTTTTAGTTTTTACACGAGTAAAGAAAAGACGGCTGTTTTCTTGCTAGGATGTTGTTGACCAACAAATAATTATTGTTTTCTGATCTGTTCTCTTGCTTCTCTCCCTCTTTCTTTATGCTTCCCTGCAGTTCAAAGTAGAATAGCATTGCACCATCAGTAAAGATTGATTGTTTGCGTTAAGGTGTGTAATTGCATATTTAAATAGGGAAGTCCTGGGCAAGTGTTTATGGCCCTGTTCCTAATCTGAATATTTTCATATTGGCATTTGTCAAACCCAAGTCTGGTATGATGCTTGTATTTACCTAAATGTTCAATCATCCTTACTTGCGTATCCACCAGGTGTGGCACGACTTACGCAACGTTTCATTGTTATAGAAGCTAAAGCACTGCACACTTTGGTGCGAGCAGAGTTCAGTTCAGCCACAAGTGCTGAAAATATCTGTGTCAGCAGGGCCTTTGAAGTGAAGGAACACTGAAAAACTGGTTAACCTGTGGTCTGACCTGTTGACTGACACTGAACTACAGATATTGTCATGGAAGGTGGAATCACCACTAAACTGTTGAACATGTGGCTGCACTGGCTTTGGTTGGTCTCTTAACAATCAACTGCATTCATCTGGGATATTATTTTATAAATGACAATAAAAATGTAATCACAAGTAGGAGGGGTTAAATTTAACATCTTCTAACTTTGGTAGCAGGGGTTGTTGATCTGTATCTTGTTAAATTATGGTGGATAATGTGCCAAAAAATATACAAATATGCAACACTAGGTGGCAGTAGTTTGGCTTTGTTGTTAAGCTTCTTGGTTTTTGTTTTCTGAAAGAGATTTGAATTCTAATGAAGCCCACATTTTATTTTGTTTACCCCTGGGGCATCAAGACTTAAAAGCTGACATGTTAATAGATTCATGATTTAGTACTGGAATTTTTTTTTAAGTTTTTTGGCTGAACATGTTTGGTAACTTTTTTCCTTTTTCTTTAAGAACTTGATGTGTATAATCATATGCTTTTCCACAAAATATTAATATGAGTGTTTGCTTATGCAAAACTTCTGTGTTATTTAGTTTATCTTTAAGTCAGTTTTAGTTTAGTTAATGTTCATGTTCATATTAAAATAGCTTTAATGGATTGCTGCAGAGGAAATTGTCCTCTGCATTAAGCTTACAAACATACAGACAGCTACATTGTAGCACCCAGGGATCAGCTATTGTTCAGAAACCAGTTCTGTGGTTCAGAACAATAGCAGCCTTTAAACTCTGTATTTGGTGCTGTGTTTGTTTTTGTGCTGGCACCTCTGAACCAGCAGCTGCTGTAACTTGATGATCTGTGACTGTTCACATTTATTGTGATTTACTTGTAAACAAGCTTGAAGACCGAACTATCAACTGATCTGTCTCGATCACAGAGATACAGTATCACATGGGACAGCCATCACAGAAGGTAGCATAGGAGCGAATAGACAGGTGCCCTAGTGTAGTGAAGGGGCAGAGCGTTCCACATTGCTTCCCCAGGATTTTGTATTTCTAGCATGTACTTCCTGGTCGGCCAAACAGATAAACAGGCTTTGCTGCTTTTTAGTAGCATATTCATATTCTAGTTTTCTTCCATTGTCTTTTTTTGGTTTCACTTTTTTTTTAGAATGCTTGGGAATTGTTTATCTTCTTAATTCCTACCTATATCTGTCCTGCACTTTTTTGAATGTCATTGCCACTTAAGGGCACATTCCTATGATGCATGAACATCATATATGGAGGTTCAAGCGAATCAGTAAAAGAAAATTAATTACAATTTGTATGTAAAATCCAGGGCTTGTCATAGGATCTTTTTGGAAGTAATAAGTTAGAAGAATCTTGACTTGCGGTTTTGTGTGACTGTGTTTTGAAGAATTTTTGCCACTCAGCTAGGTTCATTAGTTCATAAAAACTGCATTAATCACACCTGGACTAGGCAATGTAATTGGTAAATAAGCAAAACTGAACTTCTGCAGTTTCATAACTTTATAGCAACAGAACCTTTTGCTTCCTGTAATTCCTGGATTATATGAGCGACAGAGATGCAAAATGTCCACTAGAGAGCACCATTGAAACTGGATTGAATCTGTCTTCTATTCTGTAGTCAGTAGCAACTCAGTAATACATAGTACTGTATATTCAGATCTTTTATTCTTCAGCAATGGAAGCATTTTGTTTGTTGATAGAGAGCAAGTGTAGCTTAAAAAGTCAGATAAAGTTAAAACCTTGAAATTTAAACATGTTTTCAACCCAGCACAATATAAACTGATTATATAGTGTGTTAGATTAATTTTATTAGATTTTATCAGGTGAGATTCAAAGTTACTTATTTTTGCTCATTAGTGGCTCTGATCTATTTTATCATAAATTATTTAATTTCCCTGGAAATTATTAAAGGTGATTTCCAAGTTATCAATGTGATATTCTGCAGCTGAGTTGCCAAACTCATGTGCTATGTAGGCCATGATCATATACACCCCACATTTAGGCATACATATTCACTGCTGTAAATGTGGCACAGCGCCTACACTGGGACAAAACCCTGAGCTCCCAAAGAGCAGAGCTGTGTGTGACTCAGGCGACGGCTGCTCCTCTTGCTCTCTGAACTCTGGTGCTTCACCTTCAACTACAGTCTAGGACTGGAGGGTGGGAAAGAGGGAGAGGAAGGAAAGAGGAAAGGAGGGAGGAGATAACTGGGGGAAAACGCGGCATAGTAAAAGAGGAAGTTCATCCTCTGATAAACACATAGCTACACATCCCACTGGACCCACTGTCTGAGATGGCAGCCGGGGCTGGGTGTGAACTTGTCTGAGCTGCACTATTACAAGAGGCGAAACCGCATGGAATTCGTGTTTTGTCCCTAGGTTGTACGTTTGAGAGCTTTAGAGGATTTTAATGCGCCTCTCTGTACCTCAGTTTCCAATAGAAGGGGCTCTCCAGACGCAGTGCAGCTCTTCACAGAAGACATGCATAATCACGGCAGAGGGGAGGGGATGAAACAGAGAAGAGATGTGTAAAGCATCATATACATATGGCACTTTATATTGTACCCCTTTCAGGTATTCTTATGGGTGTTTTGGTTTTAGGTTTGATTTTTAGCGTTGTTACACACAAAGGAAACAGCCGCAGCTCAGTACTTCAAAGGGGCCCCGGCAATCCCACATAGACAGACCACATTTCAGTGGAGCATGCTGTGCTGTGCTGCACTGTGCTACAGACAGACAAGAGCTGTTATGGAGAAGCGGAGACCATGGCTTCTCATTAAAAACAGTACTCTTTCCTCCACAGATTACACTGCTATGGGAAAACTACACAGGGAAGACACCCTTGCCACATCTAGAGCTGGAAGATGCAGTGTTACATGATTGGAACTGTCAAATAAAGCATACAGTTGGAAGAGTCTCAAAACAAGTGTTCACAAAAAATAAAATGACAAAACATTTTTAATGGAAATGATTGACAGGTTGTTTACAGAGAAATCTCAGCTTTCTTGATGTTTAGAAATGGCAACCCTTTTGTGAGGGCTGCTTACTTTCAGCTTGTTGTTGTGTCTGTGCACCTGGTCAAGGCATTTAAGTAGATTCTAATGGTTAAAAGGCAAAAAAAAAAAGTCCACATTGTTGTATACATGATATACTGCATATACACATAGAGTAGCTGGCACCCCAGTGCTTCATGACAAAAAATGCCTAGTGATGGAATTGTGTTTTGTGATTCCTGGGCTCCATTTATGCAGTTGTACCCTTGCAACTTCTGTCACATAAACATACCCAAGGGATTAATGTACTGATGCTGCAAAATCAGGCTGCAAGTTGAAAAGGTGCAGAGGTGTAAGAAATATTAAATATACATTCTGTAAGCTCTCAGGTTCAGTTTTGTCTGGTAGACTATACACAAAACAGTTTTTGGATGAAGATCAGACTTAGGATGGCCAGGGTGTATATTATACCTCCAGCAAGGGGTTCTTTGGAAAGTGCAGAGACATTTATTAGTGAAGCCAGGGGTGGTGCACTTTCATTTCCTGGTTTTAATGGAGAGTGTCTGGGTCCACATATGCATCAAAATGAGACTCTATTTGCAGCATTTATGTGTGCACAGAAAGGAAAGTGAAATCCCCATTTTCCTTGTAATTTTTTTTTTCTTATTTAGATTTATTTGCTCCTGTGGTTATAATTTGAAGGTCTAGTTTGTAGTTTCAGGTGCTTTTTGTTTAGTCATTTCTCACTGTCAGTTAAGTTCAGAGATTCTTTCCTTGGTCAATGGGACAAATATAAGACATTGTCAGAGACAGGGCTGAGTAATGTGCATTTAAAAAAAAAAAAAAAACCTCTAACATACCGTGACATTATCTAGGGCAGCTCTACTCATCAGCCAGTGTCCTCTTACAGTCACTGTGGCGCCTGTAACTTGCTGTCACACAGTGACCTGTTTTGGACGACCTTGTGAGGCAGTGATGTTGGCACTCTGGCACACATGAGCATAAACTCTCTACCGCAGTTAAAACAGATTAGACTTGCACACGCATACACACCTGAGAGTCCACATACACAGCATAACTGGTGTGTCACAGGCCTTTTGTGTGGAAGACATCAGCAGTTAATTGTTTGTTTATTATGTTTTTTTTCTTTTCAAGCTTGGTTTAAGAGCAGTTTCACTGATAATCTGTAAGCAGTGCAATTTAGTTCATGTCAAAGAATCACAGAAGTGGAACAAGTGTAAACATGATAATTGACCACCATACTGAAACTGCATTACCCAGAATAGCCTCTGGATGGCAGTGTCAGGCTGTGCTACTTGCCGTCAGCCTCAGCTCTCTCATTAGTGAGGTCTAGCAGGCCCGCTCCGACATGTCTCATAAATGTCAACACCAATACAGCAGGGGACAGTGGGCCTGGATGTAACACACACAGACGCCATGAAAGTCCACTCTGTCTGTCAAATCAATCACCTAGGCAATCCACAAGCAACATGTTCACACCTCACATGGAAACTACCTGCAAGTTGGCATTTGGTTAGTTTAAAGACTAAAAGTCTTGTCGTGTGGGGGTGTTAGAAATGAATTTGATATAGATTATTAGACCAGGCTTTGGCACTGGTCTTTGTGAATTCCTATATGTGTATCTATGCACATGTCTGTTGTTTGTCTTTTGAAGTTATTTGCTACCTGCTGTGGTCAGTAAGTCTCCTATATTATACCCACCCCCAACCCGCCCTCTCCCCTCTGCTACCCATCTATATCTGCCTTCTCTTCTCTTCCCCCTTCTCTTTCCCATTATCAAGCCATGTGCTGCTTGCACTCTTTTCCATTCTCTTCCAATCGGGTCACAGGAGCAGGTGGATTGGAGATAACTTGCGCTGTGCTTTGTTTTCGCCCTGACACTGTCATTAATCATTGCCCAAGCCACACTTCAACATATAATAATAAGGACTGGCTGCTGTGTGGGGGCTGAGGCCCAATTGCCTTTCATTGCGCAAATGCCAAATTGGAGGTGAACGGCCATAGCCAGACACTACTCCCATGTCCCCAGACTGTCTCATCATTTAGGTATTTATCCATCTCAGCCTTGTCTGTTGAGCTTCTCCCTGCCCTCCCAAGAGGACCAAGACTGTTAGGGGGAGGATCAGAGTTGTTGCTCGAGCTTTTTAGCTTTGATTCTGTGCCTATAAGTTAGGGATTAGAAGCAAATTTCCCACAGGGCAGTGCTGGATTTGCTGGTGTTTAACTGTTTAACCTGTCTTAGTCTTGTGTGGCTAAGGGGTGTGAGCGGTGGTGGGAAGGAGAGGAAGCAGGGCTTGAAGAGAGACTGGTCAACAGGCCAGGAGAGACCCAGGTGGGTTAAGCCAGAGCCAGGCCAGCATTGATAAGAGAAACTACCTTATCCATCACATCACCATTTGTTAGAATACTGCAGTGTGTGTGTGTGTTTGAGGGAGAGAGTGATAATGTGTTAAGAGGTTTCTGTGTGTGTATGTGTGTGTGTATGAGTGGCTTCCCCAGAGAAGCACAGACTAATAAATCAGAATCATAATGGTCCTCCTTTGGTTGCCTTAAATACAGAACATGTAAAACATGCAGCTATGCAAACTAAACATAAAATACTCACACTCATAGATAATGATTTAAAATAAGCTACTATTACTTCATTAAATAATAGAAAAATACAAATAAAGCTGTAGACTGTAGATGCAATCTTGTCTGGATGTAACGGTACTGAACCAGTTCAAATATCAACTCTCTAGAATCTCAACGCTAGAATGGACAAGCGTGCAGACCAGCAGGAGGATCCCTCTCCTGTCAAACATGAGCCTGGTGGATTATGATGATCTGACGGGAAGTTCGGAGCCCTGAGCCATGAAGATGTGCTCTTTGGGCCCTGCCATTTTTACTTCTACAAACAAAGACTAAATCCTAAGGTGTACATATCTGCCTGATTGTACAGAGAGAGTGGTCCAGGCTTTGATCTCAACCATCACCATTGCTTCTCACCTGCTTTGCTCAGTGCACAGGTGTATTTGTAAGTGATGTTAGACAGGTGAATGTCAGCAAGTACTGGGAGATTGGCTGGGCATTGTTGCTGCAGCCATTAGCTCTGAACTTAATGGATTTGTGTGTTTGGGATTGAGATCCGACCTGCAGAAACGTGAACTCACATTACTGCTGCAAACAAAACTCAGTCCAATAAGGTCTTTCACACCATCATTTCAGCAGTTTGACATATATCATTCCACTGTGCTATTCGTCCATATTGACTTATTTTGCTCTATGAATCTCTGTCTATACATATCTTGTGAACTTCTATATCATTCTGACGTGTAGACAGTAAGGAACTCCATGTCTCCATTGGTGCTGCAGAAATATACCGTATTGATCTTTAATTAAAGAAGCTCCTAACCTTGGCTGAGCAGAGGACCCCCAGGCCAGTGAGTTAATTAATGTACTAATAGTCATAATATTTGTGCTGTGCACGGGAGGTACATAAAAAATTATCTATTGTATGTGCAGTTTATCAGCCCAATGATGCTGGAGCCCCGTGCTGTGCGTATATCAATATTATGGGCAAAAAAATGCAATACAGACAGAAGAAGAGGGAGAGCCTGTCTTTTAATATCTCCCTTGGTTCATCAGCAGTTTACCAAGGCCCTGTTTGACCTCCTGGGATTCTCCTCTGATTGTAACCAGGCGGCATCAATGGGCCTTTACAGGCACAAATGCTTCGCTACCTTGACAACATACAGCAGCTCTAAAGCCCTCTAAAAGAGCCACTTCTTCTCCAGATGAGTCAGGGGTCCCACTCCACCATTTACTCTACACTCCCAAGGAGGACGTCTCATCCCTGGATCAAAACCTCATACTACTGACCTTTCAGTTGCTCCCACTAACCACCAGACCTCCTCATAAACAGGTCCCAAAGAGGGAAGGAGGGAGGGAGAGAGAAGGGGAGAATGTGAGCATGGGGGCCTAGACACACTGTGATATCACCCTTTATAGCTTTATTGATTTCCTCTCAGGATGCAACTATTAACATTGAGCTGCTATGGTGGTGGCTGCTGTGTTGTTTTTTGCAGGTAAGAACACTGGCTCACACCCTTGGCCTTGTGGATTGTATATAGAGGGGAGAAAGTGGATGGGAGAAGCACAGGGGAGGCACATGCTTTTATAATTAAGGTCAGCTGGGATGCATTACAGCATTTGGAGGTGTTAAAACAGGCCCTCCTCAGAGAGTATGTTGGCATTGCCCACGCTCGTAAATTAGCCACGCTCCCTGCTGATGTTAGGAACAGGAGATGAGAGGAAAGAGGGAAAAGGGGGGTATTAGGTCGTTTTCTGGATGTAGACATGAGACTGGATGTGATTGCAGTGGATTTTTATTCATTTTCTTTTTCCCAAATCATTGATTTTTTGTGTGTACAAAGGAGCCATAGGAACATGTTGTATTTCAAGTCCAGTGTGGTCCTGTTTGCTGTGTTAAACATATACATTTGGATTATTATGCATATGTTTGCCTTGTGGTATTACTTAGAAAATACTAAACCGATACTACTACCTACAGTATCTAAGTAAACACACCTACATTGGTGTTTTTCCATAACATATAAATATGCAATATTTCAGGTGTTAATAAAATACTAAGTACTGCACATTAAACCTTAAAAACCCCTCAGAAATAGTTAAGCAATGGGCAGGTAAGTCAACAGATGCGCTCACAGAATGGGCAGAGGTGTATGGAAGCTCTCTTTGGACCATCACTGGCTCCAATGAGGCGGGCAAAACAAAGCAGGGCACTTCAGATTCACAATGGGGACACTGTCAGCAAGGACAGGGGAGGGGAGGAGGGAACAAACAGAACACAAGAGTTTCACAAACAACCTGTCATAAGGCATTCAGCAGGACAGGTCCGACTGGGACACCCAGCTCACACCCTCTGTCAGGGGTGAGGCAGGGGTCATGTCAGTGATGCATGGTGGGAGAAGTATGACAATGAGTTGGGAGAGACAGATAGGAAATATTAGGGCTTGGTTACATGGCATCTTTATTTCGCTGACTTCTGACACAGAAACTCTATTGTCTATATTGAAGTTGAGTTTTTGTAATATGTTATTTTGTCATAGCTGGAAATAGAAACAAAATCACTGAACATGTTTTGTAACAGCAGTGTTTACCTGAAAGACACAGGATGTTTATTGGATCCATTTTCTAATCATTTTAAAGCTGAACCAGTTGCATCTTTAATTAATCAGAAAGACCTAAGACTAGAACTAACAATTATTTTCATTATTGATTAATCTGTTATTAATTTCCCCGATTAATCTTTCAATCTAAAATGTCAGACAATTGTCAAAAGTCCTGAAAGCTCAAGGTTAATGTTTTCAGATATGTTGGTTACTTTCGTAACACACTACAACACAAGCCAGTAGCAGAGAATAAATGGCAGTTATATATTATAGTTAATAGATTACCACAGTCCAGTTCATTCATTTTCAGGACTCAGTGTACTTATTTTTTAAGAGCTTGTTCCAGGGTCTTTGTTATGTTGCTTTTAACAATGTGTAGGACTTTTTAAAATATATTAGTTAAGGGAAACAATAGTTTATTAAAGCTAAATCTCCATGACAGCCATTATTGTCATTTTGATTCTGTGGTATTGATTTCAGTTTTTAGTTAATAATTCTGGCCTACTTTGACAGCTTGTAGATACCCAGCCATCACTCTGACCCTCCTGAGACTAAACTGGGTGCCAGAAACCTGACAGAAACAGAGTAATCAGAGCTGGTCACTGACCATTGTTTATGTGTGCTAACCAGAAGTCTTCTTCTGTTTCAGTCCAGTGGTGTCTTGTTGTGGATGACAAAAGGAAAACATTGTACACAACACTGTTAATTTTGATTTGTCTAAGTCTTAGTATATTCAGATCTGTCAGACTCAGCATTTTATTATCGGTACATACCGTTCACCTGGTAAGTCAGATCATATTTTGTGATAGCTGCAGCAGTGCAGAACTGGTTATGACTGAAACTTTTGAGAGAACAGAGGAACAATGCAGAAGCATTGTGACAGAAATGTTTGCTTCTTTAAATTTGTCAAATGCATGTTTCATATATAACACAATCAGTTTTCTAAAATTGAGACTTAGCTGAGAAATCATCAAGTGCTGATACACATTTCCATAGAGAATAATGAGTGTAACAGTAATTAGAGAGTATAATGAGGACCTAAGAGTACAGTTCCCATTATTTTCCCAGGTTATTGCATTGCTACTTGCATGCTTACTTTGGCAGGTTCACAAAGCGGTACTTGCACTGATTCGGTATATAAAACATAAATGCAAACCTCTGGTTTTGTGAAATGGGATGAAATCTGTGCACTGCTAAACTGTCACACAAAAAATATAGTAATGGGCCTCAACCTGCCACCACTGTTCACAGGTGTTTTTTTTTACACCGGTATTTATTTGACCATTATGTTAAATTGTCCCCATAAAGCCACACTTGGCAGCACCATCCTCTGAATCTCTTTGTGAGTCACTTAAGTGTACCACTGGGGGTTGGTGTGTTCCATAGACCCAATATGGTTGCTTTAAACTGAATAAAAAAAAAAAAAAAAAACAGTTTAACTAGGCGGCACCCCCTTTCTGGGTAAGAAGTGTTAAGGAAGCGGCCCTCAAATGTAGAAGGCTTTTATGCATGTTGTTAGAGGTGAAATAAAGTGTTAGAACTGTACCTCTAGGACACAGTTATGTTAAGCCAGTATTTACCTATTTTATACATAGTGATCAAAATCAAGATGTTTTGACCTCTTCATTTTGTGCATTCTAAAGTTAATTCAGTGTTGTATTTTGCAACCATTTTTTAATATGGACTTTTTGCAACTGAATAAGCAGTACAGAGCACAGGCTTTCATTTAGCAAGTTTTATATGAAATAATCACAACTTTATGAATGCATGAGTGGTAAATGTTGAGTTCAGTCATTGTCTCCTTTGTGGTGTTGGTCTTGAGGACTGTTGACCACAGGCAGACGGCCATAAAATAAGGGGGCCTGACTCTGTTAAGACCACCTTTATTCACGGATGCTAAATGGCAGCTGGAAAATCATAGCTGCAGGATCAAGCACGCCACATTAGTAGAGGGTCCGGCCACAAACAAGGGTACAGTACAGCACAAATAGAATATCTAAGGCAAGTGGATCTACTCAGTGATGCTCAGCACCTGCACCTACTTTGAAAGGTTAAAACTAAAGGATTTGGAGGATTTGCATCCATATGTTGCTGTGTTAAATTGGAATTCTGACCAGTTTTTTGATATGCAGTTATTTGACAGCAAAGCAGGAAGAGATGAAATGTCGTGTTACATTTACGTACTTTCAGTTGGTTTGGTTCAGAGCAAAACCATGCCAAATAAGTTTTAAAGAGTTACTTTTCTACTTACGCAAAAAGACACTAGGTCCTTCATTATAGCCTTTTTCACTGAATTTCCAAGACAAGGCATCTTTCTACAGCAATTTACACTCCTACAATTATAGTGTTCTGGTGCAGATATGGTGTTGGCCCCTCCTCCTTGACCTCTGCCTTTTACGAAGCAGGCGAAAGTGTGTTTCCTGATTAACGGCTGACTGAGGTACATGGCTCCAGCTCCAGCATCTTGTCCTCCCAAGCTGAGGTGACAGTCTCCTAGGCTCTTTATGGAAATTAACTGCAAAACATAGCCAATTAGACCTGCATTATTTAGAACAACTCAGCTCTTCACCCTGAATAAAAGCAGGCCCAGATAAGACCTGTAGACTCAGACACTGCAGCAAATTAATGTGAAGCTGGTGGTCTGCCAGCAAGGCAGTCCTTTTAAATTGGCGACATTAAAAGCATGAAGTTTTTGTTTAACTGTAAATTATTGCAGAACAGAACCCAGGGTGATTAAAGAGTAAGTTTTGTGAATAACTTCAGAGAAAATTATAAATTTTACACATTACACATTGGAAATGGGGACAAAGTAGCAAAGATTCTTATCTAACATGATCAAATGATTCAAATGTTTCTAGCTCTTGCTTACAGCTTAGTTTGTGCACAAAATTTTCCCAGGTTCTGCACCTTTTATTCCAAATGTGTAACTGGGAATTAAGCATCTGTATAATGTCTTTTCAGTCCACCAGCTAAAGATAGGGCTCTTAGCCTGATACGCTGTCTTAATTTTCCCTTTCTCAGGTCACTGCAGAGAGCGACGGCATTAGAGTGAAGAGGAGGGTCCTTACTCTATGTGCAAGAATACACTGTGGAAGTTGCAAAGGGCAGAGTCTCTAGGAAATCTACTCTTTCTTTGAAAAAATGTCACGGGAGAGATAGGAGATTGGCACCACAAAGAGCCCAAAATAGCACGGGCTGCTACGCGTTGTCAAATGAGATTTGGGCTGAGACATTGACTTTTGTTCTGCAAAGTATTGGCCCCTGAAAAGGAGATGGGAGGTGTAAAAATTGTGATTTCTCCTCTTCCCTTGGTTATGTGCAATACATTACTCTCCTGATAATGCATGCTACTGGGACTGAGGTTTGTAACGTCACAATTATTCCTTGTCTGCAACAAAAGAGGTGTTCTAAGGATTTGGATAAAGTTGGAAAAAGGATAAATATGGACTAGTTTTTCCTTTTTTTTTAGCTGAATGGAACGAGTAGTTCCAGAGGCAGATATTAATCAAAGCTATAAGCCTGGTTCAGAAGATTAGGGAATGTCCCTACCCCTTCTGCTTTCCCGTAAGTCCAGTGCGGACACATTCAACATTTCTTCGTTCTGCCTTCCCCATGATAACAAAGGTCTCATATATTTTATGCAGGTTTGCCCCTTGGCCACATAATAGGATTATGAATAATTTCTACAAATTTACAAAAACAAATCACATGGCATGGCTTAGTTTGCTAATAATTTCTCCATAGCTGATAGATCAAAGCAAGGCACAGGGACTGCAGAGCCAGGCAGTAGGTTGACCCCGGTCAAGCATTTTTAATGAAAGGGTTAATCTCTTCAGAGGTGACTATTCAGGAGCAAGCAGTGTGACCAAATGAAGAATTCAGGTCTGGGATAAGGAGGAGAATAGTGGTCTTGAGGGTGCTGTTGGGTGACAGCGAGGAAGCCCTTAGGTAAAACTGCATGATGCTCTATTCTGATCCATCTGATCGGACCTCCTCCCCAGTCCAATGTTAAAAGAAAGAGAAAGGTGGGGAAAAGTCAGACTGTTTGAACAACCTATGGCATATATAGGCCGAAGGCTGTTTGAGGGATGATTACAAACAAAAGCAATCCATTGGCTCTGAATACCATGAAAAAAAGAACACGCACACAAACGCACAGTCATGATGGTGGCTGCATGCATATTCATACACATAGACCACTGGGGACATGTGCACGTGCATTCAGACATGCACATACACACGCATACACATTCTCATTAGGACAACTGCTGTTTTTCTCAGAAAGTACCTGAATGTACTTCGAGTCCTGGCTGTTCGGGATAAACTTTGTTGTCAAGCACCTCTTGTGCTACTGTAAGCACACATGCCCTCTTGTGAGTAATTGGGCTTGAAAACCTTCCAAAAGGAGAGCAGGGGAAAGAGGGTAAAAAATGCTTTTATAAATGTATAAGCCTTGGCTGGTTAAGGAGGTTTAGAAATCTCATCATGACAGTGGCAAAATGGGCCTTTTAGTAATTAGGAACAAATGAAATTGTTTATCACTTACTGGGTTATGGTGCCAGCCATTTGGCTGTGTTCAGAGGAATTAATCAGAAGTGCTATTGACATTACATTGTGCCATAATTATCATTCATATGTTTTATGGTAATTGAGCTTTTTTTTTTTTCACAGAGGAATTGAAGTGCCTACGTAATTCCAGACAAATGAACATATGCAAAATCAAATATTAATCAAATCCCTCAAATAACACAACATTTTAGCTGCTGATAGGCTCACAACAGAGTATCGAGGGTGAAATGTTAAAAATGAGGATATCAGTCTTCTCTTTGAGAGAAACTGAAATGTCATGTTAATTCATTTTTATGAAGGATATTGAGTTGAGCCTATATTTGCATGTAAATTAATCTGTGATTAAAGGAATAGCAAGGTTTATACAGCATCATCTAAATGTTTATAAATCTGAAACATGGTTAAGCATATTTATAGGTGAAGCATATTTATTAAAGCCTAACTCTAGGTATCACTAAAAAAGCAACAGTTTATTTAAGATTTCTTCATAAGCCTGGTTGTCTTGCTGCATTAAGCCTTCTTATTAGCATAAGAATAAACCACAAAGTGACATCAACCTATTAAAACTAATGAAAAACACTTTGTTCTCAATGCAATCAAAACTCAGGCACATAACTCCTCCCCTGTGCTCTTTTTCCAATACCTTCACCACAGTTCTTACATCTGAAAATTACATGTTATTGTCCTAATGGCCTGGAGGGGTTGGTAAAGGAAGAGTTTGCCTAATGCTTCCATAAACGTGTTAGGCAAAGTCAAGCAGGATGAAATTGTATCTAATATGTTTACAGAGGATAGATTTCCCTCCCACGACCCGCCCACCAGGCAGCAACAAGCTGCGGTCAGTTCACTCAGGTCACTGAGGATGAGTTCTGCGTCCTCTTTACACCAAGTTACACGGCTAAGCCACAGAGACCAATGGAATAGTATTGAAGTGCAGCTTAATGAGGTAATTAGTCAAAGGCCATGACGATCCTGGGAGGCTAATACCTGTGACCTCTTGAGCCTGGATTCCTGACACATGTCTCTAGGGACTGTCCAGAAAAAAGTGGCACCAAAATCCAAACACCATCACCTAGGCTCGAAAATCCAGTCTTTTTTTCTTCTTTTTTTAATTCTACACTTCAAGAAAGGACACTTGGGACTCAAGCTGAGCAAACCTCAGTTACTGTTTTGCTTTTGGTTTAATTACTCCCACAATGCAGTGCTGGACCTGCTCCCATTCCTTCCCTGAAGAACAATAAACCTTTGTAAACTTAAACTACTTCACCTGTGTACTTAGAGAAAGAAGTTGTGGAGAATTGACAAAGGCAGTGAAGAAGCACAAGAAAGGAAAATGGATGAAGAGCACGAAGCAGGTTGATGTTTTTCCCCTCTCCAATCCCTTTCTTTTCTTTTTATCAGGTTATGTGACTGGAGGCTTCATTAATCACCACCTCGACAGCCTCTGCCAGGGGGAACTAACTGCATTTGGCCCAATTAGGTGCTGTAGAGACAATAGGAACAGCACAAGTTGTGCCTCTACGCTGGGAGCCAAGTGTTACGTCCCTGTCATTACCTACAGAAAGGGAAAAATTAACCCCTACCAGCATCCCTGCTTTCTTCCATTGATCCAAGGCTTTTGTGGTGTCCCTGGAGCGTGGCAGACAATTACAGATATTATTACATCTGCATTGATTTTTTTTAAAGAGAGCAAAGTGTCTCCAAGCAATTAAAAAAATTACAGTTCAGAACTGGGCCAATTAAAATGCCCCCAGCCCTGGAAGGTGGCAACAGTGTTGGTGGGAATAGAGGGACATACTTGAATGTCAGAATGTAGTAATTTTATTATTTTTTCTTCTTAAACAACTTCACACATGCCCTTGCAACTACACACACATGCAGCTCTTGTCCACAATCAGAAGACTGTGTTTGAAGACGCTACAACTAAGATGATGTTGGCTGTTGCAAGAACTAAAACTAATTATGCTAGCGGTATTAAACCAGTACTAGTACTAATGTTAGTCAGGCAGTGCATGTTCGTGCATTCTGGAGGAGTGGAGTTGGTCAGAAATTGGATCTAAAGAGCTGTATTTCTTTTTCCAGGATCAGCCTATCATACCTTTAACACCCACCATGCGTTAAATACAGGCAGATGGGCTTCTGAGCTTTATTCAAGCAATCTGTCACACATCATTATGTTCCTAGGTTTTGATTTAGGAGTACTCTGCTCCTATATACAACAGGTAAGCTAATCTTTAATACAAAAACCCCCCCAAACACCTTCAAAAAGAAAGTTTTGTGAGAAATTGAGGTTTGGAGCTGGTTACAGTAATGGCAACACACACTGGTGGCACTGTGTCACATGACGCATGTCCACCAACCCTTGTAACACACACCGGGAGCAGCATGAATTCAGTGCGGGAAGACCGAAATTGGTGAATAACTGCAAAAACAAACAAACAAAAAATGATTTCTAACTATCTAAATTATGAGTGTGGGTTTTTTGATTGAAGTATTAAATTGTTCTGGCTGTTGCCAGTATGCCAAAGACAAAATAGGAAACAGCTTATTTCTAGTCTGGAAACTTATTAAGCAGCCAACAGGTCTACAGAACTTCAAATTTACTCTTGCTTACTCTTCTTTGCTCAAAAATATTCATGTGAAATCTTGTCTGATTCATGCTGTTAAAGTATCTCACCTCTCCATCTCTCTCCAACTATTTCTCCCTTTCTTTTCTTTTGTTGTCCCTTCCTCACATGCACACACACACACACACACACACACACACACACACACACACACACACACACACGCACACGCACACGCGCGCGCGCGCGCGCGCACACACACACACACACACACACACACACACACACACACACACACACACACACTCACACACGCCCTTCCTCCTTTCCATCTCTCACTTACTTGGGCCTTGGTGTTGCTTTCCCCCATGGAGCAAAGTTGGCCTTTACCATGGCCATCTGACCAGACTTCCTGAAACCACAAAGAAAGACACTGTGCTAATTGGAGTTATGGGTAGATGGAGGACTGGCAGTGTAGAGATAAGGGATCAATGTGATGCAAATAAAGCCTGTATCCAGTGGCTGCAGAGTTTCCTAAGAACCCATTGTTGTCTTGCTCTGCAATTAGAACTAAGAAAAAAAAATTACTAATATATTTTATAGTTCTCTAAAGCAGATGTACAGTACCTGTGCACACATACACCTACCTGGTCCTTTATTTGTGATTATTATTATTTTTTTTTTGAATGGTTTGAGTTGAGCAGGTGGGCTCTGAGATTATTCAAACCAGCTTTTGACTAAAAAAACAATATCTCCAAATAAAAAAAAGACATCTTTACAGGGAACCAAACACTTGGAAACCAAAAAAAGAGAAAGGGTACAGTTTAAATAAACAGCATTTGGTGCAGGAGGAAAAAGGACAATGAAATTGTGGTTCTGAGTTGCAGCTGTTTTATCACCTGACACGCTGTATGTGTTTGAAGTGGGAAATCGCAGTTTCTTTAATCCATGGAGCATTCAAATTTATTTCTCTAGGATTAAAAACAGCTACAATAGCAGGCAGTTAAAAACAAACAGCTCCAAACAAATGGTGGCGAGACTGAGGCGCTTGGCTTACTGGTAAGCTCTCCATACATCGTGGCCTGTTTCATTAACTGAAATGTATTATTATTGTTTATCTATCGTGCTTCCTGATTAAAAATGAGCTAGGCTTCCTCTTTGGATTTAGTTCTGGGGTGGCTTGCGAGTGTAACACAAAGAATTTCCGACAACAACAACCTCCGGAAGATGAGAGAAAAAAGGCATTTTAACACCTGAACACCATAGCACATTTGATTAAAGAGGGCTAATTTCAGAAAATCATCAAAGGTAAAAGGAGTTTGTTTGGTGTGTGTGTGTGTTTAATAGAGGCTTGTACACTGTGAAGTTCTACCAGCAGTTAAAGAAAACAGGAACACTCTCATGCATACTAAAATTAGGGACGTAAATATACTGGACAATGCATCCTCAGTGACTGATCTTCACACACATTTTTAATTATTTTTGATACAGGTGCTTGTGAAACATGATGAGTTGAATTTGTGCTTTTATCCTTACAATAAAGTTTTAAATTTGTTTTTTTCTTTCAGAATTGCACCAAATAATGCAGTTGTAGCAAGACCCAAAAATCATGTCTTGTATCATGTAAACTAAGGTGTGCATATATATATATATATGTATATATATATATATATATATGTTTTAGCAGTTAAGTAATCAGACAAGCCTCAAGCTCCACCTGCTGTGATAGTGAAGCAGGGAGGGCTGCAGAGATTTTGCAAAGATTGTCTATAGAACAGAGCAGAGTGAATATTCTATTCAGAAATATAAATGAGACAGTTGGCTCGTTTCATGATGAAATATCAAAAAACTCACATGGAATTGTCGCATTGGGTCCTTTTTAGGTGGCAGACTATGAAAGCTATTGGTTACAATTGAGCAGTTATAAATGTATGATTTAAGGAAGCGATTTTAAGAGAGCCTAACTAAAACTGTAAAGAGGATTCCTATGGGTTTTATTCAGACCATAAGCTGTTATCAGACAGTTATGACTCACATTTACACTTGGAGTCCACAATCATTCATTACAGTCACCTCTGAGAAAGACTCCCACTGAGCTGCAACGCCCAAAAAACATGAAAAGGTAAATGAAATTATGGGAACTGGCTCTCTGAACAGTCAGTGTGATGACACGCTTTCAGATCCTACTTGGTAGGGTTAGAGTGTGGTGAAATGTAAATGACTGGACACATGGAGGCCCAAATGGGAAGCTAGATTCTACATGGGTCAAAGCAGGAAGACTATAGAAATGAGATAAACGGAGGGAAGAAGGAGGGGGGGGGGGATTCTCGTGTGAATCGTTTAACAGCGGACACACCGTGCCACTTGCATTATGGTGACTGTTGCATCAAGAGCCAATGCAAAGGGGCCCCTCTTTTGCAATGGGTTTGGGTTTTTGGGTTTGGGGTTGAGCTGCTAAATTGTGTTACAGAATCACACATCAGATTTCCAAAGTGGAAATGACCAGAGTACCTATTATAAGTATTTATAAGTATTTGCTAAATAATTAGAAAGTGTGCTATCAAATTGAGAATCAACATGGAAAACATAGATAAAATATGATACTTTCTTTGTGTGGTGAGTTGGCTGTTGTACCGAGTAGCTTCAATTCATGTTAATGTCATGTACTTCACCGTTTTACTGCCTGTCTTTATATTTCCACGTGCAGTTCATTCATGGTGTCTGACATGTCTTACTCTCAGTGTGGTTAAATACACACTCTGTTCCCTTGAAGCTCGTAGTGGCCTTTTAAAAGCAGCGATGCCTGCTTGTTAGACAGCAAAAAAGGTCACACGATTAAATTTCTAAATGCTGGAAATCCCTGGATATTTACCTCCAACATAGTGTGTGCGTCAGCCTCTCAGCTCATCTTTTATTTTATCTAACTGCTCTCATGCTGACTTGTCAACCACAGATGTGATCAATGAATCTATTGAGTCTGAACAGCATGCATGCTTTAAATTGTCTATACACACACGCCCATATGTCCACAAAGCCCATTCTACTTATTTTTAGTCTGTGTCAGTTAGTGCTGTGAGTTCTATAGACAAAAGCCTGTCAACTAAAAATAAATCCCCCAGTTGTCTTTTTAGAGTCTGTGTGAGAAACATGTGAGACGTTTACCAAGATTTTCAGTAATTACTCTTTTGGTACAGGGCAATACAATGATTTTTTTTTTTTTTTTTTGTTACAAAATCAAGAGATGTACTTTAATCTTACTGGAATATTAATTTAATGAGACATCTATTTCAAATTTCACCCAATTATATCATATCAGTAAACAAGTTGCAATGTACATTGTAATTGCCTTGAATATTCAGTACTGTTTTGTTATGTATCAACGAAGATAGTAAGACCATGTTGTTTTTCCAGGCTTGATAGAGAAGAAGATGAAAAAGAAATCAGTGATTCTCCACTTGTTCCTTTCTTCTCCCTAGAAACAGACAGGTACTGAATGTAGAAGTTTCCCCTGAAGCCAGTAAGTGCCAAGCTATGTCAAAAATGACACGCATCTCCTGTTTCCATGTCATGCCATGCATGTGATGTGGTGAACGAATGAAGGCAGTCCCTGCAGAGAATAGTAGGGGGTCATTATTAAGCCTTTTAAATTAGTGCTTCCTCCCACACAACCCTTGCAATTTTCCAAGACCCACAACTACATGCACACTCACTGAACTCAACATGAGATTTGACAAAGAAAATCGTTTCCAAAGTTTACTTGCAGCAAACTCATTTCATATGTGATTGAATACTACCTGTATGGTATGACCCATTTAAACTCAGTCACACATGGACGCTTTGAGAACCTATTTGAGCAGAACCATGCTGTTAGCTAGCTATAGACTGTGCCAGTTCCATATCCTATGCAATGCAATTTATGTGTCTCTCCATCAAACTCACTTATATGGTTCAACTCACAAGAGCTACCTTTTTGTCACTTATGGGGGAGGAGTATAATACTATATGTATGTTCTACTGTATAATGGTATACAGTGGGTGGCAACAGCAGCAGAAAGCTTAACCTTCATTGGATCTGAGCACTCTCCACAGTGAAACACAAATGACACTATGGCAGACCTGTGGTTTGCACCAGCTCTGGAAATGGCCTGCTTCTGGTGTATCTCCTCTCATTTTGATGGGCAGGTAACACTACTCCAGCGTCTGCCCGGCCCATCTAAAGGCTCCTAATATCTCCAGTTTAAAGAGTCCTCGGTCTCAAGGTTAGCCTCTGAACGGCTGCCTCTTCTTGAAAAGGAGTTCGCCATTATTTTATTATAATTATTATTATTTTTTACTGCACCCTTTAATTCCACTACCTTTCACTGGCTGACTTTGGCTCCATGCATCACATTCTCTCCCTCTCTCTCTCCCACCCTGGTGTATATGTATATTTACAAGAGTGCAAATAACTGGTGTCTGGGGAAGGGTAAGGAGCAGTGGGGAAGGGAAGCCATTAGGGGAATAAAGAGAGGTGCTGCCTCACAGCCGAGCTTCACAGGCCAGTGGAGCAAATCAAATTGGGTCTTGTTCTGCAGCAGGACACACGTATACACACACTCACACACACACACACACGCACGCACGCACACACGCACGCGCGCGCACACACACACACACACACACACACACACACACACACACACACACACACACACACACACACACAGAAGCACTCACACTGAGACACCACAGCGACAGTGGTGGAGGTACACAGTTGACAGCAGGGCCTTTGGGACGCAGCAGGGCTGGGCATGTCTAGGGCTGGCCCACTAAGGGATCCCGTCATGATCCCCAACTCTCTCGAGCCACAGGTGAGCTCCAACAGGAAGAGGAAGATGAGGAACTATGATGTAGCAAGACAGACGAAGCAGATAATGAAACACTGCCAAAAATGATGAATTAACATGGTGCAGGAAAGAACTTTGTTTTTCCCATATAATTTCGCAGCTGCAGTAATTTTCAAAAGTATGTGATTGTATCATGTAATAAATAGACCTCACTGAAGTGAGCCACTCTGTTACATCTTCATTAAGATGAACACAGACACTGTAGTTTTTCTGTCACGTCCACTTACACCATCCTGCTGCTGTAAACACTCACTGAATTCCAAAATGTGCACCAGTTCAGCCCTATTCGAGTAATGGCTGCTGAAAAGCACAGTGCTCAGCTGCTTTAGGAAATGATTTAGCCTTTTTAAAAACAAAGATATTTTTGACCTATTTTTTACAGATTTACATATTCATTAGGAATGAATGGACCCGGGCCTCTGAACTCAGAAGTCGTAAAGTATTTAAGGACAGATCAGCGCATTGTTGGTTTTAGTCTTTTAGTGGGATTTGTTAACAGCACCAAAAACATGGAATATTTTCTGCAATAAACTAAAGTTTAGAATGACAGGTAAACAAAATACTCTCTCAAGAAATACAAACATAATATTATAAAAAAGCACTTGTGTCATATATTGTTAATGACATCACCTATGACAGTTTTTATGGGAAGTAGCAATATCCATCCACCATCTCTACATGAGTACTTCATTTATAACTGCTCAGATCCTCTGTTCATAATGTTCTCGATGAGATTTAAGTTATTAGCAGACTCACAGCAAAGCTGAAGAATTGGCAGAGCACTCCAGGTAAAGGGCACTAAAGCTAATGAAAAATGAGATGGAGAATCATTCTTAAGGCTTTAGTTTTATTAGAAATACATGGTAATAGCACCAGAACCTTAGTCAACATAATGTTCACTGCCATTTATATGATACCGACGCCTATGGGGCACTATTCATTCACTGAGAAATAAAAGGAGAAGTGTAAAAAATACATGCAATGCTTACTCTTCATTCAATTTCTGTAAGGGATTACAGCCACAAATCACTTTTGCTCAATTCATTACATGCCTGCAGAGAGAGGGCAGATGTGTGATGGATGGCCGTCTGCAGACGGACTTGTCGGTAATAGAAAAATGCACACGCTTTAATTAAAGAGGGCTGGACAAGTGGATCCAGAGTGGATTTGGGTGTCTCTCCACACCTGTACAGGCACTGTCATATATCAGGTTTTCGAGGCGCAAAGCAGTAAAAGCAAGTTCCATATACTTATTCTTAACACTCACATGGAAAGAATAATAGTCATCACAGTATTAATCAGTAATCAAAAACCTAAAAATCCTATATATGTCAGAAGTTCTCTGCACACAGAGATGTGGGCCGTGCTATTGTTGTGCATCCAATTCGAATTGTAACGGTCAGTCCTTAATGAAAACCTGCAGGTTTGCAACACTTTATTATCGCCCAAATCTTTATTCTGCACCCAATGTATGTTTCTGGACCTGATATATTTTTCAGAGCCTAGACATATTGACACCAGTTGTGTTTTTCTAGACCAGTGGTATTTCGCTGGACTAGATGTATTTTTTTCAGGACCAGATGTATTTTTCAGACAGCAGTCTTATTTTTCAAAGTCCAGACATATTTTTCTGGACCACACATACTTGTCAGAGACCAGACATATTTCACTGGACTAAACGCATTTTTCAGAACCAGACATACTTTTGAGAGACCAGATGTATTTTTCTGCACCAGTTGTATTTTTCTGGACCAGTTGTATTTTTCTGGACCAGTTGTATTTTTCTGGACCAGTTGTATTTTTCTGGACCAATCATATTTTTCAGAGACCAGATGTATTTTTCTAGAGCAGTTGTATTATTCAAAGACCAAATGTATTTTATTAATAATAATAAATGATTATTAAACTGCATTTTTCATTGACCAACTTTGTTGGGGATTGCCCCACTGAATGCTGGTTTATATTTGTTGACTGCTGCAGAAATCTTGACAGGGAGTCGGAGTCATCATATTGAGTTTGAGCGTTTATTGCACGAGTTTTGACCATGTACACATGTTAGTGTCTTTGAGGTAGTTTCTGAAATAAACAAAGTACCAGATATGAATATTCAATGTTCAAATATAACCATGTCACAAACTCGATAATAAACACCTTTGTAAAGTGCACTGATATATGGAATATAAACTGAGAAATATATCAGCAATATCTCTGTGCCAACAGTCTGCACATTACAAACAATTAATTCCAGGTTATATATATAAATGAGACTGTATCATTAATACAGAGATGAGTAATAATAGTCGTTAAAAGATATTATCACCATGAAAATGTTACACTTAAATGTAATAAAGTTGTAAACATGAATGCACCATGATGCTAACATGCTAAGTTGCTGTTAAACAGGATCTATTACCCTCAAAGATCGCTAAGATCAATAGCATCATAAACACTGTCACAGTTAACACAACACTGATACACTGTAATCTAGGTAATTAACAACATACATCAAAGTAAATTTGTCACACACTTTTATTGGACATAAACCCTGCACCTGAGTGAGAGCACACGATGTGACTGCCACTCTGAAGTAACTTAGTGAATAGGAAGGTACGCTAAGAATGTACTTGCTGTGGACACTGTACTACGTTATTTACACAAGTCATCACTGAAACATCACGCAGAGGATGATTAAACTTAAAGGCAAAGAATTCACAAGGACCAGATGTATTTTTCAAAGACCAAACATTTTTCAGATCAGTTGTATTTTTCTGGATCAGTTGTATTTTTCAGAGACCAGATGTATTTTTCAGAGACCAGTCGTATGTTTCAGAGACCAGATGTATTTTTCAGAGACCAGTCGTATGTTTCAGAGACCAGATGTATTTTTCAGAGACCAGTTGTATTTTTCTGGGCCGGTTGTCTTTATCAAAGACAAGTTGTATTTTTGGAAGTCCAGGTGAATTTTTCATGACCACATGTATTTTTTAAAATCCACATGTACTTTTCAGGGCCGGACGTATTTTTCAAAGACCAGTTGTATTTTTCACAACCAGGGGTATTTTTCAAAGCCCAGATGTATTTTTCAGGGACCAGTTGTATTTTTCACAACCAGGGGTATTTTTCAAAGCCCAGATGTATTTTTCAAAGACCAGTTGTATTTTTCAGGGACCAGTCGTATTTTTCAAAGTCCAGTTGTATTTGTTCTACTTTAGGAAAGAGGAGAACCCACATGCAGATCAGAATGCGCAAAGTCTTTATTCAACAGATAGTCTTTAAGACATGAACGAAAGGCATCTTGACCCGAGAGGTAAATCTGTACGGGCAGAAGAGGCACGCTGGGAGCCGAGGGCATGGCCAGAGGAAGTGGTAGCGGCTAGCTGATGGCAGGCGGCAGAGGTCATCGCCCGAAGGCACGCAGGTAGGAGACGGCTGGGGCAGCCGAGGGAAAGGCAACCTGCGTGATGAAGTAAATTGGTTAGAAAGGTTGTAGCATGAGATGAGGACAGGACCTGTGTTAGTTACTACTGATAAGGTAGACTGACAAACTGGCAATCGGACTGGTGAAGACCCGAGGCTTTTATGGCAGGTGTGGGTTGTTGATTGTGCACCTCAGCACCTTGAGCACCTGCAAGGAATCAGACTAACAAGACGACAGACACAGAAAGAGAGGGAAGAGACACACGAGGAAGAAAGAGGGGCGGGACTGCCGCCTCATGACCGCATTTTTCAAAGACCAGACGTATTTTTTAGAGACCATTCGTATTTTTCAGACAAGTGGTATTCTCCTGGACCAATCGTATTTTTCAAAGAGCAGGTCTATTTTTCATGACCACATGTATTTTTCAAAGACCAGATGTATTTTTCATAGACGAATCATATTTTTGACATTCAGAGCACTGGGCAGAAATCACATCATGTCAACACCCCCCGTGGGCCTTTGCGATGCTTTGTTTTAATTAAACAGTTGGATTCTCCTGGTCCGCACCAGTTCTAAGTCAGCTGCTAGGCGCCAGCCGAGGCGACCCACCGGGCGGCCCGCGCGAACGGGATCCAGGCACTCATCCAGAGTCACCACCGCCGTACCCGGCCCCCTCAACCAGTCCGCCTTCCACATGGCATCATACATCGCCCCACGAAAACCCAAGGCCCCCGTGGCGGCGAGTGGAGGGCGACGGGGCGACTGCTCCCCCAGCCGCGGCTCGAGCCCAGCCCCGCTTCGCACCCCAGCCCGACCGACCCAGCCCTTAGAGCCAATCCTTATCCCGAAGTTACGGATCTGATTTGCCGACTTCCCTTACCTACCTTGATCTAACATGCCAGAGGCTGTTCACCTTGGAGACCTGCTGCGGATATGGGTACGGCCTGGCGCGAGATTTACACCTTCTCCCCCGGATTTTCAAGGGCCAGCGAGAGCTCACCGGACGCCGCCGGAACCGCGACGCTTTCCAGGGCACGGGCCCCTCTCTCGGGGCGAACCCATTCCAGGGCGCCCTGCCCTTCACAAAGAAAAGAGAACTCTCCCCGGGGCTCCCGCCAGCTTCTCCGGGATCGTTTGCGTTACCGCACTGGACGCCTCACTCGGCCGGGGACTACGGAGACCCTTCCAAATGACATTCACCCATCTCTTAGGACCGACTGACCCATGTTCAAGTCCCTGAAACATAAGTCTGGTCTCTGAAAAATACATCTGGTCCTGAAAAAATATGTGTGGTCTGGTGAAATACTACTGGTCTAGAAAAAATACGAGTCTTGTTTCTGAAAAAAAATGTCTGGCGCTGAGAAATACGTCATGTCCAAAAACTTACATCGGGTACAGAATAAAGATTTGGGTGATATTAAAGTGTAATTAAGGTTTTCATTAAGGTGTGAATTTCTGTCGCTGTTGGAGGGGGTGGTTGAAGTCACCTGGTAAGGAGTGTGTATCATGAGGATTGGACTGACCATGAAACTAAAAAAAATAACAGAAGAAATTAAAAACCCTAAATAGAAATAAAACTCATTCATGTTCTTTCCTTTAGCTTAGGTGTTCCAAAGTACTGAAACAACAACTGGTAACAACCATTTCCCTAGTTTTCCCTCCAAACATCTGTTATATTAGAAACCATTTGATCTTTCGGACACACCTGTCCAACGCTAATGGACATGGGTGTGTACGTACATGTGTTGGATCGGAGCAGGTAATAACTAGCAGTGTAAAAGAAGAGGAGGATAGAGCAAAAACAAAAATGAGAACAGACATTTATGATAAGGTCCTCAAAGTCATTGTGGATGAAGAGGAGGCATCCAGCCTGCGGAGAGAGAACAGGCGACTGAGGATGCAGCTGGATGTCCTCCTCACACCTCCCAGGCTGAGAAGAACAGGTCAATACATTTACTGTCATAATAGCATAAGTCCAAAATGTCAATAATAGGTCTAACTAGTGGAACTGAATTAGAAAATAGTGCATTTTAAAGTGTTTGCTCATTGACAAAGACTCAGATTTCACATTACATAAAGTGAAGGTTTCATCAGATAGAGTACGCAATATCAGACCAGAATGCACAGACCCACCAAAAGTCAGACCCACTTTTGCAAAAGGAGTCGGATTCCACAGTTGGCTCATGGCCAAGTGGACATAAAGGTGGATGACACAGGTCAGTTCCCCTACACTTCCCACTGTGCAAGTGAAGCCAAAATATCTTGAACAAAGTTCAGAATATTTGCCCAGTTGCTCCCTACAACAACTCTTAATTTAGATAATGGCCAACTGTAGAGAACAGACTGAAAAGCTGCATATGTTCATCTTAGTTCCTGACATATTAATCTGATTTGATTTTTGCTTGAAAACTTAGTCATCTTACCTCCATTTGGCTCCCCTGTGGAGATGGCCCTCGGGCTGGAGGAAGGTCATTGTTCACCTCCCAGGGGCCAAAGGGGTCCAGATCCCCAGAAGCCACAGCTGAGTTTTTTTTACCTTTACTAGCACTGGAAAGACACTGCTCAGGCCCCAAACAGCAACCTGGAGAGTACCTAGGGAACCTAAAGAGGGTGGTGGAGCGCAGGAGGGGTGAATGAGGATGGAGGGGGGGTAAGGTGCATATTAACAAGAACAATATTTGGCTCTAAAGTAGTGAAGCATAATGTAGCATACGCTGTAAATACTGAAGGACAACTATCTGAAGATAGTAATTGTCATAGCCCTCATTTGGCCTTCCTGCCAAGGACCCTTATTTTGTGTTCAGTTCCTGTTCTCACTGGTGTTGTCCCCAGTAACTTTGTTTAATTGCCCTGATTAGTTTCACCTGTGTCTACTCTGCCTGTGTTTCTCTCTCCTTCTGTCTCTATATATACCAGCCCAGTTCCTTTGTTCTCTGTCTGTTCGTCTCATGTCTTGTGTCTCGTTCTATTGCCGGTCCGTCAAGCTGTGTCCCTGCCTGCATGTCCACCTGTGTCTCTGTGGTCTTTTTACCATGTCTGTTGTTATTTAATCCACTACTTTATCCTTTGTGTTTCACTCCAATGACACAAATTCTACATTATTCTATTTGTTTAAAGACAGACATTAATGAAGAGCTCTTCACCTAAATACATCTTTATTCTGTGATTAACAATGATGCTTGAAGTAAGCACCGGTATGAAAGGAGGCCAGGGCCCTTCAGCATCCAAGCCTTTATAGCCACTTTGCCATCAATCAGGCCTTGTGTCCAGTAAGTGCTACTAACATTTATGAAATATTCATTAGCCATTCACTTTTGCTTTCCACTCACCCTAATCATTATGTTTAGGCAGCATTGTGTAACCTCTTCTCTTAAAAAAATAAATAAAAGGCCTACAATCATCTTGCTGAGGGAGGGAGAATTAGGGAATGTATTCTTGCTTTTATGCCAGGCCTCCCAAATATCTTCCCCTCCCTCATGTGATGTTGCCTTATTTTTCTGTGAGTAGTTTGCAATCTATGCTTCAGTGAACCAGCCATGGTGACAAATGCCCTGTATGTATGTTTAAATTACTTTAAATGTACTACTTTGAAGAAACTGTAAATTGTATCTGGGTACAAATTAACAAATGAATTTGATTTGAGCTCATGCATATTACAGCTAATGCAGTGTCTGTAAACATGCAACTTATTGCTGCCTAAACCTGGCACACTCCATGGATATTACAAGTATTAAATACAAAGTTTTCCTCAAAGGAACCTAGAACAGAAATATCTGCCACTGATATTCAATCTTTTGTATCTTTAATCAGGTTCTAATAGGAGCCACTAACATGAACATGTTTCAGATTTTGCTGGTAACCTCTGTCTCTTTTTTCTTATCTCTGTGTGGCTGTGATTAATCCCTTTATGACACAATGAATATGATGCTACTGTGATCAGTCTTCTTCAACCAATCCAAAATCCAGGAGATGAAAGGTTGTGATATTCCCACCTTCCACTGTCTGCAAACAAATTTCTTAGTTCACAATAGCAAAGGGAAATTCCAACCTTATTTTTTGCCCATTTGCAATTCTTATTGCTGTGAGAAACTTAATCTATCCCCAGCAAAAACCCATTGGATGTTACAGCTTAAGCAAAGATGTCTTCAGTTGCCCGTCTTGCATTTTAAACAGGGGGCAAAGAGCTTTTGGTACAATTTTCCAAACACAACTGAGCTAACACTGATTTATTGCTCCAGTTTATATAACTCATATTAGGAATTCATGGACCTGGCAAAAGGGATTAGAGCATTTATTTCAGGCAAGGAGATGATCCTGTCATTAATGGTCGATACTTTCATCATCGTTTAAACCAGAGGAATTTGCCCGGTGACGAATCGTGGCGGACATAGCTATCAGGGTTGTGCAGCTGTACTCGTTATCTGCCGACGACCCGCTCTGCTCGGTGAACGTAGACCCGTGCCCATCAAACTTGGATTAGGCTGTCAATCAAGGGTCGGCTGTATATATTGTGTTACAATTTCTCCCAAATGTCACCAAGATCAGAGTAATTTCTTGGCTAATTGCATCTCGTCTCCCTTTAATGCTGCACGTTTAATGGTTTTGTTACATTGCGTGACAAGATGGTGTTTCTCTCATATTGGCATAGTGATGAGCAGAAAGAGGGCCCTCTCTTTTGTTTAGAGAAGGAAATGAAAGAATAAATGACTGTTAAAGTTCAGAGGGCGTATTTCTGAAATGGCAGCAAACAAAGAGAAGAAACAGAAATGATTTCAATCTTGCCATAGCGTGACATCAATTACACAAAATTCTCATTAGAAAGGGTTGCACCCTTGGTTTCCTAGCTTTGCCTGGGTTGTTTTATTCTGGGAGTGGCAGCGTGTTATGCTGAAGATCTGTGTCAAAGCCAGTTCGGAGCAATATTGAGGATTTTCTCTCCTCTGACACCTACTTTTTTTACATGGCACTGACTTAGTTTAAACATGACAAATACAATTTCAAGCATGTCCATGTGCTTCGCCACAGCTAACAATAGTATCCACAATACACCCCATTAATTCCCTCCTCTCAGAAATCTCTGCTAGGGGAAATACTATTAACTGTGTTTAATAAAACGCTGAAAAACTAATTCCACTGAACATCATCAGCAGGATTACATTCACAATACTTGTCAAGTTATACTCAAGGGAATTGCACAAATAATTATTAAAACTCTCAAATTCCTCAAAGGCCAAACATGATGTACGAGGTGGGTGGTGGGAGGCTGGGGGGGTGGGGGCTGATTCATTACTGTACCATTATGATGGAGGGTCTCTGTTGTAATGAAGGACGCCAATGGAGATGCCCTGGACAAGCTAAAGGCCACTAACAAGCCTTTTACAAAGTCTGTCTTCCTTTTTGTGTGTCCAATACAAGCCAGTATGGAAACTACTACTCAGAATTTCAGAACTTTAGTTCTTGTTATTTTTTATATCTTTACTTTTGAAACATTTTCACTCAGAAAGATATTTCATGCACAGTGTTCACTGTGATGTACTGTTACCTGTGCCACCTTAGCAGAACTTAGAGTTATTGTCCATAGTATAATGAAACAAAACCAAACCACTACAAGGACAAAGTGGCTGATGGCACAATGAAATGCACTGAACATTACACTCCAGCGCCATTTATTATTGGGTGGATGAATTAAAGTATCGCCATTAAAACATTCAAAAAATTTACATCTATGAATATAAACTATAAATATAGAAGAGAAAAGAAATAACGGAGCAACAATAACAAACACTTAACTGCTTTCCATTAGTGCACTTAACCTCCTCTTTATGGTGAGCAATCCCACTTTACATTTCCTGTGGCTAAATGTGTGTCTCTAATTCACAAATGAGGGGACGTTTTGAGTGGCCCTCTGTCTCTCCGATGAGCAAATGCTGCAATTAACTTTTCCTCCTCTTTTCTAGGGAGAGAAGGTGTTTTAAAGACATTAGCCTACAGTCAACAGCATCTTCTGGCTACTGCTAAATTTAACCAGACTTTTCTTTCTGGGGTACTTAATATTGCAGTTGAAGATAATAGCCCATTTATGCTGTATTATTCAAGGATGATTTAATGGAAAAATCTAAAGGAAGATAGTCATTAGACATTACTGTCATCAGTTGAAATGCATGTACAATTTACAACAAGTTTCTATTCAAAACTGTTTTAGGTTTAAACCTGTAATATTATTTTATTCCTTTTTAGTTATTTTAATAATATAGTATAGTAAGAGTTAGTATTGATGGGTGTGTGATGAATCTCAGGTGTATGGAAGGTGTATAGGTGAGGACCTTGATAGGGATCCATGGTCAAAATGACATTAATAAGCAGCATCATGTGTTCTTGCTGTTGCCGCAAATAAATAATAAGCATATGTCAGGATTAAACCTGATTTAGTCCTCTAATGATCTCATTGTATCCGCATGTCCACCATGTGTATGTGAGTGTGTTTGTGTGTGTGTGTGTGTGTGTGTGTGTGTGTGTGTGTGTGTGTGCGTGCACTTGTCTCTGTATGCTCATGGAAGTGTACATGTATGTGTGTTTGTGTGTGTGTCATTACAAGAGCTGGTTGCATCCATGAGCAAAATGGCTGCATAATTGGTGATGTCCATGACACTGTGCTCTCTGTAGGTGTTTTTTCTGCATGTTGCCCAGACTCTAATTACTGGGGTTTCAGCGGGGAGGTAAGGCAGGCGAGAAGGAGAAGGCGTCTGTGCTGCCTGATTCTGTCAACTGACGGGTTGTTCTGTCGGCGGCACAGCCAGGCAGCCCAGAATCCCTGGAGTGAGTTTGGGAGAGACCCAGGGACTGGCCGTATCAACAAATCCTAATCAAAAGCCTGAAATTGTCAGCTGTCATACACTTTTTGTGATCTTTGATACCTTGCCCCTCCTATGACCCAGACTGCCAAATAATACCTGGCTACGCACATGCACACAAAAACACATTCACAGAAAAGCACATAAACAGAATATGCTCTCACACAGCTAACACATGCACTTGCTTACTCTTTCTCATGCGCACACACACACACACACACACACACACACACACACACACACATATATGCTTTCACGCACTGAAGACACATATGCAAGTTTGTGCACAAACAAAAGAAAAGCAACAGCCTGCCATATTCTCTTTTGAAAAATGTAGACATGGAGTCAGGTTCCACAAATTGATGTATTATTTATAATTGCATGTAGGGCTGAACTTAAATTAGCTAAACTTTGTATAGCTAGATTTAATCCTAAAAAAAAAAAAAAAACATTCACAGTATGCAGCAGTTTCTTTACAACACAACACAATTATTCTTCAGGATTTTGGAAGAGGTCCAACACTTTTAAAACCAAATCTTGTAGTATAATGAATGAAACCAACACTTCTAAGTTCACACTATATGCTCCAGCTTAAGAATAACACATTTTGGTTTACTGAATCAGGTCAGTGGCAAACAATGCTATTTTATTTTGCACCAAGTCCCCTTTCAGAAAATCTTAAACTTGTGCTTCAGTTCAGGAGAGGATGGAAAGGCTGTGGTGGCTTTGATCGACCAGCTGTTACTAAGAAGCTTTGCAGGGGTTTAAAGGACCTAAAATGTATAAAATGGACGGATCAAGTGCAAGCAGAAATTTGACGGTTCAGAGGCAGGTTAAAAAAGTAAGAGCATTCCCATACAATGTATATCCAGTTAGTGCATATTAGGGGACGGCAGATGACAAAAGTGGAATCGAAGAGCCAATTTGCACTGTACTTAAACCTTCACATGAGCAGGGGGTAAACACTGTACTTCTGTGCCTCTGAATGGAAAGATGGAGACCTAATTCTGAGTAGAGTAAAAAAAACTAAACAAAACTATAGCAGATTTGTGTGAATGTGTGAAAAAGACCCAAATAACCTGGCTTCCTGGGATACACGATGGGTGGCAACCCATGTTACAGTTTAATTAGCTTAATTTTTGTTACATTAACTAAGATCTTTTGTTCACGCCATGATTGAATGAAGAACTAGTTTCATGATTAGAATGCATGCATGATTAGGTAAATGTTAAATTAAAAACAACAAATATGAAAGACAGAATTGTTAGTGGTGTCAAAAATTCTACCATCACTTAATTGGCAAGTCATTGATAAAAGAAATTACAGCAAAACATTTCTCTTTTGTTAATAAGGACACATCAACGGAGGCCCTGCCCTCAATAATGAAACTGGCTTGGACTGCTAATGATAACTGTTATTTATTCCACTGCTACCCAGGTTTATTTGGGCCAATGTGGCATCATGAACCTCTCTCACTTTGGTAATTAAGCGTGTTGATACTGCATGATGCTTACCTGCAATTATGCCATTTTAATGAGTAGCAGCGGATGGAGAAAAGGGCAAGTCGAGGTCAGCCGGAGGCAGCAAAGCATTGGTGTTTTAATAGTCACTTAAATGCTGTTAATTTAGCTTGCGGTAATGGAGAAGCCTGTTTGCAGGAAATATCTATAGTTCCAGGCATGGTAAGTCATGGGCAAGAGGCTCAGGAGCTTTTTGAGAGTGAGATGAAAATTCTTAAACTATTCAGAGACTCATGTTACTGCCCAGAGGAGGATCTCCACGTCTTCTGCTTGTTATTGGAGGCAGCCTTGGCATGTTTTCAGCTCTGAAGACTGTTGATGGGTTGAGGCAAAGGTTTGGCAGGCTCTCACCTGTTCTTGTCTGCAAAGTGTCAGTGTCAGGCTGAGTGGTAGATTTTTATAGAGCAGAACCAAGGTTTGAAAATAATGGGGGGAAACATTGAGGTAATGTATAATATAGTATATTTAAGTTAAAATTTCATTGTTGCATGTACTTTAATGGGAATAATATGCAAGAAAAACATTCTTTGCCCTGAGCTACTTTGTGTGTGAAAGTTTAACATGGTACAACAACAAAAATGACGTATAATATAGGAGCAATATTTTTCATGCCTCCTCTGCTGGTTCAACACACTGATCTGCTGGTTTTCGTCACCCCCAGCATGGATCATGTATCAGCTGTGTATCAGTGTAAGCGCACACACACAAGGTGGTGTTACAGTATGCAGGTTATTAGAACTTCTGCGCTGGTCTCTGTGATGGTGGTGTGATAACAGTCATTAGGGTAGTTGTGGGAGGAAACTGAATCTTATTACAGGAGCATTGGAAAAACAAGCACTTTCATTAACAGGTGTGAAGCTATGCATATACATAAACACATCGTGGTAGCTCATAGTCCTCACACCTGCATGTGAAAAATGGCTGCTTATAAACACAGCAACCCTGCAATTAGTTTGGAAGAATCAGATTGAATTAAAATGGACAAGAATCTATGTGTAGATGTCCAGACGCAAAAGTTGCCATATTGCACAGAATAGGATATGAATACAGAACAGTGTGGTTGTAGTGCTGATTGATATGATGGTACTGAGACTAAAAGCAAATGTTTTTTTTTGTTGTTCTTTGATGCTCCTTCTCCTAAAGAAAGTGATATATTCCTAGGTGTAGTATAGTATCAACAGAAAAAATGTTTCAAAAGAATTGAGTCTACCAATGAACATAGTAAGGATTTAGTAGTTAATGCAATACATTTTCTGTTTAAGTTCTTTTAGGATTTTTTAATTATTATTATTATGAGACATTGTTTATGCTGCTGTTTGTTCTTTTCTTTAATGAAACCAGCAGAACTACATAGCAGCAGCAGTGAGGTCTGAAATCAGATAGATCAGAAGACTGTGTGACACATTTAATGCATAACATGCTTCCAGTGAGAGCTCTTGAACGGCTAGATTTCTGAAATGTGCCAGAGTGGCTCCCCACTGAGCAGTAAGCTAGGCCTTTGATGTATCGCACTGTAATGTGGTTGTTATCCATAATCGGCTTGAATTCAGGAGGGCCACAGCTGAAATAGAGGTACAGCGGTAGCATGTTCCTCTGGTACGTTAAAATGGATTCCCATTAAAAAATACGGAACCCATGCCCACCATGACCACAACTAAACGCCCTCAAAACCCATTTTGCATCCTTAGCACCTGAAAATATGCATTCACAAAAACACTAAGGTTTTTGTAACATATTGATGTTTTTTTTAGTTTCTGCAAGAATGAAGTATAATATTAGTAACAGAAAATTGTATATCATTTAAATCCTGTGAACCCATGAGATGCTGCTTAAATGGAGTTTCTTGATGCTTATGCAAATTCCCTGCTTCTGCACATTTGTGATACCATAAGTTTAAACAAGAAATAATCCTGGCTTTATCACATTTAGCTGTGATATGAAAGGTGGGAGGCAGACAAGAGTTTGTGGTATGCATCAGGCAAGGAATATGAAGATGATATTTTGCATTGCATGGATAACAATCAACAGTGTTTTGAAATATGAACGCTGTTATGCACTAAAATGAGACCCTTAGTAATGGGGTTTTAATGTTGCACCACGAAGCGGTGAATTTTCTGAAAAACAACTAAGGAAATGACTTGGACCATAGAAATCTTGACTTATAATAATCCAGAAAAATCACATGTTGTTTTGCTATCATACATCTACCAAATAATATAGTTGCCGTGACACTGCTCAACATTTATGCTCATCCACAAAGATCAACAGATACTACTGGCATTACCTGTAATATGTATTCAGTAATAAAGACATTTTGATGAGGCTGTTTGAGCTCCAAAGACAGTCTGATGGCATGCCTAGTAAAAAATAAATAAAGTTGAGCACCCAGGTTGTGATTGTTGCTCTAGAGATTTACAGTATTATTACCATCTAGCTTGTGCTTAGGGTTTTAATTTAGCAGTGATAATTTGCTTATGCAGGCCTCCACTGATTAGAGCTCTTTGTTGCACCAACAGTTTTTAATATAGTGTGAATTACCCACTGAGCTTGCTTATACCACCTGAACAGGGCTGGAAATCAGCAGCAAGCCTAGATGAAATTAAAGATGGTGGAGACAGACTGAGAGAGGGGTCTTGTGGAGACAGGCGGGGTGGGTGGGGGAATGGATGAGATTGTGGGCGTGATTGAGGGGGATGACTGTTTGTGAAGGAGAGCAATCAAACTGCAAAAAAGACCAAAATATAATATTGAATGCAGCTGACTCTCTGACATTAGCTAGACTATAATAGTTAGGTTTAAGGGGCCATCCTCATTGAGGCTCGCAAGAGTGAATGGAAGTGTTCTAGTTATGCATCATTACAGGGGGAAGAGCTGTCCACTTCCTGCTGGGAAGCGATGCCCTCTGCTTTCATACTAAGCGGAGTAGTTCACAAAATAACAGCATACCAAGTGTCTGTCCCCCTCTCTTTGACAGAGGGCTCATATGAAGAGCCATTGGAAAAGGATACGCCTCCATTTAAACTTAAAAGCAGGCATCTAATTCACAGCTTACAAGAGAGAAGTCATAATAGTGCACAGTTAAAAGATAAAAGAGGAGAAAGGCTTGTCAACAGAACTTAAGAATACACAATTACAATGTAATTTTCATGCAATTTGATAATTTTCAACTGAGACATGTTGCAGATGCAATATTTTAAATTCGATTATGAGACAAAACACAGATTGTTAAAAAAAAAATAAGGGGAAAAAAGAATTTGCTTGTCTTTTACTCTGTGTGAGCACAAATGCAGGGTTACACTATGCATCATCAATCTGTATTGTGAAGAGCTCCTGAGGTTTTTTTCATCAAGGTCTTATCCACTTCAGAGGTTCAACAGATTAGCGATCCACTAGGGTGCAATGGCTTTTCAGTGCCGTGCTTTACGTCCAATTTGAAGTGTCTAAGAGCGTTCTTGTCATTAGTGTTTACTCGAGACTGTTTTTTAGAGAGCCCAGACTGAGTGTGACATTAAAGACAAATAAAATCACATCAGCAGTGTTGATCTTTTCGAAGGCTCTGGAGAAACAGGTCCAACATTTTATCTGGGCAGACAGCAGTTTCAGAGGTTATAGATAGACCGGCTTGCTGAGGCTATTATTTACCAATGGAGCAGAATGTCAGCCCTTGTATATACCTCTTTGCTTTTCTCTCTGTATTGTTTGCTCCCTACCTTTGTGAAAAGGGGCACTTTATAGAGGTGACCAACGAGAGAAAATATTTCTATCTTGCCATCAATGGATCAATGGAGATGTGTTTACCTGTCTCAGGACACAGTGCTCACTCCATAATAATGGATATTATACAGCTTGTTGACTGAGTCCTTTTGTCCTGGTCACTTGTCAATCCCTTAAACACTGTTGGCCAGTGGAGGGACACACACTACCATTACAGACACCTCCAGGACACAGTGTCTGTCGGTCTGCAGGCTGACCTGGTCGCCGTAGACGCCCCTCCCTGCACTTACCAGACAAAAAGGGACATTTCAGGTCAATGACATTCTTAGTAATTAAACTGAAAGAGGTCATTTTCAGTGCAAACTCCGTAGACCTTTAGGTTTAAGTGGTAGGTCGGAGAGAGCTGGGCTCTGCACACACACTGTGTCATCAATCTAAGTACGCAGACTTGCTCAAGTTTCTGAAAGAAGAAATCAGTTGGCCCAGAATGCTTAAAACAGTATATATTGCTCACAAGAGAATACAGCTCTTCTCTTTAGATTTAAACTTTTGATTAATGGTGCTAAGACGATGATCAAACCATTAAGATTTCAATAGCCACCAATTATACCTCACATAAACTCAACTTTACAAATGTTAAGCTGTAGGGAAAGTATTAATATGTTACCAGAATCATGATCAGTGACATATACCTGCTGAATATTCGCTCAGTCAGCTAAATCCTTCACCCCCCTCCAGTTAGACAGAGCTCAGAATGAACCATCCCTTTGTTTTTAATCATGACCTTGCCATCTCCATAATCCAAACTCTTCTTCACTGTGTAATAACTGTCTCTCATGTAGAGCAGATTTTTAGCTCATACCTCAATAAAACAGAAACCTGTGGTCATTTTGTGGCTGCTGGGCTTCTTTGGGGAATGCAGAGTCTGGCTTACTAACCGCGGCAAAGTGGTGTGATGGGAGCAGCAGAATGAAAAGGCTGGGTTTGTTTTACATAAAGGCTTCAGCCATCAGGACTCAGCAGGACAGGCGGAGAGTGGTTCTCTGGGCCCGATAAATCATGACCTGCATTCATTCATTCAGCACATTCAGACACAGACACACATTACTCTACCCGCCAGCTCTGCTGACTCCTCATTTCTGCTCCTGTTTAATATGTGACCTTATGCTAGGATTTCAGTTTGCCTGTTCAGGTGGTGAAAAAGTGAGGTTTCTGACAACAGAGTGGAACAGTGAGGCTAGTTTTGGATCTTCTTTCAGCCTATACTTGGAGAGGGAAAACACTGGCTGAAAGAAAATCTTTACTTTTATTTTAAAAAGACAAACTACACATTTCAAGTTACGTGTATCACAAATGCACACAAACTGCTGCTGTGTATTTTTCCTTTCTTTCAGGTGAATGCACGGCGCTCTTTAGGTTTAATGGAATTCATAGTCATGAGTGACAGGGCTTGAATAGGCTGGAGAAAATGGGGAGGTAAAAGGGGCATTAGGAGTAGCTAAAGAGGTGGGGGTTGGTTAAGGACTGACACCATCTTTTGCCTGTGACACAAACACTCACACAGACACACAGATTGAATAAAGGGTCAAGGTACAATCATTTAAATACATTTGTGATGTGTGTGTGTGTGTGTGTGTGTGCGCGTGTGCAGGCGTGTGTATGCCTGCCAAAAAAAAAAAACAAAAACTTCTCACTCTTTGTTTCAATGGCTGAAAAGATCTTCATTACTAAAGAAACTGTTTTAAGTTCTGGTTACTTACAGAGACACAATTTGGAGTGACTACCAAAAAAAAAAAAAAAAAAAAAAAAAAAAGCCCTAAATACTGAAAAACTGAAAAACACATCACTCAAACATAGTGGCAGTCGTTCAAGACACATCTTAAAGAGCCACTACTGCATTGATGGGTGAAGAGTCGGGGCAGAGGCTGGTGATGGTAATTGTTTGGAGGTTTAATACTTGGCAAGCTGTGTTTACTTTACATACAATATTGGCTAATTATGTCCTCAGACTGAAGGCAGAGCTGATTACCACATGACAACCAGAGTTATATTTCCTCACTTGTCATTAGCATTGTGCGATGGCAGAGAACATGTGAATGCATTTGCCTTTGTGTGACTTTGTCCAAATATAATTGTGTCTTGTGCCACAGAAATGACCTCAGCAGCATCCTTAGTAAATTAATGATACCAATGGGACAAACACAGGGGAGGATATGAAAGTGCAGCAGTAAATAACTTCTGGCAGACTTCGTGGAAGGAGCTGGTAACCATGGATGGGTCCTAAATAAACATATAACATTATATGTGCAAGTGTTTAGGATTGGCTGACATCTGGATTCCTCACACACTAAACAGACAGCAGTGTGTGATAAGCAACGGGCTCCATTGTTATTAATTTGTTATTTCTCTTCTGTCTGGTTCCTGGCTGGATTATCGTGATGAACACACAGTCCAAATTCCACAGTAAACATTTACAATTAATCTTCTCACCGGCTCTGCGCTCTCAAATGACTGTTTTACATAAAGCTGATCACATTAAGTTGTTTGCAGTGGCCAAATTACGTAGTCACTCTGTCTGGAAATACTGCACCATTCATTTACAGATAGATGGATGTGAATTTCATGTTACAGTAACTAACCATTATTAGCATAAGCATTTTTTGGTCTTCTTGTATGTTTCATCTGTAGCCGACATTCTCAGTTGGCACTCTGGGTGTGCCAAACAGCAAACAGTCAGCGTGATTTATATTAGACTAATCCTTTAATTGGTTCATGGCAAACTGTCTATACCATATTAAGTAACTCAATACAGCCAGTTAATGGAAATTCAGGGAGAGCTATCATGTTTTGCATAAAACCTTTAATGCTACTGCTTCACAACGTGGTCTGTGTCTTTCATTTTGATCACACTGACATATCCACATCCGAGGTAATCCCCTATCTATTTTGGGGGTAGCACTGAAAATGATCACACTCTCTGAAGAGGCTAGTATATACTATTTTACAAAACCAAATTCTTTATTATCTAGCTTCTCAGGTCAGCTCTAAATGTGTAAATACATACAATATTACAGAAATGAATCATTAATAATAATTCAACTAATCTCAAATCAGTTATCAAATAAATATGTAGCAGCTTGATGTTTCTGACAAAACTGTGATTATTTTGACAATGAACTACACATGGTTTAAAATATATTTTAAATGATATTATTATAAATATATTATAGCCTACCTATATGGTGTTTAAAAAAATCCCTTTAGAAATCTGTCAGACAGTTACTTGCTTGAGGGCCATCGAGAATACATGAAGACATCAGGAGCCCTGTTGACTAATGCCTGCAGTAGTATCTTTACTGAGAATCTATTTTTCTTAAGATGACTGACAAAAACAAAGAATCTTTGGGCGGGGCATCTGAAAAAAAGAATCTGACCTGCATCTGCATAGAAAACCCTGTCATGTCATAATGAAAGTTTTGACAGTATTCAAAGAGGATATGATGGAAAGCAGTAAACCATGAACACTGTTTGAAGATGTGTAATGCTCTCCTGGGAGAAGGCTGTCTTACTGGTGGACCGATCCTTGCTAACATCTTTCATAGGGAGTTAAATTGGCCTGAATGTTTTGGAATCATCAGCTTTTCAAATGTATGCGTATGTGGTGCATAATGAGCTCCAATTAAATTCTTCTTTCTTCACTTAAAGTAGAAAGCAACTTCTTTTTTTATAAATGGAAAGAGCTGGATGGAGTAGGTGGTGTGGAACAGGTTTTCTTACTATTTATATATAAGCCTATTAATAAATGCTTACATGTAGATATACCTGTGCTCAATTTAAGTGAACATTAAAACACAAGACAAAACCATGTTTCATCAACACTTTAAACAAAACCAAAACAGAAAAAACTAATAATGGACATTGTGAAAGAAATGGCTTGTTGACACCATTTGACGGTTGGCACCGTCCATTGTAAAGGCCAACAGGCTGCCACTGGCTGCTCTGATCACCATGTGAAACAAGCTTAGGAGTCTGGCAAGGCTTTCTCATCAATGGAGCTCCTTTAGTCCCTGCAGGACTTGGGGTCTCAAGGGTCACATCTACGGGCACCCTAGTCCAATGCTAAGGTCTGAAGGGCTGACTGAAGTTTATACTCCAACAAAAGGGTGAGGACACAGAGAGTGAGGCTTAAGGGTCAGATAGATTACTAAAGAGAGCTCCCTCTGCTTGTTTGTAGTCTGATCCTCTAGGAATAGATGACAGTCAGTGTTGCCCTCTGTAAAGAAAAGAAGCAAGTGAGTTTGGCATGAGTAGGACTCAAACCTGTCAAACCATCTGGAGGAGTTAAGATACTTGAGCTAATAACAGCGGTTGGATTCTAGCAACTGATAGCACCGCCACAACGCTAGACACGTACTTGATTAGTCTGAATCAGGCGGTAGTAATTTTCCCAGCACTAACATTGTTTACATTCTTTAATGCACTTTGATATAGAGTTATTGTGGTATGTGCATACATACAGAACAGTAGTCACATCTGGATCATTTCTGTCTCATTACTAAATCTGACTGAATGTTGTCTTTACCATCAGCACTGGAAACTTGTAGCTAGTAATAAGAAGCCCAATGCTCAATAAGTTTTTGCAGTGCTCAGTTCTTGCTGTAGTTGCTGTAACCTTGGTGAGTAATTACATGTGTAAGGAGTTGGTCACTAGCTATGGAAAAGTCCGTGGAGCAGCTAAGTGCAATAGGCTTAGAAGCTAGTTATAATAACTTAAAGAGGAAAAGTTGTACAAATCCTTTTCTGGTTCCAGTGGGAGCTGCACGAAGTCTGATAAAGTGATGTTACAGAGTTGGTGCTAAAGAATACAGATTTTAAAATGAAACAAATGAGGAATGATCAGACGTCTTGGTAGCCAAGTTGCAGTGTGGGTGATGTAGGTGCCAGGATTTGCTGAGGAAGAAGAAAATTGGTTCTGCTGTGTAAATTTGAAACTGTTTAACCACACGATTATGAGTGCAATGCTAACTTTGTGGAATGCTCTTTTAATGCATAAATATGCTTTTACACCTAGGATTAATAATTATGTAGGCCATATTTCTAGATGCTACAGCAACCTATTTTAAGAGTGAAAAAAAAAAAATATATATATATATATATAATTATTTATAGTAACAATGCTTACCCAAGAGCTTTTATACATTTTTCTGGCTTGCATATTTTTGTAGCTTTAAAGTAAAGATCTCAATCTGCAGTGGATGAGTAAGAACATGTGAGGCCAAGAAGACAATGGATACAGGCCAGGGGACAGGGATCTCATATTTAGCTCATGATTACACTCAGGGTAGACAATAAGTAAGATTCATTAGGTCATTTTTTACTTGCGTCTGCCAAGATCTGGAATGAAATGTTAAATGTTTCATGGGCTAAGAAAAGGGCAGAATTTGTCTTTGTGTTTGCCATCAGAGAGTGAGAGAGACCAAGGGAGAAAGGAGAAAAGTGAAGAGTGGGAACATGATAGACAGAAAGATAAAAAACAATGAAAATAAGAAATGATGGGATGACACAGAATGTGAGGGGAATACTGGGAGAGCAAGGGAAGGAATGAAACCAGGAGAGGGAAAACAAGGAAAGGAATGAAGAAAGAGAGTACATGGGTAAGGAAGTCAGGGGGAGCAGGGAAAGGAGGGAGCAAAGCTGGGTGTTTTGGGCTGCCTGATGGATGAGGGTGTAGTGGGGGCGGTGTATCCTGAATGATGATGGCCTAATATCATCATCCCCCTGTCAGACCTAATAGGCTTTCCTTGGTAGAAATCACTCACACAGAGCCGCCATAATGCCCAGGCCCCTGACAGCATCATCTATCCACTCAAGCCAAGCAAACGTCTCCAAACTAATAAGAAAATATATGGTTCAAGGAGACCTGAAAAATTAAACAGGTAGCTTATGAACAATTTGTTTCCCAGGGATGTTTATTATATTTATTGAATGTTGTAGTGGTTGAGGTTTCTCTCTTGCTGTGGCTTCATGTTTGAGACATTGGCTCAGAGCAGGATATGCTGACAAGGCAGGTCTGTTAAGTATGAAATAAACACTCTCTCCTACACCTCCTGTACCTCAGGGCTGGCCTTGTCCTCTAGTGCTGCCTGGCCTTACTTTTGTCATTTCCACACAAGGTAAAACAGCTCCTTCTTCTTAGTAGCGCTATATTTTACACAGTTGTTGCATTAACAGTATGCACGAGCAGGAAGGGTCATTATCAGTTGGAATAAAAATACTTTTTTTTAATCCTTATTTTCCTTTTCTAACACTCCATTGTTCACATCTTCTAAAGTATTCTAATTTTAGTGGCAGAGCTTAGGAGGAGTCACCCATTCCTGTTTTTCTCGCAGCAAGCCTATCTACAGTACACCTGTCACTGCTTTCCCTGATGCAATAGCTGATCACAGCACACTTTAAACATGGTTACTCTCTTCTTATCTCTTCCCATACCCGACCGATCCTGCTCTCTCCAATCACAGCTTTAATCGTGTGACACCTTCTTAGCAACACCCCTCCCTCTCCTGCATCTGCAAGAAAAAAACTGCCGCCATCAATAATGACAATAACTTTTTCAAAGTCTGCTCTTAAAAGCCTCTGTCCCATCAACACAGTCAGATTTCATTATCGATTGCACGCTGTGAAAAAGAGACTCTCTTGCACATTAGGCAATCGTTGTTTTGGCTTCGCTTTGAGTATCTCTATATACATGCTACGCCCTAACATGGTGATAAAATATTTGCATCATAAGTCCTCCACTCTCTTTCTTATGCATATAAACTAATTACTTGAATACTCTTCACTCTTTCTGACAGTCAACATTTGAAGGTGTATGGTGATAGAATGACCCATATACACATTCACAAACACACAATTCTTTGTGTTATACTTTTCATATAAGGATATTTTGCAGTGCTGCCAGGTGCTTGATGAGAATGCATTCATCACAGATTTGGGAACACTGGTGTCTAATCTTGTTGCTTGATAGTTCTTCACAAATAAGATGGATGTTTTTCTGTTTCTGTTTTTGGGAACCTGAGTCTTTCTATTGTTTTTGTAGTCAAACGTGGCAACCGATGCACCTGCTGTATAAAGATAGGTTCATAGATCTTGTGGATTAGCCAGTGGTTTACATCTTATTTTAAATGAATCTCTGTGTATTCAGCTGCATGTCAGGTGTGGTCAGTTTTATGCAGGCATACACTCATCTGCAGCCATGTTATCGTTTGCACGTGGCACACAGTCCACCCTCCACATGGCCCTCTCCAGTTGTAGGTTGATCCTGCAGCACGAAGGGTGTGTGTTAATAAGAGAGTGCTTGGAGAGGTGCACTGTGAGGCCATTGTGGTCTCCACGCTCGCTGGTTTTCTTTGTGCTATGAAAGCCTGGCGATACAGTAACAGCCAGAGGCAGAAAGGAGCTGTCTGTCGTCGCGACGGCTGGTAACACTTGTTTCACCCACCCTTCCAGGGGGCCGTGGAGAATAGAGGAGAGGCAGCTGGTAGGCTTAACAGGAAATGCAATGGTAACAGTGTCAACAGCTGCCCCCATGGCCACGCAAGACAAACTATCAGCAACAACAGGCCATATGAAAAGCTACATGTTTGGATAGTTGGGGGGATTTGGGTCATACTGTACGTCTGTGTAATGCTGCAGTTCCAAATGAGCACCTTTGTGTGTTTTCTCATTAGAGCTTTATACTCTAAGCGTAGTCATTTCACAGGTGATGACAACACGGACACCAGTGAATGTTGAGTAAACAAGACAAAAACAGCAGCTGAAGGGTGCAGACCTCAGTTGAAGTGAGAGAGACTGCAGCTTTAAAAACATGACCAGCATGTTGTTTACTCATGTAAGCCTAATACACTGTCCCATCCAAAAGTTTTTCATTTATTAGTCTGACATTAAAAAAAAAAAAAAGTTGTGAAATTGTGACTGAATTTGAATTATAGTTCATGAGTTGCACATATTTGTTTGTGTAAAGTGAAGATAAGGGCACAAAAATTTCCATTACCCATGGCTGGTATAGTGATCTCATCCTTAGGTCAAGATGACCCCCTGAGGACTCAATAAATCATGATGTCACCTCTGCTGCCCAATCCCCGCTTGCTATCACTAACTTTGAGTGTCCTTAGCATTCTTTCACTTCCCCTGCTCCTTGCTTGACCCCCCCGTCCAAACAAACTGCTTGTCAGCACCGCAGCGACAGGTACGACAGCTCCAGCTCAACGTGAGGAGTGATCTCCCCCCCAAAAAGTAACACTCTCCCTGTCCTCGACTTTCTGTCTCCAGTACTCAGTGTCTCCTCCCTCTGCCTTCACTATCTCTCAGGAATAACTCAAGCCTCCCCTTTGCTGCCTTTTTCTCTTTCTAAATCATAGCTGAGCTGTGTAAATATGTAATTATCACATGTACCCTAAGCTATTTGAAGATGGAATTTGTTTTTAGTCTATATCCAAATTCCACATGAGCATTTTCAAATAGGAAACATGGGAGATAGCAGTAAAAATTTCAGTCTACAGCAACAGAGCCTTTATTTAAGTCTTGGTTATATCCAATTTGCTAGAAGCTTTAATTCACCCTTACAGGATCATTGTTGGACATACATCTTTGAATCTTTTGGTATTATCTACCATTTGCTAACATTAATACCTTGCTGGGATTTCTCAGCATTAGAGCTTATTCTATCTCTGACTTGAAGATATGGAGCCACTTTTATGTACAATTCATTACTTTAATATGAAAGACTCATTGGGGTCATCTTGGAATGAATGTAGCCATCAGTTTACATTCTTAGTCATCATTAGACGAATAAATATCAGTGAGATTACTTCATAAGCCTTAGGAAGTCCCCCCCCTGCAACCCCTCCGCTACAAAGTCTCGTCTGACATGGAGAAAGTATTAAAGGGCTATTGCAGTTAGTGTGTAAAATCCTGGCTTTGAAAAAGCCTCTGTTTTTGAGCCTTGGTGAGTTATCCAAGATCTTTTTCATGTTACAAGAGAGACCAAGGCGCTTTCTCGTCAGGAGCAAAACATGGCTGATAATAGTAAAGAGGAAGGCCAGCAGACAGGGGAATCTGCTGTCAATGACCTTAAATACCTTATCTGCACCTTTGAAGCCACAGCTAGTTGATTGGCAGGTCAATTTGTGATAGTATCAGTCGATGTACTTGGCACTCTTAATGCTCTTTGCTACAGATAAGTCTGCTTAATATGAAAACTGTCATAATTCATCCGTCTTTTCAGCAATATACATTTTCTCCTGGAATCATCAATCCAGTCACCTGTCATAGATTCCCATTCCCCCATCCGCCCCTGTGTGATTTCACTTTATGGAGATTATCCTACACTACGAAGCAGTTAGGATTATTTCTCTGGTATGTAGAATCAAAGTTAGTTTTTCACTTCCTGAACACTGCGTCTAGCAGAGATAGGGAGAGCGAACAAGGCTCATGGCCCCACAGTGTGAATGTTTTCACTGTGTCCGCTCTTTGTCCAGTCCACTGTCAGACCCATCACTCTGCCATCCCCTCTCAGTCGGTAGCAGTCGGTAGTTTCCTGTGTAAATTAACAGACTCAGTGGTGAACTAGATTCCAATTTTGAAGCAGAGTGTGCAAATTAGCCATGTTTTTTAATTAAGTCCAGTGCACAGTGCGAAGGCAGAGGGCCGTTGTTCTGGATGGGGCAGGTGCAAATTTATTCTCCGGGGAAACACTGCAATGTCCGTCCTCCAGCCGAGTCCCATCCTCAGCTTAATCAGACCCCAGCTTGAAAAATGTCCACGTTTTGTCACCGTCTTGCCGGGAGACACTGCTGAGAGTGGTCAGAAATTATTCATTATTTGAGGACCTCATTTGTAACATTTCCATTAAAGGTTGCCACCATGCAGACAGCCTCAACATTTGATTTTTGATAATTATAGTTGCTGGAATGCTGAATGTGTGGTTCTGTCTTTTCGAGCCACTTGGCTTTCTTCACGTTGCAGTTTCTCTGCAGAGGCCCTTTAGATATTTTTCTAGGAGAACTCTGTCCTGCCAGTTTATGATGGTTCCCTGAGGTAGGCTGTCATAGAATGGAGTCAGGGTCTCCCAATGGATGGCATGCATGTGGCATGCTGGGAACATTTTTCAATGTTTTTGAAGCATTATAAAGATGTTATAAAGACATTATCAGCTGAGTTGCAACAATTTGTCAGGCTTTTTGACAGAAAATAAGCCAATATGTTCCAACTTCTGAAATAAGATCACTTTTTTGTTCTTTCTTTGTTGGAAATTGAGGTTCTGGACTTTTGGTTGAACAAAGACATTTGAAGATCCTTGGCTCTAGGCAGATAGGATTGTCGCTAGATTGAGATTTTATATTATATATTATATTTTATATTATATATTATATATAGATATTAATCAGTAATTTTTTAAATTGCAAAAAGTAAAAAAATTGTGGCATAATTCCACTTATCACATGTAATACTCTGTTATATGTATATTGTAAACTAAGGGCCTTTGGGTTTCAGACAACTGACTGTCGGACTGTAGGAAATTGCATTGAATTTATTTCTTACTTTTTTTTAACATATCGTGGACTAAACAATTAGCAATTAATGGGCAGATTAATTACCAATAAAAATAACCATTAGCTGCTGCACTAAATGACTGTAAATTATTTGTTAGAAACAAACAGATTAATATAATTAATGATTTAAGTTCAGAAAATACAACATTTTAGCTAACACTGAGTAAAATCCAACACCCTAGGAGTGGTTGGGACCTGAAATATGAAAAAGGCAGATCCTCATCTGGGTGACAAGGACAATTGCGCCTTCTCTTTGGGTTGCACACATTCCTCTGTGGGGGCTTGAATCAGACAGAGACAAGGCGCAGATAATGAGCTGTCTTTAATCATGGGAGACAGTACTTTGAGATGCTTTGCATCACATTTACAGGGAAGAGAAGGTGGTGGGGGCTAATTACTGTACTACAGAAAAATCACACAGCTTCCTGTCCATCGGAACTGATGCTGAGTCCTAACCAAACTTGACAGGAAGCGACAATGAACACTCTCTGTTGAACACAGCAAAACAACAAAAAGTGCAAGACAACAAAACTGAAGACATTCATGATTGGAGGATGCAGATGAATGAATCCTATTCCCTTAAAGAGTGCGGGCACAGTACTCATCTGAGCTTTTCTTTGGATATACAGCTAACAGTGTATGCTGACAAGATACAGTATAGTGTTTCAGGTGACAGAATATACTGTACCATATACTTTGTTGATGTTTTAAAAATGCAATTCTTGACAGTTTTCTGCGAACATTTCTAGTACACTCCAGTGATATGCACATTCCTGCTGACAGAATAAAGATGAAACAGTGTACATCAAAATAGAAATGCATCAGAATGTGACGCTGAAGTTAACTGACTCAAACCAGGTTTTGACTGAAATTGACAGGATGGGTTTCATATCAAAAAAAAAAAATGCTCAAACAGTAAAGAAGCAGTGAATTTATTTTTGGATTGGTAACATAAAAACAAAACCTCAGTGTCTGAAAAGATAATTACGAGTGACACCTTAAGATGTCTTAAAAAGTAAAACATGACTCATATCATTCCTGTGAGGTTTTTAAACTCAGTCAGTTCATGAAATCCAAATTTTCCTCACACATCCGTGAAATACACCAATCTTGATCGTAGAATCCACCTTTCTTCCTCGCTTCCATCTACATTCCATTAAATTAAAATATCTGCCTGTTATGAGTCCTCCAATCACGCCACTATTTTATCCTTGTCCATATCCATAAGACACAAAAAAGATTTGTCTCCCAAAACCCTGTTTGATCATTTGCATCTAAAACGATATTCGACATTTGTTATTCCATCAATCAATACCATCTCTGCTATTCGCTGTGTGCATAATCTCAGAGCCTGCATGCAAAATGCTTAACAATAACATGTATGTTATACAAGAAGCCATGTATCATCCCTGGATGCATTTACATCCTGTTAACAATTTCTCAGGGCAGATTAGAGGGTGCTGAGACAGCAGCCTAGATCCCGTGAGAGGTGGGCTTTAGGGAGCTGATAAGGCCAGCCATAGGAAGGCAGGATTAATACATATGACCAGGACACATGGAGGCCCGCTGATTATTCCAGCAGAAAAACGGCCCTATCCCATTGGCCCCCACGTGATTAAATACAGCCCGAGTGTGGACAGGGAGGCAAAAGGATGGGGAGATAACAGATTTTATTTATGCAAGCCGGTTAGCCTGGCAGATCACGTATGAGGATTGTTCACGCTACAGGGGTGAGGGATCGCACCAGGGGAGCTCACCCCTGATCACACACAGGGCTCCTTTAGCTGTCACTTTTCCACCTTGCTTTCTTCCCTTTATAGAATACAGATCAAGCATTCCAAAAATATGTCATATCAATGATTTCCAGGTGTGAAATGCCACAGACCTCCATTTAATTTAGAGGCAAATAGGGGATGTTTTTTTGGAGATTGTCAAACTTTACTTACATATTCTTTTTCTTTCCTAATCAGTTAATCTGCCAGTTATTTTCTCAATAATCAATGAATCATTTGGTGTGTATAACATCAGAAAACAGTTAATAAAATCCAAGAACTGAAGGTGATGTCATATGTCTTTTTTTTGCCTGCTGTATAATCCAAAGCACAAAAGTATCACATTTACCACAGTTTATCAACAAGGAAATTTGAGAAGCTAAAGAGAATATTTGAACTTCTTACTTAAGAAGTGACTTAAACATTTGATTGTCAAAGTTGCTGCTAATTTATCAATCTTTGCAGCTCTATTATTTAGTGAACAAAAAATCAGGTCATGATGCCAAGAAGCAACCTAAAGGACCCTTAGAGTATGCTGACAGCCTCAGCACCTACTTTGTGAACTTAAGAGTCTCTGCTTTTTGCCCTTTTTTTTCTAAGTCTCTCACATTTTTGGATAATTATTATTCTAGTCTATGCTGAAAGTTAAGAAGCAGCTTATGTTCATGAGTGGAGAAACTCTTCTCCAAACTTATTTACATGCACATTTTTTCCCACATTAAGAAGTCAAAGCATTCAGGCTACATCCTTGTCAGGAACTTAAGCTAGTTTTAGCAGTAATTGTAGTTCACATTAGATTCTGTACACAAGACTTTGTGGGAGCGGGTATTACCTAATTAACTTCTTCAAAAACATGTACTCATTATAGATTGAATTCCTTTTTGGAGTTAGAGGGTGCTTAATTAATTAATTGTGTTAATGACCCATTAATGGTGGTGTACAAGGAATTCTAATGAGCCACCTTAATTAAATATTATCTCTCTGTTTAATCAATGCGTTTAATTATTCACATGATATTTTCTGTGGAATCAATTTGGTCCTGGGTCGCAGGAGCAAAATGCTTATTGTGTGCTCCCTCTCTGATTCATCACTGAATTGGTCATTGGGTTTAAAATCCTCTTTTAATCATGGGGAATTTATGGTGTTTGGCTCAGATCCATACATTTTTGTGTATGAAAGTAATTCTGATCATTTTGATATCAATTTTAATTGACCCTGGGTCACATTTTTTACTTTGACATGTTTTAATTAGAGATGTGAAATGTTGCAATTATATTATCATGGTTGTATTGTGTTTTTAACCATTAGGGTAGATAAATGATAAGATTCCATATATTTTCATATATTAATGGGCAGTCGACCTGTAATTTTTTCATTGTGCAGAATGCAGTGTTATGTTAATAACAGCCTGATATATAAGTTTTTCATATTTTTCTCAGACCTTAGCACAGTGTAGCTTCATGTTGTAAATTCTTTAGGTTCCTTCACAGACAAGCTGAGGTCAAATAAATATATATATATATACATATATATATATATCTGTATGCATTTGCAACAGTAAGTAGTTTTTAGCTGGACCCACATCTGCAAAAGAGTGTGCATTTTCTCCAAAGTGGAATTTGCAGCCATGTCATCACCAAGTTTCTCTCCATCTCGAGTCCGTGAACCTCTGCTCTTCCTCTCTTCTCCCCCCTCCCTCTTCTCCAGAGCAAACTGGAAGACCTCAGTCATCATCCTCGTTTTAGCTCAATTTTGGTGGGATCAAAGGTGGCCAGCTGGGCGGGGGCAGGGAGCAGATGGTTGCATGCTCAGAGGGACTAGGCAAAGGCCCTTCAGGTTTTAACACCTCCTCTCCCCTGGGTGCCCGGGTGGGGGGGATCCGGCTCGGAACCTACCTGAGCTCAGTGGCATGACCAGCAGGCTTCCACTGCACCACCCCCTGCTTCGTTCACATATGGTGCCTTGAGCTGGGGTTCTGACCTGAGGAAAATAAACTGTGGAAGGGCAGGCGAAGGTAAGCTTCAATCACTGGGGTGAGTGCCCAAGAAAGAACCAATTTATTAATAAACCATAAGAGAAGTTTGCACTCAAGGGGTCATGGATTTATGTAGTACCTAAAAAGTTACAATGGTGACAGATAATATCCATAAAGGCCCTTAAACAAAATAGTAAAATGAGTCTGACTTTTCAAATTCAATGAGGTGCAATGACATTTTGCTAGATTTCAACAGTTGTACCTCTTTACCTTTGGTAACCTGCTGTTGTGGGATCTCGATGGGCCAGGCAATGGCTGGGTACAGAGACTACAGGTGCTGGGGCAGATTAATCCCCTGCCAAATCAGCTCTGCCTCAGCAATCTTAAACTTCCAGGAAAGGAGCCTGCTGGGAACATGAAGTGGTACTTGTGGTTTGGGATTATGATTTTCAGACTTGTTGGCCTTGAGAACACAACTGTTGCCTCTTGAATTGAATTTATAGAGGGAATATGTTCTGTGGAGGGACGGGGGTGGAGTAGGGTTTTGGATTTATCCATTGACCAATGTTTTTTTTTTTTTTGAGAACTGTTTTTCCATAAATCCATCTTAAGTAGTCACATTCTCCCTGTGGCTAATAGGATCATGATGAGAATAATCTTTACAAATCTGACAGAAAAAAAAGAATGTCCTGGCCTTCAACTTCTTCCTCTCGGTAAATGAACAATTTACAGTCTTTCCTGTGGGACAAGGGGGGAAAAAACCTGCACTGGCAATGTGACAGAAAACTCAGAAAAAAAAACAACATCATTTTCTCAGGAGGTTTGGGCACTAATACCGAATCTGTATAGGTATGTCCATGTATGTACGTGTCCATATTTCAGCAGCAAATGTGGCTGTTAATATGTAAGAGTAGCACAAAAATAAAGCAGAGCGTAAACACAATTGAATGTTTTCTTTCTGCTCACGAGAACAATGAATACGAACATTTTTTTTTTTTTGAAGAAATTTGTCTAGAGCAAATACAAATAACCTACATTTGGCAGTGAAGAGTCTTTTGAAAATAGAAGTGGCATCCTGTTTCATAGTGTACTGAAATTGAAATGGTGCCCGATCAGACATTTGCTCCCCATTCTCACCTTGTCACTCACACCCAGATCTACATAGCCTCACAGTAGCCTTGGACACACACAATACGACCAAGCAGAACCTCTTATTGTCATATCAAACTCTGACAGGCCTGGAATAGAGACCAGCTCTGTATTTACCCACCTGTTCACATACAAACACATCTCTCTTTTTTTTTTTTTTTTTTACCTTTCACAGTTTCAGACAACAAAAATGACACCAGAGAGAAATCTGTAATTGACTTGTGATTTGGCCAACCCTCCTAGAAGATTGAAAAAAAAACCCTTATCTATCACCTTTAATGACTTGAAATTATTTTTCTATAGATAAGAATTTAGGAAATTGAGTCTCTAAATTCATTAGTCGATTAGGGCTCCAGCTAACATTTATTTACATTCAGTATTATTTTCTTGCTCTTGGCTTATGAAGTATGTAAAGCCTCAGAACCAGAGGTGATGTCTTGTTCTGATAAGATCATAGATGCTTGATAATAGTTGCTACAGAATACATAACAGGTGGTGTGTGTGAATATTTGCACAGTGATTTGTTAAAAAGTAAATGAATCCCTCAACATTCGTCCAGCTGCTATTCACAATGTTTAATCACTTGTGTCCACTCCAAAGGCAGTGGTGAAGGTATTGGTTGTGTTGTAACTGAGATCCTCAACTTAAACAAAGAGCCTCATGCTGCTGGGCCTATTGCATTCTGGGACAATAGTGCCATCCAGGACTCATCTATCTTAAAGCATCACAATGAAAGCAAGTAGTTGATTTAGGCGGCGTGTGTGTTTTCTTGGTGTCCTTTTAGTTTTTGTGTATGTGTGCCTGCGTGTATATCTGTGAGTGACCCATTGTGGCCAGACACCTGCCCACAGGCTCCTTGTCTGACTGATGAATCCGAGTCTTCAAGGTGTCTTTGAAGAAGTCTATTGTATGCCTTTGTTCTACAGTCTTAAGCATCCTGTCCTGTGTCTCCCTCTGCACACTAAAGAGAAAATAAATCCACTGCTGACACTGCCACAATGAATGGCCCAGGCCACCGTCCCATTAACCATCTCTTCCAGCTCAGAACAGAAGGAGAAAAGAATAATGGATGCTGGATCTGAGAAAAGAGAAATAAAATAACACAACAGTGTATACAGAATCTGACAACAGACCTCCATCTCTTATTGGTCTACCCATCATTTCTAAGAAAGAAAAATTTTTTAAAAATCCCCCAAAACAATTTTTTTTCCCCAGTTTTTATTCTGTTTTCTCTTTATTCACTTCTTTTGATTTCTCTCTTAGTTGTGATGTCACACCTGCTATCATTCATGTGCTGCATGAACTGTCAGGGCAGATTAGAAGCAGTGGCTTGTGCCTCGACAGCCATCGTACAGTATCAATATTGTGACGGCTGAGGAGCCGCCCGTCCTCACATCTCCTCAGAGTGCAAAGACAATTGAAAAGAGGAAGCGTCACAAACCTGACACCCGAGTCACTTCAAGGAATCCCTTTCAAGAAGAAATAAAACCTCACCTGACAAAGCAAAGCTAGCCCAGTGCAAGAGTAAATAGCATCAGATAGAAAGGGTATTTCCACTGTTAACAAAAGGAGATGCACCCACTGGAATCAATTAAGAATTGGGAAGTGAAATTGATTATTTTTTTAAAGTTTTGTTTTGCTAAAGGATTTATTAAAGTTTATTAAGTTGCATTTGGTCTACTGTCTATGAGGTTTTTCATAAATGAGATTAAAGCCATAAGGATTCTGTTCGGTTCCAGGGAGATGCAGAAAGGTGTGCTCATTGAACAGTTTCAATGACACACTGTCTCATTAGAGAAATGTAACATGTAACATTAGGCAGAGACATCTTGAATATTTTGTATAATGTCTGCCACTAAGATTTTTCATAGTTTGACCAAATGTAATAATTTCCTCCAATATAGTTCCACTCATTAACCCCAATTACTCTTCCAAAATTGCTCCTTTTTTCCAGTGCTCTAATAACTCCAGCTGCCCTCCTCATCAACCAGTTTAATCTGGGCGAGTTAGACTGGGATGTAAGCCAAATGAAAAAAATGTAACATGAGGTTAATCACCCTGAATACATTCTCCAAGCTAAAGTAATTTGTCCATTTTCTGCCCTTTCTCTTAGTTTGTGCACACTCCCACTGTGCTGAATGTGCCATTAAAAGTTGGCCATTGCTTTCTTTGTATCAGATTAGTACAGTTTGTGACTTCTGGGAGTTACATTTACTGTGCCAATAAAATACAACCAAGGAAATATCACTGATTTTATTGCTTTTGTTTAGTTTGCTGCATAGAATCAGCATTTAATTTAGACCTGCTGTTTACCCCCAGTAGGTCTGACTCACAGTATGCTAAGCCCGGTGTGAACATACAGAGAACACTGGGAATCCCCACGTAGGATTTCTATAGGAAGCAATGCAGGGGGAGAAGAAATGAAGTCAAAACAAATAATGAAAATGTGACAAAATAGAAAAAAATACCAAGAATAAAAACACCTCCCAAAAAAAAGGCGGGGTGATTACAAGATCAGCATGCCATGGTACAATTACCATCACTTTGAATTTGAAATGGCCATTTAAAGGGCAGTAGAGCATCCTGGAAAATTAAACTGGAGCCTAATTAGCACACTCCAACCTGACAACAGAGCAGCTTTCAGCCTGGCTGAGCAAAGCACTCAAGCAAGAGGAAGTGACTGAGTGAAAGACCAAAGAGGCCCTGACGCTCCTGCTCTGAACCCATCACACACCCAACTGTGAGATACATCCACTTACATATGCGCAAGTTCTCTCTCTCTCTCTCTCTCTAACAGACACACCCATTTTCACACACCTGCACAGAGGATCAGCTTGACTCAGCTACAGTTGAAAGTTGCATCTTCAGACATAGTGTTGTGGTAAAGGCAGTATCTGTTATATGTGTGTCGATTTAATGAGAGCAAATGATTTTTTTAACAACAGAATGGTGGTACTCAAGCATGTCTTATATCCTCCTCAGCCTGCCAGCAGTGGTTGGGTCAGGCCCATGACCCTCTGACCCCTCACCGTTAAATTAAGTCTACCCCCAGTTGGGTGTTGTGCCAAATTGTCAGGAGTGTAGTTCACCACTCAGCAACAGACTACCTTTCCTGTCCAGACCAATCTGCCTACACACCAACCACAGCACAACTCTGCTTCAGGCCCTCCTGTACGTAGAGAAGAACCTCTTCTTACTCCACCTGAACACTTGGTCGATCAACTCAAGAGTTTTTCTTTTTTTTTTTTTTTTATAACCTCAACAAAATGATGCAGCTGAAGAGTTTTAGTTTTGAGCTGAAACTTTTGACCGTCAAAGTGGGTGAAAAGTGGAATTGCAAAAACCTGCCGGAGGGATAGAAAAGTGCTGAGGGGAGGTGAAACTAGATACTGTCAAGACTGTCTGTGTGTGTATGTGTGTGTTTCACCAATGTCTTTCCTAAGCCCTGGGGTCGTTACTGAGGTTTGGTCAAAGAGAAGCAGAGCCCCATGGCTATAACTGTCACAGAGCACAACAGGTTGACTTTAACTTCCCCTGAAAACTTTCCACAGTGTGGCTGAGTTTGATAGTTAGGGGTTGCATGGAAAAAGTAGAAGCATAATGTGAAATAATTTAATCATTTAAGAAGAAGTTTACTTGTGGAATGTCATGGGTGTTGTTGTGATGTACCATTTGCCATATTGACTGTGGCTTGAACAGAGGATGATTTCCTCTGGACAGATCAATCCAAACCTGTTCCAGAGACCTATATGACCTCTCAATGCCGCAGCAGGATCAGGGTTGTCTCAAGGCACAGCTAATTTGATTTGAGTCAAATGTGGGGCTCAATCACTGCCTATTAGATTAGATTTAATTAACCCGAGCCATGTTATTGTGTTTGATGACAAAGAGGTTTCTCTGCAGGAACCTCATTGTCAGATCATTGTTCTGTTGTCTCATCAGCTCAGTCAAAGCCTGACAAAGGAAGACCAGCAACCACTATGGACTCCAAACATCGTTATTGTTAATGCAGGGTGGGTATGAACAGAGAAATTACAATGGCCATAGGCACAAAGTGAAGAGCCTAGTTTTATTTTAGATTCCTCTTACAATTAAAATTAATCTGACACATATGGTATTTGAAATTAAATATAAATATCCATATGGGAAACACAGAATTTAGAAAATGAAAAGCTTTCAGAAAACCAACTGTTTCAGCATGTTGACCTCCCTCTCACTAATGATGCTATACTAAAGAGTCGGACAATATATACATATAGCATTTAGGGAGCTTTAACTGGTCTTCCTCACCTGTCACCGAAACACCCTGCGTTTGAAATCAGGTTTCTGTTGCAAGTCAAATTAAAAGGAGGAAAAGCCCCACACGTAAAGAATGAAAAGTGCAAATCAATCATCTTCAAACAATATGACATAAATACCATTAAATTCCATAAGATCTTATTTTACCCCTTAATGCCTTTCTCTCATCTAGAGTGACATGATATTTTTTCTCTGTGACACACTATAATTGACGAAGCCTGGCTGCACTTTGCCAAAGTGTATTGAGCTGCTGTCTGGTTGAAGAATACAAATTCATTTTGAATCGGAAGGGCTCAACAAAACTGCTGCCAATTATCTGAAGCCCTGTAAATGATAACTCTGTGGCCACTCAAGCATAAAACAAGGAGATGAAGATGAATCCTACTCTTCCCCATCATTTCATCCCATTTAATTGACAAGCTCTCAGTCGCTGTAAAATTTAGAAGATTACAAATATGAGCTGAATCTCGAGCACCCAATCCACCCGCTCTAATCATATACAGAACCAGTCGCAAATTAATCTACATATTTTAATAAGGTGCCAGCAGCAGGGAAGGTGTGTGCAGACATTTAACAGATTATCATCCACCGTCCCCCATGTTCAAAAATTGAATAAATATCTTTCATATAAATACATGGGAACTTCAGCTGATAGCAAGGAGCTTTTCTCTTTCCCGCTTGCTCATATTATTGTCGCTTTTCCCTTCTCTTTTTCTCTCCCCCAGATGAACATGTGGACTCGGCTTTCTAAGGCTTTGGCTTCACTTGTAGTCCATAGTCTTAAACTCAGGCCGATTAACAGTCCAGGCACTTATTGAACAGAAAAGATGTAATTTCCCAGACCTGCTAATACCAACAGCTCCTCGGTTTCTTACTTCCAATGTAATCTTTATGAGCACAGGAGTGAAATATGATAGCTTTATCAAGAATTAAACCTGCTTTGGAGATGAAAAAGCCTTTGAGTATAAAAATGGCCATGTGTAAAGCAGTGCTGTAAGTTATAGATTTAAAAGTCAATATGAAAACTAAAAGGTTATTGAAGTTGACTCATCCCAGTGTTGAAGCTACAGCTCATGTTGATCGAAATTCTTTTTTTTTTCTTAACCATTTTTTGAGTGGGACTAAATCAACTTTGTAATTCATTCACACGATGGGATTTCTTTGACAAGAAGACTTATCTTTTAACATTTGCAATCAACAGTGCTGTTTTGTTGACCTTTGTATTCGTATTGTTATTACATGGTTTCATCGTGTTCACATTTAATCCTCTAAACAAACACACAAACATGCACTTGACCTGTAAAAACACAAACCCTGAACCTGCAGTTTAACCTGCTATTCAACTTTTTTAAAGATACGTATTTTCCTTGAGAAACACTGAAAATTACTAGTTTCCTCATTCACTGCAAATAAACTGGTGATGGGAGTCCTTAAGTGGCAGTACAAAGAGTTATAAATTGTTTTTTTTTTTCACCTTTTCACAATGCCAGAAGGAATATAGCCCCATTACACTCTTGAGGGTCACTTTTAGTGTCTGAAGGTAGTGCTTACACAGACTTTACAACGTGTATCATTATAGTTCTCCATATAAGGAAGCGGCTGGGATGACAAGGGGAAAGGCTGTCAGTTTCAGAGAGAAAGGAGGGACAAAGATCAGCACTCAATTATCACCACTTAACAGAAGTGACTCTTCCTTCTTATTCATGCCACCTGTTTGTGAAATCAGCTTTTTCAAGCTGTAGTACATCATACAGAGGCGTAATACCTGTTCTTTTTTTTTTTCAGGCAGTTAACTCATGCTTTAAAGTTCCCTTTTGTGGATAAATTTTAATCTCAACTATCACACAAATATCACTCCTAGACAAACACACATTTATCCGCAATCAGTGATAGACATATCTCAGTACCGAGACAAAACAGTGATAAACCACCACCACGGCAGTGATTTGTCATTTAGAAGCGATTTGTCTGGTGCTGTCCCATCTCCTGGCTGAGTAAGACATCACATGTCATCAGTGATTGACAGTTCCCAGTTCTGTCAGTTAGCTGCGGGGGAGCTGCAGGGTAAGATAAGGACATCTATCTGTGTAGTCCCTAATGGCAGGCTGGGGTCACGTGAAGGTCCCCTCCAACTATGATCATATCTGTATCTGGTAGGCCTGGATTTACTCCTACTATAATACCTGTCCTTAGATGACCTTTCAACTCTACGTGACCCTCACCACTTATCTGGATCAATCAGCATTATAAATTAGTACTGTAGGCGAACATGGAGCAGAAATGCAAATGCAGAACAAACTGTAGGTGGAAAGCTTTTTAAGGTATGTGTGGACATGTTGACCAAAATCTTAAAGGTATTAAAACCCTTAATGTGGAAAATGCTATAATATGTTTACTTTTTTAAAGTAACTCCGGTGCGATATCATCATACCATTCAGTTCATGCATTAGAGATTAAAACCTTGCTGAATTGTATTGCGTAATATGGACAGGTATTTCTTTTCTTTTGTTACTCCCATTTACTGTATATCACACCCCATTTATATCTGTGAGGGTTGGTAATTGACATCTTTTCATTCGTTTCTCTATAGGTACACACACAACCATGGTGGATGACATTGAAAAACATAGCTGTGTATATCAGCTGGAATGAAACTGTCACTATTTTGTTAGCACTGAATACATGAGTACAACCTTAAACCTCGGGCTTATAGGCATCTATGAACACAGATAGCCTAGCCTCTGCTCGGTGCACTTTTAAACGTCACACTGAGACTTTACAATTACACCCATTCATTTTTCTGAAATTTCTCCTTTTTCATCTTTTAAATTAGCAATATGTAGCTGAACAAGATGGAACTGTTGATACAACGGACTTTACCAGACTGCACATACTACACATGTGCTAGAACATTTAAGCACTCTTTACTTTTATCTCTCTAAATCTCCTTATTTGGGTTTATACAAAAGCAAATGGAGAATTAGGCATTACAGGGGGTACTAGAGAGGGAGGGGCACGCCTGCCACCACTTAACCTTAAAGTACTTTGTATTTAAATCCCCTAACATATGTAGTCTGGACTTCAGATCTGTGTCAAAGTTTGTTTAAATGTGTTTAACTGGATAGTGCTTTTATAACGTTATTAGCTCAGCATTACAATGTTGATGTTGATAAGGTAAAGAGGTTTGGGTGCTCCTGTGTACCCTGGTTGACACAGATTTCACTGTGTGGAGCCATCTGTAGTAAAATGACTTTACCAACGCAGTAAAAAATGGATGGGGTTAGAGAAAAACAGGAAAAAATGCTTAAAAAGGAACCCGCTGTAATTACAGTATGGGTTTCACTGTGCATCTGTCACTACAATGTCAGGAAAACCCTCTGTGGTCAACTAATAAGTGTGCATGTGGACATGTGTTGGCATGTTTGACCATTGTTTGTTTCATGAAGGGAAGGCCCTCTAAGGTTAACCAGGGTATTTTAGTGAACTGACTTTTGCTATTTCTGTTCTTAATATCACAGCCAATTAGAGTCACTAGACAGAAGGCCCACCATGGAGCTACAGGATCTTATGTAACTTAAGAAATTATTTCTTTATGAAATAGAGTTTAAGATTAGTGCTTGTAGTCATGATTCACATACTGATAAATAGCAAAAAATATAAAAACAGACGGATAAGGATTAATACTGAAGACTAAAAACAGCAAGTCCAAATCCATACATGACCTTGTCTGTGAAAGAAGAGAAGGAAAAATGCAAATAGCAACGGGAAATGACAGAGTGGAACAACAGGACATTGAAAGGAGAAACGAGACAGAAAGAGTTAGGGGTGGGGGGTGTAAAGGGTAAGAGAGAAAGCCTTGCTTATTATCTCAATCATCGAGCGGAATAATAGGACAACAAAAAGCCTGAGTGTGCCCAAACCTACCAGCCTGCCTGTCTGCCTGCCAGCCAGGCCTGATGTGGTTAAAAGAGTTTGGCTAATCGACTAAGCTCTTGCCGTCCCCACCCCAGTGACCCAGAACAACCATCTTCGTCTCTCTGCGAGACCCCTACAGAGCAAACACTGCAGGGACATTAAACACTCATACACATTTTTAACCATTATCCTAAATGGCAAGGACTGTTCTTTTCTCCTTCCATAAGGTTTGAGCCATTGAATAAACTCAAATGATAATCCATCAATTTATTTCTACTTAGGATGGTGAATAATGGTGCAATATCAGTCCTGGAAGGAACACTGGGGAGTATAGATAACTTCATGAAAAATTGACATCATTTGTTTCAGTAGGGATCTGGAGTTTCTTTCTAAACCTTTACAAAAAATGTCCTAAGTACTGTATGGTCTGCCAGCTACTTCTCCATATACTACTTGTCTATTATTTCTCTGCTGCCCCATTTCACCCTCCTACTAAATGCTCACACATGGCTATGTGGTGGTAACACGGGCAGTATGCCAGACCCATTGTTACTGTAAATACTCAAGGGCTACTGTTTCCCCAGAGGAATATCATTTGAATTGGAGCTATATCTTAACCACCTGTAACATGTGAACTAAGTTTGATCCCTCGAACATTTCCTGTCCCAGAAGAGAACATAAGCCTCTGGTGAAAGGAGGGTAAAATCCCCACGTGTGGATTTCCTTTAATTACAATAACATTTGCAGTTAATTATATACAAAGAATTTTAAAAGCATAGGTTGCCTGACCTTTTGTATCATAAATTATTTAAGGACAAGCAACAAGACAGATTTATAAATCGAGACATATAGAACTGAATACAATAATACAAAAAAAACTGTGTAAATAAAATAGAAGGTGTTTGTTTGGGTTAAGTATATTGATTTGTCATTATTTGGCAGGAGCTGGATATTTTGCATGTTAGCACTTTCCAAGTGGAGCTAACTTCAAAGGTCTACCAGGCAGCTAAGAAAACAATGGCCCACTTTTGTCAGATGCTCCTCTAATTCCCTATTGGCTTGATGGAGGAGGGAGCAAGTTGGCGTGTTGACTTCCTGTGTGTGTGCATGTACGAGTTTGTGATAGCGACGTGATTGTTAATTTACATCCGTTCATTGCCATCCCCTGGTTTTAATTCCGCCATTAGAGCATTAAAGGCGCTGCTGGCAGAGGCCCCATTACTCTGTTACTGGGGGATGTTGGAATGAAACAGTGTTATTATATAAATACCATTGCACTTTTGACTCCAGGAAGCTACTTCCTGAGGTGTAACCCTTAGTCATTCAGAGACCTGATTTACAGTAACAGGCCAGGGGTGGACGTGCTTCTCTAACACTTTATTTCACCCCTCTGCACTCCTTCCCTCCTCTCTCTCCTTCTTCCCACCCTTCACAGACACCCAGGTTTCTCATCTAATTTTAGGACTGGAAATCTCACTCTCTGACATGTCCTGGGGTTGATTTTCACCTCGACCACTGGCACAGCTGTCCATCCATGTGATGTCCAGAGGCGAGATGTTCTGCTTTATTAAAAAGTGTGAATATAAAAAAAAAAAGAGGAGAGAAGGAAAGGGAGTGAGACACGCACACACAAAAGAGGTATAATGGCAGAGACTGTTAACATACATCTGTCCAATTTGTGCACGCAGACGTACGGCCGTGCGCTAGCTGGGGCCGAGGTGTGTTTGTTTGAATTATAACTGGCCAGCGTGCATGTTCTGTAGTGTACAAATCCACAGAAGAAAGGGTGCTGCTGTGGAGCCATTCATCTGACAAACTTCTCAGGCAATTTGAGGTAAAAGACAATAACAATTTACATGACAGAGAGCGAGAGAGAGGGGAGGAAAAAAAAACAGATGCAAACTCCACGCCAATCAAACTTGCTTTTGTGTACACCACAGCAGATAAAAAAGAACCTGACTTTGGAATCAAAAGATTAAAACAAAAGCTCCCTTGTCGAGTGTCGGTAATAGCACCAACTCTCTGGCTACTGATTATATAGAAAACAACTGCAATTACATTTCTGGGCTCACAAGAGAGAGGCGAAGAGGCAAAACCAGGCCCAGGAGAGATGATTAATATTCTTATTTTTATTCAGACTCAGCCAATGTACTGACAGCCACACCATCTCACCACACCTCATCAGCCAAACACAAGCATGGCCACCAGGAAAAAAAAAAGTAATAAACTGACTGTATTTTTGTGGCAAAGAATCTCAAGAATACAAAACAAAAAAAAAAAAACCACACACACACACACACACACACACACACAGACAAGCGTCCCACTCTTTTTCTCCTAGTCTCACATTTGATGGGAGAGCAACAGTGGTGTTTTAATTTAAATGTGAAAATCCCAGTTCTCAGAAGGAGAATGATGCTATTTCCCCCCTAGTGAGTCTTTGGAGAAATCCTCAGCTCCCCTGTGCCTCCGTAACTCCTAATTTATTTCAAGAGTGTGTGTGATTAGAAAAACCCTCCTAAATTACTGTATCGCACAAAACGGTATAATTAAATTAATATTGGATGTAATAATTACTTTGTGGATTCTCATTTTTCATACACACAGCTGCTTTGTTGCCTGAACCATTAGCATTTGTCTGGTGCAATTAACAAAAGCCCTAATGAGATTTCTGCGAATGCATGTATGTGTATGTGAGCGTGACTTTATGGGGCCTTGTTTGATTGTGTGTGTGTGTGTGTGTGTGTGTGTGTGCACGTGTGTGAGTGCTTATACATGCAGATTTGGCTGCGTATTGTGGGTTAGCAGTCGCGCACCTCACACATACAAATATATAACTGCTCTGCTTTTCGTGACACGTTAAAATGGTTTTGTCACCACAGGTTTTTTACGAGTATCTTAGGACAGAGTAATTCAGCTTCAATGAGAACATGAACTTTAAGGAAAAGGTAGAAAAGTTCCCACTTTTTAATGACTAAAGGGTGAAGAATCTCTGTGGTGCCAAGGAAGGTACATTACTCTCAATCTCAACTCTAATGTATTCCACTACTTGTGAAAAATAGCTACATTTGTCTAATGCATGTCAGGGACCTGACTTAATTCTGAATGATGATCCTATCCACCAATTTCATTCACATTCTCACGCTTTCCAAGGGCATGAGTCATTTTGTTTTAACTTTAATAGTTTTTATTCCTTTATTCTGTTTTATATTCGTAGGTACTCGTACAAAGCGTTGATGTTTCGGCTCACTTAGGGGAAATCCAATTCAGATATGCTCTGAGTTACACATCTGATACAAATAAATTCCATTACATTAATGACAGGGCTGAATATGTCAGTTAGTCAATAACTGTCACATGTTGTTGGCAGGTTTGGGACCTGCTTAACCTCCTCCAGTGGTCCTTGGGATAACCCTGTCCATTTGTAATGACTACAGTGGGTGTCACATTTGTCTCAGTGTATTCTGACTGGCAGCTGAACCTCTCTTTTCTTCAAACAGGACAACAGTCTCCTTCTCTTCCCCCTCTCTCTGTCTGTCTCTCTGTCGTCTTCTGTCTACAACAGACACACTTCTGTGCCAGTACTGTCACTGCGGATAAAAATGTCCCCTAGTTATCTGCCTGTGTAATTGCTGTCTTGTTTGGTTAGGAGATTAGAGGGCTGAAACTCTTTGTGTGGTCTTGCAGATTGAACAAACAGGCACCAGTAGAAACCCTTGTCCAAAAACCACAAGACAGACTCTTGTCTGTGTGACGATAGTGAGCCAGATGGACTGGTGCAGGTGATAATTGTGGTGGTTGGCGTGTTGATGGGCCATGGTAGAATTTGACGATGTAGCCTCGTTTGAAAGTCATTCAACTCAGCGTGATTACATTTCCAGATATGAGTGCTGATGTTGCCCTGCAGAGCAGAGATGAATATTTGGGCGACTTTGCTTATGAATACATTACATCTAATGACTATACTGATTGTATAGTTCTGTTTGTCAAAACTCTTTTGAGTCCTCGCAGTGCCACATTCTGTCGTTATGAACTGGCCTGATCTCTTTAGCGTACTGTATACAACTGCTGCACCTCTCCAAGTGAGGAAATCTGGTTTGGTCTTTTGTGTGCTGTCGCTAGTCAGAAGTGACAGCCTGTATTTCAGCAGCCTGCACTTTTCCTCCCTGTCTCTGAGGGTGGTATCCAATCAACAGTGTAGCCTCAGTCCTGTACAATACTACACTCAGGTCCTCACTATTAAGGCAAATTTCCATCCCAAGCTTTCCAATCTCCTTTGGCCTGCATGCTTTTATTTTCCTCTTCTTGCTCCTGTTCGCTCTTTCTTTCTGCTGTCCTCCCTCCTGTGAAAAGCAGAGGGAACGTCAGGCTCCTCTTGTCACGGTGGTTCCAATCAGAGGGGCAAAGCTCAGGGATCATGTTTGATACTGTCAGATGGCCTGGAAAATTAAAAACCCAATTAAAGTGGCAGTCCAGAGGTCAGCTCTTCTGCATATCAAAAGCTCTCCTCTGGCTATTCTGCACAAATTATATCCGTTAACAGCTCACTTTGCTTAGGCTGCAACAGCACAGCACTTAGGGAGTAATAAGTGCTTTCCCCTCACTCTGTTCCATTTCAAATGTAAACCTCTGCACCTTCTCTGCCAGAGGAAATAGAAGTGAACAAATCATTACCAAATAATTTTTTCATTGTTTTTTTTTTTTTTTCTTTGAGCAAGACATAAAGGTCCGTCATGGGTGTATTATTAATGTAGCGAGGGAAAAAGAACTACGAGGAGGAGTTTATTTTTAGATATGTTGCCACCTAACTCTTTTTCTCCTCTTTCTCCTTTGTCCACGCATGACACGCTACATTTCTGCTCATATTTATCTTTTGCTTTTGAGAAATAGGCACCAACCAAGCCTCCCATTTCTCTTTCACTTTCTCTATCTCTGTCTTCCTCTTTTGTGTTCCCTGTTTTACCCACAATTCATTAATTCCTGTACAGTGGTAGGGAAAGGACAGAGAGAAATGGCCAACCAAGCTTAATGGCATGCGTCTCGGGCCAGGCCATTAATATTCAGCTTAATGTTTCTGATAACAGGGCTGGGGGCCATGAGGAGCCACTGGCCCAGACAGCCTTATTAAGCAGCTGGAGTGGAATGATGCTCGCTCACGCCGGGGATCAAATGCAAGAGTAAACACATATGCACGCACATACACACACCCACTCACAGTCAAGACAATTGTCTTCGGGACTTCAGAAAGCATCAGGATCTTCCCACTAAATCGCTCCCACTGTGTGCCCTCTCTTTAGCAGTGTGTCAGTAGCAGCCTCAAAGGATGGGAAGTTGCAGTAGCTGTTTGTAAATGTATCTAACAGTCATGTGACATTGTCATAGGTTGGTCAGCTTATTAAATGTTTATGTTCCCACAAATGAACAAAGCCTTGACATTTCTCTATTTTTTTTTTTTCAATCTAAGATTTTCTTTTGCCCCCTCCTCTTTCTCTGTCTACAGAAAGCCACAAGTCCTCTGCGTTGGGTCTTTTAGCTCCATCTCATTTACATTTAATGACATGATCATACACATTAGCAGACTATTTCAAATAATTACAGCCTTTCAATTGCATTTTTCCCTCACTTCTCTCCCCCAAATGTTCCTCTACATCCTACATGCTCTGTTTTTTTCCCTAAACTTTCATATTTCTAATGGCAATAATAGAAAATGCTTTTCCTCAGAAACAATGTCTAATAATATGTCACAGGGACTAGGGGGAAAAAAAAAATTGGGCAATTTTCAAAATGGTGCCGGGCGGAGGGTGAATAGGACATTAAGTTCTTTTCTTTGGTAGTAGTGGTGGGTATTTTTTTCCTGTCATGGTGACGAGGCCTAACGTTGACGCTCACAGCGGCCAAGCAGTAAGGTGACAGCTCTCCTGTCAGGTCACCCGTGGCCGATGCTGAATAAGAGCTGCTGTAATTCTCACTTAAGTTCAAGAATCCATTCAGAAAACAGGCTGAGATCACATTATGTTCTCCCGTACATTTCATCATTTTACAGCAATACTTGATTCTGTCACCGATGCGGAGAGAAGAGAGACGTTGTCTTACAAGATACCAATTGGCAGGAACAAAATTTGTGTGTTGTTCCTCATCCTCCTCATACACTGTTTCCCAGGAAAACCCTCAAATATATTATGATTCAATAATTTTGGAAACCTAAAGAAGAAGGAGAGTTGGCACCAAGTGGTCCCTGTAAAATGGCCTCTAATTCCTTTGCACTAATGGTACACCCAGCTGAGTGAGTGGATGTAATGACTCTGAAAGGTTGGTTGACTATTACGCTCCAGTTCTATTTCTTGCTTAACAGGTGACAAAAGACAGTGTGGGTTTAACCTAAACCAGTGTGAATTCAGAATCTGCGCTTCTCAAACATGTAAATACTTTTAACATACAGTGCTACAGTGCAGGTAGTTTCGGGATGAATCCGTTGTTTTTGTTAAGGATATTTTATCATAATTCCTGAGGCTGTTGCTCCTGTGACAGTCAAGTCATTTTTCAGGTTTTGTGATGGAAGCATCAGTAATTCAGGCACTGACTGTTTTCAGTATTGCGTTGCTTTGAAAATGTGAAATGAAAGTGATGATTGTCAGCCTTTCACTGGAGCTGATTCATCAGCAACTGACACAGGCCCACCTGTGAAACTGCCTTACGTGACTGAGGCTTCAGTTGTACATTGTTGCACATTGTCTACTGTACTCTTCTTAGAATAGAAAATGTTTTTATTTGAACACACTATTATGTGCATCAGCTCTGTAAGCACTCACATTTCAGTTTTATGGCCTACATATCACTGTCAAGACTTTCTGAACTACAAGATTACACATGATGCTCAAAGCATCTATTGTTTATATTTAGTGTCTAGTGGACACTGAACTCTCCTGTGGATGGTTTACTGACATGCTGCCTGCATACCTGCTGCTAATGTAGACTCTGCATCTGGAATCGTTTTGCATGTTACCCCATGTGTTATTTTGTCCATGTGAAACTATTAACCCACTAAAGAACTAAAGGAGAAAGAGAACCTAAAATATTGTTTTTCTCTGCCATGCGCTGAAAGGTCCTATACATTGTCTTGCTGGCATACGACAAACGCACAGAATGTTAAATCTCTGTGTTGGAACCTGCTTGTGTGTGAATATATGTGCATATGCCTCTCTCTGCACATGCACGTCAGTGTGTGCATCCCTGCGTTAATGTGGATCAGGATGAAGGTTTCCATAGTAGGGTTTTCCATAATGTTGTATGAAGGAATTAGCCATGTGGAAGAGTAAGCATAGCTCCCTGGTGCCTGTATGAATCTATTCTTCACAGTTGCACTGTACTGGTCAAACAAATTAAATGACTACACCAGTATGTAAGTAATTTTATGTAAATTATGGCGTTAATGTTCTGCGTCGTGCTGTTGATGATGGGCTGGTGTGATCCTCCTCTGGTGGCTTTCGTCTGTGGGACCGGCAGTCAGCCCGTGGAAATGAACATGTACATTTGACAAAAACAGTCGACTGTGTGCCCTAATTATTTACTCTCTCTGCTGTCTGTACATTCAGAGGGATTTAATGTAGCTTGAGGCTAGAACAGTAGTGTACGACTAGTGGAGAGGGTGGTTAGGATACACAAGCCTATTGCTCTCAGAACAGATATATCCACATTTGGAACTCCTGGTTTGTTTTTAGCTAAGATGAACATTTATTTAGATGCTTGTGGGCAGTTTGGGAGGATAAATATTATATATGAAATATTGTAAAGTGATGAACCTCCATCTCCTTTCTCCCTCACCAAAATTCTCTCTCTGCTGGCAGTCTTTTTCCCTCAGTTTTCATTCTCTGGCTGCTACGATTTATACAGCCACAGTGGAGTGCAGGATTTACACTGGATTTTTGTTTCAGCCATCTATGGAATTAAGAAGTGTATCCTTGCATTTCATTAAATCCTGCCTAATGAGATGACTGTCTCTCCCCAAAGAGCAGATGATAAAGTACCCTATGCCATGGTGCATAAATTAGTATGGTGAGGTTAAATGCTGGAACTGACTCATGTTTCACAAGAGGGCCCTATCCAGCAGTTAAATCAACCCGCATAAATGCTGCCAACTGCTGACTGAATTCACCTGCCTACTTAGAGCTTGCATCCAAACTAATGGATCATTTGTTAGATCATAATGAAATCAAAACGTAAAAGAATGAAGATGAGTAGAAACCGAAATCTCTTTGCCTGCAAATATCGATTTCTAACAGGTAGAAAATCCCTGTGCATCAGCTAAAAAGATATTAACAGGACATATTTACATAATTTCTCTAAAAAATGCTACTAAATAATTTCTTATCATAATCTTATACTGAATTTATTTTTAAAAAATTAACTATTGACTTATCTCTATTAAACGTTACAAACTAGTGTAATGAATCGCACAGTAATAATGTGAAATATAGTTTGTTTATAGTATGTATTTTTTTTAATTTAAAAATGTTTTTTTCAAACTGAGATATTTACCATTCACTTTGGTTAGGTTGGAGGACATCACTACATTATTGAGCTGGCAATATTTATTATTATTTGGGCAGATACACACTCCAAGGCATACAAAGCTCTTAACACCTGCAGACTGACAGCTCATCCAGCAGTACTGTCCTCATCACTGAAGCAACACTGGTTTCTGATGACAGGCTGAAGGAAAGGACGTGCCTCGCATCTTTTCCTTGAATCTCTCCATTGCTTCTTTGTCCCTCCCACACACAATGCAAGTGAGGGAAATGTTGAGACATTGTAAGGTAATGAGCAGCACTATGCACCTGTAGACTGTAGCAAATGTAGTAAAAATTGAACTTTCACTTGTAGCAGAGCACTTCTCCCACCACTGTATATAATCATATGTGACAGTTTTTTGGATTATTATTTCTAATGCATTAAGTTCTAAGTGGCACTGTTGTAGGTGGAGCTAAGTGTCAATATAAGAGTAAAGTCATGATCATCTTTATGTTTATTTACTTTTCACCTTTTTACACATTTTTGTAATAGGAACCATTTGTAAGAGTTTTGTGAGAAAGGTCAAAATAAGAGAGTACAGAATAGTATTCCATAACAAAACAGACTCAAGTAAAATACAAGTACTGAAAATTATAATTAAGTAGAATAGTAACTGATTGTACAGATAAACACTACTCTTGTGTTACTTCAACTAAATATTAAAATAATCAGAATTAATTACAAAAATATGTAGTGCATTTTTCACTGGTGTTTGCCTTCTGCTGTTTCTGTGGATGTGGGTCTGAGAATACACAATGAGGGGTGATAATCCGTTTGATATATATTTCAGCCAAAATTATATTAGTATAATGAGGTGCCCCACATGGCTCATGCACTTTGAAGGAGGCATTTCCGATGTATTAGTATAATTACCAGTGATGAGAAAACGAACCAAATTTCCTTTCATGAGTTCATCTGAGCTGCAGCTACACTGAATACACACACACGCTCTTTCATATATGGAGTGAGAGGCAGAGAAAGAGGGTGGGAAAAAAAATGACAGAAATCGTCAAGAATTCAAGAGTGGGGTTCATGCAAAATATTTGATCGTCACTCCTAATTGGTAGATAATTTTCATAAAGCCTTTCAAATGAGTGATGGCTTGCGTCCACCATTCCTGTCTATCTCTAACTCTTTCACCATATTTTCCCATTTTTTAAAAAGATGCCCTCGGCAGAAGGGGATTCAGTGGAGGGGATGCGGCGAGTTTGCTGATATTCCAGGTATTTTAAGCTTTTGGGTCCACATGGGTGTAATGGACTTATTCTCAAGCAGTTCTTGTCTCTCTAATTAGTGGTCCCCCTCGAGCCGTAACAAGGGCACTGACGAGAGAGGCTTTTTCCCAATGATAATGTGAATGGATACCTGCAGGGGGAGATTTCTGCACTGTTCCTCATCCTGTCAGCCACTCTGGGTAACACTGGGGCTTAATGAACCTGAAAACAAGACACTGTGTGTGGTGAGCGGTGTGTGTATATGCATGCGTGTGTGTGGGAGTGTGTGTGTGCACATGCATGAATCTAGATGGGTACTGTACAGTACTTTAGAGCTAGCTTTTGGGATATTTAAAAAAAAATGCAGTATGTTTCTGGTACCAACAGGCACTTTGTTATTGTGAGGAAGTAAATTATTTATCTGTGTGTTTTGGATTTCATGGATCATGTCAGCTATAAAGGTGAAATAGGTATGGGCAACTTGCCACATTCAAAGAGGTACAGTTTACCCTAAGTGAATGTGTAAGAAACCACACGTCTTTCCCACTTGAACACAGACACTCCTGAACATGTAATGTGATATGTATGTCCTGACTGCGAGATGGTTTGACTGATAAGTTGACACCATGGGGCTGCATATCTAAGATGCATGCAATGTCACAAATGTCACGTGTGATCGATGTGCTGCACTGTCTGAGTGAGAGGTCACTGCTCTCCATATTCAGCCGGGGGTGGTGGGGGGTGGGAGGTGGGTGGCTTGGGGAATGGGACAGAATGCCTGGTCAGCACATGGTCACATTTTGGAGGCACCATTTTATCCTCCCTCCCCTCCTGAGTAGGTAATGAGCTGAGTTGTTGTTGGTGGCACACACGTCACTCTATGTGACATTAGACTCAGGGCTGCCACAGCTACTCTGGGCTTTACCTTGGACTCTGGGCCCTTTCAGTGAGGAGCTGCAACTACCTTCTCAAACTTGCTGACATTGAATGATGTGTTTGTTTATTATGGCAGATAGGTGTCATGTCAGACATGCATTAAGTCCTTGCAAAGAAAGCCATGCAGTTTTTTTTTTTTTTTTTTTGCTCTGGTAATAGTTCTGTGGACCAAAGCAGGTGAAGCACTTGCTTTAGGATGAAGAGATGCGGAAGGTATGTGTCATATTAAACAGAGTGGAGAAAAAATATGGACAGGTTGTTTGTGAGTGAGACAGAAAGACAGAGAGAGAAAAACAGAGACAGAAAGAGGGAAAGACCAGGAGACAGAGATGGAGGAAGGGAGCTACAGATGTGGTGGGGCCTCAGGCTATACAAGTCATTATGGTGTAAACTGCTCTGGTGGTGATGTTTTGGGGAGAGCCGAGAGGTCACCAGCTCAGGGTGTGTCAAGCAATACATGCACGCATACACATAGGCAGACACACTCACACAGAGGAAATTGAAAGAACATCTGGATATGTGCCACCTGCCTAGAGGAAGTCATCTAGTTTACACGCAGTACAGGAGGGGGTATGTCCCTTCCTGGATGTGCAACCTTCATGCTAGCTTGCGCCACTGGGAGAGGATGGAGGACGTAGTGGAGAGTGAAGAGCGTGCTAACCAAATGACACACTTTACAGGGATTAAGTGTGAAAGTAAACACGGATATCGTGAGTAAGGACAGGAAATGGGGAGAAATGCACACCGTCGTCTCCTCTGTGGACCCCTATCATGTCACCACAGTTGCTTGTTTTTGCTCAGCTGCAAGGCCCCAGTCTGACGTGCTACTTAATGACAAGGGCTTTATCTATTGCAAACCAATTCACAGACACTGAAGTTAGAAAATAAATCTAAGAATAAATATATTTAACAGAAATCATAAGATTACAGTTAGAATATGGCTATGTCTGAAGACCTTCATTTGTTAAAGAATGAAAGCGGGAAAGAAAGGAGGAGAAAAAGAAAGACAGGATCCACGAAACTCACCACTAAGTATTGACCATCTGGCTGCAGCCCAAGCTAGCGTGCCACAAAACAATTGCATTCATTAGGTTAATTTATCATGGCAGTAAGCTCAATTTACTTTTGCTCGTGCAAGTGTGGCTCATTAAGATTCAGTCTGCTGTTTCCTCAGGCCGTCTTGTGATCATTCACACAGGGTTCACACATTTTGGACCAGATAGGAAGCACTCCAGGGTTATCTGCCAGACCTAAACTGTTTAAATAAAGGCAGCAAAAGGAGAGGTGGAGAGAGGGATTACGGTGGCAAATTAGAGAATGAGAAAGGGATCGGGGGGAGTGTCAGCAGAGGAGTGATCTAAGGAAGAATGCTGCTGAAGAGAAGTGAGGTGAAAGAAAGGCTTGGCTCTCAGTTGACAGAATGGATGTTGCGGGGCCGTGGTGGAAGACAAATGGAGAAGGAGCGAGGGAAGGGAGGCACGTGACTAAATGTATTCTGATAACTGAACAGCAGATGTCTCGCATGGAGCTCCTTTGTTGCCTGAACAGCAGGACCCTGCACTTCAGTGGGCTCACTTCACACCGCATTCATTTGCCTGCCAGCTGCCAATTTAGGGTAGAGAGAGTGAAAAAAGAAGGAGAAAGAGAGGGAAAGGGAGAGATAGAGAGAGAGAGAGAGAGAGAGAGGGAGAGAGCGAGAGAGAGAAGGGAAGGAGACTCAGTCCGTCCCTCCCCTCCCTAGGCATGTCTTGCAGAGAGGCTGCCATTCCGTTCTCTCTTCCCCCGGTGGCCTGTACAATTAGTGATCTGCATAACCACCCACACCTCCACGCACTGCTCTCACAGAGCAGAGGGAGAGCTGCCTTTGTCTTTTGGCTGCTGTACAATGAGTCGCTTTGGACTTGGCTGGAAGCCAGGAGCTGTGGCACAAAACTGCATGTTCTTGATGGATGACGAATACTCCTGGAGTCTTGTTTCCTCGTGCAGCCTATTTGACGGTTCAGAGATGAACTACCGCAACGGCCATCAGCGGCCCTTTTGTTGAAACACCTCCTGAACTGTGGAAAGGCAGAAGGGTCTGAATTGTGAACTCTTATTATCGTCACAGGTACCTTTGCTCAATAGAAGCACGCTCTCATTAAGCCCACAAAGCCCACAGTTCATTAACGCCTGGGTGAAAACAAATTCACACCCCTCTGTTAAGTGATGCAGGCCTAGGCGTGATGGCATTGAGACTTTGGTGATGTTGGCTGTGTGAGGAGAAACATCAACCACAATTTCACAGCTCACCTGATGCTCGTGATCTCACTGAGAACCAAATCACATTTCACTGTGCTACACATCCTCTACGTAAAGCTCCTATTTAGTTAATCTAATTTGCTGAGTGCACCTCTTATGCAATACTAGAGGTAAATTGAGGCAAAATGCTTTATTTTCTATAAACGTCTTGCATCGCATTCTCTCCCATTACACAGCTCAACACAAACTTCTGCTTGACTTTCACCATGTTATTATCTTTATTGTGAAGTCCATTCAGTAATGTGGGTGCTGTGGGAGCTTTGAAGGGACTAACTCCATTATTAAGGCTTGCATGGTGCATCGTATGAGAGATAATACATGTATTGATCGACGACCAACGGCTCATCTAAATTGTGCTCATTTGTTACAGTACAAAAGGCAGCAAGAGCAGATCCCTTTCATCACCCTCCCCAATGTCAATTCACAGGACGAGCAATGGAATGAGCATTATCCTCACTTCCTGAGTTGGAGGGGGGGGGAGATGATAAAAACTTTTTGATTAAGGGAAGGGAATGTTCTATTTCATTCTGATTCGGGAAGCAGGAGAAAGAGCGGAGGATTAATCTTAAGGCCGTCGTTTTACTGCCTATCCCCACTCCTGTCTCAGAGCTGAAGAAGCGCGAGTGAATAATGGGGTGTCCATCAGCCGTGGGCTCAAGCCCAGATTGGGATTTTCTCTGGGGATAATACAAAGCAGGGCGACAATTGATGATTCATAATGTACAGTTTTAGCCTGGCGATAGCACGAGCTATTGTGGCACGCTTGGCATTAGTATTGCAGTATCTCCCAATGAGGTGTTCTGCCTGACAGCAATCTTTGGAAGTGTTCTGCTGAGGATGAGAGAATCATGAGTATATAAATATGGATATAGAGAATCATATATTCCGTAATTCAGATATGTGACAAAATGCACTTTTAAGTAGTCTGAAGAAACATCCTCATTCAGCTGTACATGCACAGTGTAATATTTGAGAATCCTTTGAAAAGAAGGGAGGATCTAGCTAAGGCAGGAACCAGCAAGGAATAATGGAGCCCTGTTGCGTTCACTTACTCGACTGCCTCATTTTGTACACAGCAGCTTTACATTGAATCCAGTACAATCCTACTAACAAAGTTGTCTGGCACTCCAATCATGTGAGCAGTACCTGTCGTGTCAGAGAGTGGAAGCTGAGGCGGCGCTGGGGATCCATGGAAGGGACGCTATCCATCAGTGGTTCCATTTGATATTTAATTTAGACTTTTATGAGCCTTAGAGGATGGGCCATGTCATTTTTCTCTCCCAGGCTCTCTCTATAGGCATGGAGGATAAATTCCTTCCATCCATGCAGCACCCTAACCAAGGCTCTGTCAGATTTATAACTGTATGTGGTGCTGGTGGCGGACGATGCCTGGCCCACATACAAGCCATAACACATGGGTCTCTGTCCAGGTCAGACCTACTCTATCCACCTTGGACAAAAGGCAAAAGGCTGCATCTGACTCCATGCAGATTTTAGACATTGCCATAAAAGTTGTCAATGGACAATATTACTTTGGCATTATATTAGTAGGAAAGCACTGTTATGGTGATGTCATACTTTGTTTCTGTAGAAGAACAGTATTCTCATTTAAAAGCAACAGAACAAAATCAATTAATTTAGCATTAATCAATAGAGTTAGTGGTATTATGCATACATGTTTTTTATTTCCATGAGTTATGGATGGAGTAAAATAGGCGATATTCTGAGAGGGTAATTTTAAGGAGCAGCAGCGAGTTTTATAAACTAATCCTCTTCTAATGGTCTGTTTTAACGTAATTTATAGCTCCATTCATTACCCCTTTTGTATTCGTAATTATTTCTAAAATACCAAAGAGCCATCTTTTCTTTCCTGGTTCTTCTCAGGCTCTGATTTATCACCCTGGCTCTGGCCTGATGCTGTCTTCCCAAGGTGTGACATTTCAAAATATTTATAGCTCTGGCACATTAAAGGCCTTCCTTTGAAGGTGACCGACCACTCTTCCACACCACTGTAATTAATGGAATCTCTGCTTGTTCGCCTTGTGTTATTTATCCACTGCATTCTGTTGAAACACTATGGAAAACAGCAAGATGGCGGCTCAGCAGCTCATAAACAGACATTTTATACCCACCAGTCCCAGGATGCATTGCACCAGTAGCGACAGGGAGACCACTCCACGTCAAAGCCCCAAAAGTTTAATATTTTATTGATTAGATCTAAACCTTCTGTCCAAAGTGGCAATTAAAATTCAATTAAACTGACTGAAAGCATCATATTAAATTTCATCTCTTTATGGGCTCCGAGATAATGCTGGAGGACAAGACTTGAATATAATCACACCCTTTTTAGATTATATTATCCTGTTCGTTCACTATAAAAGTGACATTTTTAGGTATACTTTCAATATTTCTTAACTATAACCTTCTAATGAACACATTTTATAGCCTTTAAATCAACTATTACTGGGCATTGTAATAAAGAGAGATAACTGCTTTTTATTCTGTATTCCACATTAGAAAAGAATGAGTTGCACCTAATTTTTCACATAGGTAAATGAAATGGCAACCACCCAGTAAAACAGAAATAAATAGATTCAGCATTATTATTAAAAACTCCATTATGCTTACTAACATTACACACAATAGTTATAAAATACATTAGCAGCTGGTGTTACCAGTAAGGTGGCCTCAAACTTTTGTTTTATTGAATTGCACACATCAACATTATAAACAACATGCTTAGTTTTTAGTCTGTGTTTAGAATGATGCTCCATATAAGTGCTTTTTTTTCCTGTGCAGATTATTACACAGCCAATACAAATGTGTGCAAAGTGTTTTCGTATTTAAATTAAATCTTAATACAGGCAACCCAGAAACACGACAAAAACACAAGAAACAAAGCTATAACTCTTAGCTACAGCTCTGCTTTGAGCTAAATGCTAATGTCAGCATACTAACATACTCACTGCCATAATGATGCTTAGCACGTACAATCTAATGTTAGATTAGCATGTTATCATTCATATCCTTTGGCACAAAATGCAAATTATAGCTGAGGCTGATGGGAGCATTGTGTGAGAACCAAAGTAAGGGACTAAATAATATTTCAACTTTTGGCTATGGAACACCAAAGTGAATTCATTTTATTCTGAAGGTGACATCTCAAGAAACGTGATTGTGAACTGAAAATATACACCTCATTGTGATGCTGAAGCAAAAGTCTTGGGGTAATCAAAATCATTAGGAGTGGTCATCTTGGACACATTACTGTCTGTAAAGAATCTATTGCTAATCCATCTGTTAGATGTTTAGATATTTCACTTAAGAAATGAACATTTTAACCTGCTGCTGGTATTTCTCTGGTCACCATATCTTCATATACTAGATAAAATATGTCACTGAAAACCAAAAATGTGACACTAGAGGAAAAATCGAACAATTACCAAAGACAGTAGTTATAACGTGTGTGCGCACATTTACACACATATTTTCATCCAAAAGTCAGATTGAAACTGCTTCCACAGCTCAGTCCTAAAAAAACATTTATTTTTAAGTTACATTTGTTGAAAAGCAATAGTTACAAGGGATCCACATTTTTTTCTTATGGCCATGTCAAAGGTTAAAGGTAAGCGCTAAGCTAGAGCAAGGTCATCGATCCTGCAGCATTAAGTAAGCAGGTTATTCAGATGTACACAGAGTGCAGTGCAGGAGACTGAGAGAGGTTGTTATTACTGAGTGCCTCTCTGTTTCCCCAAGACTGTTTGTTCTGTGTGATTATTCTCTCCAGTTCCCCAAGCATCCTGCCTCCTGCCTCTGTGATAAAGATATTCATTTACCTGATATGAAAATCTTGTTCATGCCGATCCCAAATGATTCCAGATAGAGAGGGAAGAAAGCAGGGAGGTGAGAGACAGAAAAGAAGGACAGAAGAGGTGATAGTAGTACATGAGGGTAGGGGACAGAGAGTGGCTTGAAAAATGACATGAAATATTAATATGATCTGAGCCATTGTGACACCTGAAGTTTGCATGATAACAAAATAAGGCTTTGTATTAAAGGTGGGTCCTGGATTTTATTGATTTGTGGAGGAACCATTGCCAAGACATGCAATCAGTTGAAGTGGGGAGCATATGTTTCCCATAGGTTTTAATGCGTTTGTTCTCAGAAATGAATGAAAGAATGGAAGCTGTGCATGACTGACTATGCGATTGTGTGTGTGCACAAGTTTATTTTATATGTATGTGTTACACTTCTCTTTGTTTCTGTGTGTAATCTTGACTACGCCAGCGTATCCTACAGTACACGTCCTCTCCTTTCTGCTAATGTAGAGATTTATATCATTTTAACAGCTTCTGAATGTGGATGCTTTGCTTGTAGTGCTGGAATCCAGCCACTAACTCTTCTATGGTGATGAAGTAGAGACAGATAGATATTATGGGGGGGAACTAAACGTGTCCCTTCAAATGCATGCTCATGGTTTAAAGGGTAAAATGAGATGCAGGAGTACAATAGTCACTCCCTCCCGTCACGTAGCCAGCCCATCTTCTCTTCCTTTATTTTGTTTGAGTATATGGCTCACTCATTTCAGGTTTTATTGTCTCTATCTCAGGGAGCGCTGCTTTTCCCTATAACACGGTCACAATGCGCAGCACATCAGGCAAGTTCTTGATTCTGTACTCAGTAATTTAAAGCCTTTATGGAATTGCAATTTCAGGGCTCAGTGCTTGTTTTTCTAAAATGTACTCAAGGAATTAGCTACTCCAGCCACAAATCAGTTGAATTTATGCACAGTTGTAATACACTTTATGGGCTCATGGTACATTGCTTCAAAAACAGCAGATGTGAAATTATGATAAATATAATGAGGGTTTTTTTCCCTTTCTGCGCCTTCCCTCACTCTCTCTCTCGACTGTGAGAGAGAAGGATGTGAAGCGTGTTTACTTACCCCATACAATACATTTAATGTCTTAGTAAGGGCCGCCAACAAAACCTGATTAATGTCCTCATCTCTTTTATTAAAGATAAGAGTGGCACTGCAGTCAGGAGATAGAGAGAGTGCCATAAATCTCAGGCAAAATGAGCAGTCAAATAATCACTCATCAGAAATGAAATCTACATACATTAACACTCACAGACATTCTGCTGTGAATATAAACACAGGGCTATGGGCGATGAAGCCAGAACCATTTATCCATGTATTCGCAGTTGGGGGGAGGGAGAGGGGGATGGGGGGGTAAAGGTGTCTGGAGAGGGTAAGCTCTCAGCTGGTGATGATGTTTAAGAGGGTCCTGTCGTGCGAAGCTACAGTCCACCAGACTAACCATGTGTCCAGGGAAGCAGACACACAATCATTAGGGCAATGGATGAGTTGGATGGTGAAGGCAATTAAGCATCACCCTGAATGGGACATAATGTTGATCCATCCCTACGATTAATCAAGGCATGCATTAGACAGTGATGGGCGACCCTGTGCCTTTGTGACAAAATGATTTTTCATCTCATGTTTGGGGATTGGGATCCTGAGGTCCCTAATGCGCCTTAGAGGCGCCCCAGTGAAACCCTGTCATTTATTCTGTTTCTGTGCCTGACAGCTATCAACCTGTCTTCTGCCAGCCCAGGAACATTATCTGAACTCCCAAGACTGTTAGCGTCAGGGACTAAGCTTATGAGTGGTGGTAGCAGACAGGCAGATATGTAAAGCACTGTTAATGCTATTTTTCTTTTGTACTATGATGTCAGCAGTACAGGTACAAGTGTATATGGCCTTTTACACACTGCAGATACAAAAGATGCCCCACACGTATATATACACATGTACAAGCAGTCATGCATAAAGCCGTATACAGTTACGCATATATCACAGCTTGCTTTTTTTCCAACTCCTGCAAATCAGAGGCCTTCATGTGACAGATATAGTCATATATTGTGATTAAAAACTTGTTGAAAATTAAAAACAAATGCACAACGCACAATGACTGCTCTTTGTTTTGCTGTCAGTCATATCTTAATAATCAAAATTAGATTTTTTGTCCTTTCACTCATGTGCCACTTCTGTGGCATCTGGTTGGGACAGGCTGATGAGGTGTGTATACAGCAAAAATTACAAGAAATGGATTTTCCATGCTTGATAAAAGTCACGCACAATTAGTGGGAGTGTCAAGCCACTTCATATAGAGCTTTGCAGAGTACTGAAGCTCCAATCAAAATATTGACAGGGATGTGTAGCAACGTCAGTGGTCTCACTGTGATAATGACTTGCTTGCACGCTGATGTTGTACATGTGCCTCATAGACATGATGCCAAAACATTAAGATTGTTAATCATTTAGTCCTTCATCATCTAAATATCATGTCACACATATCATGTCACTTTTTGTTTAACTTCATAGGTATTGTTTTACAGTGCATCCACCCTGTGACACTAAAGATTAAACAGCAGGTCTTTATATTACCTCCATTCTTTCTAATCACAGTAAATGCATAAAATGACCAGTTGTTCTGCTCTGCAGTTCCTCACCCCTCTGTATTCTCCCTCTGTCGGGGTGGCTACATATTCACCTGTATTGCTGAATCATGAGAATATCATTACTTCCATCATTGAGCCCAGGCATCTGAGAACCTGTTAACCTGGAGCAAGCTTGGCTGTGCAGCCCTGTGCTGATGGTACAATATGCTCCTTGTTATTCTAGGATCATTGACGCTAAAGCCTTGGCAATCAAGACAGTTTTGTTGAAGCTCATTGGCTCAGTGGGGTCTCATCTCATCTGCGAGCTTGGAATGAGGAGAGGAGTGTTCAGGTTAGTTGGGTCGTTAGGTAGAAATTCTTTGATAATGGTCCATGTTATATTAGAGCCGTACAAACCGAGGATAAGTGTTTCAGAGTCTATGTAATGCAATTTACAGAATGGTTATGGTAGATAAGAAATTCTCTTGAGGTTTGATGTATGAGATGAATAGCTCCTTATTAGTCAAGACTCATCACATGCTATACAGCCAAGAAACACCAGTTGTAACACGAATAGACTGATACATATCCAAGACACTTTTATCACTGATGATGTATATCTAAAAGTATTTTTCAAATAGCAGTCCTGACACACTTAGTGGAGGGAAGTGGTTGTTGGTGTCAGCTTACTTGTGTAAAACTGTTGTCCAAACAATGGCTAATTTCATGTAGCATTAATAAGACATTCAAAAATGCCCATTAGTTGTAAGCAATCTCTCAGCGTTAACAGGAGTCTGATGAAAAGTACACCCATGATGAAATGGAAACAGCTGAACAGCTGAGGCAAGGGGTGAACTGCAGCCGCCAGATTTGATACACTAGATACTCTTCCATGCAACTTTCTGCAGCAAAGTTGTACTGTATAAAGTGCTCTACTGCAGTCTTACAGGGGTGGACAGTATGGATGAATACAGAATTTTATATGATGATATACATATATCTGTGATGGACTGGTGACCTGTCCAGGGTGTACCCCTGCCTTTCACCGAGAGAGAGCTGGCCGCTCCAGCAGATCCCCGTGACCCTGGCTTTCAGGAAAAAGCGGGTAGCCTATAGAAGATGGATGGATGGATATACATATATACAGCTATGTAAAAATTTTCCTTAAAATATGCTGAGAAATTGTAAATTTATAAAATAACTACATATTGTAGTTGTGTTCACGTTAAGCCCGATTTGCCCCCTCCAGTGATCGTGGGGGCGTGGCCTAATTCCAGGTTTGTCGCGATCGATTATCTGTGTAATCAATCCTCAAGTGTGTGGTGTCAACACATTTATTTTATTGCTCCTGATCGGGTCGGAGCCTCGATCGTAAATATTAATCATGTTTGGTCTGGTAGGAGGAGGCTCCAACAGAATGGAGCCCATGAGAGAGAGCAGTCCGAAAAACGTCACCAACCGGACGTCGTGGAACGTTACATTAACGTCAAACAAACATCATAGTAAATCAAAACAAAACAAAAGGCGCATTGCAGACAGGCTTGTTGAATCGTGCCAACAACACGAGTGTCTTTTTAACTTATTGTGCAAGACATAATGTTACTACAATAGAACCTACACTGAAAAGACGTGTGTCACGACGTCACGTTTGATCCCGCGAGTGTTTGTGAAATCTCGTGTGTGTGGAATCGCCAACTTCAATCGGCAAGTGTGTGGTCTCCCGGTCTGTTGAATCCTCTAATGCGTGCGGTCGAAACATTGTAATATTAAAAATCAACTATGCGTCCTTATTTCTGTGGTTTCCGAGGATCATCTAGTGTGTGCCCAGTCATGATAGCGACTTCAAAATCTGAAAAGTACTTTCTAAATTATTATTTGTTTTTTTTTAAATTCTTCTGGTATTTTAAATTAGTTTTTAACAAATTATTTATCTTAGCCCACATAATAGTGTAATTCCCCTTAGCAAAGTTTACAGCTTGTCACAACGTTATAACGTTATTTCATTGGCTACAACATATGTCAATCATCATAGACAAGCAATGTGACTGGCTGATTTTACTGTCATTAGACGTTGTTCTACTCCTTGGGTGGGTTTTGCCTGTGAGTCGTGATTGTCATTGGTTTTCCTACTGATTTACTGTCTAAAACCTGACGGCCAAGTTTGGCTGGGCGCTTATTTTATTCACAGGCGTCTGCAGAATGTAAATCTACCGTGTGTTTGTTTGTTTGTGGTAAATAAACGACGAAAACAACCAGAGAACAAACGGAGAAACCTTTTAAGGAGGACTGAAAAGCGAAGGACGATGGCTTTATGGATTTTTCTCAAGGGTAATAAGTCTTTTGGACTAAAAATATGGAGGCATTTAGTTTCCCTGGATTTTCACGAAGAAACTGATATGCAGAACTTCCTGTTTCTCTACATGTGGATTTGTACACACAAGCAAAGGTAAGAATCACCGTCTTCGTGTTTTTGTACTGTTGTTAAACATTAAGGAACTGTTGTTACTGTGATAATTCAATGCTAAATTGATTATTACACCAATTCAGCATCGAATGATTATACCATCCGAATCGTGAGGTTTTCTGCTTTCGTTTGATATATAGTTTGTTGGACTTTATTTAAATTAGGCCGACAACCTTGGGAAATGCAGTTTTCGGGCCCAGAGACGGCTGTGGGGTTTTAACAAGATACAGGAGCCTAGAGATATATCTCACACTTTCAGAAAAGAACTAACTATAGAAGTGTCAACAATCCTCTGAAGAAGTAGCTGCAAAGCCAACATTATTGGCACTAAATTCAAAAATAAAATAGGACATTATTTCTAATTTAATGAATGTAGCTAATTAAAAAGAAATATGTTTTTTGTATCTGCTTTTCAACAAACTGCTCCAAATGTGCGGCACAGCATAACAGATTTAGACTATTTAAATGATGCTACTAAAGGCTATAAATAAGGCAATCCTTCTTGAAAATATGTGTAAACTCCAAGTTGGAGTAATGGGTTGTTTTGCTGACACTGTGTGAAAATAGCATATGCATTATGCTGGCATAAAGATAATATTTTACCATTATGAACAGTGAGTACCTGGTTGTCCTGGAACATTATGTGTCCATGATTTTCTTAGCAGATCCTCAGAAGCATCTCTAGTTTGTCCCTTTCCCTGTGGGATGTCAGCCTCTCAGAGGAAGAGGGGGCCATCTTTGAGGAGGTGGCGTCACACAGCTGCCATAGCCCAGCAAAGCTCCTCGAGGAAAGACATGTTGTCAGTGCACATTAATCATCGGGCCCACCATCGGAAACAGATTCCCCTCATAAGCAATTTCACTCATTAGAGTTACGGTGCTGATTTGCTGATTGGAGTTACACTGAGGCTACTACACAGCGAGGGAAGGAGAGGAGAGCAGGGGCAAGAGGAGGGAAGGGGGGAGGGGAGTAAGGGAGGGAGAGGGTCTGACACATTTACAGTGACGTGAAAGCTGAGATGTTGATTAATGTGCATTGTTCCTGTCACATAAACCGAATAAATAAATATCAAACAAAAGCAGAGGGAGAGACTCATTTGCAAACCAGGAAATGAAAGTTCCATTTAGTTAGGGAGTAAGACAGACTGGCATGACAGTTTGCAGACAAGACTGTAAACAAGAAATCACCACATTGCAAGTCAAGGCCATGTGCCCACATCCACACAGCACCTGGCATGGCTGTTTTAAGTGTTCCTTAAGCTGATGCAGTTTAATTGTTGTGGCATAGACAAAACATTCAGAGGAGAGCCCCACTGGCCTGCCAGCTCCTCTGAAGTCCACCACTGTGATAAGTTGCCTTCCTGGTTGGCATGACATGGTGCAATCAGCTCTTGAAAGCCCTCAGCCTGTGACTGGCTTCAAAACAATCTCACAGCTAGACCGAGGTTGAAAATAAATACTTTTTACAGAATGCAAAACCCAGCTTACATGCAGTGAGTGATGCATTGTGATAACAGAATATGCCACAACAGCATATCCGCACTTAGGTCATATTTAGGATAGACTGTTTATATTGATCTTCATATCCCATTCACAAACACTCTTGTTTACATAAATAAACAATATGTGTTTGCTACCATAGAAACAGTTTACACGGGCCACAAAATCACCATTTAATGGAGTAACATGTTTACATGAGTGAGAATTCTGCCTAATAATGGCATATCTCAGCTGTCACACTCTGGTTTCTCATAACTTGGATGTGTGTTTATCCAGGCTTTTGGGAATGGAAGATGGTGTTTACAAGCTATAGCTCTTAAATGTAACACTTGCATATGTTAAGTAATTTTACAATATTACTAATACTCATGTGGCAAATGTAATAAATGCAGTTGTTACATTTCTATTAATTTTCATGTTTTCTGACAGGAAGTGTGAGAAGTTATATTTCTACACAGGAACAATAACCACCCCCAGCAACAGACTGAATCCATTTTTTAAACAGTGCCAAATTTGCATTATGTTTTGGCTTCATCCTATCCATTCTATTCTCTCAGTCAGGTCCCTATATGAACCCTCCATCCCCAGTAATATGATCATACTTGGTTTTTAGAGAGAAGCAAACATCTGAAGTCATCTGAACTTTTCCTATGGAGTGGAGCCATCAACCATATGACTTAATGGTGACAAATATAAGCCAACACTCAGATCAGCAACACTGACGGTAACACAGAGCACCAGGTTGAACTGTATTAATGGATTCTACATGTATTATGTGTGTATACTCTACTCATGCATCATGCTAGAAGTATGTCGGTACTTTGATCAATTTCAGATGGTCTTTGCCACGTGATCGTTCAGACTACAGACATAGTGAGCGCTAATTAGTCATTATTTTATCAGGTGAATGATGGCTACTGATACACCCCTCTGTCATCTTCTTTAAGACAAAATACATCCATGCAGAAATTCCTCTGCCTGCTTTCCTCAGCTCCTTTTTTCTCCCTGGTTTTGCAGATCCCTTCTGCCCAAGCAGCTCAGGAGAAGTCATTTTACAGTTCAATCAGGAATTCTAATAAACTGACCTGTGCTATAATGACTAATTCATTGTCTCCTTTACTACCTTCATGGATATAAAGCGGATTAATGACTTGAGCAAGGTTAAAAACAGTGCCACTGTGCTTTTCCTTCATCTATTATCAATCATCCTTTAGATTCTCAAGAGAGCAACGGAAATTGAAGGAAAATTAGTAATCCTTTTGATGGATGAGAGCATAGGTAGGAGTGTATGCATTTGATATAAGTGTGGCTATAGCATTAAGTGGAAATGGTGAGATATGTAGCATCAGATCAGGAGCTTGCATTTTAAGCCATATCACATTTATGGAACAAACCGTAATTCTGCATGACAGGAGAATTATCATTTTGTGACAACACAGCCACCACACTTTTAGCTAGCCTGAGTATGGAAAGTAAGTCATATTTTTGATTATCCTCTCAATGGTAGACTTATAAATACTTGTTATCAAAATGGCCCAGAGACATAATCTCATATAGCACTGCAGAGTACTTTACAGCGTGTTTACAGCAAAGGGCTTTTAGAAAAAACTCCAAGGAAAAAAGGAAAACTCCACAGCAGTTTGGAGAATAGAGGTGCAGAATTTCTTGTGAGTTGTTAAACTTCTTTGACAGTTTCTTTACTTTTCCTCACACTGTACTTCTTTCTTGTTGTTCAGAAATCCCACGGAAGAGGAAAGAAAGAAAAAAAAAGAGACAAAGGGGAGGCAAAGGGGAATGGCAAGGAAAAGGGAAGAGCAGGTATAAGGCTGCGTCTCTTTGTTTACCATTCCATATTCCCATCACACGTACACATGCCTCTGCTGCATCTCTGTGCTCTTCCCATTCTCGGCCCAGTCATTTCTGACAATGTTAATGATTTAGTGGAGAACCCTCCACAGCGGATGATTTGTGACATGTAGGAAGGCTCGAAATGGGGGAGGACTAAGCAGGTTTCTGTGGGGAGTGTTTGGGATCCAGGGATGCCTTGAAGATAGTGATTCATTATATTTAAGACAAGTGTGACATCCTTCTTCAAGGAAGCAGCACACATATGTAAGGAGGGGGAGATTTTTTGGATGGCCAAAGTGGGGAGGGGTAGGTAAGTACAAAGGAATGCCTCAGTGTTTTTGGAGATGACACAGGAATAGGAGGCTGGCATATGGAGATGGCAGACTGGAAAATAATGGGTAATGGAGGAATTTAGCCTCAGGCTATATGCCTGCTTTGCCTACTTCTGTATAACTAGTATATGTATAATTCAAATACATACCTTTAATAATTAACAACCAGTGAATATTAAAGGAGAATGCAGGATGTCTTTTCTACGAATGGAGTCAGGTGAAAAATAGTATTAAATTTCAAATTTGACAACAGCACAGAACAAAGGACCAAAGATTGAAAACAAAAAAATGTGCTGCATTTTTTGACCAATGTTTTTATTTTAGGCTTATGCAGTAAACAAAAAGTGGACTTGTGTGAGTGTGACATTTATTTGTCACATATAATAGTGTGTTTGTGTGTCTATAAATTTAAAAAAAAAAAAAAGTGTTTCATTGGTGCAAGCTTGGCCATATTTGTGTTGTATTATACTTATATTTAAATTAAAAGACATTTTATCAAGAATTGCATTTACAGTAGGTTTAATGTTTCTTTGTGTGCGCTTGGGAATCAAGCCAGTAAGCCAGTTAGGGCCAGCTCCCTGGAAAGAGTGTACAGTTACAGAGCAAACATTTCACTGATTTTGCCTCATTCAGTAGGTGGAACAGTGGGGTGGTGGTTAGCACTGTTGCCTCACAGCAAGAAGGTCCCAATTTTGAATCCAATTTTGACCCTGGGGCCTTTCTGTGTGGAGTTTACGTGTGTGGGTTTTCTCAGGGTGCTCTAGCTTCCTCTTGCACTCGAAAGACAGCTTGTAGTTTTGGGTTAGGCTAAGTGGTGACTCTAAATCACCCATAGGTGTGAATCTGAGTGTTGTCTATGTCTATGTATTGGCCCTGTGATTAACTGGCAGTCTGTCCAGGGTGTAACCTGCTTCTTGCCCAGTGTCAGCTGGGATTGGCTCCAGTGACTGTGGATACATAGTAGATAATAGGTGGATAGATGGATGTATCATTGAGTGTTTGTTGTCTGTGAACTACACATGTGTATGATTGGGGAAACGTGTTCTAGCTGCATGTCCTAATTGTGTGCCTGATGGAGCTGCCTTCAGGATGCGATATGAATTTCAGTGTGATGCTGACTCTATACCATCAGTATTGGTCTGGTGTTGTCGCGCCCTTCTTTTCTGGCCAAAATGTAAAACCTCAGTGTGACAGATACACATCACATAGAGTAACATAGAGTAACACAGTGTGACATTCATGTGACTGAATGATAATGATCAATTCACTTTAGCAGGCACCTTACTCTACATAAAATTATGTAATTTCAGTCACATTTCGGTTGCAGCAATTTGGAAACAAGAACAGTTATAAATGCATTGAAATGCAGTGTATGTATGCTGCTATCCTAGTGCCTTCTAAAATAAAATATCCCAGAGGACAGTCTGTTTTGTAGTCTGTACACAAGTGGCACAAAAGAGCTCTCATAGACTATGTCAACTGATGTTATGCAAACACCAGAGTTCAACAAGAACCAATACATTTACATATTCTGGATCTGAAATGTGTTCTGCTTTTGTGTAGGCCTTATTTCTATCTTTACTCTTTGATGTAGCTCATGCATATTGACGAGCCTGTCGAAGAAACCAGCCATGTTAACTAAAGCATGAGTTCATTTTGTGCAAAAAAAAAAAAAAAAAAAGAGATGTGCATTAGTTTGTCCCATTTATATTTCCAGGGTTAATTAGCAAGTGAGAGATTGGACAATTAGTTCATCCATGCTAATTGATTATAATATTACAACTTGGTGATGATAGGATGAACATAGACTCCTCGTTCCATATTCCTCTAAGGGACTTACTAATATATACAATGCTTCTGCGTAATGAGGGTTTTAAAAGACCAAATCAGCTGGGGAAATTGTTAATTCAATTCCACTCAGATGATACTGAGTTTTTCAGGGCACAAATGAATTGAATTGAATTGAATTGAATTGCTGAGATCCAAGGGATTGTACGGAACGACAGTGTCCTTTTTGATTGTGAGTCATGTCAACACAAATGATGTAGATCACTGGTTCATTTCTGTCAGCGGCACAATAGGATGTGAACTCTCAAAGACCTGATCGTATCTCGGTCATTTTTTTTTTCTTCTGCTATCAGTGAAAAGCCCTTTCTGTTATATATCTGCAACCTTCAGAAATGCTGCTTCAGTAGGAGAGCTACAGTATAATGAATATTGAAGAAACTGAATATTTCTTATGCATCCAGATAATTATTTCCCCCTCAGAGGCACACATAGTGTCTTTAAACATGATACCACTACAGCACAACGCTGTCATTGTCCATATTAAGTTTAGGATTACACTTTCTTTGATTATTCCCTGTTCTTCCCCTTATCTAACTTTACACTCGTGGAGAACCACTTCTCTCCTCAGTTGTCAATTGTCTGGATTGTGAAGCTCAGGTATGGACCTCTAACCACCGCTCACCGGTGGCCTCACTTGAGCTCCATCACTTTGTGACAGTCTGTCATGAGCCACAGGCCGCAAAGGAGAGGAGCTGCAGCAAATTGTGCTGCTGTAGTTCACCTGGAAAGTTACACAGGAAGTGCTCAAAGTTACACTTCATACACAAAAAATGACAGACAAGTAACTTTTACAGCAGTGGTGTTATTACTTTTGATACCTTATGGTGCTCCACTGTGATCTATTTAACTTCCTTTGCCTTTTAGCTCAGATGTTAATTATAAATGTTCTTACACGCTACTTAGTAAATTCTACTTGAGAGTTATTGCTCTTTATTTTTGGGAGGTCGTCATTATTAAGCATGTCCTTATTTTTTAAGCTTTTCATCCATTTTGTAAAAAAATGTCTCACTTCATCGCAAAAGGTTCATTTTCAGGTGCAGCAAGTAAAAAATAAGATTCATGTGCTAAATGCTGAAATATTACAATTCTTTACTGTGCTTAATAATTAATAGCCCATCCCATCACTCTATGAATATTTACATGCAAAGTGTCTCTGGGAACCTTCCATATGCCAGAGGGAGGGAAGTCTGTGTGTTTATAACATTAAACACTCAAACATCGTCACAGCCCTATTTCGCCTCCAACCATGAAAAATACTCACTAAAGCATCGCAAGCATTTTATTTGTTGTTGCACAATGTAACCTATTCAACTTCCATTTAGACGTGGCAAGTCAAATTACAGGTACTCTTTCTGTGCCGAACTGAAATCCCAGGACGCCACTTGTCTAGTTTGAACGTGAAGGGAGCAGAAATGAGGTTTCTTAGGTTGTTGTTTCCAGAGCAATGACATTGTTCATTGAGCTCACCTTCCACTTACAGTGTCAAGGTGTCAAAGGTCTTGTTGTCAGCGATGCTAGAACCAAAGTGTCATTTCACAGGAGAAGGAATTACACCAAATATTAAATTAGGTTGCACAGCAGAATGGTGCAGTGCAGAGAGAAAAAAAGCAAAGTGTGGCGATTTAAAAAAAAAAAAAAAAAGTTTGAGGGTGCATGAGAAATGCAAATTTTGTAAAACTTAACTATTTAGGCAGATGAATTTGCCAGATATTATTCACTTCTAATATTTGCAATCAGCTTTTCTTTGTTCCTCAATTTGCATCTGACCTGAAAATATTGAATAAATTCTGTAACAGAAGATAAGAAACATTGCGTGACTGCTCTGATGGTGACAGCTTTGGAGTCTGCTCAAAGTCATGAATTTCCAACCTTTGACCTTTGATAAAGGCTGAGCCGTACATGAGGAAGGTCTGGGGAAAACAGCAAAACCCTCCTTGTTAAAGCTGCACTGTGGCCACTATAAAGCATACCACAAGCTAATAATGGACAAGTAGGATATGTAATCCAAACAAATAGGCTGTTGCTAGTGAACCTAGCCATGTTTGGTTCTGTTGCTCCCATTGGTGATATTTATCTAGGAAGGGAAAGCTGAATGTTGTTGTTGCCTCTCTGCAGGTCCCCGAGCTCTCAGATCTCCTCTCTGTCTCCTGTGTGGATAAGTAGTGTCTGCAAAGGCGATGCCGGTCTTTGATATTTCACTCCTCATTTGAATCAGTGGTCGCTTTATTTGACAATGCCAGGTAATTACCTGGGTACCTTGCTTGATCATGTGAACTCCTGCAGAACCAGAGTGGAGAGAAGGAGGGAGTGAGGAAAGGAGGGAGGGAGGGGACCGGGCTGTGTGGGTATCTAAGAGGAGATGGAAATGGGAACACATAAACAGGAAAAAAAAAAAAAAAAATCAGGGGGACAAAAACAAAACACCCAAACACAAACAAACCATCTGCATGTGTTTACCTGCATTGTTTTCTGCAAGTATTTCAAACAAGTAGAGTCATGAGTAAGGCACGTAGTGTGTGGTGTTAAGCAAGTCGTGTGTGTTTTTAAACATTCAGCTGTGTTTTTTCTGGTAGGACTGTCCCATGCTGTGAGGGGAATAAGCATGAGGTCAGACAGCGAGGGTTTACTTCACAAATGCATCAACAAGAGCAGGGAGACGCGCTAAAGATTAGTAGAACTCAAATGAATAGTTCCTGTCTCTTGGGTTCAGTCATTTGATTAGCCTGTGGACGGTGTGCTGTGTGGATGTGTGGATGTGTGTGTGTGTGACAGAGAGCATTAAGCAGAAACGCATATTATATAATAAAAGAGAAGAACAAACCAAAAAGTAGTTTAAAATCGGTTTAATTCCATTTCATTCAAGCATCAGGAATACAGGATTACATTATATTTATAGAGGCAAAAGCTGCTTGTTACAATATGCACGTGAAGTGGCTTTAAAGATGTGAACATAAAAAAACCAAAAAGAAATGATTGCTTATTGTTTAGAGGTGGTGAGAAAATGCATCTGATCTGTGGTGTTGAGCTCAGTATTTGAAATGGTTGGATATGGAACCTTGTCAATGATGTTTATTGAATAGGAGAGCGGTGTTTACTCTGTTGTGTGACTAGAATATCAAAATCCGTCACTCCATGTGAATGCAGCTGCGTTCAGGCTGACTGGCTGAGCTCTCCTTGAAGGGAACCGGCAGACAACTCAGGCATGGCCCCGAAGTTTAACTGTGCTAGTATTTCTTTAAAAGCACACAGCGCCACAGCACAGACTGCAGCCAAATATGACTTCTCCTGAAACAGTTTACAGAAGCTTCTTTGATCACCAAAATAAAATTTCAGGTTCAATTTCTACAAAGCAGCAGCTGTTATAACGGTCACCCTGGGAAGGGCATAATTCATTAAGGCTATATATAACGCAGAATGACGGAAGTCACATAATACAGGCTAAATATATAATCATTATTCAGAGAGATATTTTCTTACCGTTACTTAATTATATGAATAAAGCACCTTCTCTGTGTGCAAATAATTCTGTCTGATATATTCAGCATACATTGGCGTAAGAAATGCTCATCTGGTTTTTTCCACTGTCATGTTGAATGTCTATGGCACTTGCGTGATTTCCCGATCTGGACGCATTTACCAGTTTCCAGGGCCCTCGGAGGAAGCATCATTTAACTCTGTGCAATTTTATTCACTTTCTAATCATATCAGGACCAGGAAAACCTCCGCACTTTCATCCCCTCCCTTCTTGCACCGACTGGACAAACAACACAAGAGTGGAATTTATATCCATTTCAAAGTGGAGAAGGGGAATTAAGACAATTTAATAAAGGCTTAAAACCGCTGGGGTTGTCTCCGCAGCGCCTAAAGCCATATTTCCTCTGATCAGTGGAGGAGGGCGACTTTATTAGACATGTTTCTATTTCCAAATCCGCATAACAGGCAACGATGCATGTATTTCCTATAATGTAGATAAGGCAGAGAGGGTTTGATATGTAATAAAAGGTGAGTCTGTGCTGCCTGTTTAAGCCCCTTAAGCCTGATAAATGATGAGCGACAGAGGCACAGCAAGAGGGTCACCGCTATTAACTCCTCGGTTTCCCGGCCTCCACTTAAACTTCTCTCAATTACATCTGGTAATGTGGCTGGATACGGGCCTTATAGGCGTCGACCTGCTCAATCTAACTGAAATTTTAAAAAAAAATCATAGTCAAATCTTCACAGATGTAGAGTAGAGGCTGTCTCCTAAAGCCACGTGTTAACGGGAAACACGGGGATTATAGTCTGTGGCGTTACTAACACATGCACACCAGGTATTCTGGGACAAACACCCAATACAAGCTCATTAAATCAGCATTTGGTGCATCCGAGCAGGCGTTAACGACGGGCTCTAATCTCGGCGGTGACCTGCTCCAACTGTGTCACAGCCGAGCGGGGCTGACAGGCTGCAGACAGGGCGCACAGTCACTGTTACCAGTTCACTGCTTTGTGAAGGAAATACTTCTCTTTACATGTTAGGGGGGGCGAAAAAACGCACCTAGCTTTTAAATCTGCTTTATAAAAATTTTACATGGTAATAAAAAAATGTGATCGAACTAAAACACATTTACAACACGTTATTTTACAACGTCAACCTTTAAATTACACAATGGTCATTTTTAGACGCAGTTTTCCAAGTCACAATAAATAAATACATTTTTTTATATTTAGGCTCTACTTCGATGGTAGTTTAACTCTTACTCGTTTTTATTTTAACATGCAAGAACGCATATAATAGCAGATTTTAAATGTCTTAAGTATTTTAACCTGCAAATAATAAAATTCAATATATTTTGAATTAGATCTAAGGCAGCAGATCAAACATTTAGTTATTTTAGTTATTTGGAAAAATCCAGTAAATAAAAATTGAATCTTGAAAAGCTAATTTAAAGATGAAGGCCACATGATTTAGTTTGTGTGAGACAGTAGATTATTAGTTTGTGACAGTGAAGGTTGTAAACGGTTAAACCGGATTTATAGTCGCAGCCTTGACAGCGAATACATTCAAAATGATAACAATCAAACGCATGGGACATCTGGATCAGAAAAAGTTACTAAAGCAAAATCTGCACATTATAGCCTAATATTCTTATTTTAGCTTTTCCTTTCTGTTGTGTTAAAAAAAACTAGAAATATGTTGATCCCAAGCCTTTTTATTTAAAACTTTTAAGCACGATTTTTCTGTTATTTGTGTTAGTTTTTCGTGTGCAATCGGTTATTTTCTGGGCCTTTTTCGGGTTTGGTTCAAGTCTTTGGACTGCTCCGCATCCCCTGTGGCCGCCAGGTGTCGCTAGAGGGCCGCATATTTTCAGGCGAGCGGATGAAGAGAAAAGCCACAGTTACATTTTGTGCTGGCCTCCTCTCCGTGTCTCTTCTCTCTCTGTCCCTCCCTCCTCCCTTTACTCACCCTCTGACACCAGACTCTGAGAATCGGTGGAGGGGAAAATGAGGCTTTGGAGCTGAAGAATTTACAGTTAGTCGCGAAACTTTTACAAGTATTTGAGTTGCTCACTCCACTTTCTGAAACCCTATAGTCACATTTCACTCCGGGGTCAAAAAGAGTTCAAATGCAGAGGACTGAGGTGATGCTTTCTGCAAGAGGAAACGGCTGATGATCCAGCTGATTAGAAACAAATCATAAATAAACTCATCTAAAATATGTCAGCAAATGAGGAAAACCAATTGCGAATTGTGGAGACGGTTAATAGGATTTAATTAGTTGCCTTATTTACAGTTGGACACCACGTGAACGGGCTAAACCGAGCTGTTTTACTGAGCGTAAGGAAATGAATATTTAAGTTCAATTACGCATCATGTGCAGAAGCATTTGTTTTTATTTTGAAGCTGCTGCAATAAAAGAGACATGGACAGGCTGCGAGGATTTTACTTTCCGAGGCTCTCCAGCAGTCAGTCTATGATCCAGTCTTATCTCAGCGCCTCTATACATTAGCTTTGGTAATTTACATAATCTCAAATACTGAAGAGGGCCAAAGGAGAACAAAGTTACAAACAAGATTAGGGCAATTTTATTTGTTCCTGCGGTTGAGCGCCAATTGTTTCTCCAGGAGTGTTTAAGGTCACTAAGAGGATTTGAAGCTCGTTTCATATCAGTGATCTTTTTGAGGGAATTAAATCAACAATGCATTTCTCTCCATATTTAGCAACAGGCTTGTGTGTGTGAACAACCGAGCCCTGCAGGGCAAAGAAAGGGGGAGAGGGATTGTAAGTCCTGCAAAGAGTAAACAGAGGAGTGGAAGTTGAGTGCTGGTGTTCGGGCGCACGCAGGCGGTCCTGGAGCACCTTTGGGATGTGACATGCACTGGATCTTTAGCCTGGTGATTGTCCCACTAGTGTTTTCCTTGAAATGGATCCTCTCCCCCCCTAATGAATCCAAATGCAGCTGGCCATGCCCCACACGGACACCGAGAGCTTTAACCCTAAACTGACCTCAATTTGACACCACCAGATGAAATTTTACCGCCTGTTAATGCCATCTACTGATTTGTTCATACGCGTAAAGGTTGTGCGTCTACCTGAACAGGGCCGGGACGTGAAAGCCACTTGTAAGACACATAAAAGTAGTTAAAAAGTGTAATTGTGTGTAATAGGTATCCTCCTGGAATTGTCTGGCTTATAAACGCGGTCAAGTTGTAAGCAGGGGAGTTTAAGTTGGCACAGGTCTTGTTTATGAGCAAAATTAATTTTAATTAACTATTGAGTGAGTTATGATTACAACGAAATTAGGAAATTAAACACCGACTTGTGTAATGTCGCATCAAAAGCGGTTACTAAGCGAATTTAACCCACTTTACAGACTAAATATTGTTAATTATGATGTCTTTCTGTTTATTGCTTGGATTAATTGCTCAAATAAATAGTTCACAAAAGAAAGGGTTTAAAATTTCACGTCGCTGGGAGTCGTTGCTGGAAGTTTTATAGGGAGGGATGTGTTTCTGTGGAGCCGTACTGGACACGCATAATTAGTCTCTGCTATTTTCACACGCTCTTCGGGTGTTTACATCACTCTCCTCGGGGGTAAATCACATATTTCCACAATAAATGCGCAGAAGTGACAGTAAAATCGCAAGCTCTAGAGCAATTTCTATTTACTTAAGAGTCTGGATTTTTTAAGGATATCGTACTGTACGATTTAATGAGAGATTAAACACGCATCTGAAAAGATACGCATTTTGTCTGGGTTTTTTACGGTCCAGGCTCAAAACTTTCCTTTTACTGCTCCGTGAAATGACGCGCGTTCACAACAAAGCAATAGATGCAGTATAAGATTTATGCTACTTACCATGGTTGTCCAAAGGAGGAGGATGAAAAAAAAATCAAGCGTTAGTGAACAAGTCAATGTGAACGATTGTATTTAGCTTATGAAAATATCAGTCTTCGATAGCAGAGTCTGCCGGGCTGGTTGTGTTTACAGAGTGTACGAGAGACTTGGAAACGGTGAATGCCTTGGCTCTCTGCGCAGCGCTCTGCAGCTCCTTCCCGGGGTATTGCACGTTGAAATGTCCACACAGCCGTTTGTCAAACCCTGCAGTCCTACACTTCCCACCCCCCTTTATGCCAACAAACATAACTGTTGTCACAGTTTCATTTATTAAATCTTTTCCCTTTTTTTGTTTAAAAAAACGGTTATTTCTGTAATCGACCCTCGAGCAACTCTGCTTAATATTTTGTTTGTTGGGAGAGTTTATTGACCCTCCAACGGTAGCCACAGCCCATCTCCCTGAGCTTGTCTACCTTAATCCTAGCCTGTGAATAATTAATTTCCACCATCAAAAATGTCACGGAGCCATAAATGGAGCCTTTATGTGAGAACCTATCAATACAGCCATGATGCCATATTAGCATTGATGGAGCTAAATATTAAAGGGGATAGATGGCCTGCTTCTGTTTTGTGCGTAAATGTGCTCAGGCTCCAAAAAGGGCTTCACTGCAATCGATGGCCGGAGCGTTGCTCCTCCTCTAAACTTCAATCTCCTCACATGATTGATGATCTTGGGGAGCTTTGATAATTGACTACTCTGAGGTAAAGCACGGATTTCTATCAAGAGAGGAGACTGGACGAAAGACACATACAAAATTACTTTCTCCACAGAAGCTTTTTCCTCCTGGAAAAGTTCATTCTGGGCTTAGAGGGGGGCTGCGTGTCGTTTAATTTGCTAAAAAGACCAGAGCAATAATTAGCTGTAAGATTAGGAGGTATTACTGAGATATTACGTAGGCTCACCGGCTTATAACCACAAAACAGATAACAAGTAAGCGTCATGCTCATATATTAAACTCAGCGTTCATAAGATTTCCTGGTAATTTTCATTGAAGATGCTTTATAGTCTTTTGTTTTACTCCTGTCACTGACTGTAAGGATGGAGAGAAGTTAACATATTCATTAATATCCACTGAAATCTTATATATTACCGTGCGTAAAACTTTGGATGTGCGTAATTCTGCTTCAAAATGAACTTTTTATTTTACTCCACGCTATTGGTTTCAGTGTTGTGTTCAGTGTTATGTTTGATTTCACTCAGTTGCAGCCTCAGTGTCCGCGCTGTTAAACCTTCCTCATTCAGTCTTCTCTGCTTTCTCTTTAGGACTGTGCTCGGCGAAAAGGAATTGGGTGGGAGTTGGAGCTGTGTTGGTTTGGTTTTACCCCCAGTGTGGAGTTGAAGCCGTCCCTTTGCCTCGCATATACTCTGCATATCACAAGATTTGGTCTCTCCTCTCTCTTTTCTGGAGCTGCCGTAGGACTGGCTATGGCCACCACTACTTCCGGGATCCGTCATTTCATTCGCCCACCGCTCAGCGCTGCGAACTGACTCTGTTTCTATAAGCAAGCTAGCAGCCAACCTGCCAACACTCGCTGACACTCACTCATCTCAGACTCGCCAGATAGACGAAATACCTACGGGGGAAAGAGAGGAAAGATCCGAATCGCAGTCTCTTAATTTCTACAGCTTTTTTCTCTTTTTTACACTGATAATAAAACAAGATAGCGATCTGGAGGCATTAAAGGAGACGCGGACTTGCGGGATGAAAACGGACTAAAAAGATTCGTCCTTCTCTTGAACATCATCACCAACCGTCATTCATTCATTACCTTGACAACCTCTGGCTTTGATTGACAGCCGGAGTGGCAAAAAGCCATGAGACACGACAGTTTAGTTACATGCAGGTTGTTGATGGGCCGATTGTAACCTTCACTTTGGCGCATTTTTTTCTTTTTTTTTTTCGAGGAAAGAGGGAAAACAAGAAAAATTGCAAAACTCCCTGATGCTACGATTTCAGCTGCACCACACTGGCGAATAGGAGAATTCGCAAAGTTGGTTGAAAAGGAATCTTGCCACTAAATCACTTTCTAACCGGGACTGGGATATTAAATATACGACAGATTCAGGAGTTTATTGGAGCGCAGCCTGATGGCGCAAAGGGTAGGTTTTAAATCTCCTACACTTACCTGTTCAAATCCACTGTAGGGAGGCCCTCGTATCGCTAACCTCTTGTCGGGTGGTGGCAAATTTACAAAGTATTCCTATCAAAGCCGCTGTATTTGACATTTTTGCAGCGCCCTTACTCTTCAAGCAAAGTGACAGCTTCTGTTTTTACCGACAGCCTCCACGACAGTCGTGGAGCAGTTTCACAGGAGACTCCAAACTAATTCGCTGTGTTCACTCACCAAAGTCTCTTTCGACGAGCACCTAACTTATTATGTTTTTGGTAATGACAAACTGTTTAACAGATGTAATATATGCGACTTTTTCCTGCCCTGGCTGCAGCGTGTTCTCAAAGCTACAGCTTATTAGTTTCTCATTTGCGTAGATTCAAAATGAAACGGAATGGCTTTTGTACTTTTCACTTTTGTTTAAAAAGTAAATCGGGCAGCCCGTTGACTTCTGCTCTGATTTTATTCCCAGTACGATGAGCTGGCCCATTACGGTGGGATGGACGGTGTCCCGGCGTCGATGTACGGGGACCCGCATGCTCCCCGGCCGCTTCCCCAGGTCCACCACCTGAACCACGGACCGCCGCTGCACGCCAGCCAGCACTACGGAGCCCACGCTCCTCATCCAAACGTTATGCCCACCAGCATGGGCTCTGCTGTCAACGACGTTTTAAAGAGGGATAAAGATCAAATTTATGGGTAAGGTTTGCATGAACCAATTACGCGTGCACGCACACACACATATATATTTACATTTTTATATCTTTTCAGCTTTTCTGTAAGTTTGTTTTGTCGGACTTTCTCTCCCACCACTAAATTTAAATAGCGTTTTGTGCAGGACTAACCGCAGCTTTGGAGCTCTTTTGTTGTTCAGGGGAGTTTTGTTGATGTGTAATTTTATACACGTTGTAGAAGGCATCGTCAAGCCTGCAGTAAGTAAGAGTAAGCCTTGAGCTTGAAATACGAGCTATAAAATAATATGGAAGCTCAGTGTGCGTAGTCCAAGCTTGAAAGTCACAGACTGCATGGAAAAACTATTTTCAACATCGTAACAGTTGTTCCGTGTTATGAAGATTCGCTTTAATATCACATCTCACTATTATTTATTTATTCCTAAAGCACTTTCGACTTATTTTAAACGTTTTTCCTGCTGCCTGCGGAAACTTGTCAAATGTTTTCAGATATCACACACACTCACAGCGCGTTACAACGCACAGTGAGGCTTTATAATTCTATTGATGCCAGGTTATTTTTAAATAATGCAAGAGAGGGTTTTTACACGTTGTACTGAAAATGACAAAACTTAAAACAAAACAAAACAAAAAAAAACATTTTCAGATTTTGCTCACTGAGCCACGCACACAGAAGGTGCTATAATCCGCAGTATGTGTATTATAATCTGGAATCTATCAGAATAAATCCACTTCATCTCTTTTACGCATCATTTTATATGCGGAGTGGAGTTTACCTCTATTTGTAGACACAAATTTAAATGGTGCAATTTTAAAAACTGAAGGCAGTTTTATGAAGGGAAGTTGTTGCACAAAAAGACTTTTGTTTGGGAAATTATAATTAAGTTATTGAAAAATTTTCATTTGATGTTACTGAACAACTTGAAGTTAGATTTGACATATTTTTAATCACCTCTGCTTCACTGTTAAAAGCTGTGGGCCGATTAAGGAAGAAATATACAGACACACTGTTGCCACACTGTGTCCATAGTGTAACCCAACAAAATTATTATTTCAGTTCGGCTTTTTTTTTTGGTAAACTTTATAATTACTCTATAATCTCCCTGACCACTGTTGTGTGCGTCAGTCTTGTTTTGTTTTTTTTTGTAGCATTCTGTTGACTTCCCAGCTGTTTTTCAGTTTGCACTGCAAGAAATGTCAGTCTCAACACGTCGATGCATTTCATATTGCCTCTAAAGTCTTTCACTTTCTCAGATCGATGAGTTCAGTTATTCCAGACACGCGTGTAACTTTGCTTTTAACTCCAAATTGCTTCCAAAAAGAGGGATCTTGAATGCAGACGTGCTGTTTTAGTTGCTGTCTGCCTTGTTTTAAGAGGCGGTCACTTGCGATAGGAGAGGGGTGTAAAAACAACAGAGTGAGGAAAAAAAATAAAGCAAATCGACTCATCTAATTGGGATATTTCATTTTACTTGTTTTTGGAAAGGTAAGATTTTTATGCCAGAGAGTCGAGAGAGAAATGCAGTTGGTTGGACATTTTTTGCAGTGGGCTTTGTGGAGCCGGTGTGCCGCTTGTACTCAGGCTGTGTTTCCCCTCTTGCAGTCACCCTTTATTCCCACTACTCGCACTGGTTTTTGAGAAGTGCGAGTTGGCGACGTGTACTCCGAGGGAGCCCGGCGTAGCAGGCGGCGATGTCTGCTCCTCAGACTCCTTCAATGAGGACATTGCAGTCTTTGCCAAACAGGTCAATTTCGCTATACTAAGATGAAAATACATATAAACACAGTCCTATACTTTTTGGATGTTATAGATGCGTCATGGCACATAGTTTTCATCTTACATCATAATTCTTTGCAGCAAAAGGTTCCCTTGATTAAATGAAATAACAGTGCTGAATGTATTCTTAACACAAAAGGATTCAATTATGCCATTTGAATATGCATTGTCAGGTTACATTCCAGGTTAAAAATACAAAACATTCCGCACATGTCATGCCAAACTAACTTTGACATTTGGTGTGTTATTTTAGGTCCGAGCAGAAAAACCTTTATTTTCATCAAATCCAGAGTTGGACAATTTGGTAAGCGCACACTTTGACCTCTCTGTCTCAGCAATCACCGCCTGGGTGCGGTTATATACTCTGCCTTGTTTTGTGCTACTCTGAAGTGTCCGCCGCATCACACAGTAAATAAGTGAACATATGATTCAAACTTCCGCACAGATGTCAGATCAGTTTGGAAGTGAGGCTGTGTGACCACATTTGCCGCTGTCATTGTTGGGTCTTCTCATCTCACTGACCCAGCTGACCAGTGTATAATGACTTATTAAACTGGGATACAGCTTCATTTGAAAAGCTTTCAAAAATAGCCCATTGCTTGTCTCTAGTGTACTAAAGGACGGGCGGGTAATAATTATACACAAGTGTAAAAAATATGAATCATGGAAATGAGACTATGTGATGTGAATTCTGGTTATTGTTTTCTTTTGCAGATGATACAAGCCATACAAGTATTACGGTTTCACCTCTTGGAGTTAGAAAAGGTAAATATTAGTCTACGCATCTTTATGTTTTTACAGTTGTCTGACCTGTGGCGTCACCTGCAGAAAGAGCTTATATATTAATGGAGGTGATATTGATAAAGATCCTTCAATAGTCTGTGCAGTGCTGAGATTAGAGATCAGAGATATTAATAATAATAATAATAATAATAAACCTGCATGCTTTGGGGAAAAGTTTTTTGATCTTGATAAAATTATGCTTTTTTAAAATTATTTTGCCAACTACTTGAATGTTGATAAAATATGTTGCAGCTTATTTGCTCACGTTACGCATTATTATCGATCCACAGATTTTGTTTCAGCTGCTCATTATTTCTCCGGCTTACGGCATGCTGTTTATTTTTTGCCGTTCAACTTGTTGCTCCAGTCTCAGGAGAATAATACGCACTGCAACAGTTTCACTATTGTTTCCTTGCCGCCGATAATGCCCCCTTAATTGGAGTTATTCTTGGACTGGCCGAAGCGTTTCCCCATCCTGAAAAAAAGGTGCTTTCTTCCTTTTTCTAGGTGCACGAGCTCTGCGACAATTTTTGCCACCGGTACATCAGTTGTTTGAAAGGAAAAATGCCAATAGATCTAGTTATTGACGAACGGGATGGGAGCTCAAAATCCGATCACGAAGAACTTTCAGGATCATCGACTAACCTTGCAGATCACGTAAGTAACACAACCACTGTTCTATTCATGAGATGTGGTGTGCTGTTTTTGTCTGCATGCGTCCCCGCTGCTGCTCCAGAATACCTGAGCACCACAGAGCTTTTAAAAGAACAATGCATGTGAACAGTCGATCATTTTTAAATAATCGGATTTGTTTGGTGGGTTCCACGATGCTGATGCTTTTAGGCCACTTTGGCTCTACTCGGTGTGTGACCCTGTTGTGCCATCAGTAAATAGAGCATGCTCTGCTCTGCAAGGGAAACGTGCCGATCGATGTTCTAAGGTCATAAGCTAGATGTGTTACAATAGACCGAGTTATTGTTTTAGTCTTTTGATTAGGAGCAGTCATGTGTGCATAATGCGTCCGTGCTTGCTTGTGTGCTCAGAGCTTGAGTGTGTATGTGTGTGTGTGTGTGTGTGTGTGTGTCTGTGTGTGTATTGGAGGGTGCGCGTGTGTAAATCGCTGCTGTGAATTATAGAGAGTTGCACGCTAGGAAAAAAAAACGTGAGGCAATTATCTGTTACGCAGGTTTAACGTTAAAGCAGGGTATCAGCGGTAAGCTTTAGCTTCAGGCCAATATTTAAAAAGAAAAGGGCTTTATATTTGGGACTGTGGGAGCTGACGATGGCCTGTGCGTAAAGCTGTGAATTTTGCTGCAGAGGTGGAGAAAGTGGTAGCCTATTGAAATTGATCTCAGAGCTAAAGGCTTACCATCAATGTCAAGTTCACAAGGCATATGATGGTTCGTCTGGAGGCCTTCTATTGCTGTTGATGTTAATGTGTTTAATTGTTTCGTATTGATTACCGTGTGGTTTGCTCTGCAGTGGCTTTCTCCTCTGCTCCCCATTTTATGGCTGGAGGCTCCATAATGCTGAATTCAATTATATGCACCTGAAGTACAGTAGCTTTAAATTTGAAAATCGATTCCCTGGTTTAAATCGTGCATTTTCGGTGTATTAAACACAGACTCTCCCCGTTATATGGATTGAGCTGACAGTGTAGTATTGAGTTGATCTGTGAATTATTGCATCTGAGCCTGTGATAAAGCTAATGTTTTGGTGGAAAAGAATGAGCGCCTATTGCAACCAAGTGACTTAGTTAATATCTGTGCAGCACAAGGCCAAGCCTATTAGGAATTAAAGTAGATTTAAGTGTTATGCAAAGTCACTGCGCGACATCTGTTGGGTCTGGCTATAGGCCTAATAGCAGTGGATTCCCTTTGAAAGCCCGTCGTCTTTACATGGCTACGCAGCGCATTGCACAAGGTGAATTTAAGCGTAATTCTACCGAAACACCGGTGTTGGGTTGAGAAACGGCAATATTGTGGTCCTCCAACACAAGTGTAGAAATGAGGCATGCTGTTGTTTATATTGTAGAGATTAGATAAACTAGCCTGTTTAGTTTCATGGCAGATGGTTGATACTCAAGCCAATTTCCAATGGTGCCTCCAGTACTCAGACACCAGCTTTGTCATCAGTCTACTTGTGAGAAATATTTTGATAATTAGAAAATTAGATATGCCAATAAAGCAAATCAGGAGCAGCAATAAACAAAGAAGCGAGCATGACAAGCCATTTATCTTGGAGTCATTTGGACTGCGGACCTCATTAGGTATTTACTTTTTGAGAGATTTATTTCACTTTGTGGCACCAATGAACTTTTTATTATAGCTACCTAACTGCTGGGTTGAATTTGACAAAAGCAGAGGAGAGGGGTGTTTTTTTTTTTTTTTTTTTTCCCTTTACTTGCTTTCAGGGATGTGTGTGAGCTGAGAAGTGATTTTAATAGTGACTGAGTACTACATGTTATGGAAACATACACACTCCAGCATTGTTATTTCTAAAATAAACAGGAATACAATGTCTTTTTTTTTTTACAGTGTGTGCAACCACATGTGCATGTCATAGTATTTTAGTGGAAATAATATTTGCAGAAAGTGAATCTATTTGGGGTGAAAATGTGTACAGTGCACTCAGGATCTAAAAGCCCTGTAGTAAATAGTTAAAGCAGTAATTTCCATGTGTAATTCAAAGGAGTCCAATTTCATATTCCCAAAATGTGTTTTGAATACTGGAAACAATGCACAAAAAATGCATTTGGCTCCACATTGTGTCTCTGGATGGAAAGCAATTTCAGTCCTACTTGTCTTGATTTATTTATTTATTTTATTCATTTGTATTTGCCTCTATTTTATTATTCATCTCTGTCCGCGCTTCTCATTCAAGACAGGAAGACAGTTTGTAGTTAGATATGCTAATTTATTTAGTTAGACTCTCTCACGTCCACTTTTCTTTGCTTTGATATGCATTTTTAATATATAGCCCAGGGCTACATCTCATTTGCTGAAAGTTGGTTTTTCTGGAGATGATGAGGCTCTTCACTCTGAAGGAGGCAGCCCGTTGAGCTTGTTTTCATGTGTGTATGAGTCTATGTGGGTTTCTTCTTCTTCTCCTACCCCTTGTCTGTTTCCCTCCTCTCCTCTCTCCATACCTGACAGGAGAGCTTAATAAGCACAGTTTTATTTACACTTGAATGCAGCATTGTCTTAAAGATGATTGGATTATGGTATAGTGGGAGTGGGATGAGGCCCCGTTCGCACTGTTGATTTTCCCTTCTTCTTTTGCTTCCCTTCATCTCGACCACGTAGCCCACCCAAGGCTTCTTAACTCATCGCCCCTCCTCAGCTCGACCCCAACCCGTTTAAAAGATACAAAAAACTATGTTGTGTTACACATGAAGGGTGAAAAAAACTGTGCGATATAGATTTGCAAACGGCTGGCGGATTGTGTGCGTATGTGTGCTTGTCAATGGTTTGCTCTCTCGTCTTTTAATTAATGAATAAAATTTCTGTCTCTTCTGTGCTACATCCAATTAGGGAGACAAATAGAATTAACAGTGTCTGAATATTATCTGTTCTAATGAATTAGCTTTTGTATCGTCTTGTGCTATTGTGCTGCTGCTACAGTGAAGCTTACATATTAACACAAGGCCTTTCACTTGCACTATGCATATGCATTATATGCTTTTGAAACCGTCTTTGCATTTTTTGCGTAGGTCCACAGGAACTTCTATTGAAATTTTGAGTATTTGCAGGACTCAGCGCTTCGTTTCAGAGAGCTTTCCTCAGGGAGTGATAGTAGATCCCATAGGGGTTATGGTGTCGCTTATCTTGACTCTGCATGGCTGCAAAGGGAAAAAGGGAAAAAAAAGACCTTTCTGTTTATATTTGATTCTCTGGTACAGGCTCTGGGCACAGTAAACCAATAAACCATTGGTCAGATATAGTGATGTCACAGGATTGGTCAAGTCATGCAGTAGTTCATCTTGTGCCCATGCAGTGATGTTGTGTGTTTATCAGTGGAGATGGGAGCTCAGTAATGTCCTTATTCTGAATGCCACTGTGCATGGTGCAGCATATACACAGCCCTCAGCCTCCACCCTGCCTGTGGACAGCGAGCCCCCGGGCCAAGCCGACCTGCTGAACCGTGGAATTTCTCCGTTTTGGAGGTGTTCTAATTCACCCAGCGTTGTTCTCCGCTGGGACCGATTGTGTTTGGCTCTCCTCCCATCCTTCTCATGAAAACAGTCCATCGCTGACTTGGACCACTCTGTCTGTTCCACACAATTGTTTTGTGATGTGGGGATGTCTGGCCTTACATTTCCTATTTGATTAGTGTTCAGAGGCAGGGCCCTGTTGGCAAGCATATCTCATCATCACTACCGTGGCTGGAGAGAGGGTAGGGTCACTTGTTGCATCTCCCACACTCCCCCTCCTTTAACTGCATGTATGCTGGTAATGACTGCCATGAAAAACAGTTGCTCAGCAGTCATTTTAGAGTCATGACATACACATTATAACGATTTGCATTGAAATATAACATATACAGTTATTGCATTATAAACATATATACATACTAATGCGTAAGCTCATATTTTAGCTTTATTTGTTATTAGGAATAAATGAAAGTAAAATGATCTGTAATGACTTGTCTGCTTTATATTTATGCCATTTCATATTTTGGATGCATCATTTTGATGTGTGCCAAATCAATGAATCACAATAGCAGTTGCATTTTTTTATTTAATCTCTTCTTTCTGTAGACATATTTGTACATGTAATGTGCCATTCACTGCAGTGAAAAAAAAGTTGTTTTTGCCTCAGAGAAAGTTTTCAATCATAAATAAAAATCAGTCAATCTTTCATGTCTGTTAAAACATGCTGTGGTGAATTATTAGCTGCTAAATTAGGGCCTCCTTATATTCAGGATAATTGAGGGTTTTGTAAATACTCAGCTGTTCAACAGAGGTGCACCTACTCTTTTCTAAAGTGGCTGTGTATAATTACGTGCTCAACCCAACAGAAATGTGTGAGGAGCTTTTCTTTGTTTATGGCATGTGGCAAGATATGTCTTGAAATGTCAACTCGCTTTATGATTTACAGCCCTTGTGTTTCTGGTGTGTCAGCAGTTCTGTTGCGTGTTCAGCACAGCATCCCCGGAGCTGCTCTTCACGGTGGCAGTACAGCATCCACATACAGAAACACATACACATACCATGCTTGTGGTTCTCAGCCTACCTTATACTGCTACAACAGATTTCTTCCCTTCCCTCCAGGCTCCAGGGGAATTTGAGGAAAATTCAATGATGCCGCTAAATCAATTTTATTTGAAATTCCTAGGGATGTAGGCAGAGTGCAGGGAGGGAAGTGAGATTGTGCCAGCCAGGTGTTTGTAAATGAGAAACTGGGGACAGGAGCAGAGGAGACGGCAGCATTCTCCTGCTCTCCTGTGGCCTGGCTGCACTACAAGCCTTCCTCCCCATATTGTCTCCTGCTTTTATATTAATTACAACTTGTATTATCAGCCGCCAGTTGCTAACCCCAGCAAATAGAAAAGCCTGCCCCTAGAGACCACGCTTCTTTTGTATCTTATTCTCTATCTTGTCCTATTGTGTTTGTGTGTGAGTGTGTGTGTATGTTCCTGCCTGCACATGCGTGTGTGTTTGCTTGCTGCCGTTCTCCTCCTCCTCCTGGTAACACTGCTCTTTAACACAATTAGTGAAGAGCATGGAGTGAACCATGTTTGACTCCTAATTATGCCCAGCTTTAGGGAATAGTCACATGGGCTAGAGGCCTTTTTTTCTTTATTACTTTATCTTCTGTTTTTTTTTTTTTTTTTTTTTTTAAGATTTCTTCTGTAGGTTGAAGAAGTCTGTTTGGGTGGCATGTTTTTTTTGTTTTTTTTTTTTTTACAACTTGTTTGAACTTTATCAGACCCATGGGGGTTTTGACAAAATGGTTGTGTGTGTTTGTGTTGCGTGGTGTGGTGTCTGATGATGCATCCTCCATTGCTCGGAGAGGCCCACTAAATTATTCATGGGGAGGAAAGGCTGTTGCTTTTGTCGCCTTGTTCAGTGTGGAAAGTTAACGCTGTTGTTTTCATATGAGTTTTCTTGTTTTGCAGACAGCCTTATGTATGAAAGGTGACTTGCAGGTATTAAAAGGAAAATGTGTGCTTCATCAAAAATATCGCCTGCATTCCCACTGCTTCTAGTATCCACTCTGTTATTATTATTGGGTCATATGAAGTTCTAAAATCTACTTTTTGCCCCATAAGAACCAAACTAACAGACCTTTATCTATATCCCTGCATAGAGTCTCATTAAATCCACTGGGTAGCAAATCATAGCAAAATATCATTCCCCTTAACACCATTAGCTGAGGTGTCTTTGAATTTAATTTAGTGCTAGTACCATTAAAAATGACACATTACTCTGCAATGATAGCTAAATTAAGTCCTATCGATTCTGCTGTTGCATTAAAACCATGCTGTGGCCATAGCTGGCAAGTGTTAGAGAGAGAGAGAGAGAACAAGCTAGAGTGTGTGAGAGCAGCAGGAAAGGTTTTTTCAGTTCTGTCTTGCGTCTGGCCAGCAGTGGGTGTCTCACTGTGAGGAAGCAGAACCCAGTCATTTTCTTCTCTTGGAACAACAACGGCCTGTACACTGAGCCCAGATCTGTTTAAATACATTATGTACTCTGGGAATCTGGGATTTTTACCTCTGTTTCTTCCTTCCCTCCATGTTCCATATGACAAAATTGGAGTTAGTGAGAGGGTTGATGGACTTTTCCCACATTAGTGACTGTCTAGGCAGTGTTGAGAATGACAGAAAATTACTATAACAACAGACCATGTTCCTGGGAAGTATACCATGTGTTGCTCAGTGGCCCATAACACAATCACCTATCCCTCTCAGAGCAGGGACACTTCTCCCTCTGCTCACTCTGAAGGGCTTAAACCCACGCATGGGCTATTGTTCACCCAGTATTCTTACCCCACTTCTGCGTAATTCTCCAAGCTCTTTATCTGATTGCCATCCGGTGAACAGCTGACGCTGAGAGGGCCTTGAGTGGAGCGGAGGGTCTGAAGGGCCTTGTGTGTTTCTGTCTGCTGTTTTCAGCTCCAAGCTGTTTGAGAAAACAGCCCTCCTTCCCCAAAAAACTTAGCAGATAAAAGGGACTCGCTCACAGCCATAGCAGCAGCCTCGCCTCCGCAGCAGAACAAGCAGCAGCACATCAGGACTGCACACCCAGGGGAGCTCAGCAGTCACTTGTCTTATAGCCTCCGTTTCCCTGCAAACCTCCGCTAGGCTCTATCCTGTCTGTCCTCCTCCAGTATACAGCTCACTCTGACTGGTGCACCAAAGCAGGCAGGCCCCTGTCTGGTGTCAGCAGAGGAAATAGAAATTCATCAGGAACACTACTGAAGTTAGACAAAATGGTAAAAACGTTCTCTTTCTTGGAATATTCTGTGACATGTACAATTTTCTTCTGCTTTTGTATGTCTGTGTGTGTGTGTGTTTGAGGGAGTGTAAAAAGAAAAAAGGCCATAGCGGGAACTGAGAAGTGGGTTGAGGTTTGTGGGAAGCCTTGGTGCAGGCCTGTGTTTGTTTGGCTTGGGCTCTGCTCAAGGGACTGCCTCTCCCAGGCTCCAGACAACGCTGGGTTTACGTTTGCCAACATTTTGTCATCATGCTCAGGTGCTATGTTAAATTGGGAAGGACTAGCTGGGGTTGTGTGAGTTATGAAGGTGCATCAAGCTGTGAGAGTTCGTCTGGAGTGTCTGTTTGATTGAGTCTCAGCGGTTTGCAGGCGCGCATGTAGTAAATGACGTGATCGGTCTGTCTCACTGATGCCTGAATGACAGAGGAAATTCCACCTCTAGCCTGCCTTCATGTGGCACTGATAAAGCCCTTCCTGTACAGTAGAAAATCCCGTTTCCCCGTGTGTGCCAACAAGGCAGTGGGAATCATCAGGAAAGAGAGGAGGAGGAGGAGAGAGAATCAACTATAGATGGAGAGAAGGACAAAAGAATGCAGCCTTAAAAGCTATGAATTTGTTTATGGACATTTCTTTGAGCTTAGCCAGCAGAGGTTTAACACTGTTTTTCAGCATGTGTTTGTATATATTAAAGTGAGTGTGTGTGCATGTATGTTTATGCTTCTTGTCCTATTATGTCATTACCATGCAAGCGTAAGTGTATTTCTGTAAGCCTCTGTGGGCGTGCACTGTCAGCGTGGGCGTGTACACATTTTTGGCAGATTAGCTGGAGAATCACTGTCATATCTTATTTTCATTTCTGACAGTGGTAATGATTAATGGTAGCTGTGGTGTGTTTGGACTTTTTACCTCTATATTTCTCACTTGACACGGAAATCTCAATTGGTTATGGTATAAACGAACTCCACCGGGCTCTGCCATATGTGTTTAGACAATTACTCACAAGTACTTTACTTGCAACATTCAAAATCAAACGCCACATTAACAGTGCTGCGTTTTGCTCTCATGCATTAATGAAACACTTTGATTACAGTGTTTTGACTTATTGCCAGCTGCTTTAGTGCATTAGTTTCTTTCTATTCATCTCTGATTATAGTGGCATCGTTGATTGTCTGCTAGCTGGGAAATAGGCAGTGGGGCTCTTGGCCTTGCCAGAAGAATGTAAGCAGGCCCTCACTGTGCTATGGACTCTTACAGATGTCACTCTCATGTTTCCAGCACACTCACAGTCTCTCTTTCTTTCTGTTTCTCTCCCTCTATAACTTCCTCGCCTCCACTTCTCCCCCTTCCTGCTCTCTCTGCTCCTGGTTTGCGGTTTGGACGGGGAATGTGGATGGATGCACGGATGGATGGATGGATCCCACGTTGGCTTTCTCTCCTTTCAAACCTCAGAACCCAGCTTCCTGGAGAGACCATGATGACGCCACCTCCACACACTCAGCCGGCACACCGGGGCCCTCCAGCGGGGGACACGCTTCACAGAGTGGTGACAACAGCAGTGAACAAGGTGAGCCAGCACATGCGCACACGGTCACACACACACACACACACACACACACACATATAGCCATGCATGCACTTGCTATGCGTACATAGATAAAGGCACAGATCAAGGTGGGACATTAATCATCATGCATGAGTAGAGATGCCAACATTTCACTTTAACCCTGTCTAATGTGAAATGTACAGTGAATAGATGGTACTTCTCTGTATACACATACATCCATGCAGCTCGTCCTTTCCTACATTGGATTATCCTGTTTTTTGACTGGCTTCCATGTAAACACATAGTCACACCTAAAAATGAACACTCTTATCCACTGTTACAGTCACATGCAAATACAAGCAACAGCCACTATAATACACCAAGCTAGTAAAGGGGCTTCCAAAATGTTGCTATTTAGAGAGCAGAACAAAAGCCGATGATTAATAGTATATATCTGCCAGTTCCTGCTTGCATTTAAACCATATTAACTTTGCTCACACAACAGCCTCTAATTATGTCTCAGTGAGCCTTGTGTAATCTAGCACACGACCTGCCAAACAATAATAATGCATTTCAAAACAAATGCATTTGAATTTATTACAGAGAGTGTATAAGTCACAGCTATCTGCCTTCTACTTTTGTCATGGTCCTTATCACTTTTGACGTATAAATTATTTAAAGCATATTTGAATTTAGAGGTGGGGCCTAACATCAGTACATTGTGCAGTTAAAATTCTATATTAAATACATGTGCTGCCTGAGCCTGAACAGATTTTGAGCTCTTGGCCTTTCTGTTCTTTCCTTCCCCTTGTTTTGAATGCACCAAGACCTCCTTTCACTGGCAGCACTACGTGTGTGTGTATGTGTGTTTTGTGGTTGTATTCGTGTGTGCCCTCTGGCAGTGTCCGGGGTTTTGCATGAAATTTCATCACACTGTCTACACACTCAAACACTGCAAATACACACAGTTCTCTCACAGAGTGGAGCCGCTTACTGTATCTGTTCAAAGCTATCGCTTTGCCAATAAGCAATCAAATGTATCGATGGGATGTGTGTCTGTGGTGGGGCTGTTTAAATCATCTTCCCTTCAGACAGAGGCAGTAGTTGCAGCTTTTGAACCATTACTGACCACAGACTGAAGGCCACGGCAGACCTCTGTGGCTGGCTGTGTCAGGACTAGTTGAATCACAGGCTGTTGTCAGGCTAGTCGGAGATGGGGGAACAAAAGCTAGGTGATGGCTAAGCAACAAGATGTTTCTAAGCACAAAGGAGAAATGGTTCATAAAAATGTGACAATTTATCCTGATAGAGATAATTGTCCTTTTGCTTTCCTTCTCCAGGACAGACAGAGTGAAGTGAAGGATACCAGACAGTCTCTTGCTCAGGGACACTTGAGCAATGCAGATGACACTGGACTTACTCTCTCACTGTTTGTGTATAAGACATTTCTCACTCATTGAATTAATGGTGAACAAGAATATATAAATAAAATCTGTAATACTGCAGTAAACTAGGTGTTGGACTATCTGGCATTGAAGTAATATGTTTAGTTAAAACACTATATGAATGCAGGTCAGGAGACAGTGGATAGGAGTTTTTGCATTCATCTTTTCAATTGCAAGTAGGATGGGAGATGAAGACTGCAGGAGCAACAGAGAGGGGGGGGTGAGAGAAAGAAATGCACTACCTATTGATTATCTTACACACATAAGTACAAGTGACCTGTAATCCACAGAGCACTTATCGACTCCTCTCCCCACCGTATCCAGTAACAGTGGATCAATACAGGACAAAGACAGTTACGGTACAGCATCTTGCACTGGGCCAAGGAAACTAGATCAGGGCCAGAGCCTGACCTACACTAAAAAGTGCTAAATGCTAAAAGCTAACTCCACCAGCTTAAAGTGTTTTCATGGTAAAAACAAAATAAGCTGCACAGAATATAACAATAAATTTTAGAAGGCAACGGAAGATTCACTGAATTGCAGAGGTAAAAGAGTAAGAAAGGTGGAAAAGTAGGTACAGTGAGAAAAAGGCAAAAGAGAGAGAGGGCATCTGATTTAATGGTCTAATGAGGCTGTCCTCCAGCCAGTTGTTTTGTGTGAGGCATGCTCTGACCTTTCGCTCCGCTCGGGAGCCCCGCCGCCTCATTTTTCACATTCTTGCAATTACGTTAACGCTTGAAGCGCTCGCTGACTCTCGACTCTGGCCCTTCCATTTTGACAGAGCCTTCCCTCCCCAACCTCTCCACCTTTCCCTCCTCTCCACCACTCCACTCCACGCATGAACTTGCCTCACATCTCAATACATTTCCACATAAAATTCGTAGTCCACACTCTCAAGTCCACAGAGAAAATATGAAATGTGCGCTTCACTTCAGTAATGGGGTCTTTAACAGCTTGGCCCCTGTTAAAAGGGGTGACGATGTGGATCAGTTGAGGAAGACAGAATAGATGGAGAGAGTAAGACAGGAGGAAAAGGAGAAAGAGTGCAGGAGACACACAGTGCTTATTGGTTCTATGTGCCAAGAAAAACATCAACTTTCTTCAGCCAGTTTCCATCTTGAAAGGTGTGTTGTTTGTGTGCCTTGAAAAACATTTACCTTGAAAATTGATCCAGAAGCATCAGTGTGTTGGATATGGAGCTCCAGTCCATTTCTGACGACAACAAAGTCAAACTATCTTTAACAGCAAAAAAGTTTCAGCTTGTTTTGTCCTGTCTCTTTGGCTGATATCAGGTGATGTACAATAGCATAAAGTTCAATATCAGCCACATTCATTTTTCTCAGAATGTATCGTAGGTCTATGTGCAGTCATAAAGGACTCAAGATGGTCTGTGCAAACACAATTTACTTCCAGAATATCTGGCTTGTACTTGAGTGCTCAGCGTTGCTCTGAACCTGTGCCAAAAAACAATTTAACAAGTACGCAAATATGTATTTCCCCTCTTGTGGAATAATTTATTGTCAAGCAGTAAACCAAGGTGAGGCCTGCTCATAGCTGTCAGTAAAGATTGCCAGTTAAGATTCTGACACATTATGAGAAAGGTTTCAGCACAATGCTCTGTAACCTCTCCCAACTCCTGACATTTTTTTCCTTTTCTCAAAAAAAAAAAAAAAAAAATCTGTTATTACCCTCTGGGCAGATTCTGCATTTTCACTTACTGACTCTTAGAGAGTGACTCCCTATGTTCTGGCTGGATAAACAAATTTTAGCAGTTAAAGGGAGATGGTTCAGAAGGTAACACACAATAACTTCACTGGCTCTGTTTGCACATCATTTTGATTAACAGGCTCTTGGAAGTCCTCCAAGCTTATCTAGAGACATCAGAGACATCAGTTGCAGGGAGTTAAACTTGATGAATGTGCGTGCCTTAAGACAGCACTAGTTTCCAAGCAGGTGTCTGTAATATGCTAAATAACCAAAGTGTGATGGAGCAGTGTGATGAAATACTCTGCATATTTGCACACACCAAGCACAGTAGAGTCAAACACACTGAGACATGAACTGTAAACCCCCAACACTGATTCAGCACAGTAGGTTATGTTTTTCACCCATTCTTGTATTTGCATATGTGTGTGTGTGTGTGTGTGTGTGTGTGTGTGTGTGTGTGTGTGTGTGCGTGCACATGATGCAATTATTAGCTATGCATGTAGACCAAATCCACAGTGACATCTTGAGTGGTGAGCAAAGGGGCTTTCTGTACAATTCCCCGATTCTACTGTAGATGGAAAAGACTCAACAGAAGAGCGGAGAAAGCATTTTGTACATTTTCTCAGCAATTGAACAAACCCTACACTCTGTGGATAGACAGACTCCCCAGAGAGACTGAGAGAGGCAGAGATGGAGAGAAAGGGAGGAAGAGGGAGAGCTTGAGTGTTTGACTCCAAGGGAGCATGCTGCGCTTGATGGGGTTGTACATTTGTGTGTGTGTTTGTGTGTGAATGCGTGGGGAGTGTGGTGAGGTCCTTTGGCCCTGGTTAGGGGCCCCATTCAGCAAGGTTTTTGCGGCTGAACTCACTAGAGGGGGGGAGGTCATTCCTGGTGGGGACACGACTCCATGTGTCCACCCAGAGTGCCACAGCATGAGCAAGAACTGTTGACTGTAGCATTTTCCAGACCTTTGGCTTTACTTAGGGCTCGCAAAGTGCCTACAGTGAGAAAAGGAAGGAAAAACAGGTAATCTCAACAGTGAAAACACCATAATCTCTGCTAAACGCAAGATGGAAGCCTTGTTACATTTTAGTAGAGTATACTTTAATCTGGAGTGATCAGTGAGGTGTGTCTGTGTATATAAAATATACGATCTTTCTGTGTGTGTGGGCATGCATGTGCGTGTGTTCGCTGGCTCCCTCTAAGTGCCTGTTAGAGTTTAATTTAGTGTAGTAATTAAAGCTGAACACTGGCCCATAAACAACAGATAAACAATAAAGCAGACCCAAGCCCTGCTGTTTCATGGCTCTCACTCCCAGCTGTTGGAGCACTGATAATTTTTACACAGTGCCCCCACCACACCGCAACACAATGCTGAAGCAACAAGGGTGTTTGTGTTGTACATGTGTGCATGGTTATAAGTGTGATGGCAGAGGGTGAACAACAAAAGGCCAAAGAAATACATGAACGCACAGGATATGTCCACTTCCACTCTTAAAAGAAAACACAGAGAACCACAGCAAAGCCTCCAAGTGAAGCCATGAGGTGCAAACGACATATAACTTGCAATGTCTCACTGTCAGTGACAGCAAATGGAATCAAGCTGTGCTTAAATGGAAAACCTGGTTAATCAGGACAACAATGCTCCAGTGTTTCTCACAAGCTACTGTGTGCAGTTTTAGCTTTGTCATTACATGTCAGCCCCATGTTAGTCAAGTGTCTGTTGTGAAAACAGTGCAATATGTCTGTCTGATGGTTTGTTGGGAAGGGGTAGGGCCATTGTTGAAAGCCGAGATGAGTTGCTGTGGAGGGGGAGAAAACACGGTACGGAGGGGATACTTTCATGATCCCATTAGCATAAGAGAGGCTAAATTATTCATGTGGAGTGCTTTATCTATGGGGAAAAGTATAGTTAATGCACATAGTTTTAAAATGGATCTCTGCCTGCCTCTGCTCTAACACCAGATTCTTGCTGGATTCAGCATTCGCGGCATTTACGGGAATGGCTGTCACTCTTCCTTGCATACACACACATAGACATAGTATGTATGGGCATATATGCACACCTGCTTAGGCGCTGCTCTGCTTCAAGCTGTTTCAAGAGGCTCTGCTCTTAGGCTCATCCCCTCTCCCCATAAGTCCCTTTCTCATCCTCTCCCTGCCTCTCTTTCCATTTATTCCTTCATCTCTCCACCTCTCTTTCTCCCACCCCCTCCCACTTTTACTGTCTCCCTCACACTCCTTTTTTCACTCACCCCTCTCTGTCTCGCTTTCAGTACCGCAGACTACCTGGCCCTCATCCAAAATGTGATTAAAGAGAATGATTAGCTCCCTCAGCTCCCTCCTTCCTTCCTCCTTTTTCGCTCTCTCTCTTCTTTTTTCTGATCCTGTGTTACGTTCCTAGAGTCTATAGATCATGAGAGAGAAAACACACAAAAACAGTGAAAGAAAAAATAACTGTAAAAGGGCGAGGATTGCCAGTATAGCCAGCTCCACTTCCAGTAACAGTCCTCTACCCACAACATCACCACCACTCTGTCCTTCCATCCACACTGCAGCTCAAGCTATTCCCACTCTTCCTCTTATTGTCTCCTTTCCACCCCTTCTCTCTTTCTCTCTCTCCCCTCTGCCTCAGCTCTGGCTGGGGCCTGGTCCCTCTGGTCCATAATCATGAACAGGCCCCTGATGTGACCCAGCTCAACCCAGCCCAGCTTAGCTTGGCCAGGAACTGGGTCCTACACAGCAGGAAAGGCACATTAACTGGGTCAGCCTAATGTGCAAACTAATGTTTGGAGAACATAGGGAAAAAATTACCCAGATTATTCTGACAGCAGCTGAGGAGAATGTCATTTGTGCCATTAAGGGAAAGCTTGGGGGAAACGTTCTTTCTTTCTTTCTTTTCTTCTCTTTCAGTTTTTCTCTGAGAAGTAGATGAAGACCAGCTTATCTGTGAGTGAGCTGAGCATAATTAAAAAGCAGAAAGGAAACAGTTGCAGGGAAGTAATCATGATTGAACAAAAAAAAAAAAAAAACAACGGGGAGGGGGGGGGACTTTTCTTTCCTTTACCCGAAAGACTCTTGGCCAAAAAAACAGAGGGCAGCACTGTGTATCAGTTCATTATACAGTGGGTTTACACACCCATGTTCCATGGCTGATTACTCCAGTGCATGTGGTGATGAAGAGGAGTGCACACGGGTCTGATGTAATATGGCTAAAAGGGATTTGAGCGTGCGTCCCAAAGGGCATTTCCACGTCCATTAATGCTGCTGCTGCTGTATTTTCACAGGGATGACAGTGCTTTGGTTCTTTAAAGGGAGAGTGTTTTCCCAGGAAATTCTCTGTCTTGTTTCAGCAGGCTAGCCTGAAGGGGGTCAGCCAAGAAGTCACCCTTAAGAGGTGATAATCCAATTGCTCTAGTCCTCACCAGATTTGTTTTCTCCTTGTCTTGTCTGGCAGTGTGTTTGTGTGTGTTTATAGAGAGTGTAAGCATGCGTGTGTGTAATGGACATAGAATGGGATGCAGAGGCAGCAAGATGCCACCGGTTTCTTATGTGTTCAACCCCGGGCCCCATCAGATCAGAGAGAGGTTATAGAGGCCAAGTCTGTCAAAGGCACACCTGCAGGGAAACTCCAAGAACCCTGACTGCCAGCTTACACAGGACCGTTTAAGGTGTGCTTATTTGGAGTTTAACCCTGACTTCAAATGTCCTTTCCCTCTCGCCCCTTTTGTATTTGACCAATGGGCCTTGTGCTCTTTTGCTTTCTTTCCTTTCTTTTGCCTTCCTTGGCTCTTTAATCTCTTCCACCACTCCCACCCTCCCAATACTCCTCCTCCTAATGTCAGAACCCCACATCACAGCAAAAGGCAGCACACAAGCACAGTGGCTTAGCAAGGCCAGCTATAGCTTGTTCAGTTGCGGTGTGGTTTTCTCTTGTATTAACTAGGGTTTACACACTGAAGCATATTTGAAAGTGAGCAGAGCAGCTATACCCTACAGGTACTGTTTTAACCATGTTGCCACCATCCAAGAGAGTGGGAGGATGATAAAGGAAGTGTGTTACAATCCGAGTTCTTACTCTCTGCTGCTGATTTTCATACGCACATCTTTCACGTTTATGCAAAGCTTTTGAGGGCATTATGCAAGATAAGCTCATTTTCTAGTCTGATTCCCACTCTAGTACATGCTTTAATGACTCTTCAAGCCAAGGGCTGCTTTTTTAGGCATAATAGCAGTCCCGTGGTCTCTGGGTTTCCACGTAGCCAGAGTGCTTTTTCCACACCTGATCACTTTTGTTCACTCATTTTATGGCATTTGGGGAGCAGGCGGAGGTGAGTGATTTGACAGTGGTTAGAGCCATGAGCCCTAATGTTTACTGGAAGCAAGCATCTAATAATTTTTGATTACCCCAGAGGAGGTATTAGCCATGTTAGTCAGCAAGGATAATTTCTTATTTACATGCCCCAAGCAGTGAACACTCTGAAGGAACACTGGGGCTAAATGCGCAACAAAACGAATCAAACATGCCAAACGAGATCCTCCATCTTGGCTGGCTGCAGGGCTGAAGCTGAGAAAACCCTCATTATGCATTTACCATAATTCATTTAGAGGGTTATCAATTTGCAGAATACAGAGATGTTTGGAGGGGGAAGCAGGAACACCATAAACGCAGGAAGAGGAAAAAGGAACAAAGGGAAGCAAGATGAAAAGGAGTAAGACATTTAAGGATAGCTCAGTGCCTGGGATTGTAACGTGTTCCTCCAATTACACACTTTTCCATGTTCTGAGGCAGAACTTGCATGTTAAATGCTGAAATCACTTCTATTTTACCAGTGTCATGCTCCGCCCCCTAAAATAGCAGAAGCTGATTTTCCTTTAATGAAAGCTTTTAGGCTTAGGAATTTTCTTCACTATAATTTTTGTTGAGTCTTCACAGGGATGTTCTCGTTCAAATGTTATCTTTTCGTTCATTTATGGTCATTCTTTGTTTGGCCACTGCCCTGCTTATCGTAGCTTTTTTTCTTTCGTATCTGCCTCTGGTGTGGATTTCAGGACAGTTACTACATGTTTTCATTTTTCTTAACTGGCAACACACACTGAGAGAAGAAAGGACCTTTTAAAGCATCTTTCCCTCTGCCATCAGGCAAAGATGACTAAGGCCCCATTAGAACAATTGGAGGAAACTTAGGGAGACGGGAGTGTTTAAAAGAATGAAAGCAGCCAGAAAACACCACTTATCACCATCTTGTGATAACCAGTGCTTTCTTTCATTATCTAAACACAAAAAAACCTCCACCTTGGAAAAATTACACTCACTTTATAGCTTTATTCAAAAATAAAACAATGAAAACAGAAAGCTAACAAAAAAAAAAAACATTTAACATTTTCCAAACTGAAAGGGAAAAGCTGCATTGTTTAGTATGAATGCTTACTCCCAGGGATGTAGTCCTTAGACAACTGAGTGTCTGCAGGAGACATCTGTGAAGCCTGACCTTGTGACCCCAGAAAGAATGCTCTTAAGGTATGGGGAAAACTGTCTTTACCACTGCATCATGGCCTACAGGACAGCCCAGCAGCAGCACAACAAACACAAGCACTCCAGAAAATAACAATACACATACAGTCGATGAAAAAAACAATAAGAATGAGGTGGAAAAAATTGGGAATTAGAATGAGGCAAAAGAGAGAGAGAGATACTGAAAATTTAAAGAGAGATAATCTGAAGGAGAGAAAAGAGTGATGAGAATTAGGAATAAAGACAGAAAAAGTGGGAGAGAGAAATGGGAGGCAGACACATGTACAGAGAAGACAGACGAACTTGGTCTGAATTGTGCCTCACAGGCCTGGCTGTCTCTTACTCTTTTGGCCTCCCATGAGATCATTTTCATCCTTTATGAGTCAAAAGGAAGCCCGGCTGAAAATGAAAGGTTACACAAGCCAGAGCTCAAGCCCTCGAAGTGAGAGAGGAGAAGATCCCTGCTGCAAGGGCCCTGCTGCTATTCAAAGCACCTGCCATTGTGTGGGCGCCCATCCAGGCCTATTGTTGTGCAGAAATTAGTCGTGCTCCCTTTGGCTCCCTTCGGCTCCAGAGGCATGCGGCAGACCCCCTGGTTGTTTTGGGTTCAGATATGTGGTTCGATAGTTGCATGGCCCCAGCTACCATCACCACTGGCTGTGGGCCTTTACCCTCTCTCCCACAGCACAGTATCATTCTGTCTTTTTTCTCTCTCACCCACTCTCTGTTGTTCTCTCCTCAAGAACACTTTGAGGCCAACATTCCTATAGTTTTTGCTCTTTTTCTTTTGTACACTTACTCCCCTCTATCCTTTGGTGTATATGCTTATTGTTCTTTATAGCACCCTCATTATACCCATGGTTATATTTTAAGGGCCTCTCTCTTTGATTTGGGTCTCATGGGGAGTGAGTGGTGGGCTGGTGGGAGCTGTAGGGCCGGCCCATCTCTCAGGGCTCCCCAGCCAGCATTTCAGAGAGTGGGCTTGGGGGTATTGTTGGGCTGGGCACTGCTGCAGAAGCACTGGTGCTAGTGCTAGTGCAGGGGGTGGATGTGAGGAGAAAATTGAAAAGTCAATAATGAAGGCCGCACAAAAAAAAAAGAAAGAGAGGGTGAAACAAAAGGAGATGGAGAGCTTCAAAAAGCTGAGAGCTATAGAGCACTGCTAATTAATAGCATCAGAGGAAGGGCTTTTTTTCTTCCTTCTAGAACTTTAATGCTGCATATTAACTTGCAAGCTGAGGCGATTAAGAGCTCACATTGTGAGTCAGGTCCATCACACTGTTAGACCAACCAACATCAACCCTGTTTATGGCAGAAGATTGCAGATGTCTCATTTAGAAAATTAAAGACAGACAGAATGCATTGAATGTAATGTAATATAATCCAACGTTATGAAACTATTTAATTACTGCAGATATAAATGAGATGAATAAAACCTCACTAACCCATTTGAATATAATACATCTCAATACAATGGCACTTTCATTGCACCATAGAACTGAAATAAACTGGAAAAAAAACAAGTTAGTAGTCAAAAAGGGAACCTTTAAATTCTGGTAGTATTTATTTTAAGGATATTATATTGCATTTAATTACATGATAGAGGTCATAGAGGTGTTTCTATTTCTTCACTTTATTGTATATTCACATGCATTTGTTTCTCTGCATTTTGTTAGATTGCAACCTTTTTCTAAAATAGACTTCTGCAAGTTCTTACTTCCCCCTTTTCATGTACATAATAAAAAGATAAGATCTGTGAGAACAGTGACATACAAATGTTGGTGTGTCAGCAAGGTGGAGTGGCAGTAATTTGAACCAAGGCTTTGCAATTTGTATTTTTCACAACCGTAATAGGCTCCTCTCTCACTGTTCCTGCCATAGCAATTTCCACTGCCAACAGCTGTCAAGCCCCTAAAATCAAAATTAGTGCCATGGAATTGGGCCTTAATGAAATGACCGGCTGGATTTACCTTAAGGAGCAGGGTGGACAGTCAATACTAGCCTCGTCAAAACCCTCTTTCTGCACGCTGCATTCCCATTAATGAAAGGAAATAGTCTCAAGTAAATGTATTAAGTACTACTTCCAGCTTCTAATTATATTTTTCCCTTCAACCTTCATAATTCATTCACTCTTTCATTAGTTGTTAATATTGAAAAAGGCTTTTAACCAGCTCTTCTGTCTTCATGGGTCACCAATTATTTGTCATTGTGCATTACAGCAACGTCAGAGTCATCCTTGTTGTATTTAGGGGATAAATGTTGTGTCCCACTGTGGAAATATTTTTCCTCATGGATTAGATGCATTTTCTCAGTTGAAATACAACATTGTTTACACAGTATCATATAGAACATTTTAGCATTAATCTTTACACCACAGAATCCAGAACTCTAATCGCACCACCCCCCACTTCATACAGAAAGAGGTTATTGTGTGCCAAGGCCCAGTGGAGGACACTGGGCCCTGGTTATATACTCATAAAGGAACCAGTAGGTGAGGGGTCTTGACAAGACATGAGCGTCTGACTCTCTTGTATAGCTGTATCTAAATTCTCTGCTAGTTGGCTCCCAGGAGAACCTATGCTCTACCCTCTGTTGATCAGGCTCTCACTCACAGCTGTATGGAAAAACACAGCAATAAAAAGAATGAAAGAGTAGTTTTGTGAAAGGAGACGCTCTCATTCTCTATGCCATGATTCCCTGTTAGCGTGAGAATGAGACTGAGGGAGGAGGTAGAAGAATGTGAAAGAATCAGCTGCTAGGTGAAAAAGTGGTATCCAAGAGTACATGTATTATCTCAGTCTGCCTCATCCCCAACTGAATGTTTTGGTGAGTTGTCTAACATGGACATGTCAGTGATGGAATCTGTATTCGTGTAGGTGTGATAGTATAAACATAACAGGGAAGTGCATCAGCAATAAGGCAGACGAAACAAGTATCAAACAAGCAAGATCCACTCCTCACAGATCTGACTAATTTATGAGGTAAACTGCACTGAAAGAGAGAGAGAGATGCAGGTGGAGGGAGGAAGTTTTCATTGACTCTCCAGAGCAGGCCAAGCCAAAGCCCTAGAGGGATCTCTCTCAGTTTGAACTTTATCAGGGGCTACGCTTAATCAATACACTATCGGAAAAAGAATTAATTACTAAAGCAGAATAAAATAGCTGCATTTTAAACCAAGGATTCATCAATTCTGTAATCTCTTGGTTACAGCTCAGGTGTCAGGAGGATCATTTCAATTCCATGTAATGAGGAACTGCATGAGTTTACCCCAAGCCTGCTTCTCCAATGCTCTCCTTCAGTTCTGACACCCCCAGCACCCAGATCCTACCTCCACCTCTTCATTGAGATATTTTCCTTCCCTTCGTTTTTCTTTGCATCTCATTTCCCACTTTCTCAGCTGTTTTTCATCTACCTGCGATATTTTTTTATACTTTCCCTCTTCCCATGCCCCATCCTTAATAGACCAAATGTATTTTGCGCTCAGTCCCACCCCCTCCCCAATCCTGCTTCCCTTCCCACCAAATTCCTGTCCTTGCGGGGATGGGACGAAGGGGTATTAAACTTGAAATCTCTGGTGCAAAAGCCGACTGGAACGGGACATTCCTGCTGTTGCAGCCATCAAGCCGGACATTCCTCCGATCATGCCGGGACACTGCTAGTGTTGTGAAAGAGGGGGGCATAAGGGATGGGCTAGCTTGGAATAGTCAGTGAAAAACAACACACCATGCTTATTAAAGTATCAAAAATAAATATATTTTTGGTATGAAATAAATGTCAAAAAAAAGGATTGGATGAAAGGAAATGAATGGCATGTAACAAAAACATTTAGACACCGGGGTACAGACAAGCCAGAGAAGATGTCACAGTAACCTTGACAGCATGAGCACTGTCATCTACCCTTCACAGCCCTCGACCCCAGTCCAAAGCCTGCAAACGGACTGTCCTTGACTCTCTATAATGGGGGATTTCAAGGCAGGTTGAGAAGGGGTTATGGGTGATGAATTGGGTTTTTAGTGAGCTCATTAGGAAGCCAAACAGAGTTTAGACTGGCAGAGCGGGGCAACAGCGCAGTAATCAGTTCTGCTCGCTTTGTTCCCTGCCTCCAGGACATTTGTGTAAAAAAAAAAAAGAGTAAGGAGAAAAAAAACTTCATGGCATTTAGCTGATGAGAGGGCTGCTGAGGCTACAATCTGATGGTTGACTTGTTGATTTATAAACCTTTTAATCCATTTACTCTACCAAGCTCCCAACCCCCCCATCCCACCACCTCTACTTTGATGCCACTGTCCATCGGTGTGCCCAAGATGTCTGTAATAAGTCCAAGTCATTTTTTCTCTCGGTATAATAACAGTGAGTTTTTTTTTTTTTTTTTTTTTTGCTTTTAAATTGTGATTGGAGTTGGAGAATCGCTGCTGATGCTGTTATCGCACATTGCCTCAGTGTAAACTGTTTTGAATCACAGAAACCACACTTTGCGTTAAAGGCTTTGATATAGAGCCATTTCTTTACTAGCAGATGGATATACGATGCATCTGCATGCTCTCTAGCTCTTTGTTTTCTTTTGCCTTGTCTCATCTCTTTATTCCCTGCTTTCACTACATTATCATTTCAATGTAGAGCAATGTAGTCATTTTTAGGAAGCAAAAAGTGTGGAAGCAGCTTGTTTTACTAATGATCATGCTTGTTTCAATTCAACATAGCCCTATTTGCTTTTGGGAAATACCTATTCTTTAATATTTAATGCAGCATCAAATCTTAGGATTTAGGCAGGGTAGGCTTCTCTGTGGGCACTGAGCCCTTTTTCTATCATAACAAGTATAAATTATAGAGGAAGTAGTGTCAATATGCAGTTTCATCCACTAAAAATAGCTCCATTGTACCATCTTTGTTAATGCAAGGAAAAATGACACTCTGGGTATACAGAAGCAAGGTTTGGAAAGGTACACTGGCAGGTTAGTAAATTTGTTTATTAAGGAACAAGAGATGAACCGAAATTACCTGTGAGACCAATTAGTGCCATTCGATTTGGAATTTAAGGGAAGAGCGGCAGCAGTTTCTTCCTCAGTGTTGAAGTGCAGGGCGACTGGGGTGGAGTTGTCAGCGAGGCAGAGAGTGTGAAATGTCTGGTGGAGACCCAAAGCCCTTCATTAGCCACTGATCCCTGTCTGCTGAGTGAGGGGCAGTCATGGGCATCACAACTCCCTTTTAGTTCCCCCAAAAAGAGTGGGGTGAGGGGGTGGAGGGTAGTTCCCCCATCCCCTGCAATTTAGCCCTTTGCCATTCATGCAAATTGGGTCCTGACATCTGCAACAGCCTGCCTCCTTTCTTTTATACATCTTTATTCCATCTCTTTTCTTTGGCTCTTTTTTCCCTCCTCAAATAAAGCCCTTTTTACATAGCAGACGAGCCTTGTCTCATTTTAACCTACACTACACACTACACATGTATGTAAAAGTAACACTGTGTGTTCCTATACACATAGGCTATGTAAACATTTTGAAGAAGGTAGCCTATTAGAAAAATCAAAATCCCAGGAGGTATAAGCAATCAATCTGTGATACTCAAAGTTCCAGTTTATGATGTAATAAGATAATTGTTGTTGCAGGCAGCAGGTTAATTGTGCCGGTAATTAGTTTAGTTCAAAGCCCTCGGTAATGTGCATAGTTTAAGCATTTTAGGTTCTTGGCAGGTGATAGTCTTTTGAAAACATCAAGAGAGTTATGGGCAGTAACTCTGGAGAAAAGCTGGTAACCAGGCAGCCTGCCCCCCTTTATCTTCCTCCTCTCCGGACCATCTACTCTTCTTTGGCTCCAGGGGAGAGGCTGAAAGGGGAGGGTGGCCTTGCTCCAGCCCATATTTTGGGTTGAAAGGTAAAATAGCTTAACTAGCTGTTAAAAACAAGTTTTACCTCCAACCCTACACCCTCACCCCTCCCATCTTTTTTTTGTGCTTCATCCACTCCAACTCTCGATGGTAGGGATGTGCACTGTGGGGTCAACACTGCCTGTGAAAGTAGAGAGGCCTTGTATTGGTAAAGAGTCGATAGTTATCTCCAGCATTCCAGGGATGACAGAGAGATATCTGCCTGATGGCAGGGTTAGAGGGCTTAGAGAAGGGGCGGAGAAGGGAGGGAGAAGAAGAGGTACAGAAGTTGTTGAGCAACTTCCCCCCCCACCACCCTCCTTCCTCCATTCCCTCCCTGTTTTTCTTACTGCCTGACTGCCTTGCTTCCCCACACGTAGAAAAAAACCATCTAATTAGAAGCTCTTATTCCACTTCATTTAAGGGAACACTTAATGATGTGTTTTTGGGGGGAGACAACTACACATTACTTCTCATGCAAAAGGAACCACTCAGTCGTAGCAACCAGGATGCAGATACAGCTGTGTTTGAGATGGAGGTTAGTCCTCATTTCTCTGGGGTGTCATGGCTGTTGGAAGAGAGAGGAAAAAGTGGTAGTTGTTTCTCCTTCACCTTTAGCCAGTGTCCTGGTGGTAACAGGGGGCGATAAAGAGGAGGCGGGTAGTGACATCTGAGTTTGGCTGGGAGACTTGCTGAAAGAGAGAGTTTGTTGTAATTGCTCTGACAGATTTTAGGGCTGTTAATGACTCCGGCCTGAGTGCTACCAATTTGTCAGCATGCTTGCTGTTTACTAAGCTGTTGTTTTATGGTCCAGTGCAAGGGGCTGCTGCTTGTTTAAGCACAGATCAGGAAATAATCAGCGTAAAACACAGGCTGCAGTGGTGCAGCCACACTAAAACAGTTCCATTTAGAGCCCTCATCTACTGTATGGATCTGAATGAGCGCTGTAAACCATATGGTGTGTGGTCACACAAAGGCACGCCAGCACAGTGATGGGTTACTTACTTTTAGAAACTGGATGCTCAAGTGCATATTTTACCATTAAAGGGATTATGTTGTTCTCCTTACCACTCATCTGTATTGTATGTTACATGAGTGCGAAGCATATTGCTAGCATGCGGTTATAGTCAGAAGAGCTGTAATCCTCAGTCGGCACAGAGCAACAGAGAGCCAGCCATTCCACTAGTGTGAATAGAGCCTCTACGTGGTTGTGTGTGAGTGTGTGTGTGTGTGTGTGTGTGAGAGAGGTTGTGTGTGCATCAAGCGCATGTGATCCCAGAGCCAGCAAAGAACCCTTCGTAAATCCAGAGTAAATAAAAGGGGTAACCAGACGGACAAAAGCGGAGCCCCCACTGCTTCTCTCATTCGCTGCCATTTGGGCGACTGAATGTGCTAAACGCCGCTTATGTTGGCTGAAAAGTTGAGAAGAAAAAGGGGGAAAAGGAAGGCTTTAAATCCCCCTCTTCTTTTCTCTTCATTCTCTGCGTCCAAGCCTTCAGGGCTAGAGGTGGTGTAATAGGAGGGTGTTGGAGGGTCCAGTCACTATGGTGTACTAAGGTAAAGAAAGCCAAAGGAGCTCCTGCTACAGCAAACCTCTCAGCTTCTGCTCTATATTCAGTCCTCTTTCTAACACTTCCCATGAGTTTCTCCCATCTCCTCCTTTCTGTGAGCTTGGGTGAACAAGCCTGACTAGTTTGGGCTGACATGAGGTGTGGGGGGTCTGTTGTAATTAGTCACTTTAACCACAGCTTCCATAAGCCACTGCCTCTACACTCTTGCTTCATTACCCTGAAACAAACGCCCGGGCCCCTCAGTCTAAAATCACAGCACAGCTTTAGAATAATACACACACAACATCTAAAGCTTGTCTATAGGCCCTTCAGTAGGTGTATTAATAGTATACAGACCAATAAGACTGAAGTGTTATGTGATAACTAACCATGACTGGATTTGAATGTGTATTCCAGCTATTGAAGTCATTATTCATTCATGCATGTGTATATCGGAATGGTAGAGCAACAGAGGGAGGGCATCCATGGTGTACTCATAGAGCTGTGATATGTGTTACTCGTGGTCATATCCATAATGCTTCCAGGGCTACTAGACCCTAGTGGCTCCCTGAGGGGCACGGTTCTTTCTAGACATGAAGCATGATCTCTAGAGTCATTAGGACTGTCCTGAAGTACCCTGTTCTCTCAGCAGAGACTGTAGGACACATTGTGCTAAACTAATTTTTTTTTTTTTTTTGTGCAAGAAATCCTGAAGCGACCCTGAATGTGCCAACATTAGATAAGCAGAGTTGCAGTGTGTTTACAGTCCTTTCCCAACCCGTTAATGAGCTCAGCCCTGAGACCAATTTACTCACAGGGAGATGTATCTGAATGCATTTTTAATAACCACCCACTGGTGATGAGAGAGAGAATGTGTGAGCGTAATGTGCTCTTTGGACGTGTACTTCTTTGTTTTCTAGTGTGTTCATTCACTCTCTCACCCTCATTGCATCCGGTCATTGTCTTCCATCAAACCTGATTACACCTTCTCAATTTCTGTGCATATGAAAACATGCACAAACTTTTGTTGCAACCACTTTAAGTCAAGATATTGATAGAGTCGGTGAGGGGGAAGGAGAGGAAGAAAGAGTGAGGGAAGACAGAAAGAGCGTGTGAGAGGGGGGCTGTCTTTTTTCCGTCTCCAAGGGCGCTGCTTTTCCAAAAGTGCCTGGGGCTACACTCCAGCACCTCGGCTCCCTCAGGCCTTTCGGCTGCCTCCTAATAGCCAACCCCCATCTGTGTCACATGGCCAGATGATGGGACGCTTCCCCCGCTCTGCCTTGCACTTTTTTTTTCTTTCCCCATTTTTTTTTTTCAGAGTGCACATCCACACAGGTTAGAATGGCAGAGTTGCCAGGGAACAGTCAGAAGCCATTAGCGTTTGGGACAGTTTGCCCTGCAGCGTTCCTTCTCTTGCTCATAAGAAAGGAGTGGGGGTGGATGCAAAGCACCAGCCCTCCTTTAGATGTAATGAGGTTGTGCAAGTTGAGGCTTCTTTATTCTTTTTCTTCTCCTCCTTCTTTCGCTCATACTTTCTTGGGTTCCTCTTCTTTTTTTCTTTCTTTCTTTCTCAAAGCTCATCCACAGTTTGACTTTCCTTCATTCTCTATCTAGAATACACGTTTCTCTTTGTAAATAGTGAGTCAAAAACAAATACTAATACTGTACGCAAAATAATAGTTTAGTGCCACATGGCTGATCTGTGCACAGATGACCATATCAATGTGCATGCGAGAGAAAGACAGAGGGAGAGAGGAGCTGAAAAACCTTGGAGTCTGGTTTCACCCTTGCGGGCTGAGGAAGGAGGCAGCAAGCATGCTGGGTAATGAAGTGACAGGTCAGTCTGTAAATACGCACGGGTCGCTCTGGCCCTGGCCAGGGGGGAGGCTATCACGTTGCAGTGAAAATGGAAACGTCAATAAAATTAATCTGCCAGCCTTTTGGCCACTGTGTGGTTCCATTGGATGAGCCTGACTGCTCACAGCAGGAGAGGGATTTAGAGAGTAGCTCGAAAATCAACACAAAACCTAGCGGCACACAAACAAACAACCAAACTGTGTATCAACATTATTCAGTGAAGCTCAAAAGCAGAGAAACAAGGGGAGGGTGGTTAAGATTCACAGCTCACTAGTTATGTTGTTATTGAAGTTTGGAAGCAAGCCGGGGGAGTTAGACTTGACTTCCGTCTGGGTCGCATTTCTCAGGAAGCCCCTCACAGTCAGGGTAGGCTACAGCCAGACCAAAGTTTATTGTTTTAGGCTTTCCTGAACAAGGATTCATACTTAGCCTGGGATTTACGGCATTTGCCACTAATGAATGCCCATTCTACAATTACAACACCCCTGGTCCATGTCCTCATTCCCATATGTCCTTCAGAAGGACTGTTGCTTCTTTAACTTCACACTGGGAGCGCAGTCTGCACTTCTCTGTTTTCCTCTTTCGTGCGGCTCTGCACTAATGATGTGGAAGGAAAAGGCTGCACACAACAGAAAAGAGAGAGAGAGGAGAAAAAAGAAAAGAAAAAATAAGGGGGAGGAAAAAGAAAAAGAAAGAAGTAGTTAGAAGAGAGAGCCCCTGCTGTCCTAGTATTCTTCATTTATTTTGCATTTGATTACGCCACCAGTCGGATCCTTTTTCTTTCCCCCTTTTTAATGTTATTAGTTCAAATATTTATGCAAGATTAAGGCTTGTATAGGTGGTTGTGATTGATGCCTCCACAAAAACAGGAGGACATGCAAGTCTGAATTTTGAGACCGTCAGGGTTCTTCTTTGCCTTAGTGGAGGAGTTTTTCAGATACATAATTTAGATGCCCTGAAGGAAGGCTTTCAAGGCATTTGTGCCCGGGGGCAAGAAAAAATAACTACGACTGTTAAAAGTAAATCATTTTTGCTAATGCACAATTAATGCTGGAGAAGAGGAACAAGAAAAAGGCCAGGGACAAAGATGGAAACTTCAATTTAAAGGAGGAATCGTGCCTGAGTATGTGCATGTTTTCCTCTCGAAATCAAACACTGACGGACATTAATGCAGGCGAAGCCGCCGCTGGCCTGTCATGCTAATCTTGCGGTGGGATGAGGAGGGGTTGTTGCAAAGGGAGGGAGTGGGAGAAGGAGGACTAAGAGAGGCAGGGTTTGGGGTGGGGTGGGGAAAGCAGACAAGTCCATTATGTGCATCGAAGTGCAACAATGAACCACCCCACATCACATCCCTACTTTAATACTCATATGTCTCAACTGGGTGTTGTGAATGATCAACTCCTTTGAGTTTTGTTTGTGTACGAGTGTGTATCTGTGCACGCAACATGAATTCATGAATGTCTGTGTATGTCTGCATAACTTCATCCTGTCCCCTTTGGCTCTCTTCAAAAAATGAAAAAAAAAATCTGCTGCATTATGTCAAGCATGCAAATTTAATTGAATTAATGACATGAGTTCAAGCCTGTACTCTACTTGAACGCTCCTTGTCCTTTTTTTGTCATCTCGCTCCATATTTCTCTCTTCCTCTTCGTACATGAGTAACTGCAATGAGGAACCTAGAGTAGTGTTTTAGTGTCCAACCATAACATTAGAGTCATTAACCCCTATTCACTTCTCCTGTGCTCTGGGGTATAGAGCAACTCTACTAAGTCTCTGGGTAAACCCCTCACTCTCTGCAGAGGCCTTCATCTAAGGCCATTCAAATCCCCCTACCTCCATATCTTCACTACGCAACACTGGCTTTTCGTTGGCTATTCTCTCAGCCTCAGTACCGTGTTTTTGAAATCCTTTATAGGTATCGGTGGTATTTGTCTATTTATCCATCTTTTATAAGCCTTAAACTCAGCTTTGACTGTCTGTACTTCTGGTTTCAGCTTTGAGAATCTTTACATGAGGATTTTCTGTATTGTATTTTGAGTCAGTGGTGTGGTCTGTGTTTGATTTCTGTCCAGGAGATGGCTTAGACAACAGCGTTGCATCGCCTGGCACAGGGGATGACGATGACCCCGACAAGGATAAGAAGAGGCAGAAAAAGCGTGGCATTTTCCCTAAGGTGGCGACTAATATCATGAGGGCGTGGCTGTTCCAGCATCTCACGGTAAGCACAGACATTTGTTTTTGGAATTGATTTATTTTTGTATGTCAACCTCCCACACACACGCACACCTGTCACGCAGTGATTACTGTGTGTGTGAGCATTGTGATGCTCACCTGTCAGCCACCTGTCAGAAGGACACAGTGACCGGGTCAGTCTAATCAGTTTGGACTGTTTACTCTGCTCAGCACACTCTGAGTGAGAGGGAGGTGCCACAACAATAATGACATTTACTCCAATTTTGAGATGCACTGTTTGTTTGGCCTGAAGAAATCTTTTAGGGATGTGGACTGGAGATAAATTGCTAGTAAAATATGTGCAAAGATTTAGGTTGATTCATCGAATGATTTGAAGCCAAACATATTTTTCGTATTTTCACAGCACTGTGTAGTGATGGTTTTGGGTACAGAATTGTAGGTGCAGTTATGTCATGTCTTGTCTCAGAAAATGCTGTTTTTTTTTTCCATTGGCATGAATGAAGACAGTTTCACATTTTTAATTCTGGGTGATATTGAGTTGGTGATATTCTATGTTTGACCAGCTGAGAGGAAATTGTTTTCCAAACAGTTCAGTCAGACAACTGCTGCCGACACTTTTACTACACTACGCTCAGTGATGCTACATGGCTTGGATTAAATATTCAAATGCCACAGTAATTCAAACATGTTTGGTAAAATAATGAAAGACTTTGTACTTAGCTGTTTTTTGTATGTATCAGTGTGTGTCATGTATAGAGGGATAGACACACATGCCCACCCCACCCCATCCCACCCACCCTCGCTAATGTCAGGACATTATCAGAACATCAGGCTGTATTGATTTTGTAACGCAGGTCAGATTTCAGGAGGAGGTGGCCACACCAGGACACATAAGCTGCTCTCTGAGCACGTGGCTCCCTGTCCCAGAGATGGAGGGACAATGTAGGGGGAAGGGAGAAAAATAAAATAAAAACAATAAGGGAGAGAAAGTAGAAAAGACTTAGTTTAGAGCTTCGCCCTCATGGATCATCCGCACTTTTAAGAGGGTCAGGTGCCCTCTGTGTACCCTGTGCTCCTCCCATCCCCCTCTAGCTAACAGTGCCCACTCCCTGCCCAAAGCCCCTGTACCCTGATTATCTAACCAAAAGCCCAAGTAATGAGTGGCCAGCAAATACAGCCTAATTGAAAGGGCTGTAAATCCATTACATATTGGTCAGGGATAATCAGGAGTGCTTTAATCACTTTTATCTATTCAGGAGCAGTGAAGCTGCAACAGCAAAGCCCTGAGCCTTGCAGGCCTTAGCAGCTCCACCACGCCAGTCTGCATGCTTATTATTCTCATCATTATCAAAATGACTTCACAGCTGTTCACAGCTCCATCGCTCCCTGACTGGAGACCTCTCACCAAATGGTACAGATCACGCTTTATTCAGAGGCTGAGAGTGAAGCAAGGCAAACTTTTTTTTTCTTTAATTACGTAGAATTTCTTTTCTGCTTTACGTATTTTTCCTTACCTGAGGTTAAAGTTTTGTTTGTATGTGAAGTGTATAGACAAAAAAGGCACAATGTTTTGTACAAGTGGAGTTTACTGTATGTTCATATGTGCATGCAGAAAAATGCATAAACATGCTTCATGTGAGTTTAGACTAGAAATTCCTGTTGAAAGCCTCACACGGCTACAGCACTCCCTTCTGCAAAAGATGTCGAAATAAGATGAAACGAGGCATACAGAGCTTTTGGAAGAGTTGCCAATGATTGTGTTTAGAATTGTTTTAAAATTGAATTGAAAGAGTGAAAAAGAAAGATGGTGGGAGTCTAATGGAGCCTAATGTTGGGTGCAGGCGTATTTTTCAGAGAGGTGGTTAATTCAGACAGAGAGGAGCTTTCAAGGTCCCTTTTTTCTTTGACCCTCGCCTTTATCACAACCCCTGCTTGTAGATGTTCTCTCCAATCTTTATTTGTTTCTTTTGTGTAAAACCCTGGCCAGTCTTGTACAAATAATAATCCCTCTCTTTTAACCTGCCTTCATTTTTTTACTGAGGAAGAGGACTAATTGAATTATCCCCCTTCTATTCTCACCATCCAATTCTACCACCCATAAACTCTCACTCTCTCTCTCTCATACACACACTCACACACATCCAATAGCCATTCTTCTTTCTTTTAATTTGTTAAGCAAATGTATTTGCCATTGCTGGATGCATTTGTGCAAGGGTGAATTCTTAGGGACTTTGCCACTGAATGGCCTATAGCGGCATTCTGCCATTCACGCATTCATTAACTGAGGGGTGAGGAGTGAAAGGAGCGGCCTTGTATTTTCTCAAATTGCGGGGCCAGCATGGAACTCCTCTTCCATGAGCCACAGGGGTCTCTCTACATATGTTCTCAACATCTAGCCATTGTCACATCTTCTGAAAAGCTCTAAAGGATAGGAATCCCCCTTCCCCTTCACACACAGAAAAACAACACGGGCCAATAGTAACAACTGTTGGCTTTTGGATTCAGTATAACAAAATTGCCCTCGCCTTCTCCCCTTCCACCCTCCCTTAATTTGCTTTGGCCTCACAGTCTCTGGGGAGAAATAACAAGATGGTTTTCTTCAGGACAATCACATATAGAAAGTAATCTAATTTCAACTCATATTTACCATCATTCTTACCATACTAACATTCCAGCTGTGGGGAAGATGCAGCTTCTGTGCCAGAAAGAGCTTACAACATTTGCAAAGATCCTGCATTTAAGCTGTGATAACCCTGACTTCTTGTATGCTGAGGCCATATGCACATGCACTAGAGTGCACGGAAGCTGGCAACCTTACACGCTCCATATGCAGTTGGCAAATGGCTGGACAGATCAGCTGGTGTTAGCTGGCAGAGGATGGTCGGATGTCTCTCTGCCTCCTTCTATCCTCTCTCACTCTTTCTCTCTCTCTAATACCCCCCTCCCTCCCACAAGTTTCTGGATGTTTTCCAGTCACATTAGGGGAAGGGAAATCCCAGACTGTTGGTATAAGCTTTTCAATACTTCAAGGAGATTATGTTATCACAAAGGTAAACTTCACTGTTAGGGGTAAAATGTTCTACTGCACTTCAAAATTATGGGCTACAGAAGAGAAAGTTGGAGAGGCAGATAGGAATGTTAGGTAGTAGAAAAGAAATGATGTGCAAGGGTGACAAATGGAGAACCACAGAGGTAATGATGGGGTTTTTCTGTTGTTGAAGGTGATGCCCTTTTGTTTGGCAAAAGCAAACTCTAAAATCTACAATTAGCCTCTTGGCGCCCCTGGTCTTCCTTCCCTCTTACCCCCTGCTAGCCCCCTGCTAGCCTTCACTCACCCCTGTAAAGACAAGGGTCGGCCTTGCAATGAAAACAGGAAGCACTCAGATACAAAGATACCACTCTGAGCACCGGTCTTGTCTTTTGACTAGTGTAAACCCCTCAAACACCTATGAAAATAAATAGGGGACCTCAGGAGCAAACCAGGCCAGCTGAGTTTGCGCACGTGTATATGTGTGAGCTACAAGGAGGGAGGGAGGGATTGAGTGAGAGTGAGGGAGAGAAGTCAGTAGTCAGATGAGTAAGTAGGTAGCCCTGTCAAGCATCAAGAGTCTCAAGTTTTGTGCTGGGCCACCCTTTGGCTTAGGTGTTTTGGGAAATGCTGTTAAGCTGCTAAGCTAGGTGTATTGGTCCCCTGGGCTCCTTAAAAGGGAAGTGATATATCCTTTGGTCATTTGGAAGGTCCTTGGCCTGTGAGCACTAGGACTGTGAGTGTTTATGTGTGATTGGTGGTATTTAAATCTAGTTATTAGCACAGTAGTCTTTTATTCTCCTAACATCAATGTATTTGACTAAAAAAGTGTTTTTTTTTTAATTGAACTGATAATGTTATTATGCTCTTCTCGTATACCTGGGTCAGCACTCACAGAAGAGCTCAAAAGATATGCTGTATGAACCCTGATAATATAGGCCTTAACTAGAGTGAGGGCACATAACACTTTGTTAGGAGATGAGTGAGATGAGTGCATTGTGCTGCAAACATCATTAGATACACTAGTGACAGTGGCTACACCCCCCCCTCCACCCCGACTCCAAGCCCAACATAGTATTAGTCTCCATGACAACAGGGTGTCATCGTCAGGTCGAGTCCTCCTATGGGAGCTGCTCTCTCGACCGCCCTTTATAGGCGCACATAAAAGAGCCAGCTAGGGTCATTCACAAGACATGGGTACAGGCTAGGCCAAACCCTGGCAACGGATGTTTGTCCCATATGATAAACAAGTGTACAAGTCCATCCCTCAAAAAGAGAGGGCATGTTGTTTGTGTAGACTAAACAGTCAGCCCTGTAGTATCCCCACTTTTGTTTTAGCCTCTCTAGTCCTTCTAATCCATGTGTGTTGTTCCGCAAGCTGCATTTAACTGGTGCAGACTCACATCTGCAAGCAGTTTGAAATACCAAGCCCTTCCTCTTTTTACACCGAAATGCTTTAAGCTGTTTATTTCATATTTGTGAGTGTCTGCTTTGTCATTGCATGACAAAATATGTAAAAAAAAATAGACGTGCTTAATTAACCTACTTTTCATCCTGTTTAATTCAATTGTGTTGTATGATATTTGGATTTTTGACCAATGTTTGTGTTTGGAAATATCAGTGTATGTTACAAAAAGTAAACTTGTTAAAGCAAGAAAGAAATAACTTTAATGAGTGTTTCACAGATGCACATTCAAAATCTGTTTGCTTTTCACCTCCTTATATTGTTGTGTGACTTTGGATGAAGAGAGGGTGGAGACAAAGGAGATGCTAGGAGGGGGTTTAAGGCTAAGAGTAAGGGTGAGGAGGGGGTAAGGAGGGGGCTCCTAAGGGTCACAGAGGTGGAAGCCTGGAGGAGGCCCACACACTAATCTGTCATGTGCTTGTTTGCCTCGAAGCCCAAAAGTCAGCTCTCCAGTCACCCGTGGCAACCCAGGCGACAGTTTGGTTCACTGCCACTGCCCAAATGTATGAGATCAGTAGGAGACGCAGCAAAAAGAGTCATCACAATACCCATTGCTTTGTATGTATGTTTGCAATACAGACAATATCACAGGCTGGTGTGGTGATGTTAAGCACAGGAGTCATTGATAATGACTGTGGAGGTCTTTGGGAGAAGGTGTTGGTTTGGGTTGGTGCCTAGCTATTGTGTAGTCGCTGTGTTCTAATGTTGGCTGCTCAGTGACCCTGGTGAGTAGACACAAGCCACCTCAGTCTGCCATCTGTTCTTCCCCAACCAGGCCACCACAGAGGCGCTACCACAGCAGGACAGGCCTCACAGTGAAAGACACGTAAACCAGACACACAGACACGACAGTGAAATGATGCTCAGGTATATTTTAGTCAAAGATGTCACCTTCATGTCAGAACCTCCTGACACGACCCTACATGTCAAAAGGATGCTGTTTCTACAGAAGGAAGGAGCAGAAAACTGAAAGTTTAGAAGGTAGATCCAGTGACTTCCCATTTTCACAGGCTGTATAATTATATGATGGGCTGCATCAACTTTGCCATCTCATTGCACAGCAGCTTCGAGGTAATTTCCAAGACTTAGTGTGTCACAGTTCTGTGACTGACAACAGTCTTTTTACAGTTGTTTACAGTGTGCTTCAGCAAAGCTGTGAGCCGTTCCAGGGGTTTAGTGCTGCATTAGAATGTAATAAGCCCTAATTTGTTTAATGCTCCAGCATCGGATCTTTACACTTTGCCCCCTAATCCAGATCTGTTGTAGTTCCACTTCAAAGACAACTAACCACATAGAGAATCCACTATGCAATGTGCTCGTAAAAAGAAAGCATGTTTGCATTTTTTACTTTTCAATCCCAGAGACCATGTTCAAAATGAGCATCATGTTACTGTGCATGTGCAGATGCAGGAATACATGCATAGCCCCACCACTTCTCCCTCCACCTCATGTTGCCTTCTGTTTCCCTCCCATCCTGTTAATTTTTATGTCTGCTGTTTGCATCTTATTGCAGGTTGTTTAATGAAGTAGCAGAAATTAGAGTTTTTGCTAAGGGACTGTTTATGACATTCCCACTGCATGGAGGTGATTAAGCTGTGTACAACTACACTGTGTTTGCCAAAAGAAAAAAAAAAGAGAGAGAAACCTTTAACACATCCTCATGTAAGATAATGAAAGAATAACAAAGGAGGAAAGTGTTGCCTGAAATTTGAAGCAATGTGCATTTCTTTGAATAAGGTTTTACAACAGGCGTTCCTCATAGAAGACCAGCATGAGTTTGACTGGCCCCTGCAGAGGTGACTGCACATGCCTTGACCACAGCAGAATAAAAACAGAGCTAGGCCTGTGGAGTGCAGTCAGATTTATAAACTTGTGTCTCAGAACAGTGAGGGACTCTTCCTAGAGCACATATGCACAAACACAGACTTCTTTAGGGCCCTATGCTTTACTGAGAATAGGCCCCAGCCCCATAACATTTCCCTGCCTACAGCACAGGAGTGCAATCCACTGCTGCTTTAGTCATAACAGTGATCCACTGGCCAACCTGGCTGAGCTATCTCTATAGAACATAAGGCTGAGTGACATCATGTGCCGTACAGGATGCCTGCTAGGTAATCTGTGATAGCATACATGCCCCTGGTGGTAAACCAGGGTTATCAAGATGCTGGGAACTGATTTTGCGCTGTCATCCCATTTCTACACTTTTCAGGGTATCTTACTTATAATACAATGTCTAAGAGGATTTTGGTTTCACATCTTAGAGCTAGTTTCCTTAAATTACCCCTTACCCTTCCAGAGGTACCGCCCTGCAGGCTAGCCTCATCCCCCCCACTGGTGGTGGTGTGTGAGGCGGGGGTTGTGGCAAGAGCTGCTAGAACGGTGGCTGCTGCATGCTGGGGACCATGCAGGCCAATGAGATTCTGCTGCAGGCCTCTAAGCTGCCCCAGCATTGCTTTGATATTCATCTCACACCAAGAGAAGGAAATGCAAAAGGGAGCACAAGCATAGAAGCGGCAAACCAGGCTGAAGAAGGAAGAGAGTAACAGAAAGAGAAAAGGTTGAGAGATGGAGGCACTGAGTAGAAATCAAAAACAGACCTTGTGTTTCACTGTTTGGTTTGTCATGGGACCTTGGCTGCACCAAATCCCACTCCTGCCATTTTGTGTGATTTTTCTCCCCACCCTTCCTATCCTTCTCAAATGCATGCTTTTTTTTTCAGCAGATCTCAGTTCAGGGGCAGGCACTGGGATTCCTGCACAGTGGGGTCCTTATAACTGGGAGCCATGTCTCTTGTTCTCACCTCTTCCCCCCACTTCCTCACCTTTTCATTTTTCCCCATTGATATCCTCTCTCTGAACATATGGACTGGTTTTTAAGAGAGACCCCAGTCCACATCAAAGACTGAGGCTGAGTGGGTCAATTTGTTGTTCCTTTCCCCTACTCTTCCCCCTCCACTAGCCTCAGTGGACCCTCCCTGCACCGCAGCCATTTACCCAGAATGCTCCGCTACTCAAGCACTTCTGCCTAGCATATATATTGAGCCATGTGTTGTTAGGGTCTGTTCTCCACATAGAGCAGACCTAGTTTGCTTCAGACCTCAGAATTCTGCTGCAGCCACATTCCCCCAAAGATCATGTAGGGGCATACATATGAGCATGTGTAATAGATAGCAACTGCTGTATCAAAAATAGTTGTTCCACATGCAGATAAGAAAAAGCAGATGGATGGAGGAGGAAGAGAACCAAAGGAAAAAATCAAATAAAAAGGAAAAATAATTATATAAATAGAAATCTAAGCAGAACAGGCGTTGGCTCCAGATGTGAATCTCTCTGAATATTGATCGTGGGTAAAGCTAGTCTCCCATATCCCCAGGGCTGCACCGACTGACACACAAAGAACCTCTCTAAATCCCATAAACCAGCTTGTACAATTATTTAGATAAAGAGGGCAACAACAGCAGTGTATGCCTCCCAACCCAGAACCTCCTCCTTGGCTCTCATCCTCCTACTAAAACTCCTGCTCCTCCTTCTCCTCTTTCTCAGCCAGCATGAAGATGAAGAAATGAAAAAGGGGGGCAAATGTGTAATTAGCCACACGTTTCTGAATCCTCCTTAATGTTCATTACTGAAACCAGGAGCAATTACAAGTTCAAAGGGGTTTAGGGCACCCGCAGCCCGCATAATCAGTCACAAATTAAGCATTGCTCATTTGTCACAGCACAGCACGCACACTTGTATGTGCACACAGAAAAACACTTGCATGCATACTGTCAGAGTTGAGTCATAGACAGGCTGACAGGCATCAATTTCCATACAGACACAAATCTCAGCTAACCCAAGGCACTGTGTTAGGTCAGCCAATCCTCTTAAGCTCTGATACTTTGTTTTCACTAGACAACAGCAAACGCGGTGACACGTTCAACTCAGCTTGCTAGACATTAGACTGGATCTTACTAGCATTCATCCTCTTATAAGTGTCCTGTTTGCACTTACAATCCCTGCCACCACCTGTGCTGTTCTATCTCGATTTTAGTGTTAAACCTCTATTTTGCTCTGTGTGTGTCTCTCCCTACCTGGCTATGTCTCTGCAACACGTGACAGTGTGTGTTTCATGTCTGTCCCCGGAGGTGTATCTCAGTTACCTCTGGGGCCAGGTCACAATGGCTAATCCTGTCTTCAGGTGGCTGTTTAGCACACTGGGAAGAGAGCTCACAGAACCGGAGGTGAGCTCCTGTTACAGAACTCCCTGACCAGGGGTCACCTCCGACACTGTCAGGATACAGAAACACACACACAGAAACATGCACACATTTTGGCAGATGGGCAAGAATGCCTGCACATGCATTCACATACACCAGGGTTTTCACACAGAGTCTAACAAACACTGTCACTTAAGCACACTCAGACTGCTTATCTATCCCAGGTGGCTCAGCCTTCATCTCTCCTCTCCCTTGGTCTTCTCTGTCTGTCTACTGTACGACTCTTCTAGTCTTTCTGTATCTTTTCTCTTTCCCAGATCAGTTAGACTCTTGTTCACATTAGGATTCCCTGATATGATCTCCATGCAGATTTGCTCTAGTAGCCATGCGTCACCTGTCCTGCCCAGCACTCTCATTGTTTAAGTTGCTCTCACACAGTCAAGTCTCCAGTGATTTGAATGGAGCCCTATCATGTGTGGCTCTGCCTCAGCATAGTGGGAGAGGAAATCTATTTTTCACTGGGGGAACGACATCCATCTCAGCAGCCAAATGCTGGCTGTTTCATTAAGTAGCCCATCCAGGCAGACAGATGTGTTCATCACACAACCATGTTTGCCTATGCAAGAGCGTGTATTAACCCACAATCCTTTGGGGGAGATTAATAGGCTACCATCCCCTTTCCATTGATTATCTCCATGCCATTTTCCCCTCCTTTCCTTGGCTAGATATTAAAAACTAATGAAGCCTATTGAAAATGGGAACCGCAAGGCTCTTCACGGATCATTTTAGGTTATTTGGACTCAAACAGAGAGGGATCTCTTTAAGGCACAGTTTGAGTCGAATTAAGAAAATAAATGTGGAGAACAGTGCGGAAGAAACTCAAGGAAAAAAAACAGAAGACAGTGTGACTGTAAAAAGATGTGTGTTTAAGAAAAGACAACTCTTCTCTGACGCATGGAGCGGAGACTCTGCAGATGTTAGCAATTCCAGAGCATAGCAAAGCATTCCTAGTGTTGGAGCCATATCCTAATTGCCATAATGGAGGTGGTAAGCGCTGACAGTAATGGAATCGTGGGTATACATCCCCAGCAACCTGAATTAGAGGCCACTTGGCAGATCCACTTCAAGATGGCTTGAGGTTTTTTTCTCAATAACACCTTTGTTGTCAGTGTTTTCTTTTTTTAATTTTGCTTTTTCTGTTTCAATTGTTCTGTAGCATAATCAACTTTCTCACTCCATAGCATCAGAAGTGTGGCCCTTGACAGTGTGGGCAGAGAAGGTGTGGGTGTGAGGGTCTTTGAGATAGATGGGTCAGAGAGATCTGGCGGCAAGTGAGCAAAGAGTTAAAAGCGTCCATGTGATGGGCTCACCTCTGCACCAGGCCTGGTGAAAGGCAACGGGGTGCTGTTGGGGAAAATGACTTCCTGAGACATTACCATCAATCATCAGACAGGTCAGGCCCCTCAATCCTGCCATCAGGATGGAAGAGAGGAGAGGGGGATGGGGATGGAGGATTAGACCAGAGGGGACGAGAGGAAGACTGGGTTGTTGGGGAACAGACTATTAACAATCTTTTTCTCTCACCAACTGACTGTTTTATGTCTTTCTCTTCCTCTGCCAATCTGTCTCTCCATGTCTAACTCTCTTTCTATTTTCCGGTCCTCCGTAGAACAGCTACCCAGGCATTCAGGAACAGCCCATGCTGGTCAGAGTCCTCTCCTCGGCTCAGTTGCATCATTAATTATTCCAAAGGCAGTGGGCTAGAAGCAAATCTAAAGAAAGGAAGAGAAATAGAGAGGGAGCAAGAGTTAGATGGGGAAATGGGGGCAGCTGTATAACATCCCCAGTAGGTCTTGCTTTCACTCTCATTCTCACTCTGTGTCTTTCTCTTTCTGTAAATGAAGGATAGGATAGGGGAGGAGCTTGGGTTACCTCAGTGAGTGGTTGTGTTACATTCCTGAGAAGGGAAGGGGTAGGGGGGTGGTTCAACGAGTTGTTGAAAAGAACACAGACACTTGTCAACAGCCTCCGAGCCGGGGAGCCATCATGCCTTGCTTTAGGCCCAGAGGTCAATGACCTTGTGTTGCACCCAGATAGAGAGAGGTAGTGACAGAGAGAGAGAGAGAGAGACGGAGACAGCTACAACAAATCCACCATACAGTACGTGTCACTTCTTGTCTGGCAGGGGTCAGTCAAAAGCCTCAAAAATCTCCAAATCCTTCTCTTGCTTGCTTCACCTGTAAAACAGTGCATGCGAGCAGTGGCTGAGCGGCTGTGGATTAGTTTTGTCAAAAGCACTAGTAGAGTAGAGGAAGAGGAAAGGCAGACGGAGAGACACGGAGAAAACGGAAAGCATTGGCAGTCACGGCAAAATGGCCCATTAGATTTAAGGAGTAAAAGTTCATCAGCTTTATTAATGGGAAGGTATATAAATGAAGAATGAATTACCTGACTTTTATGGAGTGGCGAGAGTGAAACTGGAGTGTCTTATGATATAATGTTTTAGTGAGCTGTTCTGAGCGCTCTGATGAGCAGGCTGCAGAGAGAAGGAGGAACAAAAGTGGAGAGTGAGAGAGAGACTAAAGTGTGCTGTGGTCCCCTGAGTCCAGCGGCTGGAAGGTTGCCTGATTGTTGCTAACATGCGTAGCTGATCGGGTTAGCTTGGAGACAGGGGAGGTTGTAGCTTCCAGGCTCTTTTTTTGCATGCCATTTGCTTGCACAGTAAGCAAAAAAAAAACCCAAAAAGGTCATCCACAATTCTAAAGTTTTCACTCATCTACACGAGTGCTTGCAGATGCATATGCATAAGCCGATATATCTGCATGCATGCATAAGCACTGTATATGCAAGTACACATGCAAAGACAAGGACACAAGCAGCAGTGCGCAGACAAACACACACAAACACACATGCTCCCCACCATCCTGGTGCAAGCAGTAAGCTGAGCTAGCTGATGGTCATCCTCCCATGGGGTTGCTGGGTGGCTGCCAACTTCCTGCCTGCTTTGTCAGTGGATAAAGCCCCTAACAAACGAGAGGGCTGTAGTGAGGGAGGCCAGCCAGGTCAAAGGTCACTTTGGCCTCCGGGCAGGATTGAGCCTAAGAGCACTACAAGGACAGAGTAGGAGAGTATGGAATAATGCACTTAAAGATTGGGTGCTATTAACCAGGCCTAAAAGCCATAAACCTCTTCTCTTCTCTTCTCTTCTCTTCTCTTCTCTTCTCTTCTCTTCTCTTCTCTTCTCTTCTCTTCTCTTCTAGCGGCAAACATCATCAAGGCGTTTTAATTCCCATCACATGTCACCTCTGCTTTGAGGAACATTAAGAAAGTGAAAGATCCTGAGGGCATTTGTCAGTCACCACAGCCCTATGCAGCCAGCCAGCTGGGTGTTGAGCAATGACAGGAGATATCTCCTTGACTCATACACTCCTAGATGAAAGGAAACTCAGAAGACATGCATTACTGAAAGGTAAAAATGGTATTCAGTAAGAGAGAACAGACACAACAGGTAGGGAAGGGGTGGTGACAGATCAGGGCTGGGCTGGCTCTGTTCCATGGAAGTACTTGTGATCTCAGATGAATGCACCTATAGTTACCATCAGCTATTCTCCTCTGTCTCACTGACATGGACATGATCTGATGTGTCTGGTGGTGATGGGTCTAAGAGCTTCTCTCACTGGCAGAGGATAGACAAAAAAAAGGAGACAGTGGAGAGAAAATCTTTCTTTCCACCCCAGCTGTCCATTCAGAGGGAGAAAAAATTTGACATGGCTGACTTGAACACATTTAGCATCATTAGCAAACAGGAAGTGTCCCCTGCAGCTGTTTTTTGAATGGGGAGGGGGTGTTCCTGCCTGCACTGTAATGGACAAATGTTACCCACCATGTTTGCCTTTGATTTTTGACCTGAAAACAAAAATTGACATTACAAATGTCCTATGATATCTTCCAAATTGGCTTGACATTCCATAGCTGGCCCCAGGGCTTTCTTGTTTGTCCTCTGTAAGTGGTTCTGCTCTTGTTGTTGTGTCCTGAGGCTTGCTATTAGATCATACTGGCCTTTCTCTCGAGAATGTGAAGTCTTAAAGAGACAGGGGGAGACTAGAAAGAGAGAGAGCGAGACAGAACTAAAAGAGGTCCTGGTTGTGTATTTGAATACTTATGCTCATTAAGTTAATGCACAGTGAAAGGGAGAACCGTCAAGTGGAAACTCTCAGAAGCTTCTATTTGAAGAGCGAACAAACCCCCTTTTTTTCTCTGGCACAGTCTGTCCATCTTTCTGCAAACAAATCTGTTACTATTTCAATTGAAGATCAGCCCCACTTTTCTTTGACTTAGGAAATTAAACAAAGTCTAAAGAACACAATAGAGAAAGAAGATAAACTTAACTTAAACTTAAAGAGACCCTGTATGTTAATGTTAAGTCCTTTTCCCAACACACTTTATCAACAGCTTTAGGTTCCAAGTGCTTTACTGCCTTGTCACAGGTTCCCTGTGCTTTCCTAGCATTTGTTTAGAGTGCCTTGTAAGTTAGAGTGCTTACATCATGTCTAATAAATTAGGTCTATTTGATGCAGAACATTTAGAATTCTTTTAGTTCATGTGAAACCTAAAGAAAAACAAAACCATATTTGTCATGAGGTAGTTATGGTAATTTATATTGACAGTTTTGGAATTACATAATTAAGTTATTCTTCCCATATTAAAAATAAAAAGGAACTGATAAGGGCTAAACATTTTTGGGGGCGTTTTTTACACAGTGTGTACATACATCATTTAACCATAGCTGCTGTTTATTCACAGGCTTAATTTGTTCACAATGGTATAGCATGTACTCTGAATGACTTTATGTCTAACAGTGACAAGTGGTGTGGATATGAGGTTGACCTTGTGCTGGCAAAGTGTGTGGGGCTTCTGCCTTGACAGCCCAGTCAGGGCTCTGATGATCGAATTATAGTCCCTTAAAGCCCCTCACAAAGGCAAGACCCCTAGTACCTCACACTCCCACAAAGCAACATTACAGAATATAGAAAAATAGATTCATTTTTAGAAAAGTTAAAAAGACCTGTAAATTTAAACTTATTGAAATTTAATAGGAACAAACCCCTCTGTTGGAGGAGGATCCTCCAGCTGAGCTGTAGTCATTGCTACAAGATGTTTTAAAGATTTCTTGAGAGCAAGTAGTGAGCGTGCCTGTGTTTTTACATCAAGTGAGCTGGAGAGCAGAGCAGAACAGAGCTGGGTGCCCCTGAGCAGGCAGTTACCACAACAAAGCCAACAGACTGGTCTGAAAAAGCAGGCCAAATTCCTGCCCTCTAGGACCTGGCTTAAAGCTTGAGCGGAAACTTTGAAAGAAGTGGGCTGAGATGAGAGAAGAAGAGAAGAGGTAGAGTGAAGAGGATACAAGACAAGGCCGGTGTGGGTTAGCATATAGTGAGAAAGGGCTAGCTGCTGGGGCCTCTGTAGTATGGCTGGAGAAGGATAGAGAGATGAAGAGACCAAGAGGAAACCAGGCCCCCAATGTAAGGATAGAGGGATCGTATTCCTCCTCTTGAAAGCGAAGAGGTAGCTGTGTGGTGGAAAAAGAAGCCATGAACTAGATCTGATGATTAAATCGGCACATCTCTATGGCTGCAGGCCACAAATGAGACCAGGTCCACAACCCACCACACACTCAGCTTGTGTATATAACTACTGGCAAACTCCAATAGATCTGTGGGTTGAGCTCAGTTGATCCTTGTTTGGGAGTCTTGTGGTGCTTTCTGTAGGTAATGAATGCAATTTTCTAGTTTTATTTTCTTTATTGGATGAAAGTGATATCTTATCATTTCATTATGCATGATAGCATTTGGAAATGTTCCCCTAAAACATCGCTCTCTTTTTGTTGGTCGATCCGCTAAGTCTGGAGATGCATTGGGATTGTGTGGGAGTGATTGCTATTTAGCCTCATGGAGCTTGGTACAATCAGATGCCTATATTGCGCATATCCCCCAGGGCTCTTTTCTCACCCTCTCCATTCAATACTCCCTCCTTCTGACTCCCCTCACCCGCTTTACTGTTACTGTAGCTTGGCAGGCAAGTAGGGTAGTTATGCCGTAGAGCTTCTCTACAACCTTGCACCATCTCCAGTGAACATAAATTAATGGTGTAGAGCAAACAGGCTACTGGCTGGTGTCCAGGAGTTGGCTTCAGGAGCCCAGCCAGCGATTGTTGTGGGGGGCCGTGGCAGCAACAGCAGTAGTAGTACTGATGCACTGCCAACCAACCAGCCAGCCAGCCAGCCAGTCAGAGCGGCAGACAGACAGACTGGGGGCCCTTTTGCTCTATAATAGATGCCGTGGGCCTCACCAGTCCGCCTTGTATTTGCAATCATCACTGTTTTACTGTCAGAGGGCAGTCCACTGAGAGCCCTTACAGTTATTGTGGAAGCTCTGGAGTGAGAGACAGAAGTGTACTGGTATGTTCTGAATGCAGATTGTGTGAGGTGTAGATATGGATGTGCTTTCATTTGCTGTTATCAGAGTTTGGCATGTAGTGCGTGTGGTTTATAGATTGGCATCATGTGAGTTCTGTTTATAAGTTGGCTGTGTGTGTGTGTGCTCACAATCAAGAGAGTGAAAGCGAGAGCAGCAGTCATTGGCATGGGTCATGTGGCATTCCTGCTTGTTTTCAGACTGTTGTCAGGAAGCAGTGGAGTTACAAGTAAAATAAAACAAACACCCGAAAACCCTCTTCTCCCTCCTACTTCCACCCACCCAAAAACACACAAAAAAGGGGAGTGAACGAGAGGGATGAAAAGAAAAAGAGAGCAGAGGAGATACAGTTGATTATAGATGTTAAAAAACTGGAGATGGATGTGAAGATAGTAATGGAAAGAGAAAAACATTTTTATGTAACTTTAGTTTACATAATGAGTTGGCTGCGATTGGATGGATGGATGGATGGTTTACACGAAGTTCAAAAGAATTTCATCCAGTTTATTCCACTGGCAATCCTTAGTTTGGGTTCAGTTAGGTGTGGGAATAAGCCAGACATTAGCTCATACTTAGTGAAATAAGTAAAATTTTAAAAAGTCACATCATTATGGTAATTTGATACAAATCAGTTCTTTCATTGTCGTAGAAATCTAAAGCTCTTCTTTTTTGTCAGTTCTATTTGATGCTTATGTTGACAGTAGTAATTAACTGTATCCATCAATTGAAATCATAAATTCTGTCAGAAAAGTGCACTGAAAAAGCTAGATATTGCTCTGTGCATAGTAAACACTCGTGATGGATTCAAAAACCCCACCTGGATTTATTTGTCATATCTGTTTGATCTCCCAGTAATGCCGATATGCATTCAATCTCTTTGCCATTTGTCAAAGGAGCCAAATGTAACATTATTAACAACGGCAACTTGATATTTAAAATGTGCCAATCTCACCCCAGCTCAATGCATATTCCATATTAAAATGTCATTCTTATATTTGATTGCAGTTATTTCTGACAGTGAATATTATTATTACTATTATTCTCCAGTCACTTTGATTAAAAACAAATAAGATTCCAATCAATGTGAGGAACGAATATATGAAAAGAAATACAACAAGCCCCATCAAATGTTGTCAACAAATAATAAAGCATTATATGGAATTATGTCTGCTTAACTACTGACACATCTGTTAAGTGCGACATTTAAATAAACAAACATGTATAGTGTATGAACAGTATATATGCAGATCATGTGTGTGTGCAGTTAGTAGGTTGGCATCATGTGAGTTTTGACAGACAATGTAGCTGGGGCTTTATCACATCAATCATCACCAACAAATCTTTGTGTTGCCATGGCATCGAGAGTAAACAGCAAATGGCCTGTGATTTCCTGGGAGTCATTAGCATGGAATGGACTAGGTCTGCAAGCCACTGCAACCTTGTGACCTGCATCTATAACTCATGTCACACACTGATGATGTCATTCATCAATGGGGTCCACCACTGGCTCAGACATGGGGCTGCAGACTCTGTGGGTGGAGGGGAAGAGGCACAGTAAGAAAAGCAGTGGGGGGTTGAACGGAACGCCAGGATAATGATCGGGTTGCAGGATTTGACGACAGCAACAAATAGGTGTCACAAGACTATGAAACTGATATATATCAAGCTGGATGTTGAGTGACGAGATAGGAGCCTGTGTGGGTGAAAGGTGTGGTAAAAGCAGTCCAGCAAAGATGTGGGTAGTGTATAGGGTGAAAGCTTTGTTCAGGAAGGGGTAGGTAAGAACCATACACAGCAGATTATAAAGCCACCTCAGTTTGTAATGTTCAGCAACCACAGGGGGCTATAGCATCCAGAGATATCAGAGTGCACAGAGCAGATCACACCCAGTAATTTACCCAGCAGTCAGATACATGCATACACACACACATCACTTTGCAATGCCTGGCAGAGTGTGATGCCCTGTGTATGTGCCTGTGTTTGTGTCGATGTTTAGCTGTACCTTTTCAGGTCAGATTGTAGGAATTGGATAACACATGTGCTTTAGGATGTTGCATGCGTGTGCCATTAACAGGCTTTAACATAATTAACAGAGCTGTTTTCGATCGAAGATGCTGCCGGGACAACAAACTGAAGCTGCTCATTTCTGGCTCTAATTATTTATAGACTGGCTGTTTTACGTTTGGCAGTCAATCCTCTTTTAAGGATATTGGACTTGGTTTTTGTAACTGAACATATTGAGCGAATCCAGAGCTAGTGGGAAGATTATCAATACCATCTTTGATCTTGCTATGTGTTTGTGTTCCATCCATTAAATAACCATGTCATACTGTCTCCTGAGGGTACAGAAGGACATCTCTAGGAAGAAACAGATTTAGCACGCTGACTATATGTGTTTTGTTTATTATATATATTTTGGCCAATTCATCACAAGTTTACTGTTTTCATATCACATCTTTGTGCCCATTAGGTGATTTATTAACACATATATTTTTTTTACTGAGGCAATTGACATTAAAAGGTTGCTCAGAGGTCTAAAAAGCCATTCTCCAATTTCACGGCTGCTGTAGCCTTGTAACCACCAAGCCCACCATGCCGGCTTACTTATCATGTCTGTGTGTGTGTTTCACCATTGCCACCACACACCATTTTGTGTAGCTGAGATTTCAGAGCGCCATGCTTTAAGGAAAGCTGCCACAGTGTAAAGTGTGGGTGGCCTACAGTCTCAGCCATAAAACGTACGTGTGTGTGTGTGTGTGTGTGTGTGTGTGTGTGTGTGTGTGTGTGTGTGTGTGTGTGTGTGTGTGTGTGTGTGTGTGTGTGTGTGTGTGTGTGTGTGTGTGTGTGTATTGGGGAGGGTGGTCATCAAGAAAGGTGAGAGAGAGAGCTGAGGGCAGAAGAGGAGAGGATGAGGAAAGGTTATATACAGGCATAGTGTGTTTTTGTGTTTGCTCCTCTGTATGCATGCTTGGCTGTGCATATGTGCAAGTGCATGCAAGTCTTGGTGATCTAGTCTGACACAGAGAGGCAAGTAGTGGGGAAATGAGTAAGGGCTGAGATGGGTATGAGCTGAGCAAAATAGGATTTTTTGTGCTGTGTCTATGTGGTCAAAGTAAATCTCCTTACTCAGGGCTTTTGTGCGAGGGGGGGCTTTAACATCCCCACTCTCCTTGATGAGACATCTTTCTTGTTTGTTCAAACCATTCATTACACAGTGGCTGCTGGACAAGCTATGCCGCTGGCCGGCGTATTTATCACTGGGCTAGAGCGCGCTCTGGCTGACAGTAGTCGATTGATGACCGGGTCTGGGCCTGAGCGGCTGCGGAAGCCTTAATACAATGTAAATGACTCACTCCCATTTCCAATCTAGGCTGCTCCTGTCCCCACACTTCCATACCACATCATCTTTAGCTACACCTCTATTTGTGTATGTGCCAGCGGATGAGTGTATATGTTTGTGTAGCGTGGGTACGTTAAAACAGAGTGGGAGGGAGTCCGTGTAGTGTTATATTTGCGAGCATGATTTGATCATGACCAAGGTCATAGCTAATGAGAAAACACCAAGGAAGTGTAAGGGGGAAGAAAAAAGAGGTTGCACTCTTGTTGATGTCCAGAGCAGACATACACAAACACACACAGACAGATATGTTTGTAGAATACTGTACATGCTCTTGCACACATTCATGTGTGCACGTACATACACACAGTAGCCCATAGAAATGCCTCTGTATCTGCTAGCCAAGGAAATGTCAGCACCTGGAAATCAAAAAATGTACTTCTATGCAGACATTGTCATCTTTCCTTTGTGAACAGTTATAGGATATTAAAAGAGACTATACACAAGTACTAATTAAATTAATTCCTCTCTTCAGCTGGGACTCATTATTTGTCCAATCTCAACCTTGTTTGTTATTAATTGGGCACATTCCACAAATCTTTTTTTCATTCCTCCTTTAATTAGAAAATACTACATTATTAAGACAATACTTGCTAAAAAGGCCAATCCTCTCTCCTGATATGAAACCTCACGTCTATCAATCGTTTTAGCAGTAAATGAGAAAATGGTTCTTGTACAACTGTTATCATTTCAACTTAAAACCAAATTCAATTAACACAAGCGAAACAGACATTACCAGCTCTGTAAAATTTGCTTTCTCAATTACTAGGGCAAAAGAAAGGATCTGAAAAAGGGTACACGTTAGGCTAAAGGTGTTTTCCTTGAAGGGGGAGAATGTGTGTTAATGGAGCTTGAAACCACCTGAAAATAGAGGAAGATTTAAGTTGTCATCCTTTAAAGGAATTTTTGTGTGTTGTGATTTGCAGGTGTCATATCTATGAATATTTGTATGTGACTGTGTGCATTCCTGTTTACACATTTGTGTGCATGTGTCTGTGTAACTGAGCGCATGCATGCTCCCTGTCTACAGCGGCTGAATGAAACACATAGTGTCTCATTTGTTTCGTTTGCGTGCGCCCTGACTCCTAATCTGGCCCTTAAAGACATCTGTCACCAGCGATCACTGTTGTTTTGTCATGCTTCATAGCAGGCCCAGGGGGAGCAAGACAGCCCAAGGTCTGCCATTTATGTCAGGCCATGTTCTCTAGATTGGACCTGACACAAATAGTATCAATGCAGCCCTGGTAGCAGAATTACATTTTCAGGTAAAAATCAGTGAGGTTGTGGAGGAGATTTCACAGCATTCTGTTCTTCTAGCATTAGTCTGGATGCAGCTGCTGTCTTTGAAAGAGCCACCACCAGGGTACATGTCAGACATTCAAGGAAAGATAAACACATTCACTGCAAATCAGCACCCACTCATTCTGTTACCTTCAATTATAAAAGGATCCTCAGACACCACAGTATCTATGTTAGGCCTGTCGGAATGTCTTGTTTTTCAGTTAGAGTGTGTGTGTTCATGTGTTGCTGTTTTTTTTTCTGAGCATATGTTCAGTTTGTACACTATATGTTGTTTACATGTGGGCAGGGTGGGGATAAGAAAGGGGGTTATCACAGTTGACAGTTTTGACAAACTTGTTTGGCCAGCTCTGACAGGTTTAGCACTGACTTCTTGTGTGTCTATGTGTGTGTATGTGTATGTGTTTGTGCGTCTGTGTGTGTGTGTGTGTTGTGTTGTGTGGGTGGAAACATATATGCTTTGAATATCCATACTGTGTGAAGGAGGGGCAGGTTTGGGTGGAGGTCATGAAAAGGTGCAGTCTTGGGTTACACAATACAACAAACATGAGAACATATTGGACACATACAGTAATAGTAATAGGCAACAGCCAGATTGACTCGGAGCATGTGTTCCCTTTCCAGTGCTTCTCTTTATGATTGCTTACATGAATATTTATGTTAATCTGTAGGTTAGATGCTCATGTGTGTTTCTCTCTGTGTTTGCTCCTGCAGCACCCATACCCTTCTGAAGAGCAGAAGAAGCAGCTAGCCCAGGACACAGGCCTTACCATCTTACAAGTAAACAACTGGTGAGTCAAGATTTCCATTCGCCCAATCTCCACCACCAGCATCGCTCTGCCTTTCATTTTCAAAAAGCCGTCGCCTCTTTCTCCAGCCAAGACGACTAATACTCCTAAAGTGTGAAAACCGTTTATGTACAACCCCCCAACCCTCCCACCCCAAATCGCACGTAGACACGCAGAGGTGCACGTGTAGAAATACACACAGGCAACCTTTGTAACATTATTATATTTAAGCTACCGGGATGTTCCGGTGTTATCTGCAATGTGTTCTGCGGTTAAGTCAGTGGTCTCTGTGGTTTGATGCACATGTATTCACTGGGATATATTTAAGGGAGAAAGCCAGAGATCATAAGCTACCCTTACAGCCCCCACACCCACCCCACCCCTTCATCCAAAACCATACCTAGCAGTGCCACTGGTGCCCCCACAAAAGGCAAAACTGCTTTCCACCCCCTTCCCATTTTACACAAGCTATATGGTGGATTAAGGTTTTGGTGGCCTGGCCAGCAGGGCCTTTGTAGATGGCTTAGCACATAACTGGGGGTGGTGGATTAAATAAAATGATCACAGAAGCAAAGAAATGATACAGGAATTACTTATCAAAATACTAGTCCAGGTTTTATCTGCAGCTTAATTTTGTTCAGTACATTCTCAGGGTGATGTTCAGATTAATTGAACTGACAGCTTCCTTTCAAAATTCCAGGAAGGTATTTGCACGGATTTCAGGTCTTACACAAACTTAATTATATGGAACCCCATTTTATCATTCTAATTCCATGTAGCGGGGGTTCTATTTACAAATGACAAGTCTGTGCCTTTTATTCACAGCTTTCCTTAATATATTTATCAAAGCGGGTTCATTTACAAAGTGCTCTATCTGTTGGGTACAGGCAGGCCGACATTAACGAAGCTTTTAGGTTTATCAGGCTCGCAGCCTGACAAGCCACCCGAGGGTCAATTGATTTTTTGGTTCCGTGATTCATTTTTTTTTCTCATTTTTCCTGGATCACAATGAGAAACATGCCTGGAGAATTAGCCTGGTTTGTCGGCCTTATCTATCAGCCCCCCCCCAACATCACCCTCATCCTCCCCCCTTCTATTCTGACATATTCTCTCTCTCTGTCTCTCTGTCTCCCTCACCCTTTGCTTTATTCCCTTCAAGCTAAGGGAAGTCAAGCTACTTAAATTGGCCACAGGAACCGCTGTTATCAGACTTTAATGCACCCTACAGTGTGGATAGCATTTCAATTACACCAGTAACCAAAGATTAGCCCCCGCTTGCCTGTTTCATGCCTCATGCCACCGTTTCGGGACGGCATGCACCTTACCTACAGGAGCAGAAAATTGAGTTGCCTTGCCTGTGTCATGGTGATTAATGCAGAAATAGTCTGCTAACCTGAGAGAGGAGAGAACGAGAGAAACAGACAGAGACGTAGACAGAGATAGATGTAGGAAGAGTCCCTGCTTCTCAGAGCCCATGAAATCCAAGCCTAGTGCTGAAATGACTCAGATCCATTTATTTAAAAAAAAGTCTGAAAGAATCTTGCACCAGGTTACATCCTCATGAACCTTGTTTCCACACAGACACATACATGCTGATATACATAGGTGATCATGGAGCTGGGTATTAATCCTACAACATCCATGCTAACAAAAACACCAGAATTCAATTTTTACAAATAAAGTCATTAGAGAGGCTTAGACCTTGTTCTATCTCTGGTACATTCTGGGTCTTGTCAGCTGGCTGGATGCTAGATACAGCCATGTTATTGGCTATTTTGCAGTGTGGAAAAATATGAGATACAGAGGGAGGATGCTAAGTTTTCTTTCCCCCTGTAGTTCAGATCCAACAACAAGGTACAGTTAAATGTTTCTTTGTTTTCCTGATTTTGGGTTTCTGTGACTAGTGAGATGGTCCACCCAGGATGACAGAGAGTTGCCATATGAAATTCCTGTTGAGAAAAAAAAAAGCTCTTCAAATTCCTGGCTGGCCCCTTGTATTGTTCTGTAGTTCCCTTTGATGCATGGCCGCTGCCACATTACTGCCCAAAGAGAGGGAGAGGAAGATAGAGACAGAGGGAGGGAGGGAGAGACAGAGGCCGAGGATGAGTAGGGGAAAGGGAGGGGATGGCTGCCGTTTTCGGTTTCCAGAGCTCTCCCTCGGGGAAAGGATGTGCTGAATCAGGGCTTTGTCCGCCGGCACAATCGCAGACCAGCGAGGGCACAAGGGTGCTCTGTGTGATAGTCAATAGACAGTGCATCTCGCTCTCTCCCCCTTTGCCCCATCACAAATCCCCAAACCGCCTCCCAATCTGACACCTCCCTTTACCTGCAGCTCACCTGTACACACAGAAGGCAACACCTACAGTCGACGGCTTCTAGCTGGTTTTAAACATTCGGTCTGTGTTCCTTAAGAGACAATCCATCTGGTTCTGTATCTGTATCATTAGCTAGCAGCCTCACCTCCCACACGCCATTAGCTGTCAAATGTTAATAAGGAACAAAGAAAAAGGTTAAAGTCCACAGACTCACTGCACTGGTGTTGAGCCGCTGAAGAAAAGGGACTTTATCCTGTTAATCTGATCCTCTGTGTGCAGAAGTGTGTGTTTATGTGGACATTATGCACATCATTACTAATGGGACACTAATGTCTATACAGAGAGGTGTGTGTGTGTGTGTGTGTGTCAGGACACCATTAGTTGACCATTAAGTAGTGTGTTTGCTCTACTTACATTTGAGACAACTGGCGACACACTAACAGAATTGGGGTGTGGCTTGACATGTAATTACATTTGTTTAAGATTGTGAAAAAAAGGTGAGGGCCGTGTCAGCATTGAGGGATAAGTAGGTGAAATGGCAGACTCAGGTGTCTCAGGTGTCTAAGCATTTATAGTTTAAAGTATCCAGCGGTATATTTGCCTGCCTCAGCAGCTCCTGGTGTCCTGCTATCAGTCTGGGCTAAATGGGGCCTGACTGAATCCTTTCATGTCTCAGCATCAGACCCAGCACGATGTGCCCTCACTCACTGCCATAAACACACACACCAACTATCCTGTCATTATTTACCACTGCAGCAGTGCACGCACACACACACACAGACACACACACACACCCGTACTATACACTTATATAACGGCACACACACAGGGCTATTCCATAGGCCTGAAAGATGACATTGATGACAGATGACTGAGAGAAACAGCATCTAAAAAAGGAAGGAAATTGTCTCCTCATTATTCCCTCATCTCACAGCCAGCTAGTTGGTCATTTCCATGGCAGAGAGAGAAAGAGAAAGAGAGAGAGGTAGATAGATAGATAGAGAGACAGAGAGAGAGAGACAGAGAAAGAGAGACAGAGAGAGAGAGACAGAGAGAGAGACAGACAGAGAGGGAGGCAGGCAGAGCAAGTCAGACAGCAAATATGTCAGTTCTTGGCATCTATGATGACTGACTGCTGTGCCACTGGAGCACTAATAACAATAAAGAGGGCACTAAGCCACACTCTATTTTTACTTCTCTGCCTCCTCTCTACAGCCCAGGGGGGAATACAGGCATAGAATCACACATAGACACACACACACGTACACACATACACACACACAGGGGAGAGGCTCTAATTAGGGGCAGAAAGGAATACAATGAGTGAGTTATTAAGACACAGGGGCGTATCGCAGCCAACCTTTGCCCCCAGTCGGAGCATGGGTCACATGATAAGGGAAGGATATCCGCCAGACGACGGCGCCAAACAGCCTGTGCCCACTGAGGAGATGAAATAGGCTCAGTCTCTTCAGCCATGTAGGGCAGGGCATGTTACATTGATTGTTTTTGTTTTATCTTCCTTTTTTAGGTTCCCTCTTACCAGGAAGATAAAATCCACTAATTAACAGATAGTCATCATGTTTTACTATATAGATTCATATATACATTAAGGTTTAATACATTTCTTTCTGTTTTGTTTTTTTTGGAGACAAGACAGGAGGAGCTAATAAGACTAGGCCGTCAGAATGACATTAAATGCTAACAATGGTGTTGGCTGCCAAGGATTTCTGTGTACAGTACATAGTTAAGAAAGAAGGTGTCTGAGGTAAAAAGAGAGGTCAAAAAGATACTCCATTTAAAAATACAAACTGTGTATGTCATTACATTCATATGCCTTTACAGCTTTTTGCTTATCTATGCAGGATCCATATTCTCCTGCCAGATTGCAGCCTGCTGTAGCACAGCATGCAGATAAACTGAGTTTAGCAACCATGTACTCTAAGCTCAGTGCTCTAGGTCTCCTCACAGCATGTTCCCCATTCCCATTCATATACTTTTTTTTCTGTTTTCAATCCCTCTGTGGATTCAGACCTCTCATAGTTCTAATTACCCAACAGAGGTACATAGAAGCTACATTGCAGGTTCACATGTAAAGTGTTAACAGTAAAATTTGTTTGTAGTGTCTATGAACAAGAAAGAGAAAAATGAAAGCCCAATTTGTTCCTCCACTTAGTAAAGCATTTTCCACTCCCTTTTTCAGTCCAGTGAGACACTTAAAAACACTGGCTTTTATGATTTTTATGATCCTTTGGTTTGGCGGGCAAGTCCATTATGAAATGCAAAATAATATCTAATATTTTCCAAATGTAACATAAAGCTATGAAACTGGCCCAGACGCCTATTTTTTTCCACATTCTTTGTATGTATTTAAGTCTTGTGAATCTCACACAGAAGCTTTTTAGATCCTTTTTCCCCCTTCTTCTGTATCACAGCCTATTCCTTACTTCTCTGACTCTTCCACTGCTGGGCTAGTTGACTGAAGTTGCTAGTTATCTGTCTAACTTTGACCCAGATGGAAATGTCAGGCCTTTTTTTGGCTGCAACCAGGGACTCCCGACAGTGGCCATCTTACGCCCCTGGCTTGCTAAATATACAGTTGGAGTGTGGAGAGGTTGCGAGCTGTGTATGTGTTTGTGTACCTCTCTTGTGTGTGTTTGTGTACAAGCATGAGTGTATATGTGTGTCTGACTGGGAGAGAGAGCGGGAGAGACTGCCAACACACGCATCATGATCCCTCTCATTTAGGGACCGCTAATTGGCAGTTAATTAGCAGAATTGACTCTGTTGTCAGATCCCAAGTGCCAGCCCCCCTACCATCACCCCCTACCCACTAAGTTCATTTGATCTGGCTGCTTTCTTGACGCTGTAATAATAATCCCATTTTATCTGTTTTGGAGAGAGAAACACATTTGGAAAAACATATTTTCATTATTGGCACAGTAAAATAGAACAGACTCCCTGTTGTAGTAGGTTCTCATTTTGTTTTTCATTTTGTTCAGCAGTTGTTACAGATCCAAATATCTGTTCGCGGTGCAATTGAAACACATGCTGCACTCACAGGATAAGCCATGGGAGTCTTAAACAGCTGATGCTAATGCGCGCCACTGTGTTTATGTGTGCACTCACAGTACATGTGCTGCGTGTGAGTACATGAGCCCTGTTGAAATGCTCAGTGTGATTAACAGAGCTACTCTAACTTTATCAGGCACTGGGGGCACATTGGGTCATAGCGTGGCACGGACACCCACCGCGGCCATGGTGCAGCTCAGTGCCCACCTCGGAGTCTAGAGTTATGAAAAACAGGTGGTGCTTTAATAACACTGGCACTGCCGGGCGATCAAGCACAAAAATGAATACTTTTATACTTGTTTTCCCATTACAAGTGCAAGACTCTCCAAGGCTGTGGAATTCTCCCAGCAAGTACAGCATGCAAGAAGAACGAAGCCAGACGAGGCAAGATAGAGGAGCAAAGAGCTGAAAGAGGCATTACAGAGAAAGCATTAGAGAGCGATGGAGAGAGATGGGAGGAGGGAGGTCTTTGTACTTCTCTGCTCCTTTTGGCTCTTTTATTCCTCAACGGCTTGGTTTTATTGGTGGGTCGTTTAATAACAAGGGCTCCGCGTTTGAAATGAAGTCGAACTGCATTTGCGTGGGCGAGTCTCCTTTTTTTTATTTTAAGATGGTAATTTCTGTACTAGGATGAGAACTGGAGTGAAATTGGGAGACAGAATGGAAAAGGGAATACACTAGAGAGAGAAATTCGGAGGGAGAGCAAAAGGGTGAGAATGTGGGAGAGGGGGAATTCAAGGAGAATGCAAGGGAGGAAAGTAGGTTAATTTTATTTCATTTGCAGGAGGAGACAGAACTTTAAAGAAAAAAAGGTTTGTGATAGTGAATAAGAAAGTGTAGGATGCTGTTTTCATGAACAAGCAGCTTAATGCTCACCGGCAGCCACAGTAAGCCCGCCAGAATCTCCCTGTGCCTGAGGCCATCTGTGAGCAGAATAGCAATTTTATTACTTTGTCATTAAACCAATTTCACAGCAGTATTGTTTGTTAATGAGCAGCCGCAAACGAGCAAAGATGTCACGTACTAGAATAGCAGCAAGATTTGTGACCCTAGTTCTCCTCTGCCTCATTCTCCCAACCTGTATCTCATGCTTATTCTTCTGCTCTTTCTGCCATCATCTTCTTTCTTAACATCCTTACTGTCATCTGTACTGTCTCCCTGCCATCCTCCGATCTTGCTCATCCCTCCCTGCCTCCCTGTGTTATAGTGGTCCTTGGCTCATAAATGGGGAAACTGCTGAAAGATAAAATGCAAAGTCTATACAGTGAAGTCTCTGTTTATGAGCTTCCATTTGCCTTTAGAGCTCATTGGGACGAATGGTTTCTCCATGGGCTTTCAGGGCATGCAGCTGGAAAGCCTGGGATATTGGCCTGTTATTTAGCTCTAAAGCCTGATATGGGTGCCAATGGCAAGTGCCAACAGAGGGACGAGGCATCTAAATAGGTGCATATGTCATTTGCTAGATTGTTTGCTAGGTGATGTCATGGATTTTTTTTTTTCAAAGTTGTTTTGAGTACCAGGGTCAATCAGTGCTTTTTATTTAGTGTATTTGATGCGGTGTTGTGGTTGTGCATTTAAAAAAAGCATTTCACTTCAGGTCTAGTAATTGTTTGGAAAGAAAACCAAGTGCTTCAGCTGCCATGGCGCTATATGTGTCTTTATGGCTAGTCAGTGTTTATGTTTTTACTCTAGAGGTCAGTTGGCGCAGATTCTTGGTCTCTTTGTGGCTTATGACCAAGACGGAGACAGAGAGAGAGAGATTTAAACGGAGGCCCCAGAGGATCAGACAACCTGACAGAGTAGATTTGTAATAATGAGTTTTATCTGCTGAGGGAGATAGCCAGAGGAACTTTGTGTTAGCCGCAGGGTGCTGCTATGTGTGCCTTGGTGGTGATATGTTTTGAACGGTTGAATGTTGTGTGTTTGAAAGGAGGGGTGAGAGTGTGGGGGACTAAAAAGGATAAAGGTGACCAGGTGTAACAGAATGGCCTTAAGGGTGTGTGTATGTGTGTGTGTGTGTGTGTGTGAGGGTTTATGTGTGTGCGGATGTTTGGAGCCAGAGAGGACAGGAGCTCCTTCTTTGGCTGAGCTCCTTAAACTCTGTGAACCTCTGAAAGGTATTTTCTCTCTGTCCAGGCATGCTCGTTCTCTCACTTTTTCTCTTACTCTGTTTTTCTTTACCTCCCTCTTTCACACTTTACATTCCCGCTTTCCCCATGTTTGGATATAGTGCAACACCATGTAAATAAGCAAGCTCTTCTGTCTTTCCTTTCTTTGTGTGATGTCACTTCACGGACCCCCCTTCCCCTTCTTTTAGACACAATGGAAGTGAATGTTTTTAGATATGAAAGGAATAGGGAAATGGAATTACATTCTTAACAATGCTGCAATGTATTTTTTTCTTACCTGTTGTGTGTAACTGTCTGTGTGTATTTTCTGAAGCTGTGATTCATAGCCGGGCGCCCTCTGTGGCTTTGAGGTGCAGGCCAATAATCCCATCATGGAAGACCCTATAAATCAATATAGCCCTTTGTTTGTTTAAGCCATGCTGTGCCCTGGTTCAGGCCTGTTATAGATGAGATATCAGTAGCAGAGTCGGTGCCAAGCACAAAAGAAGAGGGAGGGCAGGGGAGAGGAAGTCACAGGTCCTCTCCACAAAAACAATCCAGTCTTAATTAGAATGTTGCCCAAAATCTTGCTGATATCAAACCTGGTAATTTGTAATTTAGGAGAGACGACAAATAAATGGTGCCACATTCTCTCAGTGCACACAAAAACACACACGTACACTTTGACGCTGTTATCAGAGGTAGCTCGAGGAATTAGCCACTATTAGCCAAGACTATTACATGCATAACAAGATGCAGAGATAGAGAAGAAGAGCTGGAGAAAGGATGGGGCGGAACAATGAGTATATTACACTAATCTAGGGTTTCTCTCTTCACAGCCTTATGAATATTTATTCCTCCCATTACTGATGATGATGTTTCTATTGGGAGATGCTGTGAGCATGTGCAGTTGGGAGGTGGGGCAATGGGAATGCCTTTTTCCCCACTGGGGGTAGAGGATGCATCCCTGTAGTTCCCCCAAGACATATCTGCTTTAATATTTTCTTGTTATACTGTATGAGAGACTTTGCTCAGATATAGCTCAGTGAAGAAAAATCAAGTCTCCAAAATGATATATCTGGCATTTTATAAAAAAAAACACACCTTTTTCCTGATATATTAGTATCTTAATATAACATCTCTGGTTAGAGTTTTTTTTTTACTCTTAAACTGCAGAATATTTGAAAACAAGGTCATCTGTAGTTTTCTTTTTTTTTAAATCCTTGATGTTAAGGATTGCATTTTCAGTTCACGGACACAAATTCAATGTCAGTGTCACTGCAATGTAAGCTGAATTGATTGTGGCTTCTGTGCAACACAGCAAATGTTGTATTTGTTTCAGTCTGCCATATCTGAAGGAAGCCAGTCAAAGCTGTACACAGTCAGTGGTAGAGCTGATCTGAGAGTCAGTGGGCTCGCTTCAGGCCACTAGACACTTCAGAGTCCCTGTGGTCTGCTCCATACTGTCACTCTTGCTTCTGCCAGCAAGTCCAGCTATTTATATCACCATCCTGCTGCTGGGCGTTTTAGCCCTAATCTCTGCTTCTGACCATGCCTACATGTGTGTTTGTTTGCCTCTGTGTTTGCGTTTATGTATGTCAAAGCGATTATGTGCAATTGAAACTCAGATTAATTATTAAACAGGGAAGTCAGAGGCAAGCTGACAGCATTTGACCAATGAGTTTCTGTGGTCACTAATATGTGATAGACACAAACACACTCACTCAGACACATCATGGGCTTGGTGAAAACACTCACTCATATGCCAGAGACACAGTGATGAGAGGATGATGACATCCCAGTGGGAGGGAGAATCCCTTTCCAAATAGACATCCACAGATAGACATACAGTCCTGCGAACCCCCAGTAGTCTGTCTCTTCAGGGTTCCAAGTGCAGTGGCTAAACTAAATTCAGGCATTAGAGAATCTTGGCAGTCTTTCCGCCAAGTCTAGGGATCACTTTTTAATTACTTAAGTGGCTGCTTATTTTCATTTCCCTGAATTCATGGTTAATAGTACGAATGTGTGAGGCGAAAAAAGTAAACCACAAGATCAGAGAGTCCATGTGTATGTGCATACACATATACACATACGTATTATAGAGAGTCTTAAAATGGGGACACCTTTCTCGAACAACCTCACATTGGTTCTGCTTTCTGACTTCTTTTAATGCTTTTGGGATTCACTAGCCTGTAGGTGTGTGTGTACATGTACAGCACATGCATGCTCACATATGTAGCCAAGCATGAATGTGTGTTGTGTAAGGACATAACTGTTAAAGCCCCTCTTCACAGGCACCCTCTTCTTTTTGAGCTGAACCCATTGTAGTCTTATAAAGGAGGGAGAAAAGAGACGTTTGATATGAAGCAAAGGAAATAGATTGGCCTTATTTCCTGCCTGGCTGCTGCATTTCAGACGCTTGTGTTGCCTAGACGATGCAGGCAATTGACACTCAATTTTGTTTGAAATATCACGCCTCTATCATGTCATTATCAGCTTCCCCTGGTAATCCACAAAGCCGCCTTTTTTGATATCTGACAATAAGGGGGAGTCACAGAGTCGCGGAATCTCTCACTCGATTACCAGGCAGAGAGGGAAAAAAGGATTGAGAATGAAAGGGAGCAGAAGAAGATGGAGCAAGAGACAAAGAGAGGGTAAAGAAATAGAGATGGAAAAATAGTGCAGGAGAGAGACAGAGAGGCTAAAAAAGTCACACATTTGTATGATAGCAGTGAGAAGTGGATGGAAACTGAGATAATACCTGTCCTCCCTTCAGAGACATAGAAAGGAGCCCAAAAGGTCTGGCACTGTGGGAAAATGAAAAATCTGGGCAATTGGGGTGCCACTCTTCACAGCTGAGAAAATCGGGTGATCTTGTGAGCACACCCACTCATCTCAGGAAGGCTGATGGGCCAGAGTAATGATAATGCTGAATTAATTTTTTTCTTTTATTCTACTCTCACTTAACCTGCAGAGAAAGGAAAGGGTGTGTGTGTGTGTGTGTGTGTGTGTGTGTGTGTGTGTGTGTGTGTGTGTGTGTGTGTGTGTGTGAGTGTGTGTGCGTGCGTGCGTGCGTGCGTGCGCGTGTGTGTGCGTGAGTACGTGTGTGTGTGTGTGTGTGTGTCTGTCTGTCTGTCTGTCTGTCTGTCTGTCTGTCTGTCTGTCTGTCTGTCTGTCTGTCTGTCTGTCTGTCTGTCTGTTTGCCAGCCTGCCAGCATGTCTCTGTTCTGTTTCTTGCTGGCTCTGCATGAAAGCAGGAAGCCCTCACCCACCCAATAGGTGAGAAGCTGGCTTATGAGGAATGAGTGTTACCTTCCAGCACTAATGACCTCTGTCATACGCTATGTGCTGGAACCTTTGACGGGGGCTAATATTGACACATGTTGGATGTTTTCAGATGCTCTTAAAGCAACAGAAAACACAACTGTTGGTCCCTTAGCTCCTGGGCAGGCAGGGAATACCTTTTGTGCACCTATGCACGTTAATAAGGTGTTGTCTTTGGGGGGGGTGGGTGCCGGGGTAAAAGAAGAGGGGCCTCGCTAACAAGGGAGACGTGGATCAGCTCTGTCCTTAATCCTCCTGTCTAGTGGTGATATTCAAAAATAACATTGTCAGTAAAAACATTCCAGGGCAGAGGTGCCAGCCTCAGTGGAAAGGAAGGTTAATGAAGGGAAATATTAGGGGACTATCTGGGAGAAAGAGAAAGAAAGAAGAGATTATTGCACCCTCCCTCCTGACATCGGAAAACTGGTAGAGCTAGGGCAGGTTATCCATGCTGGGTTGCTACAATAAGGTCTCTTTCATACAGGTGTGTTGACGCCTGGGGCAGGCTTGGCCCCAGTCCATTCCATTCACCCTGGCTGATTTGAACAATAACTATCATATCTCTAAAGAAGAAGGGAGGGTGAAGCGTCAAGAAGGAGATGCCTGAAAGCTGTGTCAGGGCCAAGAAAAACCCCCACTGTTGTTGTCAGAGCTTGTTGATGTTGTAGGGAGGAAAAAACTGGCAAGTTTTTTTTTAATCTCTCCCCCCTCCATAACCCCAACATTTTTCCTCTTCTCCTGTCTCTCCCTCCACTTCTGCAGTCAGTGTTTTTGTGCCGTAGGACAGAGTGTGGTGAGGAGACAGAGGAACAAAGTGCTGCTGTGTGGAGCAGCAGCTGCTGCTTGCTGGATCAAAGGGGCAACAAGCGTGGTCTTCCTGGCCTGCGCTGCTCTGGAGGTGTTTGACGGACAGTCAGCAGCTGGGGCTGCACAGCCCGCCATGTAGGGGTCAGGATGCTGGACTGCAAGGCCCAAGGGTGACATGCCCTCACTGGACAGGGGGAAGAGGGAGGAAAGTGTTAGATGGGAGGGTAAATAAAGGCAGAGATGTCTATGTTTGTTTCTTTTGTTGTTTGTCTTGCTGTTTATTAGAGTTATTTTTGGTGTTATTATTATATATTTCAGTATATCACTCAAATTGCATTGGACTCTAGGATATTTACTCTTTTGAAATGAACTCTTTTTATTTATTCATCATAATGCATGGGCAGTAGCTGAAGCCTGGTTTAAAAGTAAAACCATCACTAAAATAGCATTGCACTCCACACTGCAGTATTCCACCTCTTTGGTGCTGACAGAAAACCAGATTGAGAAAAGAGAGACAGACAGAGAGTGAGCATGCCGCAGTGCTATTGATTTATTTTAATTAGCTGCTCGTTAAATCGTGTCAGTTTGCAACACAAATATATAATTCTTTGTCTGATTTTCCACTCTAGTCTTAATGACTTGAAACCCTGGGTTTCAGAGAGGAATGACTTCTGCAGCTAGACTGACAGAGAAATGCAAATGTTACTCATATAGAGCTGAGGGGGGGATACCACAAAAGGGCAATGAGTGGAGTAATAAAAAGGGAAAGAAAAACAGGTCGGTGAAAGTCCATGGAGGAGAGGTGAAACAGTCCCCCTTTGAGAAGCAGACAAAAGAGTGTAGAGGGGGTTATGGAAGCACTGTGGATGAGGGAGAGAGAGGCTGAGGTAAAACTATGTAAACACAGTGGCTGCCCTAAACGTGGGCCCTCTCTGACGTTCCTAAAAAACGATCCTGCCTTGCTCCGCTTCACATCTGCAGTAAATCAAACACGGGGGTGAGGTAATGTTCGCTCAGCTTATGTCTCCTGACTCCTGTTTTAACTTAAAGAAGGGAAGGAGGAATAGAAAAAAGGAAACTCTCTGATCGGCTGAGTGAGAAGAAGCTTCCTCGTTCCTACCCTCTTTCTCTTTTATCACCATCCTTGATGAGTGGAGCCTGTGAAAAGCTATGATAGTTTATGATAAATCCAGAGATACCATGGGTTCAGTCTGGTGGCAAGCTATGTATAAACTGTTACAGGGGGCCTGTTAGGGCCATGTGAGCTGATTGAGCCAGTGTTGTTGACACTACAGTACATCAGTGTTGAAGGTTCAGTAGCCCCAGCCTGGCCCACTGTCGGTCCGGACGATAATGAGTGTTTGCTTATACTAAACACACTCACCTCATGGGGTTAATTTGCATGCACTTCCTGGTCAAAGGACATTTAATGTTTTTACTCTTGTGTCTGTCTTTTCCAGGGGGAGAGAGTCAAACTAAAGCCTTCCTCTTTTTATTCCTGTGAGCTGTGACTCAATCGCTGGGGGTTTTGAATCTTTATTTCTGTCTGAGGTGAAAGTATGGAAGCAATGAGCTCTAATCAGAACCAGAGGACAGTCATGTTTGCAAGCAGTGATCAGGGATTGAGTTCAGCACAATCTTGTTCAGCTTGTATTGCATCTAATCTTGCTGCAAAGACAAACTGGGTCCTAGGAATCTTACTGACAAATGGAAACTTGCGCCCTTGTCCTGTGTATATGACCTATCAAAATGGACAGGTGCAGCTCAGCTATAGGCAGTAATGTGGAAGCTATTTTCATCTCACAATTTCAAAAAACCCTCATTTGTTTGCATTTGGTACAGGTCTGCATTTGGAGAAGTCCAATGCTTATTTCTTGTTTCATATTTCTCTCTCTCCTGTCTTGCTCAGTCTCTAGGTCTGTTTCTTTCTTTCATCACAAACTTGTCAAGTGAGTGACCCCACTCCTGATTGGCTGGGTTCCCTCCAATCTCCACAGCAATTGGCCAACCAGGCAAATAGGCTCTTGCTCTGTCTCATCACCCTCCCTCTCAGTCGTTCTCTCTCTCTTGGCTGTGCTCCAGGGTAGGGTGGTTTGGCATGACGTTTTCTCAGGGAAGGAATGCTGACAACAGGAGCAAGTTACCAGGTGTGGCTGCAAGTCAGTTAACCAGAAACAAGAGTTTTGTGACAGATTGAGATGAGGAAGCAAGAAAAAAAAAAGTCAGACAGACTGGTTTGCTGTTATTTCGTCTTCAGAACTCCCACAGCATTTATCAACACACAAGGCCCTTTGTTTTATGATGACGATGCAATTGGGAGGTCTCATGAGGCTGAAGCAGTTGGGAAGTCTCATAACGTTGAAAGACTTCATAAACCAGAGGCATGTGGAATGTTTGTGATTATGTACTTTAGGTTTCCTATAAGACCTGGGTGTCATTTTTTTGTCTTTTCTGTCCCCTTACCCTCAGTCCCCCCTCACTCACATACATACACACATTGGTTGCAGCAAAACATTGAATGCTAGCCACAGGGTATTTAACACCTATCACCGAAGCCCCCACCCCATACATGTGAGCAGATATTAGTAACCAGGGATGCCGTGTTGATCCAGACTAGCAGACAGCCCGTGTCAAGTGGACTCCTGCTGCCCTGGCTCCATCATTCATATGTGCCTGTTTTTTTCCCCTCTGCAGTGTGCACAGTCACAACACTGAGCACTAGTAAGCTTACCATTCTGTATAATAATAGAGCTGTATTGGTTCTTAGTCTTTCAGTGGAGATGCCTTTGTAGCTCACATACACACATGCTGGCCATGCCATTGTAGCATTTTAGTGCTAGTGTGGGCCAATTGGCAATAGTGTATGAAGAATGTGCTGACATTCACATACACACATATTGACTGACGTGCATACACATTCACTACAAGGCACACTTATCACTATAAGTGTCTTTTTTGATATGCAGCTTGAAAATGCTTATGGCTGAAACAAACCAGTTGGCCACATTAAGCAATGGACCACTGCCCCCCCACCCTCCCACTTTCTCCCGGGTTAATGCACACACATTCTGAACTGTATCCCAAGAAATGACCTCCACACGACCCCATAACCTTGTCTTTAATTATTTGTTTGAAGACAGCATAGACTTCTCATGCTGAGAGGTACTCTGTGTATAGTGTTGTGCGTGTGTGTGTGTGTTGGTGTTTCTGTGCGCTAACATTGAGCAGAGGCAGGTCATAATAAGCTAGACCACCAGATGTAGATAATAAAACATGGGCTTTAGGTTGGAGGGTTTTTTTTCTCTAGTGTCCCCTGTGAGCCTCCTGTGTTCTGGTTAACCTACAGACACACTGACGATGGTTGTGGTCATGTCCATGGTGTCGATGTGTGGATTTATAGTGCACACGTATGTTTTAGCGAGTGGTTGGGAATTCCGAGCCCCTGTGGTCAACCTCTGTGCCTCTCTCAGGGCCTTAGGTCCTTAGATCCAGCCATCTATCTGTCCATCCAAGCTGACTGGCCTTCATCTCTGGAGGATTCCTGGTTGTGCTGTTCTAAGCACACACCATTAGCAACTCAGGGGCTGAGGGAAAACAGTGTTATCAGGACCAGCTCTGATAATCTCAATTGGCTTTACTCAGACTGATAAAAGGTGCTCTAAGGCCACGAGAGAGGCCCTTGGTCACCCCCCACTCCCTCCAGTGCACCACATCCCCTCCTAGTTACTGTGGTAACTTGCTTAGCATACAAAAACACAGCCTTTGTGTGTGTCCGTGTGTGTGTGGATGGTGGGCGAATGTGTGATATGACAGTGGTTAGCCAACAGAGGATGTTGACAAGAAACAGGTCCATCTCAGGAGCAGCTGGTAGGGAAAATATTTGAATATCCATATGTTTGTTTACACGGCAGTGAGCTGCTTTCATACTGAAAAAGTATGATTTCAACAAGGGCAAACACCCTGATAGCCAGTCTTTTTACTCTAAACCTTCTCTCATACATTTCCAGTAAGAAAAGAGACAAACACAAGAAGAACACTGTTTTTAAAGAAATATTTGGACAAAAGGAAATCTGAAAATGACACTTTGATCATGCAGCATACTTTCCAGTACATAGAGTGCTTCCTCTATAGTCACTCAAACCATATGGGCAAATTTAGCACCTGGAAAGAGCATTCCTGATATTATGTGTTTATGGTCATGTCCCAGAATAGGTAAGAATGCACATGGTTGTGATTTTGAGACCCTTGGTGTCTAGAAAGACAGAAAGCAACACATATATTTTGGCAGGCCTTACACTCTGAGCATAAAGAGGGAGTGTGATACCAGGAATGTCTTACTGTTTACTTGCTCAGCTGGTTTTGATGCTGGAAGCGTCTTTCTCTCTTAAGCACTGCAGACATTTCTGACAACATAGCTATCTACAAATGCTTTGTCCCCTTTGTTCTATCAAAAGTACTTAGACAGTTAATAAAACTTAATCCCCATTCCTCCCTTAAATCACAAATCATGCATTACAATCATATAATTTCTAATCCAACTCTCTCACTCGTGCAACCCGCCTCCCTTCCTCCTCTTTCATTCTCTGTTAGGCTCATATGGATGTGTTTCATCTTTTTTTCTCAGGGCCCCGCGGCACCCCTGCGTACCTGCACTCTGGATGCCCCCTGGCAAATGAGCACCACATCTCTCTTTTCCCAACCGTGCATTTTGTATGTTTAACCATGTCACTTTGAGCCAGGCAGATTACAGGCGTTTAAATTCATTGGAGAAGGTAAAGGCAGGTATCAGGGCTTCATGGGGGATTAGGAACCCAAATTGGTTCCAGCTCTGCCTTCCTTCTAATGACCAGTTCTTTAGCCATACCAATGGTGCTGTGGCCCGTACATTAGAAGAGGGCGGTGGGGCCTTTTTTTTTTCTCCTCTACTTTTTTGGAACCAGCAAAGGACTCCATGCTGGACAGCTCCAACGTGATTTGAAACCCCTCTTTAATATAAACCATATGGTGGTACCTGTAGTGCTAAGTCCACGCTACATTTTTAGTATGTGAAAGTGAACGAGAGAAAGATGGAGAGAGAAAAGGGGTTAAAAGTTGAAAAAAGACAGAAAAGTGGAGCGCTTGCTGGGCTTGAGTGACCAGCTTGGGTTTGACACAGCCCAAGGCATCCTATTCCGAGTTAAAAAGGTTGCCCCTGGCTGGCAGTCACCTCCAGATGACCTCTGGCTCTACACTGGAAAAGCCACAGGACCAGGGCCGGCTGGGGAGGCTTTGTGGAGCTGCAGTTATTCGCTGCTCTGTGGTGGTGATAAAACTTCAGACAGCCTAATTGATGGGCTCACTGACATAACAATACCTTGTGAAAGCATGGAGTGGCCCATGCCTGGTCCTCATTTCTAGACAGCTGGAAGGGGAGCAGAACCCCCTACAATGCAGCAAGAGTGGGGGTCCCACATAGGGGAATGGTGGAGGTGGGGGTGGAGTGGTGGGCAGTAATGAAAGGAACCATTTGTATCCTACACTTTGCTAAGTTAAAGCTTACTTTGCAATTCCAGTGGGTGATAAGACTGAAGAAATAACATTGTTTTGCAGAAGGAGCTGTAGTCAGGATACTGTACATTGCGTATAAAGTTGGTCTGTGCTGTGCAACTGGCTGCAGGAGTGACTAAGAATGAGAGAGAGAGAAAGGGATGTGCCACGATGAGGGTACTTTTGTGCCCAAGCTGCACTTAATACTTGAAGAATGTGTCCCTGGTGCCCATAGCAACTGAACGTAATCAAAAGCTTTATTAAAAGAGGGGGGAATAGATCATAAGGAACATTAAAAGTATCACTCACTGGGTTCCCAAGTCAGCACACAATTGCCCTTTTGTTTGTTGCTATTTTGTTGTGAGCGCCTCTCTCAAGGACTCGGTGGCTAATGTTGCCATTAAGTCATGCAAAACTGTTTTGTCTTTGTGGTTGCTTGTGATGAATCTCTCTCTGTGTGAATGCAGGGTGATTTAACGTTTGTTTTTCTCTTCTCTCTGTTTCTTTCTCTCTGCCAGGTTCATTAATGCCAGGAGAAGAATAGTACAGCCCATGATTGACCAGTCAAATCGAGCAGGTAAAAAAAAAAAAACATAAAAGAACAACCCAGCCAGCATACAGTAGGGTACTGCTCCTCACCCTTTCTTTCCACAGCATGAAGACACCATTTCTAAATTCTTCACTGGCATGCACATCATGCCTGGAGCCCACTTTCTCTTTTTTTTTTTTTTTTTTTTTTTTAAAGGGGCACCCTATATCTACTTCCCCCCAAAATCCTTTCTATTCTGTTCTCTTCCTCTTCCTCCCCCTCCCTTCATCCCCGTCTCCATTTTCTCAGTGAGATATGTTCAGCATTGGTGCGGGCTGTTTGCTGATTGACTCTAATTGGAGATTTCCCAGTCTAAGTGGAAAGAGAGGTATATTAGCGCTCTCTCTGTGAATTACTAATTGGACTCAAGAGGAGTGCCAGAAATGCTATCAACAGTTTATGAGCTATCTCCTTTTTTAGGCAGTCTCTGGTTGGGGGATGGTTGGGTGTGGGGGTGTGGAAGGGTGGGACGGTGTGTTCCCTCTCTTTTTTCTGCTGTTTTTACTTTATTGCCTCAAGTATCCCCGTTCAAAATTTTGATCTTGAATAGTTATTCAGCACATTTCAAAATTCAAGATCATTCCGTAATGAATGTCAAATTTTCTATTTAACAGTGCCAATTAGAGTATTTTCAGTCATGAAAACTGCCCTTAAACCAGAGAATGAGTATTCTATGATGCCTAGATTAAATCAGATCTGATGTTTTGATTTAATGCCTAAGCAAAGGAAATTTCCCTCTCTTTGAACCAGAATAAGGAAATCTTCATATTATTGTACATTCATTCATTCATTATTATAAATGCATTCCCTTGTCTATTGTGGCCAGATTCCAAAAAGCACAATCTAAGTAGTAAACACACCTCTGATCCTGTGGAATGAGTCACTAAACCTAAACTTCACTGACTATGGCATGACCAAAAAAAAAAAAAAATTTTTTAAATGGCAATACTTTTTCTGAAGGAGGGAAAAGCTGTTTTTGTTGATTAGCAGGTTCCCCATCTTAAAAGGTCCCTACACACCTGGGTGGAGATTGTTGAAATGAACATGAGCCATGATTAAAATGAAATGCACTTAGAAACTCTGCAACTCTACAGTTGTGTCGAATATTTGACAAACTGATGCGTGCCATTTAGTAATCTCCACAAAAACAGCATGACTAACAGGTCTCCCTAATCTTCCAGAATTAGAGATTATCCAAGATAATACTGTTAGAGACCTAGAATATACTGTTTTCTACAGTCTTCAAAGAGCATTAATCCATTACCAACATTATAAACTAAACCAAATACAACTGGGAGAATAGATGCTACTTTATCTTTAATAAAATTACAAAAAAAGTATAAAAATCTATTATAAAATCTTATCTAGCAAATCAGATTCAGGATTGTCTACATGTTTAGCATTGTACGATGTGTTTTGTGTAAGAAATGTGTATGCTGTGTATATAAAACTAACTGGCAGAAATTCTTCCCATCCTGTCAAACTGCATGCCTTCTTCTCTCAGTTAGAGAACAATGTATCTCCTGTAAGTGTGGTTTTGAATGACACACTGTGTGCGAGTGTGTGCTTGTGTGTCTGCGCGTGTGCTTGCATGCGTGTATGAGGACTTACTGTATGCGTGTTTGCATGCCACGCGTCAGTCAATGCGGTCCACAAACATGAGCACAATGTCTTACAGTATGTTTGGGCTGGAGCTGGGACAATTGCTGATTGTCTGGTGTGTTTTCTCTTCTTCTTTCCCCCCTCCCTTTTTCATGTCCACGTTTTGACTACAATCAGGTTTTCTTCTTGATCCTTCAGTGAGCCAAGGAGCAGCGTACAGTCCAGAGGGACAGCCAATGGGCAGCTTCGTGCTGGACGGTCAGCAACACATGGGAATCCGACCAGCTGGTAAGCCTGTGCACCTCCCTTCATCTGTCTCTCTTCTGCCCGTCATGTCTGACTCACCAGTCACCGGTTTTATCCTCATTCATCACAGATATGATCAAAGCCAACCCTTTTGTTTGTAGCATGTGATTTAGTCACCTCAGTACAGAACAAATTGACACAGATACATAAACCTAATTCTAACAAGTGTTACACAACAACAATATCCTCAGGCTGCCTGCTACCTGTATGCCTTGTTTTTTTATTTTTATTTTTTTCATTTGGCACATCTGGAAAATCGCTCATGAAATGCAAAATGAAAACACTTAAGCCACTTATTTTCACCATCTTCCTCTTCCGCCACCCTCGTCGTTTCCCATCTCAAACTAACCAACCACTTCCTCTGTCAGTCGGTCTCCTATGACCTTTCTGTGATTCAAACTCCTGCTGACACTTTTCTGGCGTTTATCTCTTCTTTCTAGGGCCTATGAGTGGAATGGGGATGAATATGGGCATGGATGGGCAATGGCACTACATGTAACCTCCATCTTGTAAAGCAAAACGCAAAGAAAAAGGGGGAAGTAAGTACTGGGATCTTTTCTTTCTATTTTACACTTTGGGGCTGTGGTTTTTACTTTTTTCACCCATATTTCCCTTACACTTTACCAGCCCTTTCCCTTCTTACCATAATTTTTCAAAAGGTGATGAGCACCTACTCCCCAGCATCAGCATCTATGAGCTTGCATGCAGGGCTTTCTTAGAAAAATGGTTTAAGGGTTGAAGTGGGGTCAGTAGCCAAGGATGAATTGAAGACTTGGGAAAAAGGGGGGAACTGTCCTGGGACAGAGAGGACCCGACTTGTGGCGCCAGACAACAGCAACAACAACAGAAGAAGGAGGGGAAGAAACAACCTGGCATGGCATGCACAAATTTATTTATCACAACAGCGCCATCGCTCTCCCCATCCTGGACAGCCAATGCAAATGTTGGACATTTAGGGAAAAAATAACATCTCCTGGGGAAGGGGCTGACGGGGAGAAATTAAGCAGGCTCCAGTGAAGCGATAAAGAAGGAGAAGTGAAACTGTCCTCCGAGTGACATAAATCTGTCTGGGGGAGGATTGATGCCCAAATTATCTTATATGCAAAGACGGGAACACCGCAGTACATTACAGTCCCTGAGCGAGATATACGGGCCGTGGGTGACATGGCCGATCCTTCACTAGGGGTTTGGTTTTAGCTGTGTAAAGGGAGGAATGAGGTTGGGGTGGGGTGGGGGGAAGTGGAGGCTGTGTGTTTTGATTATGTTTTACTGGAGGGAGACGATTTGGGGGGGGCGTGGGGGGTGGACTGACTAGCCTGACCTGAGACTCACAGACAAAAGCAGGGAGACATTGAGATAAATTTGTAAGGTTGTAGACACAAGCATGGCTGCATCTAAAAGGAAGGGATCGCTTTCACACATATAGATACAGTCCCTCTTTGTCACTATCTTTCTCACTCTCTCTCTCACACACACACACACACACACACACACACACAATCACTACACAGCTAAATGACTGCAGTCTGATTAAACTGGTCATTCCACCTCCCGCTAGTACCACAGTGCTGACATTTGAAAAATCAAGACATATCACATCCCAAAGGCAGCAGGGCAGGAGAGATTTTATTTAACACCTAAACTCCCTTGCCCAATGAGGCACAATATAATAACACTTACCTTGATTAAAAGAACCCTTTATATTTAAATGGAGACTGAATTTTCCAGAGGGTCACAGCAGCAATTCTGTCGACAGAGATCATTTCACCCCTCTAGCCCTTGCTTCCTCTCTCTCTGTCTTCCTGTGTTTCTTTCTGTCTCTCACCCGTTTCTCTCATCCCCTCCTGTCTTTGCTAATGGCAGCAGGAAAAAAAAGGAGAATCAGGAAGCAATGTTCCCTAAAACAGCCACACAGATACAACATTTGCTCAGGTTGGCTAATTCTTAATATAGGGCTATATAATTTTGAGACTATTTAATTACATAACATACTTTATGCTTCATGACCAATTACATTAATAGCTTAATACAGAGGAATATTATCCTCTCTTGATTTGATTACACAGCCACACAATATGGTATATTTGGTACTTAATTATGGCCAGCCATTGAGCAGGACTGCTGTGCCATAACACAAGTGCACAGCCAGCCAGAGAAGCAGGCATGCAGAGACAGAGGGAGAGGGAGAGAGAGAGAGAGGCCCAGTCTGTCCTCAGTTATTGTCTTCAGATGGTTTTACCACTCTTGTTAATAAAGGAGGGGGGTCTCAGATCTACTTAGCAGAATGACTGCAGCTTACAAGACTGGAGATTACCAGCTTACAGTGTCAAAAACATCTGCTGGGCCTTTTAACAGGAGCTGCTCTAGGTTATATGGAGGTGAGGGCACCCATCATACCCCTGAATGATTTATTTATTTTATGACCCCAGTAGTGAGGTTTTAAAAGACCTACTCTGACAAACACGTGCATTTCAAATGAACTGACAGGAATAGTGAGTATTAGAAAATGGCACAGCTTTCAACCAATGAGACCAGTCATTAATCTTTGGACTTTGCTTTCTCTGTTTTCCTCTCTCCTTTCTGTCCTTCTTTTCCCCTTACTGGGGCCCTCCAGTGTAATTTCTTAATTGCAGTGTACTAAGGTGGAGGAATGCAGAGAGTGAGCATGCCTAGTGACCTTGCAGCGACCTCTCCCCTCCTATTACAGCTTCTAATCCCCCAGGGGTTCACATTACAAAGCAGGCCAGCCCAGACCCAATCCCAGAACCAGGCCCCCTGGCTCCAGCAGGACCCCCTGCTCTCCCTAGTTTCTCCCCAAGGTCCAGTCTCTTAGACCAGTCATGTTGCTAATACCCCAGTCCCAGGCTCCAGGAACCGGGAACCCCCCCACACGCACGCACACATCTTTTTTTCTTCTGTTTACAACAAACAACCGTGTGAAAAGCCAAACAGTGGCACTGCTGAGCTAGCTCTGTGACCTGGGTCCTGTCACAGTATGAGAGATGCCAGCATGCTGAGGTCTTTACACATATTAAGTGGAGTCCACCTTAAGGGACATCAACATACCCCACCTCCATTTCCTTTCCTTTCTTTTTCTACTTCCTTTTATCTTTGTTAGTCTGTCTTGCTGCTGTTTCCTAATCGTTTTTTCTACTTTAGCTCCAAAACCCACACTCCATGCATCAAGAGCAGTACTTTGTTTTTCTTAAAATGCTCTCAAGCACTTTGGGTGAAACAGCTGAATCTTAAATTATTTAATAACTTTTTAAAGAGATTTTAAATCAAATATGTTCACAGAAGCATGTCCCCATGAGAGGATGCCTGTTCAGTTTGTCACTAAAGTGAGCTGGGGAATTGACTGTTCGTCTTGTAAAAATATTAGCACTTCTTCGCATCAATACGGCTGGTTGGTTTTCTTCCCATCCTCCAGGACAGTGTCTGTGGATGACTGAGGATCATTTTCCAACCTGAGACCTGACCACAACGCTATAGGGCATTGTAAACCACTCACCATAGCCTAAAATAGCACTGTGCAATAATGTCTCTCTTTAGATGTAGAAGGTAAAAATGTTGTAGTCACAAACAGAGTGTCATAAAATCTGCCCAGCTCTCAGTTGTTGAAGGTGTGTTTTAAACTGAAATAAGACTTGTTAATGGATGAGAGGCAAGTCAGAGCTGCGGTGAGAAACTAGTTTTATCGACCAGCTAAACACATTTCTCTCTTTTTGCCGCCGTCTCAGGTCTGCCAGTCATGCCAGGGGAGTATGTACCTCAGAGTGGTCCTATGGGCATGAGCATGGCCCCACCCACTTACACCAACCCTCATCAGATGACATCTCACCCGCCCCAGCTTCGATATGGACCCCCTCTCCACATGTACCATCCCAACGACCCCCACGCCCACCACCCTCATCACGCCATGCTGATGCACGGAGGACCCTCGTCACACCCAGGAATGACCATGTCTGCACAGAGACCCCCTTTGCTCACTCCCATTGATCCCAGTACTGGAGGACAAGGCCTGGACATCCACGCCCAGTAGTATAAGGGAACTTTGCTACCACGACAACAGCAGCTACAAGAAAACAATAAAAAAAAAAAAAGAGAAAGCAGCAACCCACAATAAATCCTATTTTGAGACTATTTTTAAGAATAAAAATCGAACCCTTTTGACCAGATTTGACACTAAAGATACAGAATTCCAGATGAGCTGTGATAATTCTTTTTTTTTTTTTTTTTAAACTTGTCAATTTTCTTACTTTCATGCAAAACGGAGGACCAAGCTGACAAGAACACTTAGTAAAGTCTTGGGCTTTTGGTAAAGATCAACAGAGGATGTTTTGACATACATGTGTGCAAAGAACGGACAGATGCACACACTCAAAAACACACACTTTTCGCACTCACTCACACACCATCATAAACATGTTCAGTACACTTTCATGTGACGCGCTCAAACGCTTCAGAAATAAAATCCACTCTGGAAGATTTAAAAAAGAAACAACAGACAGACTCCAAGAGTTATAACTACTGTAGTATAAAAAGTATAGATAAGTTAAAACTTGTGCATTTTTTGTTGATCACATGGTTTATGTTTCCTGAGCTAGTTTTAGAATTAAAGGTTAACATTTTCTCTCTCACACTGTGTGTGCTCCTTCCTGGAGGAGAAACTGTCTCGCAGCACAGCACTATGAAAAAAAAAAAAAAACAAAACAAAAAAAAAAAAACAAAAACAAAAAAAAGACAATAAGAAGATGGAACATCTCAAAAAGGCTCCAAACCACAGAGGGCAATCAGGTCCTGTTCCACATAAGGACAGGGCATGATGGGAAAAGGCTGCTAAATGACACCGGATCTCTCCAGAAGATTCAGTTTGAACATTTGTCATGCCCTTCTTTCTTTTTTTGGTTCATGAATGAATGTTGCCCTGTAGGTTTTAAAGGAAAAAAAAGTTCTTTGTTTGAATTGCCCAAGCACTGGATTGTGTTGGTTTTATACATTTTTATTTTAATATTATTTTATTTTTTTGTACCCTGGACTCATTGGTAAGAGCCTATTGAAGGAAGCTTAATAGTGGAAAAGCAACATCCTACATCGCTTCTTTTCCTGCAGATCAACATTCTTGCCATAAGGACAGTACTGACACAAATGTTGATTCTGTGGCATTGGGGAAGCATTTGATGGTTGATGCACCAAAAAACCTAAAACTAAAACAACAAAAAAAAAAAGAAAAAAAAACTTAAATTATGAACTCAATGCTTTTGGGGGAAAAAGCTGAGAGAATATTGTAACAAACTTCGTACAGAGTTCAGTCTATTAATTGTTTCATGTTAGATATTCTATGTGTTTACCTCAATTGAAAAAGAATGTTTTTGCTAGTTTCAGATCTGCTGTGGCATTGATATTGTATGTCCATGAATTCCTTCCTTTTTCAGCACGTGTTCCTCACTAGATGATAAGATGCCGTCTCCCTTAAGCTTTGTCAAAAATACATTAAATACTTGTATGAGGACTGTGACGTAATGTTTAAAAGGTGTTCAGTCACAAATGCTGTAATAAATATTTCATTTTTGATTTTTGTTAGATTTTTGTGTGATTAACTGTGTTATAGAGATTGTTTATATCCTCGTTCCCATTTTAAGTAGTAAGACTAATTTATTATTATCATTATCATTATTATTATTATTATTATTATTATAGCAACATGGTTGTTTTTTATTTTATTTTTACAATTACAACTGTTAAATTCCCACTTTTGCCCGCTTGTTTTAAGCAGTACCCATTTGGTTATTGAAAACTCTCTTTAAACTACAATTAGAAATTATGGTTGAAATAGTTTTTTGGACTTACAAATACCTCATGATAAACAAATGTCAAATGTAAATAAAGGGAGAAAACTACGCAGCAAATACACCACCAACCCTTCTTAGGAAATAAAATGATAAATTATATCAGCATTGAAGTGGTGGTAAATAAAAGAGATGGCCTTCAGGGATAAAAAAAGGAATAAAAATGGAAAAATAATTAAGTAGGCAGGGTAAACATAAATTGTGTTTTCTAAAGAATATTTATTTAATCAAGTTTTTATTTAAAAAACGCCCTTATTTATTATTAATAGAAACAAATGTGAATTAATAAAATGTAGATGAGAAATCTTTTTTATTTCAACCGAGGTAAAAAAGTAGAGGGTCACATTAATGTGGACAGACAGTAAGTTATGTTCAGATAGATTCACCCTCCACTCTGTACCTGGTGTTTAAACAATAGAGCAGGGATTTGTCCCCGGTGTGAGTGTTCAGTGAGAACCGTGCCTGGCCTTTTCTGGGACTGCTCTGCTCATTTCTGCCGTTTTGCAGCGCCGCCTGTCGGCCGCATGTGGCACCGCCGCGCAGGAGTACACAGATGGGCTTTGATAGGCTATCTTCTCTTTCTCTTTTCTATCTCTTTGCCTGTGTTTGCCCGCGGCCATCCAAGTCATAGCCTTAAACCACATATGAAACCATCACGCCGGCGGAAATATTTTTTGTCCTTCACACTGATGTTTAAAACTCTGCTATGCTGGATTCGTGACTTTAGGTTTATTTTTCAGTTTTTTCTTTTAATTTTTTTTTTTTTTTTTTTATTACAAGCAGCTGTGTATCACTCAAATAGTCCTATGTGTAAATCAACAAACATAGTGACCTGGACTATAAGAAATAGGCCTAATAATAATAATAATAATAATAATTATTATTATTATTATTATTATAGAATATAAGGGGTTTTTAACATATACTAATATAGCCTATTTAGAAGACTAAAACAAACTGCCCTCGCTGGGATTTTGGTTGAAAAGTTCAGCTGTGTATTTTATTATTCTCTTGTGGCCTGCAGAAAGTGACTTTTTCAGCTATTGTTTATTGTTTGTTTTTTTTTATTGCAACGTTGGCCTAAATATGACCTGAACCTTTATTTGCTATTTATCAATTTGCAATTATTCAACACTAACGTAAATGGCTTTATTTTTCTGCAAACTCAGAGTTGTTTATAGAGTAGCTATGGCCTGTGGATTTATTTATTTAACGCTTGGCTTTTGTATGTTTCTGTTAAAAACTCTACTGTGACAGAAATCGCAGTGACACCTTGGGAGCCCTTTTTAAATGTGAAACTAATATCAAGTGTTTCATTTATGTTTCTTTGTCATTTAACTGATGGTCACCCTAGCATGGCCTCTTTTTTGGGGGGGGGCTTTGATATTTCGCAGGTTGTGTGTGAATGCGTGCGCTATAGATAATACCTGCACAGTTACAATCTTTGTTTAACACATTTCTTTCCGTACCTTAACCAGGTCGGAACATAATGTAGTTTATTTCTGTCTTTACTGGTCTGACACCAGAGTCTGGTTAATGGCGCATCTTCTTCTCTCAGCTCGGTTATTTAAATCCTAAAAGTCCGTTTTGTTTTTCTAATGCTCTATTATTCTGGGGCTGAAACGGAAGGAAGACGTTCTCCGTTTTGTGTGGCGATTATCAGATGAAAAAGAGAGAAAACGTGAGGATTACTGTGGATGGAGAGGATTTTAATATTAATAGCACCCCACCACCACCACCACCACCCCCAACGCCCCCCCCCCCCCCCCCCCCCTCCCTACTCCCCCCCTCTCCCGCCCCTCTCTTCCCCGATGAGACAGAAGGTAGATTGCCTCTGCTGCTTTCCTTTTGCCGATTCGGTGTGACAGGGATGATGGATGATCCAGCCGAGCTAAACAACTCCTCCCCTTCATCTCCTCCCTGTCAAAGCCAGTCCGGGCTGCTGCTGCACGAATAAAATAAGGAATATATTCCCCCTGCACTGCTGCACAATGCAGCCCGCTCCTCTGGAAGACGCTCACATCGCCCGTGTAACAATATTAAAAGTCCACACACAGTTTACCCCTTGTGTGTACGCGCAAGCGTATGCGTTACAGAGGCAACATGTTAAAAATGCTTATGTTAGACTCTTTTTTTTGTTGTTCTCTGCGGAGCATCTGGTAAAGAGTAGTGTAGGATCTGAGAGAGAGGACTGCAAATATGTATTTTTAGATACGCAAGTGCATCTGCTGGCAGCGAGGGAGAAACACGGTTTTAAAAAAATAAAAAAAGTTTCGCTTGCTCTTTGTTTTTCTTTTAAATTGCTGATTTGGACAGTGGTCATAAAAATGGACGCGCACGCAGGGGATAAGTGTCCTTCGCTTTGCAGCTGGCTCTCCCCAAAATGGCTTGCTCTGGGGGACAGTTTTTGGGTTTTGTGTATATAGGCCTGTGTGTGTGTGTGTGTGTGTGTATGTGTTGCCCTTCTTTTTTAAACATTTCAGCAGTTTTCTCTCCTCTTGCCATAAGGTGTTTCTATGACTACGTTATGTAGGCCTGTGTGAGCGGGTCAGAGGCGGGGGTCCCTGGGAGAAAAGGGCCGCATTTGGCTGATCATTTATCAATGTCAACCACATAATGATTCTCCCTGCAGTCCCCCTATTGATGAGGATAATTACATTAGCTCAGAGTGACTGATCAATAAAGCCCAGGGAAAATGGTTTATTATAGCACCACCGAAAAGGATTTCTGGAAGAGGGGACTGGCTGCTTTTATTTATTTATTTTATTTTATTTAAGTCAGACTTGATTTGCGCAATCCAAAAACCGTAAAGGTAATAAAGTGAGAGGCTAAACTCGAGTTGTGTTTCCTTTTTAAGTCTTAATGTTTTTTTTTTCTTTCACTCTTACTAGCTATTTGAAGTGAATCATTTCTTTGTGTTTTTTTTTTTCCTCCAACCGTAAACACACTAGTCTACTTAAAAACCGGTCTTAAACAAAAGGGGAACCAGTTCTTGGGCTAGAAAGACTTTACACCCAGCTAGTAAAGTCAATAGACTTAGGCCTATGTGGTTTCAGACACAAATACTGTTTTTATAATGAGTCTAGATGGAAAAAAACCTCGTTCAAATGGCAGCAACAGTTGATGCAGTGTCTGAACATCCTGAGGAGAAAGCCTTTAAATTCAGATTAAACAATATTGTTTTGTTGGTCAAGTATAACAAACATATAAAAAAACAGCCACAAGGATGACCAGTAAATAGATTTCTTGTCTCTCCCTCGATTTGTCTCTCTTTCCTTGTGTGTGTGTGTGTATGTGTGTGTGTGTGTTCTTTAATTGTCAACAACTTATCCCCTGCAGGAATGTTGCAAACTCTTTCGCCTTAATTCTCCGTGGTGCTTCGCGCCAGCTACCATTTACCGCTGATGAACGTGTCTGCAGGAGACAGCTCCATTGTCTATTTATCATTTATGATAGTATTTCCTCAGACAATGGAGGAAGAAACGCGCCTACAGAGAGTCCCACTGATGGCTCTTCACTGCCCTGCTACAAACGTACGGTCGCTTATTTATTAGACACTATTTCCATAACTGGGAAAACTGGGAGATTACCTTCAAAATAAGGCCTTGGAATATTATCTACATGTGCAATATGGTTTATTAATAAACCCGAGGAGCATTTATTTTTATATATATATATATATAAACAAGCCTTATTTTGATAGGACACATGAACATTTCAGACAGAGTGGAGCAAATAGGTTTTAGGGTGAATGTTTAAAAAACTAATCTCTAACTAGATGGCTGATATTCCGGATTTTTTTTTTCGTTTGGCCGCGACTACATGAATTAGAGGCGATTTTTTTCACACTTCAGCGGTGCTTGTCTTCTTAAAACCGAGTGTCAGGCCCCCCTCCCCCTCCCCCACCACCCCCGACCCTCCGCAACACATACACACTCTCCATAAATAAATCTTAATGATGTAAAAATGAGAATTAGTCAGATTACATAGCTACAGGGCTTTGGAGTGAGCGCAACCTGAAAATTGCAGTGGCCAGTCGTGAGGCGGAAAAGAGGGCATGTGAGTGCGGGATAAATAAAGCGCAATAAAAAGGGAAATAGCCGGAGTTTAGTCAAGCCTTGAGGTACTCAAACCTTTATTTCAATCAGTTAAGATTTAATTAGGCAAGCCTCAGGCCCGGCCGTCTTTTTTCTCATTATCTTGCCTTCTCCAGCGTTGTGTTACAATGGCCCCAAGGTTGTCAACATTTGACCGGTTTTTCCAGTGAAATAATCACGGTTTATGGCTTGAGAACCCATAAGATTCGCAAATAAATCTGGCAATATTCCATTATGAGACGGAAGTCCTAGCAGCGAGCGGTGAAAATATAGATTGCCTTAATTTATGGGCTGTTGTCCTAAGTTGATTTTTATATTCTTAATTTCCTTTGGTTATTTTGAGAGCTTAAAAAAAAGCGTTAGAAATATCTAGCGGGTAGCCGAGGGCAGCAAAGTGAGACATTTCACAAGAACTGTAAATAACAGAAGAGGGCCGAGGGAGGAAGAGACGCAGAGACACTGGGAGAGAAGAAATAGGTCCTAGGCTACATTAGCTCAAACATCACATTTCTCCGGGCTCTTGATTAATGTGCACATTTCTAGGTGCGGTGCACTTTCAAATCAGTTAATTAATAACTAAAATATTATACAGATGTTCGTTGGTTTTTGGTGAGAGCGAGTGAGAGAGGGGAGCTGGAGACCCCCTCCCCACCACACCCTTGGGTGAACTGTTATTACATGATGGCGACCCCTTCTGGAGGCCAAAGTAAATGTGTGTATAAGAAAGAGAGGAAGAAGAAGAAGAAACAGAAGAAGAAGCGGCCTGCTTGTCTCACTGTTATGAAACCATGGCTTTAATTTTACTCACATTTTGGTTTGAAATATTCAGCTCTGCACCCAAACACTCCACTGTTCTTATTACTATTGTCTTTACCTCGACAAGCCATGCAAAAAGGGCCCCGCCATTTCTATCCAATTTCATCCTCTAAGATGATAAGACCCTGACCTGAGGCAGTAAATGTGACCCCCAAAGACTCTCATCTCATATTTACTCACAGGTATAAAGCTCCTTATGCATGTATTAGGCGGCTACGTTGATGGTAAAATCAATAAAGATGGATTGTAGGGTCAATATTATGCTTTGCACCTGGGGACTTGTTGCCCGGCTCCCCTTCCTGAGCGTGTGACACACACACACACACACACACACACACACACAGTCAGAGAGAGAGAGAGAAATGAGCAATTCATAATACGCGACCACAACATGTCTGAGAGAGCTCTGCACGGCCGAGCCAGAGTGTGTTTAAAATGAAAGAGAGGGAGAGTTTGAAGAGCAGGGCAGCAGGGCTGAAGTCATCCAGCCAGGGGGCCTGAAGGACCCGGCTAACGCTGCCATCATTAATCACGGCCCACTTGAAGATTATGACTGAAAGTATAGAATCGGTAGCCATTATCGTCTCGGATGGCGGTTAAAACCTCTACTTATTTTTCCAAACAATGTGATGGCAAAGAGGTCTATACGAAAAAAAAAAAAAGTGGGTGGGTGGGTGAAGGAAGGGGATGGAGGACGAGGAGAGTGAGACTGGTGTCACTGGGATGGAGTTACAGACTAACATTTCCTCAGGAAGAAATATCAAGGAGACAGAAGAGTTCCACTTCATTCAGCTTGCAGCGCTAATATTGGTTAGAATAAAAATAATAAACAAATGATTCTTTAAGAATTGGCTGCAACTGCTATAATAATAATAATAACAATAATCATCATCATCATAATAAAAATAATAATAACAACAACAGCAATAATAGTAATAATAATGAATAATAATAATGTGGATGATTACACTGTATCAGTCTAAATTTGTTGTTGGTAGCTAGAATTTATCATCCGTGTTTTTATAGCAATCTACATTATTTTAATTCTATTTAAATAAAAATCAATTGCAAGAATAAATTCAACGCGTTTTTACATACTGGCTGTCAACATCTTGAAATCGAAAGCGAGAAAATTCCTGTCCTTTATTTGTCTTGAATGGAAAACGGCTTTGTCAGTATTTTCCACATTTTTTTTTTTTTCGTCCGACTGAGAAGTTGTGATAATCTCTATTTCACAAGAAACGTCGGGGAACGATCAGTTTCAATTTATTGACCCGAGAGCAGAAAACAGCCATTTATTATTTATTTTAAACAAACAGCTACCATCGGTGAGCTAAATCTTTTTTTGTTTGTTTGTTTTTAACCGATATCCTGCCTGTTTGGAGACATCACCCAGTCATAGAAATAGACATTTACATTAAACGTTTATTGAACTTGATGCCTAAAAATTGTGGACTTTCCCTTCGGATCACGTTACTAAAACAAAGTGGGTCTAAAAATGCAAACGCTGTTCTGCAAAGAGAAACGTCTGATGCACCATCACATTGCCCCCCCCCCCCCCCCCCCGTCATTCTGTTCATTTAATGTTTTAATCATTCTATGCCCAATAACTTCATGGCTGATGATGTGAGGAATCGCAGAAGGATATTTCATACCTAACATCTTGTAATGTGTCTGTGATAAATTAGATGCGTGTGTTGATATTTCCACGAGTACACAGCATATGAGGGATGCAGCAAACAGCTAGCATGGACCCTGTTAGCAGTCTGAAGCTGCAGTGATGAAAAGCAATAGCTGGTGTCAAGAACTTTTTTAGCACATCACTACAGCTGCTGGGAATAAATAGCAGTCAACTGGAGAGGAGCAGGGGGAGTGTGTGTGTGTGTGTGTGTGAGGGGTGCATGCTGTGACATAAGACTGTTTGGGTGTGTGACCACAGTGAACATGGGTTTTCATATCTCGTCTACACAATAAAAGCCCTGTGTGGGACTGTCTCACAAGTCCAACTTTGTTTCTCAACAAGGAGCATAAACTGTTGTCAATATTCAGATAGCCTTCATCTGCCTGTAATGACAGGCAGCCAGCTCCCTATCTTATCTGCAAGCCAGGTAGCGCCATACCTGGGGGGAATAACTGCTGTGATAAAGAGTGCCTGGGCCAATAGAAAAGCTCTTGTCTGTCTGTGAGGAGTTAATGGAGAACGCCACTGGAGACAGGAAGTCCTCAGAAAGTGAAAAGTGTTTTATTGCGCACCTGAATGGCCTGGCATAGGGTTTCTCTCAAACCCAATGGGAAAACCACATTACAGGCCCTTACACAGGGTCATTACAACAGGGCGATGGAGTTCAAGTGATCCATTGCATTTGAATGACAACATCACATCGCTCCATTCACTCTCCCCCTCCTGTGTGACCTGATGATGATCCCTGCGGGAGTAAGATGTTGTCAGTGGAGTGACGTGGTGAAGTTACAGTAGAGAGATTTGGTTCATTCAAATTTTTACCATCTGAGTCAGGACAGTTGTGGTGACTGTTGCTTTCTTGCAGCAACAGGTTCATGGACTCATAATCCAGAGTACACTGCAACATGACATCATCAGGCCTCTAAAAATGAACTGCAATATCGATCTCTCACAGACTGACCTCCCATAAGTCAAATATAGACGATGCGGGACATGTGTTTGGATGGAAGTGTATATTTACCTGTCACGCAGAACTCAAGGACATGGCAGCACTGAGGTTGGATCCAGCCCCAGAGTGGAGTATTTTGGGGTGAAAATGAGTTGTAAAAGTGATAAACGGCCCACATTTCTCTTAGCTGAGGAGCACTGCAGCTGGCACTGTGCTTTCAGCCAAACAGTTAATTGCACAGCACACCGAAGGCCCAACAAAATACTCGTAAAGAATCACACACAGAAAAAAAAAAGTTAAGTCCAGTCAACCTCTTCCTCTCTTCACCCTGTCTACTTCTTCCTTTTCTTCTACTCCTCTGGCTAAATGTCTGCTTCCATCCTTGCCCTTGACTGTTTCCCAGCACAAAAATATTATGTTGCCAGTGGCAACAGTTCAATAAAATAACCAATCACATCTGGTCTTTCAAATATTTCCAAAATTAAGCCGAGTCTGTACATAATGGAGAAGTCGTCTCATCTGTGCATTAGGATTTGAAGCCAGGATTTATTGCAGTGTGATAAATGATCATAAGGCTTGTTTTGACAAATGCAAGGGCACTTCTGAATGAGCACAGGACCAGCACAGTGTGCAGGGCCAGGCCAACTGTTATCAACTGCATTTGTGGCTCTGATTATGTCCTGGATTCATCTTTGCTTTCAGCACCAATCAAATCCCGTGGTCCATGCATCCCATAATAGCTATGCTCGTCTCCATGGCCACCGCCACTCGTGTACAGTAGCCCCACCTCCTCCTAAGTGCACTTATTTCATAATAACAAGCTTGAGACAGCTCTCATCAGACCATCCTGCTCCAAATAGAGGACAAGAGAAAGGGTGAGCCAGGGTTTCTTTTGCCTGAAATCTGATTTTGTCTCCAGCCTCTTGCAACTAACCTTTTTCCCCTGACATCCTCCACAGTCAGATTTTCCTACCACACAGCTCTAATCTTTGAGAATGTCACTAGTACTCATTTGTCTAATGCTACCTCTCTGCTGTCTCTTCCTTCTCTCGCCTCCTGTACTCCTCACCCCTGCCCATCTGCATTCTGGCCTGTACCTGTGGATGTTACCAGGCCTCCTCTGGACCCTCGCTGTGAACAGGAGATGACACAGTTTCTAGGTCACTTCTGTCACAGTCCAAATGCCACTCAGGGGGGCTGACCTTTTCGGTGGCCGATGCAAGAGTAGGCAACCTCCGTGCAGGCTGTCACCCCTGCGGTTCCAACCACAAATGCACGCTCTTCCCATTTCACTGACAGCCCTTCTTCCCTCCACATGCTCTTCTGTGGTATTCCTCTTCTACTTTTTATCCATGACAATACATTTTAAAACAATGGGGACAAATCAAACCTGACAAGCGAAAAATAGCCACTATAAAATATGGCTGATGTATGACATTTGGCAAAAGTTGGGACAGTCGCTGTCCCTAGCGATGGACACAGACACATGGGGTATCATGTCTCACTGGAAGGAACTCTAAATATGCTTCCTGGATTTATTTGAAAGTGTGTGTTACACAGCGAGTGCCACTCTTTTTGCAAATGGGAGCTTGGCTTTAAATGGAATACCTCAATTAGCAAGGAGCCCAGTCAACACCTCGCTCTTTAACATAGTAGACTACGTAAGATATTTAGGCTTCTGCTGCCAAGCTTTTCCTTTTAATGGAAAGTGACTTGAGTTGCTCATTTGGGGATGTCAAAAATGGAATGTTTAAAAGGCCAGGCCCTGGGTGCATGTGATCTGATGTCACAGCAGTGTCAGGAGTGATTTTATGCAGGGTGTTCATAGCTCTGGAAGTTTTTGTTTTTTGAAGCTCTTAGCCATGTCTCTGCTTGTCCTGCACTTCCAATGACTCATATGCTACTAAACTAAACTCGCCCCACATCCCACCTCCCCCCTTAATGTGTCATAGTTGTTTAGTTTCCCTCAAACATACCATCTGCCCTCTATCCTGTCAATCAAACATCCACTGCTTTGCCATTTAAAATCCCCCAGACCATTTTTCTCATGATCCATTGTTGTTTTTAAATAACAGCATTTGATTAGCAGGCAGAGCTCCCTAAAAATAAAAAACGAAATCTCTTCGTATCTACTGTGGCTCGGTGCAGAGAGGCTGCTTTTTTCCCCCAGTGCTGTTATTCAAGCCCTCTAAAATCCTTTTTTAATTTCAAACTGGCTGCTCTGACTCTTCCAGGGGAACTTTTATTTATTTCCACCCTGTGATGTCTTGCTGGCTGAGGGAGGCTGAGAGAATCTCTACTAAAAGCACTACGCTGCCTGGGGCAGAAACAGGCCAGAGCTCTCTCCACATAAATAACACAGGAGCGTGGAGGAAGTCTGTTTGGTGGTCTGCTGGAGGGATAGAACCTACCCTTCAGTCTCTCTCCGCTTCTGTCCTCCTTTCTCATTCTCTGAGTCTCAGTGGTCTATCTAGCAGCTTGGCTGAAGACACATAAAACAGCTGGATCTGGAAGAGATTGGGCCAAGATGTACATCTGAGTGGATAGTGGACTTCCAATAGCCTGCGGGCTCAGGCCAGACAGACTGGATGCTGTGAATTGCATCAAACTAATCTGACACATGGGGAATCATTGATTTAAGAATTGTAACATTATTACAATACAGTATAAAATGTTAACTAAATCATTTAGCATGTTGCTTCTTAGCAATATGGAAACAGGAAAACATGATGAAAAACATGCTTCCAGATTTTTCTCCTTCACAATAAATTTATTATTAATAATCCACATATATTACTACTAAGTTAAGAATTACTTCAATGAGAAATGCTGTATGTTGAGTCTTGTTCTTCTTGGATGCCTCCTGGGAATCAAATTTCTCCAGAACCCTGGTGTTCCTGGCCCCAGGAAGTGACCTCTCCAAACTGGCCTTATTTGGAGAGCACTCGAGTGCCCCATTGTTGTGGCAAGAACAATGAATCTAAAATGAGATGGGAGACAAGGGCAGGCAAAGCACAAAATAAAGATGTCTGGCTCATAAAAATCATCAGATGGAAGTTTTTTTTTTCTATATTTGCACTCACATCATGGAAATATTGTCAGCTGACTGCGATGTCAGCCCTTGACTTTGAAGTAAGTAAAAAAAAAAAACAACAAAAAACCTGTATTTAGTTTGCATTGTATGCAGAACCTAATTTATAGGAGCTGACCCTGGCTCCTCTTTTGTGCGACAGCCATCTTGGAAAACAATGGCAGGAAGGCTTGAAACTTGAGAGGAACTGAATCTGCTGTTTTCCATTTTTTTCTGCTCTTATTGAACAGAGAATTTTCCCTCCCTGAGTAAAATAGCTCTGTTTTTGTGTCCAACAGGAGCCATAAACTGATGTTTAAGCATTCCATGGCCAGGCAATAGGGCTGAGTTTAACTAGACACTTGGGGACAGTTGTTTTGTACCACATGGAGTGTGGGTGGGGGGGTGACAGAGGAAGCCATGGCCGCCTGGTGACCTCACAGTGACCCACTAGCCTACACATGGAGGGATCAAGGCCTGGATGGGAGCTGGCTGAAGGTTAGAGGTTTAAGGGTAACAAATCAAGCAACACTTTAGTGGTATTTAACCCCCACATACCATATCTCTCTAACAGCGTGAGCAGTGCATGGCTGTGCAGGACAAACCTTCGAAAGAGTTATTTTTAATCTATATGAAGGAGTTATCTTCAGTAATAGCAGATGATCAGGTCAGGTTTCAGGATGATTAGTGTTAATTTCTATCTTAGTCTATGTTTCAATTGATGTCTGCTTTTATTAAGTGCTTCTTATTATAAAAATACATGCACAGTGATGGTGGCAGGTTCTTCACCCTTTCACTTTCTTTCCTCTTATCATTTTGTCTGCTACAAAGAAGAGGACAGGACAGGGACCCCCCTATAGGCAGTGCATATCTGCCTCTAAAAGCATCACTCAACTTTATGTTCACTTCTGGTTCCCCTAGCCCGACTGTGTTTCTTCCGTTAGTATCTGCTCATAAAAGCCACTTGGGTTGTAAAGATGCACAAGACAACTGCTGGATAGTCACATACCTTTTTACATGGAAGTCAGCTGTTTCTGCATATCAGTAGGTGGTCACATAGTTTATGTTAAAGAAATCTATGACAAGAATGTAACTTAATAAAATGCTTTTTAAATGATAAAACATGGGCTAGAGTGCAGAAAAGACTTTTTTTTTTCTTTTTACTCTGTGTACTTTACAGTGAACTCATACAGGTTATACAGACCTTATTAATTTGCATTTAATTTGACTGTGATTGTAGCTCTCAGATGACTTAATCCGTTGTGTGCGAAATACTGTAACTTCAGGCTATTTGGCTTGCTAGTTGACAAATCTTAGTTCATATAGCTTAGGATAAATATTCAGTAGATATTGTAGGCTTATAAAAACTGTGAACTCTGATCAGTGCCAAAATGATTAGTCACTCAGTTCACAGAAAATGAACTGGCAAGAATTTCGATAAATTAATCTCTTTGATTAGAATCTTTTTATAAGTGAGGCTTTATTTCATTTATTTGTATTATATCATCGGAAACTGTATATCATGGAGTTTTGCATGAAAACAGGCCTAGAAGAACAACCAAAACACCTGGTATAAAATGTTTATACTTACTAAGTTATAGTTCAAGATCATTAACAGTTCTAGCAGATACAGCGTTGATGATAATTACATGATGAAATTTGGTTTTGGTGTGAACTCTTACTTGAACCTACAAAAAAAAAAAAAAAAACAAAGGAAAAAAAAAGCAGTCGTCAATAGATTTTGTAATGTGAAGTGAAAGGGTCACAATGAGGCCAGCTTTAATCAGAAATTATCCTGTTTACCCCCCTGGAGTGTGACTGTGAGGGCAATGAGTGACGCAGGTGAGAGACAGGCGTCCACCCAGCCCCCGGACCGCACCTCGCTTATCTGCCTATGGAACGGAGGAGGAAAGAGTGACAAAGGCCAGGGCTTTGGGTGTGATAAGGAAGGGCCTTATGTCCTGCTTTGGCCCTGGCTCTCACCCTGGCTGCGTATTGCAAGAGGCCATCCAGGGGCCAGGGGCTGCCCACCACCAATGGTGTTTTTGCACACAGGTATGAATCTGACCCTGTGCTGCCAGATATAAGGAGGGCTGGTGTGTATTTACATGTGGTATCTGTGGGGCAGTGAAAGAGAGGAAGAAAGGGAGAGACAGGCAGCAACAGAGGGTCAGGTGGAGTTCAAGGCAGATTTTTTTTTTTGCCGGTAGTGTCACACTGCAGGAAAGCAAAATTGCTTCCGGATCTAGGTCTCCACCTCGGCATAGTTCAGTGTTTCTACCCTTTCCACCTTCTCGTCTTCTTCCTCTTTCTTTCCTTCCATTCATCCTCCAATCACTTTTTTTGTTTTGTTGCTCCACTTCTTGTCATTTCTTAGCCTTTTGTCCTTATTCTGGGTCTTGTGGCAGTCGGCCCAGCTGGGCGGCATGGCACAGGGTGACAATGTCTGCAGGGAAGCAGTCCTTGAGCAGGATGCCTCTGTCTCTCTGGCAGTCTAGCTCTCCTATGAAACCGTACCAGTAGATCACAAGGCCTGGACCAAACCTGCAATGCAAAAAACGAAACAAGGCATCTTAAGTTAGCACATCACTTTTGTCACCTCAGAAAATTCTGAAGTAGCTCTCAATCAATGATACGGTTGCTTTTTAAATTCATCTTTGCAAAATGCTAAGGGCTGTTGAAGTTGGATTTGGAAAGCATAACAAAAAAGCAGGAGTGAGTTAGTAAGGAGATAGAAAGATAGGACACCAGTGAGATTGATCTATGATAGATAAGGTCCCTTAGGTACTTTCCTTTGATCACCATCCAGGAAACTTGCTGAATCAAACAAAAAGGCCGCCAGTGAGATTAAGATCTTTTTGACAGGGTGATACACACTCGATCACATTACAATGGCAGTGAAATAACAATAATCTGTGAAATAACAAAGCTCTACACCAAGGCCTCCGGATCCTGTCATCGGAAGCTTTTGGCACAGAGAAGAGAACACAGAGTTCAACACAAAGTCTGAGACTTTAAACAATCTGGTGGTTAATGTTAGCCAGTCCAACAGTGTCCAGGTGTTTCATTCACATTCACAAAGCCAAAGCTTCTCTGTCTTACTTGGCAAGCACTAGTTTCTAGGAGCTATAAATAATGTCTTCCCAAGCAACTCAAAAGTCGATTTCAGACAATTTAAATATAAGTTATTATTGTTTTTCTGCTTCTATCTTTTCTCCCCCTTTCTGCCGCTATTGTGCCATATAGACACTGCAGCTACTGTGCATGTGAAGGTCTGCTGAAAGGTGCAGAAACAATTAAAGTTCTTTACTGGGAATGTGCAATGTTATTTCACTATTCCTGCTCACAAAGGTAATAAATCATCTTTCAAGTTATTTATTATGCCCAAAGAGCCACCAGTGGCCCCTCTCTGCCTCATATAGATCACACCTCTTCTTTGAACATTAGCTGCCATGCATAAAGACATGTCACAGTTGAACTCTGAATGGAGAGCGCCTCAGCCGTCGTATGTAAGACCAGATTTGGGGAGCTAACAGTGGTCTGGTCTCAGACACTCAATCCTTAGACAGTTACTGTTGCGGGGCCTTGGAAGACCTAGACAGGAAGCAAGTGGGACTGTCATGGAGAGGGGCAGACATTCATCTTTAACATGCATAAAACCTTGAACCTGTGACCAGTTCATATTAAAACACTGACTTGAAAGCCCTTATAGTGTTATTTTAATAATACTTTAGTCTTTTGTGTGGTTATTAATTATGCAAATTTTATAAATACCTAAGTAGTCGACTTATACAAGGCATTTCTTTAACTGTCACTGCAAGAATCAGCTGTTGTGACATTACCAGTACATATGCACTGACTGTGTTGAGTGGGCCTTGAGGCAGTGCATGTTCTGCATACAGTACTTGTTTGAAGACAGACACATGCACGAAAAAATATGTGACTACACACGCACACACCCTTCCCTGTAAGAGGCCCTTGCAGAAGTACATGCTTCTGCACCCCATCCCTGTATTCTACATTTCACAGCGTGTGAGTTATGGTGCTGTATCTATGAGCAAACAGGCCAAAGCTAACAGCCCTGGAGAAAGCCCACTGATGCACACTGCAAGTTCACCACAATGTCACACACATAGCTCAGCTACTCAAGCCCCTAAACTCTCATTGTTTCCATGGTCCACTGCTGCACACAGACGCCAACTCTTAATATGGAAATGTTATGGAAACAAAACCTAAACATTTACATTAGATGCTCTTCTTTTATTCAGCCGCCGTCCTGTATGAATTTCCTGTGCTCTGAGCGGGGAGGTGAGGCTGAAAAGGGGAGAAAAGAGAGACCGGTTTTCTCAGAGTGGAGAGAGGCAACCTTCTGAAAAGGTTAAAACTGTACATCAACAGATAAGGCAGCGGTGTACGATACATCATGTCCCGGGTCTGTCAGGGGAGGCCGAGCACAAATTGAAACAAGCAAAATTATAAACACAGGGGAGCCATGTCACCAAGGCCTTTCCATACCGTAAAGAAAATAAATGGACTTTGAATCCTACTCAGAATTAATACAAGTCAATGCTACAGAGACCTTGAGGTAAAAATCTTAGGGAATAGAAACAATAACACGGAGGGGGAAGGGAACGGTCACAGGGCCGAGACCGAGTCTCATGGCTACAGTATGAGGAGCTTAAGAAAAAGTTCCAAGCCTCACCCAGACAGTGTAGAAACCAATTATAAATATACAATGTGCAGTGTGATTCCTCCTTTACTTTGTGTATTATAATGCTTCAGGAAATGAATGAAAATTCAGGTTGAATTTGTACACAAATTATGGTTTATTATGTGGGCTGGCTCAACTTAACCTGGCGTGTGCTTATTACACACACCACCTCATAAGCCAGAGTCAACCTATCTTCCAATAAACACCTAAGTATGCATGTTGGTGAAATTGTTTGTGAAATGTAGCTAATTTAAGCGAGGGGGCCTTTTGACGAGCCTGGGCGTGGATTGCGGCTGCCAGCTATGCTTTCGTTAGTGTTAATGAGCGGGTGGTGCTCGCACTCAAAGCAGGTGCCAAGCAGCTTACTACGGCAGCTTAATGAGAGCAAGGCACTCAGGAACAAAAACCCTTGAATGCAGAAGCAGGAGTGTTATTAGTGTCAGCGAGCCATGCAACCAAGTGTCACTCAGAGCTAAGAACAGAATGAAATCTCTGACACTTGAATGTCCAATCCGTAAATACAGACTGCACTAGTAAAAATTTGAACAGCGAAATCTGAAAGTACCAGAAATACAATGAAGTACAAACCATAACCTAAAATGTGCAAACTTGCTTTTTTGATGATAAGATAACTTCCCTTTTCCTTTTCTGAGAAGTCTAAGGTCCTTGCAGGTCAGACCCTGCAGCAACCTTAAGGTTAATTTCATCTGCCACATTTGGTGAGAAAAGGCTATACTAAAAAACTGTGGGGAGAGCATTTATGCCCAACCACATTACAACGACATGATGAATTATCAATAAAATCAAGACGAATTTACACTCAAGTTTAAAACACCCACACTTCATTTTACATACCACACAGGCCCATTTTAAACAAACGCCCCAGCAATGATTTAGACTGGGTAAGCCTCTATCTGAGGGTGAACTCTATGTCTCTGAGGTTTCCCCACAAAGAGCTCTTTGTTTTCAGCATCCATACATCAGGTCATAAGGTAGGGCCCTAAAGCACTGCCAAACATTAGCTTTAGTCGGTCTTTCCTCTGCTGCCTGAAATTCAGGTATGGAACCAGTTCAACTTCTTTTAAGACTGAAAACATTGAGAGTGACTGAGGTGAAAGGTATAGAGGAATAAAGTCTTTGTCTGAGAAAGAAGAAAGTGGACATAACAAAAGGCAGAGAAAATGTGTGTATTGTTGACAAAAGGCCTGTAGTTTAGAGGTCGGTCTCCACTCTCTAAAGTTGCCTATGAGTTTATTTACAGGGTCAGATAATGGATGTGTGATGTGCTTGCATGCGTGGCATCTAAAAAAGGGGTGGGAGTGGGGATTGTTGTAGTGACCCAGGGCTTGCTAAGTGATATTCCCCTGCAGCCGTTCACTGTATATCCAGCTTGTGTATTTTAATGGCCTTGCAGTAGTTGTTTGTAGCAAGTCAGCCAGCCTGATGATGAAGATGGCTCTCATACCACAAGCTTCTGTGCACTAAAATAGGATATTTAGAGGCTGACTCTGCCTGGTGGGCTGTCCTTGAGCACGGAGGTAAATAATCCTTGCTACAAACTATACATCCCACTGTCCATAAATAAGAGAAGCTGAATGGAAGTTAACCTCTAACAGACAAGTTATTAACATGACAGGAACTAAGAATAGAACACATTTTTTTTTTTTTTTTTCTTGCCACCTCCTCGTTTTTCTTTCTGGGCAAGTAAAAGTTCAAATCTGCTCAGATATTTAAAATTATGAGTCACTCAAACCCACATGAGCCTTGTAATTAAGGCGGTATAGGGAGCAATAAAAAAATAAAGCACCTTCCGCCAGGTGTAATTCTCCATGATGTTTTTATGTTTTCTGTCAACGAGGTATGGAAATGGAACATGACTCTGATGTGTTTCATCTTTGTCACTGTTGGAGGCAGAGAGAGTGTTTTATGTGTATGTTTGTGCAGTGCAGTGTTAGGATTAACAGAGAAGTGTGGAGGTGTAATACATAAGCATGAGGGGTGTGGGAGGTCAGATTGAGTCAGTGTGTTGTGAGCTGTATTTTTCACTAGCAGCTAATTTATGCTCACTGATGCAAGATATCAATATCACAACAGAGACCGGAGGATTCCAGTGCTGGTAACCATAGCAACCGCTGTAACTTCTGGTGCAGGACATGCCCTCAGCTCTCAACCCGATCCACCTATAGCTCAGGAACACCGTGATAAACCATGCCACCTCCAATACGTGCACAAGGAAGTGGAAGCCGTGCGGATATCAAAGATCCAAAATAACATGTTTATATTATTTTTAACAAAAGTCAGGGCTATGTGATACTGACTAAATCAAATACAATAAATAATTTTCTGTATTCCAGTGCATCTTTAACGTAACAATAGGTGGTATTTATAATTTTGGGGGGTGCTTTCAGAAGACACATTATGACAAGGAAAAAGATTAGTTTGGATTTGACAAAATATAAAATTATCACTGTGTCATTTTTAAAAAATGGTATATAAATGTGGTAGATAACTATTTTTTTTTTTTTTTTTTTTTTACATGCAATGACAAACGACACATAAACATACACAACTGTGATGCCTGTGAGCTTTGTGGTACACACTGCACAAGAAGCATTTGAAAATACCAATTGCTCTTAGTTATGCACTGAAGTTATTTTCAATTTCCCAAATAACAAAATGCACAAGTTAATTTATTTTTAACCTTTAACTTCTAACAGACTCATTCGACATCACTGTACTATGGGACTCTGCAGTCTTTATCTCCCACTAATGAATTATCACTCACTCTGACCTATCACCTCAACCACCTTCTCACATTAACCTAAATCTTATCATCTTACACACACACACTAAGAGATTCTGTATCAGTCATCTCACTGATAACTTTGCTAACACATTATGTGTGTGAATGACACACATAATGTGAATGAGCTAATGAGAATTAACCTTATTTTCATTTTTGTAGTACAATAGCAAAAAAAAAAAACAGGCACAAGCACTACTCCACAACAGCATTTGGTCCTGGTTAGGATCCGTTTGTACAATATCATGCTTCCCAAACATCCTGCAAACCAAAGGGAGGAGTCTTAATCAGTGTTTGGAACTTGTTAAGTCCCTTAACTGAGCATGTCGCCTACCACATTAGCAACACATATCTGAGGGACAAGTGTGCGTTGTGTGCTGGTCCCCTCTCAGATCTATGCCGTCATGGTCCAACGCGCTTTGACACACTCCGGTCTGCGTTGGATGTGAAGCGAAACCAAACAAGGTGTGGTCTGGCTTTGGATTTGTCTGTTTAGTGTTCAGAAGTTGGTCCAAACAGCACCGAGGACAAAGAATATGATAAAACAACCTACTGACGACAGCTCTATGATGACACCAGAACAATCCAGATTAAAGTTAGGTCGGCGTTATGGAACAACTTATACTTCAGACAGAAACGTTCTGTATATTTATCCATATATTTCTCACTCATTTACAAAGAGTAAATCTTTTACATTCAGCCTCTGTAACATGAATGCAATAATAAGAGCAATCTGTGTTACTGTCTGGCTGTGTAAGGGTTAACATTCAAATGGTCAGGGCTCACCTGATCTTTTCTCAGATATTGACTCCACACGGTCTATAATGTCGCTCTATATCATACAAATGGCTTGATGGGTTCAGTTATGACACATTGAGTGGGTATTCATTAACACTTGATGCTGATATTATTAAATTCTATTATGGCAATGGCTGCAAATTGTGTCTCCTGTGCAAGTACTGAAAATCATGAGCTGGCAATAACCGTGTCTGTGAGTCTGAATGTCTGTAAATACATTTTAAATGCACACGCTGAACAGACTGGGATGACCTTCATCAAATCCAATATGTGAAGTAAAAAATAACAGAAGCAAAAAATGTCTGAGGCTTTCACTGTTTTTAGAGGGGGCTTATTAGTCTCCAATGCCAAACAGTGGCCACAGTGCTAATTTGGAGATCTGTCCAGAGAGTCCCTCTAGTCTTTGATGAGCTTCCAAGTCTGTAAGTTCTGCTCGGAGACAGGAAGCTCCCCATGGTGGCAGGCAGGCAGGCTGGGGGCTGGGAGGCTGTGCAGACAGACAGGACCACAGCGTCAGGGGGATACATGTTCCTTTAACCTGTTATTGTGAACTCCCAGCAGCCCTGGCCGATAATTGCCACCTGTCTCTGGGGAAACACAGTCAAGGCAGACAGAAGGACGGCCATTTTGTGTCTGCCACTGCTCTTCGCCCTGTGCAGCCCTGGTCCTAATCCTGCCCTTAACCCTGGCAGCTAATGTGTTTTCAATTTAGGATGATCTCCCACTACAGGCACGGCCCTAATCAACAACAGTTTGTACTGTAACCCTATCTGCTCTCGCTAGGTCAGCGTCAGCCTGATCGGGCGCCTGCAAACCTGATGTGTCCAGCACAGGAACAGTGCTACATGTGTATATGTATGGATGATGTCATGTTTATATGTGAGGTCACAGGATGTGTGCCTGATACTTTACTGTTTGTCTTCCACATATGCTATTGAAATAAACATATAAACATCCCTATACATGCAATGCATGAGAAGGGAACACACACACACACAACCGTCAAGTTGCACATGATGTCACAAATCGCTTATTTACCTTAGTCAAAAAATAAACACAAACATATAATGATCAATGTATACTACGACAATGAATTCCAGTCTTCAATGAAAAAGTAAAAGATCATTTTCTTATGGCTATGTTTAATTTTATGAGACATTTTTACAAAGTGTCAAACCCATAATATCAGGTTCAGGAATAAGTCTAATATCTTAAATTCTGGTGTCACTTCAGAGTACTGAATAAAAATGTAACCATGAAAAAAGCAGGTGTTGTTATGTAGGGCCTCTTGGCCTCTGCATCCATGAGTAGAACCCTGCCCCAAAATTAGTGCATGACCTCTGATTTCTCCCTGGGAAAAAAAGAGGCCTGGCATTCATCCAAGTCAGCACCTTTGGAAGTGCAGTGGTGTTACCACTACTAAATCAACATGTCAGCGCCCGGCCCAGTGAACTTCTTCAGCCAGACTCCAATGCTCACAGCTACCCCACACACCTAATGAACTGGTGTGAATGTCTATCTGTCTGCTAAAAGGAAAACGGGAAAGGGAAAACTGAAGAGAAAGAGTAAAAAAAAAGGGAAAAAAAAAAAACAACTTTTTTTTTAGCTGTTGATTAGAACATCTGCAGTCCACCGGTATGACTGTCGTCATCGGACATAGGAACACTGTGGTTAGAGACAACTGCTGTGACAAACCAAAGGATGTTAGGTTCAGGTATCCTTGCCATCAACCTTGGCCTCTGAGTCCAAAATGGAACTGTCCCAGTTTGGGGGTGAGTTTGGAGATGGACACAGGCGAAGGCTCACAGAAATCCATGTGCTTACTTGGCAGTTTGTTTACATTCCTGAAGGTAATTTTAGCCCCTGGTGGAAGCAGAGCGGGGGGCCGACATGTCGTTGGGGCTTGTCAGTGGTCGATGGGCCAGCCAGTGTAGTGGCGGCACCTGGACATGTGGGTGGTGCATAAAAACACACATAAACACATAGTGACATAGACCTCCAGCAGACAAAGCCCTGGAACCTGTATTTGTGCTACTTATTTTTTTTGCCAATATAAACACTTTGCATTGTTTAAATACTATAAATGGCTACTTTGTGGGAAAACTGGACAACTGTACAGAGAAGAAGAGACCTGTTTGAAATTCACATAAAGGTGGGCGTAGTCTCACTAATAGGTCTACCACAGAGCACTGTTAGCTTTGGACAACACAGGATATCCCCCCGTGTTTTCACTGATGATCTGGGGTGCAAATCTAATTTCATTGTAGTTTTTAAAAATTTACAATGCAAACAAAACAATAATCCTAGCTCAAGAATTTCTGAGGGCTTCTGTGTGCGTGTTGGGATTTGTCTTTTTTATTACTCCCAGCCCAGGGTGTCCCTTCAAAGGGCAGGAAAGCAAAATATCCATGTGTGTTGTCAGTGTGAGTGTGTGAGTAAGAGTAAGAGAGAAGGACAGCAAGAGAGAGAGAGAGAGAGAGAGAGAGAGAGAGTGAGAGAGAGAGAGAGAGAGAGAGATACAGAGAAAGAGGGAGGTAGAGCGAGTCAGAGCTTATCGAAACTAATTAGGCGAGGGATCACGATGGAAGTTAAATACTGGGCTACATGTAATGAAAGAAGTAGAGTGGGGGACATCTAAGGGTCAAGCCCACACCAAACAGTGGTCCTCGGGCAATCTGGTATTGATTTTCACTCGTTTGGGGATGAAGGTGGATGGGGGTGGAGGGAGCCGTGGAGAGAGACAGAGAGACGAGAAGAGGCAGTAGGGCAGAGTCTAAGGGTCTCATGAGTTGTCAACTTGACAGTTCAACCCCTTTTGGAGGAGAACAAACAAACACAGGGATCTCCTGGGCTGACAGCGTTTATCTGTCATAGGGATGACACTGCAATCCCCACAAATTGCCCATAGTGGAGAGCAGAGGGGGGAAGAAAAGAAGCGGGGTTGGTTGAGGCTTGATCCTTAAGCCTAAGAAGATAGCTAGGAGTGTGTTCTGTTTGAGATGTGGCAAGCCTGATATATGAATGTCTGTACCTTGAAAATTTAGACAACATTTCCACTGACAGTTCAATATGACAACAACAGTATGTATGATGTTTTCTTATTCCTGGTTTTCTTATTCCTGTGGTAAGTGACAGAAGGAGTACATATGCAAAAGAGGATTAAACAAAAGTGGAGCCAGTAGTTACAGGCAGTCCGTCCCCAAGTGAAAAAAAGTTTGGGTGTCTCTGATAAAGCAGTATGGGTGAATGTCCACAACCACAGACACACAGATGTCAACGCTCCTCTCCTGTCACTCAATCTGTGAAGGCCGTCACCCCGAGCACCTTCCCTCTCATGTCCTTAAAGACTTGAAGACCCCTTTCACTTTTCCCCTCAGACTTCCTCATCGCTTTGTCACATTGCCAAAGGGGGACTCCATTAGCCTGGTAATGCACAGAACCCCAGACTCTCACTTATACTTAACACACACACGCACTCAGAGGGAGGCTGATTCGCACAGCTATGGCTGTCCACATCAAATTAGAGTGGCCCCTATTGTCCCTATTAAAGCCTGGGAATGCTCCATCATGGCGAATGCTACGGGGTCCCTCACTTGTCAGGAGTTGTCAGACAGATAGGGGGCCTGGATACACACAGCTGACAGGTAATCTTAATGTCTTCAATTAGCCCAATTAGGTCTGTCATAAACAATTCGATAAGTGCTCGACCAACACAAACAGAAAAACGCATGCACAAGCGCACATGGACGTACACACTCACACACCAAGGTCTGTGGGGTATTAATGAGAAGGGTAATGGGTCTATCAGCGGCGGGTGGACTTGTCTTTTGTTTCAAGGAGGGGTGTGTCCCCATTCCTTGCTCTCAGCTGTGCACTCCTGGCTGCTACCTGGTCAGTTCAAATTGTACCATCTCCTTTCATTAGCGCATCGTTGGCTGAGAATCTGAAAGGCCGTGACAAAATTCATTTGAGACGAGTGGGAGCAGATTGCCTGAAGCAGGTGCTATAAGGAAGATAAAACAAAAGCAGCACCTTTGTGTAGCTGGTTGTGTGTGTGTGTGTGTATGGACGTGTGTATTTTCTGTCTGTGTAAGTGTGAGAGGTTTTTCCTGGTCTTCACATTCTGTTCTATTCCTTGCTATGGTAAATGGGTAATGACACAAAAGTGCTTCTGGGAAAAAAAAAAAAAGAAAGAGAAAGAAAGAAAAGGAACCACAGAGGAATCAGCTCAGTGCACACTTGGAGCATTTACAAAGCTGTGGTGAAGTCTAAATATTGTTTCTAGCGTGACTAAATAGGCCAACACCTTTCTGTGCAGAAAATGTGTGATAGCAAACATTGTTTGATTTAGGATCTCCTTTATAATATCTTATCGCAGAGCAACGGTGACACCCACACTACATCCCCAGCTATTGTCCTCTAACCGTTTCTTTAAATTCATCTGCATGCATTATCAACTTCTTTTTCTCCAGGTACACAGCACACGTTTCAGGAACTGTGAAGCACAAGCTAATATTTAAAACAGAGATTCCACAGTTTGCAAACAGAAGAGCAAAGCAAAGTTAGCATCAATATTTGCACAAGAACTTTACATCAATGTTTCCTTGATCTCATGTACAGAGCTGTGAAATGCCCTAGATCAAGCATCAACGCTGACACATCCAATACAGCACTTACACAATAGTCTCTGGACATTCAGGCCAATGTTGCACAAAGGCAAAAAATAAATAAATAAATAAATAAAATAATACAATCAACATGGAAGAATCCAGTTAAAAGCAAAGCAATATGCTGAATGGTAAAACTCCAAGGCACATTTCAATTCAAGGAGTCAAACTGGGATAGGAAGACAAACTGCTGTCAGGAAGATTTGCAATGGACCTGTAACGCTACTTCTGATCTTTACCTCAAGTGATGCTGAAATGTCATCTGAGGGAAAAAAAAAAAAAAAAAAGGAAGAAAGAAAGAAAGAAAAGCCGTCACCGGGAAAGTTGTAATAGGAAATTGCTCTTGGCAACTATTTGTTCAAGCACCAGATTTTTTTCGTCTTTATGCCAACCAAGTGAACCCCCATTGGAAAACAGGGCAGGTCCCCTTAATGAGTAATCTATTTCAAAGCAGTCGTGTCTGGGCATGACAGTTTACTGAGAGGCTTGAAGAACTGGTAATTACCAGTGTTACGGGGCAATTAATGCATATTACACTGCGGCACTCATGGCGGTGACTGTCAGCTCCCCAATAAAAATGAGCACTCTTCAGCTAAAGGGTGACATTAATTGGGCCCTTAATGACTATGCAGAGGAACCAAGCCAAATAGGAACAAAACAGGGGACTCGCTCTGACTCCAGCAGAGGGCTGGAAATTGGACTAAAAATGAGATTAATTGCTGTTTAGAAAAAAAGAAGGAAAAAAATGTGGTGAGGGGATGGGGGAGAAAGAGGCTAGAATTATAGGGTGCAGAGAGCAAGGACTGCTCATACAGATGACAATTCAATTAATTATTTTTTACTGTATTTTCCATACCTTAAGGTGTACAGACAGACTTCAGACACATTTCAAGGGCTTTGTCTTCATATGTTGCTTATTGTACAAACACCTACACGTACGTTTCTCAAAGCACCCACACACAGCATCATAGTGCTAATGTCCACTGTAATGACTACATTGAAAATCTTCATGCAAGGAAAATGAAGCTTTCCCACACAACACAAAGGAGGAATATATATATATCTATATATATACATATATAGATATATATATGTATAGCTGCGATGAATGTGAAGGGAATAAAGTGGTTAGGTCTTTAAAAATTTGCAATATAGAATAATCATCTTAAGAAGCACATATTAGGAGTTTCTGGGTTACATACTTTCCTATGAAGCCTAAGGCCTTAAGTATTTCTTCTTAAACCAGTCCATAAAAACATTAAGCAATGCTTTCATTAAAAGTAAATCTGCCAAATTGCAGGCCTTTTACCCTCAGAAATGTTTGTTTAGAGGGAGATCAAGGATGCGGCGAAGCCATGAAGTAATTCTGATTAATGTTGCTAAAGCTAGGCACATACTGAACACCACCTGAATATGCAAGCCACAAATCATAAAAATATCAGCATGCAAAACATGCCGTCATTTGCATACATTTTTGATTTTGGATTTCCTTGCTATTTAAATATGCAGTTAGAAATAGTCCAGTGCTGCCTCTTGCGCTGTCACGCTGCACATTCACACTGTCATTGGTCCTGATAGAACTCTTCCGCTTCAAAGGGAGCTTTGCAATGGAGAAGAGAATGAGCAAATATTTGAATTGCAAAAACACATCATCTTCAGAGGGGAGGAAATTCAAGACAACTTTTTGGAGTTAAAGACACCCCCAACCCCCAGCAAGCTAACCCTCTGCACACAGCATAAAAAAGTCAACATATTCATAGTGTAAGCACTCTCCTCACTAATTTACCATATCCAAATTTGTCTAATGGGATATGACACCTTTTAGAGGGGATTGCAGGGAAAAAAAAAACTTTAATTTGAGGAGAGAACCATAAAATGTTTAAGCTGCCCCTGTATTTAGCTAAAATCCATCACACAAATCCAGGTTCTTAGACAACCTGACAAGGGTTTGATTATAGACCGAAGTGTAATTAGCTACTTAAGTTATCCTCTGGAAGGTTACAGTGAAAAGCACCACCTTCCTTGCTAGGTTTTTCAGCATAACTAAAAAGACCTTTAGATTCTACAGGAGTACTTTTCCCCTCAGGATTCAGCAGAGCCAGTTTACAGCCATTTACATGCATTCACTCCAGGAGAATCTCTGACAGCTTCCAACTTTTGCAGAACCTAGTGAATACAGGCAATAAATAATCTTCATGACAAATCAATAATATGACTCATAGCATATTTCAAAGTATGAACTCCACAATTTGATGCCAGGATAAATAGAACATTTAAGCCAAAAGTTTCAAGTCTAGCCACCAAGGCCATGAACAACATTAACAGCAATAAATACCCATCTTCAGCCATCTGAAAAAACACCCCTGCAAACTGGGAAAACACTCATCTTCTGTGTTTATGATTGTAAATTTATTTACCACAGGCTCAAAACTGCCTTGAATTTTAAATCGGGGAAAATCTGAACATCTCAAACACATAGTCAGAAAATGTCTAGGACACATGGAGAATTACTGTAAGTGGCAAAATAAACTTTGGAAATACAAGCAATCAGCTACTGGTGGAAAAACAATTCACAGCTTTATTTTTTTATATGCACATCAAAGCTTTAAATGTAAGACAAAAAGTCTGTGAATTCCATACATTAATCAGAGGGTCATTTTAATTGTAAATTATATCGCAGCGTCATTATTAAATGTGTTACTCCTCTTTGTCTCTTAACAGACAGAATTCCCCATAGCGTCTAAACACACCGTCCGCATCACACCCCCCACCAGTCCAACCCTCCTGGGCCTCTGCTCGTTGTGAGCCGCCCACCTACGTGTAGACACCTTGGAGACAGGCCTGAGCAGAAATCAAACCAGAATGATGGATAGCCTTACTGCACAATGACCTCTGTCACTGGGTTTTGCCCTAAATCAATGCTGGTGATAAGGGCCCTGTGCCAGCGCTCACCTTGGTATGTTCACCAGCAGACCTTATCTATGACAGGAGGAAGTATGAGTAATAACTAAAGACAAGTCACAACAAAACCACTAAATCTACCTTGTCAAACATAATTTACAATGTATATCCTTCTGCCCTCTACCTCTGCTGCTATTAAAAGAGTAATTATAAGAAGCAAAGAACTCTGGGACTGTGTGGCTGAAAGATATATCTGTTATAGGTTGGTGAGAGAGTTTTGCACAGATCTGATCCAAGTGGGTTTCACAATTTTTAAAAGACTGACAAACCCTACTCTTTATTTTCTTCACACACATGTTCAAAATAAATGAATAAAAAAAATGGCTTCTTTTTTTTTTTTTTTTAATTGCAGCACTCCTAGGTCTGTGTGGAGCTTTACTTTCAGTGATGCATAAAAGGAGAGGTTGGAGGTTGGAGTTGAGAGGAAGGCTGACAGGAAGTAAAAGCAAAGACTTTATGACGATTATAGCACTGAGTAGCACTCTAAGACCTTTCAGTAGTTTTTCACTTGACTGTGTGTGTGATAAAGCGCGTGTGTGACGTAGAGAGAGAGACACAGAGAGCGCAGCGAGAGAGCGAGCATGCTTCCAGGCAGTCACATCAAAATGGAGAGAGAGAACAAACATGACATCAAATGTTGCAATTAGCTGACCTCTTTCTCCTCATAGTTTGAAAAACCCTGCCTTTAAAACCCTGATTAAAATATGCTTGCTTTTTCATTCAAAATGACATTTGACAAGGTTAGTAATATTTCAACTAACTGCAAAAACATTCTTGTGGTTGTAATCCTTTTTTTCCATCGCTTTGCAGGCGCGCAGGTAACCCCGGAGTGAGTTTCCCATGAACTCAGCGCTTACAGTTTGAAAACAAAACGGCTGGGGGAGAAAAGGGAAAAAAAAAAAAAAAAAGGAGGAGTAGTTCAAAGTTTCACTCAAGAGTGTTTTGTTTCGCCCGGGCAGCTGAAGCTAAATGTTTTGGGATCATTATTCAGAGAATTTATTCCCTTTCTAATTCAAACCACAACGAATATTCAAACCAGAGCCAGTAGTCCTTTCTCTAACCGCAAGCTCCCTCCTTAGCATGGACTCATGGGGGCTGAGGACTGTCAGCAACTTTGGGATAAGAGTTCCACAAACTGTTAAACCCCCTCATCACCAAATTAGGAGAGTTGTAGTCTGTAGTCCCATGGTCTGGCCAGTGCAATCCAAAAACGTAAAGTAAGGTTGATTTATGGTGCATGACATTATATATTCATATAGTAACATTCATTGTAACATTGTTTTGGAATCAATGTTTAGCCCAAGTTTTGACTTTTTTTTTTTTTTTTCTTAAAAAGGGTTACAAAAAAGTTAGCAAACTAAAAAAATATGTAAATGGTGTCTGAGACAGTCTTTGTCAGTGGGCAGGCCTGACCAAACAAGTTGAAGATAAGCAAAGAATAATGGGAAGGGATCGGAAATAGCAAGACCAAAACTCTGTGCAAAGTTAACAGTTTTCACATCCATTCCAGTCACAGGAGAAGAGAATGTGAAGTGCTGGGCCGGACAGTAAGCCAGTCCAGCCTCAGCTGCAGCTGCGCACAAATTGAAGTGGCACTTTCTATCAGAGGCCTTTCGCCAGACAGCTCAATTCTGCCCTTTCACTTTTGTAACCTCCATGACACACACAGAGCCATTACAAAAAAATAAGAGTGGTCATTTAAAATACACAGCCGTCATTGAAGAGACAGATTCTGGGTTTAACATGGGGAAGATTCATGGTGCGAATGTGCCAGCTGATAGAGACATCGCTCAAAATGAGAAATAGATTTCGCCGACATCTCTGCTGCGGCTACTCAAAGGGGCGGCTCAAAGCCCCAAACTCTGCACACAGTTTATATTTCACTTGTTCAGAAATGTATGCCTCTGTTATCTCACATCAGTCCGAAGGAAAAGGATTGGGTATCGTCCGCTTCAGTTTCCCACCTATGATGAAACATTACATCGACAGCGGACGGGGTTGGAATTTGGATCATATCATTAACTTGTTAACTCCTTATGCCCTTGTCAGAAAGATTTGGTTTATGGTGCTCATTTAAAATATATAACAAAGATTAAAAAAAAAACATATTAGCATTATTATTGTTATTGAGTACACATTTATTCTAAGAAGCTTTATAGGGTTCAGGCCAAAAGCATTTTTCCTGATCATTTATAAACCTGACAGAACTTGTGGAGATAAATCTGTTGACCTGATAGATATTGTACATTAACCCCGAAATTTGTTGAACAAAATCAAAAGGTCAGCACATGGACACAGGCTCCTCATGTGTCTTTGATTACACACTCCCACTAAGGGATAGGCAGGCAGAGATGTTTAAGCTATCAGGCAATCATACCGCAGAGAGACGTGAAACTCAAACCAGAGACGGGAGAAGGAGAGGGCTGCCTAGGAACAAAGATGGAGAAAGAGGCTTCTGATGAATCTCTTTAACAAATGCCAGGCCAGTCAGTAAAGACTCAGATGTGCTTGTATCTTTTTCAGTGTTTCTGGCAACAACACAATGACGTGAATTAATACTGAAATATAAAACAAAGTTCTAAAAAACAAATACCTCTTCATCTGGTATTTAAAATTCAGTTACTTACGGTACATCAATCAAAATGACTGCCATGAGGTACAATCAGATATAGGTCTTACATACCGAAACAAACAATTCAAACCATACATCAACATTATTTTAGGAGATGAATGAGGCCATATGTAGAATGTAAAATTTAGAAATCCTTTCTAAACTAAAACAGCACTGCTGCTTTTGACATCATTTATTGTGGATTTGAAAGCTTTGCTGTAGGTATAAATCACCAGAAGCTTTTAATCAGGATCTTTCTGGGGTTAATAGATAAAGAGGTCAAACTGAGCCAAGCAAGCACAATTTTAGGCACATGTACAGTACTCTAAGTGTGCATCTATCTGTTATATGGGATTACGTTTCTGTAGTACCATATTTGGTCGCTTATCATTTATTTTGGAATTACACAAAGTAAAAATAAAATGAGACGCTGAAATAAATGGGAAGGGGAAAAAAAAACAAAAAAAAAAAACAAGGTTATGTGAGGGACAGTGGGCCTATAAAAAGAAGCCTACTGTCTAGGTTATCTATAAGGAACCACTTATCACAAGCAACCAGCTCCACACACAGACTGATGGGCCTCCACAGACCATGAGTACCAGCACATTATCTGGTACACACAGAGCTGCTCTTTAAACACAAAGGCAGAAATATGAAGCATTGTTTCCTAGGCTGTCATTTGGTAAAAATATTCTATGCTATTTATTTTTGGTCTGAAACAGAAAGAGTGTTTACTGTTTTTTTGTGCCCAGAAATACACAAGGCGTCGCTGACAAACATATAAATTACAGCTAAGATAAATTGTCCACCATAAACCATTTATTTGTAGCATTTAAAAGACAGCTGATGTAAACCCAAGGAGCTCTTTAAAGATTTGATTAAAACTACTATTATTATTAAAAATGGGCACAGGTAACCTACACCATACATAGAGAAGTACTTCAAATAAGACAATTCAACCTACAAAAAATTTCTTTTTAAATCTCCAATAAATTAAAATTCTCCCCAAAAAGCTGTTAAACACTTGCCATGTCATGAAATTGCACAACCAGAACTAAAATATGCATTCCTCTTCAATCTACGTGAACCATGGAGAAATAAATGCCCTCTTGCTGTATACCTTATATCTGTCCTTCAAACACAATGTCAGCACCATGTTGAATGATAGAAAAACAAACGACCAGATTGTTTCCATTCAGTTGGAAATTCGGGAAGTGAACATTTTTTTTTTTAGTGCTTTTCTTGGTCTCATTTATTTCCTGTGACAGACCACAGGACTCATGGTCCAGTGCTCTCCTTAGGCCCTGGGAGGACACTGGAGGATGATGACTCCTGGCCTGCTTCATCCTCTTCACCAGAGAAGTTAAGAGGCAGTTAAGCCCTTTAGTTGGACAGCATTAAGATGCTTTTAAGCAGCTGTAAAGGTGCATGAAATGAAATACTTCAAATCCTCAGGAACCCTAGGTCCTAGAAAGTATTAAACATTTGTACTGTAGCTTTCTGTCTGCTGAGCTTAAATATGTGTGTGTGCATATATGGGGAGAACATGCCTATAAAAGTCATCTTATACTGTTTGTAGCCTAACCTGTGACTTATTCAAAAAAATATTCTCTAGAATACAAAATCCACAACCTTTGTATAAAAAAAAATTCCATCAGTAATAAGTGAGCACACCGGCCTTTGAGCAAACATTATATATTGTGTGCAAAGTATTTCTAGACTATCTCTATGTTAAGAAAATAGAAAATATTATTGTAAGTTTAACATCACATTAAATGTAATGCAAAAATGTTACTTATCCAATTTCACCTTTTAGATTAAGTTCTACAAACAGCTTTTCTAAGCCTTGCTCACTACTCTCTGTCCTTTTCACACAACGCTACTGACTTCTGTCTGGAAGGTCACAGTAGAGGGAAAAAAGGGGGGGGGGGGGGGGGGGGGGGCGAGACTGAGAAACTGGAGGGGGGGGCTGCATCTCTGCAAGTCTGATGACATACATCGTGAAAGCTGACAAAAAAATGTACGTTCATCTTTAAAAAGTTCCATAGCAAAAGAGGAATTCATGCAGCAGACATGCTTTCACCTCATTTTACTTGAGGCTTTCTTCTCCATCTCACGGTGTCACAGGCAAGCAGAAAGACAGGAGGAGGGATATATATCGCTAGGGTGCCGCTTTCTGTCCCGCTCCTCGTTTATACACACAGCGGCCGTGTCAAAGCTACTCTTACACTCAATGGTAAATGACAAATTTGGATAATACACACATACAACCCTACAAAAATAAATAGGAGATATGGAGGCTTAACCAGAGCTAAATCCTGAGGCTGCTGGAGACCTGAGAGTGCGGATTACACCCCAGACACCTTAAACAATGCCCCCAAATGTGCATCCTTAAAAGCATGAAATCCTTGAAGCATCAGAGCCGCCTTGTCATTTGCCATTAATATTCCAAGTTGCTTGTGTTTCGGAGGCCAGCATTGCACTTCTGTGTGCTGATCTGCCCTAAAACATACACTTGCAAAGCCCTAAAGGAAACACTATTGTGGGGAGTTATTTTTCTAACTGGAATATTCTACTTGAGGATGTGATGAAAAAGGAAACAATAAAAAAGGCCACGTTCCTGCACTGCATGAAGTATCCATGACTATAAATAGGAGGAAGACTATGTCAGAGGCACTTACATATTACCAGGAAAACTTATAGTTGTCCTTCAAAAAAACAGAGGAAATTAAGCTCTCAATAGACTTTTCCAACATATAGCCTACTTAAAACCACACAACCTTAAAACACTGAAAAACAACCTCATTAACATCACAAGAAACTAAAACTGCAGAGAAGCAGCTGTTCATGTACTGATCCTATCACCCTTTACACACATACAATGAAATAGAGATTTTTTTTTTTTTTAAAAATCCCCTATCACAATGGATTTTTCTTTGTTGTGCACATCTCTGACAGGAAGATGAAGTAAAGTATGGCAGGGCACAGGTCTCGGAGGTGTCGCATTGTCACCCCAGAAGCACCAGTACCTGTCCTCAGGGACGGCCCTGTACTGTCCAGCCTCATTGGATCAGCAGCAGCCACGGCCTGTGGGCACCCTCTCTCAGGTGACATCCCCTATCTGCTCTGGCTCTATGATGGCCCTGCTGCTTCTTCACAGGCTTATATTACTCTTATGGTACCATTGCGTTCAATGGACCCACATGTCTAGTTATTTGCAATTGAAAAACACATATGTGCAAGTATTTCTTAATGACCATATGCCTTCATTTCTGTCACATACACACACACACACACAAACTGGCACACACACACACACACATACACTAGATCTAAGGATTGAGGCATAATCAGATTAATTCAATAACGGTTCTGTACAACAAATCGTATCATTACACTCTTCTAATTAAGAATTCCCAGCATTACTTCTTTGGAAAGTTCAACAAAAAAATGATGGACATATCCATTAAAATAGGATGGCAATGTACAATATCTTGAATCACAAAATTAATTTGATGTCACAAATGGGATTGACGGTTCTGATACTATAACAGAATCGCTTGCAATTTCAGCTGTAAAATCTACAGCCTACAATTCCAGATATAATTAGAAAAAGTTCACAAAGAACTCAAAATGTCTAATTGCAGCTGTGTCAACTAACATAAAACCTCACATAAATCAGATTTCTGTCTATTCATTAGCCAACATGTCAGACAGAAGATTAGCGATGCTGTAGGAATAATCTGGTGAGTCTTCAGAATTATGACTTCCTTATTAATTGTAGTTTTGCTTCCATTATGTGCATAAAAAAAGCGTTACAACAAAGGACAGGCACTCATCTCATTTGCGCAAAACAAATCTGAATAGGCCTCAATATGTGCTTTTGGAGCATGAGAATCTTTTGCTGATAATTATGAAAGGACATAAATTATCAACTTTATAACAGGCCGTGACATTCAAAATTGCTAAAACAAAAGAGCCAGATGTGGAGTAATCGATGTGTGTGCAGTCTCTATTCTCAACAAATTTCAAAGTGGTCAAGCCAGATGATGTATAATAGCAAACCAAAAAGTCTCAACCCCCATTTCATATGAGGAAGAAATGAGGCATACTGTCCCATTATATTGCTATTAATCATTTTATGTGAATGCCTGACAGCTTTTTATCAGATCTAACCTTTTCAAGTCTCCATTAAGAGTGCTAACATTTTCAACTCTGTCACATTTGCAGTTTACAAATCTCACAGCTAATTTACTTTAGGGGGGGGTCTGCTGGCATTCATTCCTATTGCCATTGTGTTGGGGAAGGTGGGATAGGGGGTGGAAAATGGGGAACGGTAAAAAGAATGGCCTCTGTATCTACTTATTTTACTCACATTTACCCTTTTAATTTGCTAAACTACAATGCAAAGGAGCTGTATTGTTGAAAAACTGTTTTGTAATCAACAGTATATTCTGATTTACTCTATTGATTCTCTGATGTTACACAGCTGCTACATGCAGGGCACTTAAGGGCCACAGAGCTCCTTCAATACAAATAACTTAATAATTGGCTTTCTGAGAACAGAGGTACTGTCAAACACTGGACAAGTGGTATACAGTTAGCAGGAATCCTTCTTCTCATTTTGGAGTTTTGCTTTATCAATGTGTTTTGCTGTGTGAGGTGGTTGGGTTAATATTTTCACAGATTTTTATAGTAATTGTCTTTAAGATGTGATACACAGTCTGCTAACTACAAGGACCGGTCATTACTCTGCAGATCCATCTATTTATTCATCCATCAAGTATTAAAACTTCTCTCGTCTTTTTTTCCTTAATTTTAGCCATAACAACAGAGTCCAAAACAACACCTAGTTGCCGACAAGAGTGACCACTACTGCAGCAGGCGGCAAATTTAATAAACAATGAAATATCTAAATCTATATTTCTGCAGAATTCTGGCACATCCATCATAATAATTCAAATACACACATAAGCAAGGCAGCATGGAATTGTCACAATCTGCATTTTTGATAAAGTGCTGAGTGTTAAACAAATTTAGACAAATACAGGGGCCAGAAGTTTTGCTGCTGCTAAAAGAGTTATGAGAGGAACTTTGCCAACCATAATTGATTTAAGTACACCCTAATCAAGAAGGGGCAGTTAAGGTGGTACCACACAGGGGTCCATATTTCATTACATGCTGTGTTTAACCTTAGCCACTTCTCCTAAAACACACAAGAGGCTCATTATGTGTTTAATATTCACCAGCAGGTGAATAATTTTTATGCAACTCTGATAGTTGTGCGAGATGGATAACTCAATTATCTGAACATCCGTCAGAGCAGAGGGCTCACTGGCTCTGGAACGCCACCAGCTAAGATTGATGGCTGGAAGACACCAATAGCTGCTGCTTCGCCATCTCATCCAGGCACTGGGCCTGAACACGCCGTTTGATTCTGTAGAAGACCGTTTTTCTCTCCGTTTTCTCTTTTTCTCTTTTTTCTTGGGAGCATTGTAGGTGAAGCGTCATTACCCCTCACTCCACTGAAGAGGGGTTCATTATGGGGTTAGTGTGTTGGCAAGACTATTGTTTGGATGATAAATGCAGTTGGTGAGGGCTTTGGAGAGAAAATTAGTTATGTTTTTTTTTTTTTTTTTTTCCTTCTACAAAAACATGTCTCCATAGCTCACTATGCAATGCTTGAGGGCAAAGCAAGAACAATTAACACAAGCAATGGGTGAAGCAGCTCAGTTAAAGCAAAGAGGGAATTCATGAAAAATAAGCAAATCACTGGAAATGTCAGTCAGGGGCACTGAAGTAATTACAAATACAGCTATGCAACTCCAAGGGCAGTCAAAAAGAAAACTCAAAGCTTTAGTGTCAACCACTGAAACCTGAGTTTGAGGAATAGACAAACATCCTAAACATCAGCCCTTCAGGGCCCATCTCATAAACTGAAACCAACTAATGGGAAGTGAAAGCAGGATGATGTCACCCCATCACTCTCTTGTCCCCTATTTCTCCACTGGTTTATGTTTTTGTGACAACAAAGCAGTGACCCCGAATTCCATGCCTTCAACTGCTTTCATTTTCATTCAACACACAAAAATAAGCCATGTGCACACATACTTGAACTTCGGATGATAATGCATAAGGCCTAACAATAAGAGAAAGATGAGGCACATTTGGAAATGTCAGCAGTAAATGTCAATTAAAAATTACAAGGGTGCTGGAAAAGGTAGGGTCTGAAGGGACTGACATTTTCTCTTTTTTGACACGACAATGTTTATCTGACCGGGCTGCTGGCTGACATGATGGGATCTACTTTGTCAGTTCCTTAATACACTCAGACAAGCTCGCCCCAGTGAATATCAATGAAAGACAACCCCTGGGCAGCAAATACATAAGACTCTGACTAACCTTAATCGGCCAATCAAGCCGTTAGTATTCTGTTTTGACCTAGTGTAAACTAATGCTGTGAGTATCAAAGACGAACACCAAAGTCAGATTAATGCCAGTTTCTTCAACCAAAAAAAGTTTTACAGTGAAATATTTATGGAGACATCTAATCTCCATGTGCTAATCAAATGAGCTCTCTTCACATGATTTTAAGTTTGGCTGACACAGCAATCATTCAAATACTTTCTCAGTACACATGGTTTGGGAATGGTTTGGAGCTTAAATAAAGCCTTTTTTTCCCCCCATTCACCAACTTTCTCATAGGTATTTAATGAGGCTTAACAAAGATGGTAACCATCAAAGATAGGCCTTTTAAAATTCACACCTCAGTGACTTTTACTTTCTGGTACCAGCAATAGCATAAAAAAAAGAAATAAGGAAAAATTCCAAATATAACTGTTACTCTAAAAAAAAAAAAAAAAAAAAAAAAAGAAATAAAACAGACCACTGATTATGACCTTGACCTCATCTCTCACATCCAGGGTCATCTTCCCTGAAAACCAGATGAATGTCCTGCTGGCACCTCCTGAGGGGTAACATAGGACCATAGTCCCTTTCTCCATTTCCGCGTATGTGTGTGTGAGTGTACATATGCGCACGCACGCATGCACGCACACACACACACACACACACACATATATATATACACGCATTAGTTTGTAACCTCTCCCCTTTACCTTCCATTCCCCTAGGTTTTGTGTTTTGTTTGCATATGCCACAGGAAACTCTTCCACATTGTATTCATTACTATCCTGATATTTTTGATTTTTGTTTAAATATGGTAAATTAGATTGTTGACCTGTTCTTTTTGTCTGACTCCCTTTTTTCTTAATGGGCCAGTTTGTGACAAGTGCAGGCTAAAACTGCAAGAGAACTGACGTAATGACCTATTTTGACTGGAAATACATTATCTAAAGGATCTGGTATAGATTACTCTTTTGCTAGCTTATCTCTGATAGGCAGACAACAGAAGGATTGTTTCAGGTTGTGAAACAATGCATGAAAAAAAAAAAAACAAATTCATTCATTGTAAATAGTTTCTCTTTCTGTGTTCATGATAGATCCAGATATCTGATCCTGAACTGGTCCTGTGCATGCAGCAGGAAAACCAAAACAAAGAAGCAGAGAAGGGGAAAGCCTGGCTGTGCCTGGGGTCTGGAACCTACTGGCACTCTAGCACTGTGTCACAACATGTCAGCTGGCCGTCACGGCTGAGGGGGGCCAGGGCCATAGCGAGGCGAATGGAGGCTGTATGGGCGACTTTTCAACTTGGTGACTGGATCCTTGTGCCAAGGGAGGCAGGATGTAAAGACCATGTGTGAATGAGCCTACTCTTGTGTGGGCCGCAGCAAAAAAAGTCACTCCAGCTTATTACTTCAGTTGGTAACTAAGCCGATATAATGCTGAGTATTGTGCTAAATGATCTGAATAATGGGCTGATGACACTGTATAAAAGGTGCTCACAGACACAAGACTTATTTTTGCTGGCATTTAAGAGGCAAACACTGACCTACTCAATTTCCTATATTACTAAACTACAAATTAGCATATGAATTACAATATAAAAAGGGGCATAACCTTATAACCTCCATTATAATAAAAAAAAAAAGTCAGTATGTTGTTGATCATATTTATTTCTAACATTGACACACACACCTCTGTTCCACCAGGGTCAGACCACAGGGGCCTGTTCCTGTCCAGAGGTTCTCATGACAACAGATGCAATAGATTAATCACCCACTTCCCAGCTTCCTTCCAAAACAATGCATGGTACTCTGGAAAACAATCAAGCTCACAGGCAGTGAACACTCCACTGTAAAGGGCTGCAGTGACAGGTGTGGATGTGGAAATAGTGTGATGTACAGATGTACAGTACCATATGGAAATCTGGGGTTAGTGTGGTCTACGCTAGGGAGGAAGTGGTTAGTGGTGTTAGACAGAGATATGAGCTGCCTTTATAATGCTGAGAAAACCTGTTTGTGCTCAAAAAAGAGAAGTAGGGAAAATAGTAGCTGCCATATTATACAATAAATGGAGATAAAGAAACTGAGATGGAAGACAAATAAAACAAACAGATGAGAATACAAAGATACGGCTTGCCTGTTCCAGTAGCTCCAGAACTGTTCATTGAGATAGGTTCGATGGCTGTGGTCATCTCCGAATGAAGCTTTGCTCTCAATCCAGTGTACAATGTGTCCCTCCACAGCTTTTCACAGAGAGAAACACACAGCAACACTCAGAGAACCAGTGAAAAGAAAGCAACACAAGCAAGATCCAGGAGGGACAAGTGACATTTTTCCCTGTCATTCACAGAAATCAAAGAAGCTCTGGCATTAAAATGACAATGTTTTGACAATTGCACAAGCCTTTTTGCGAAAAAGGCACCTAAGGTTAACAGTCAGTTATTTTAGATAAATACTGACGTTCGTAAATACTAACCAACAGGAACTTCCAAGATGATATCAGGTGTTTTGTCATAGCCCATAGCTCTCAGCTGGTTTTCATCTGCAGAAGATAAAGAGCAGATTTTTAACATCTGACGACATCTAACATCAGGAATATGTTTTATATAAGTCCTAATCAGTCTGATGTGTGTACTGTTTAACAGGTTAATGACAGAACTGCATTCTCCAAGGTGCAAGCAACATAATTACTGTGTTAGCAAAACAGACAAATAGCAGGAGAAGACAGCACACACAGTTAACAATTACATTTGCCACATATTCAATGTCATTGCACAAAAATCTGTAAAGCCCAGTTACAGAGCTGCTCTCCAGTTTGCAGTTTGGCAGCACTTTATAAAATATACAGCAAGAGGACAAGGTTGGCATTATACTCTGTATGCTTGACCCCTGCCTGCAAAGGCTGCAGCCATTGTCCTTGACTTCTGGTGCGCTTCGGCCGTTATCCCTACTACACCTGATTTCTCCATTAAATCTCAGGCTGACCAGGTCATTCAGTTCCAGGGGTCTGCCTCTTTGTCTCCAGCCAAGCTCAACTAATGAGGCATGGAAGGGAATTGAGAAGAGATGGAGGGTGTCGGGGTAAGTGGTGGTGTGGAGGTAGTATCAGCCAAGGATGGAGAAAGACAGTAGAGTGAGGTCAGTGAGGCTGCCAGGGCCCTGCAGAGGGACATCCTGGGTGGGGTAATGTGGTTGTAGAAGTGTGCGTGGTAGGATGGGGACCTCTATTCACTCTTAGTAGGCTGTTGACAACGTCATGTGGCTCTGATCGCCTCTTTACCTCACCTTTGATTAAAATTAATGGGCCATCTCTGCTGTTGGGTATCTTACCTCCAATCTATTTATTAGACAGGGCGAGAGTGCTCAGTGGCCCTCATGCCCCCTGAACTCTGACAGTTTTAGAACAGTGTATAGCCCTGAAAGGTCAGCACTCCAGGTGCAAATAAATGATATGGTTTTAATGAGAGAGGGAATGACTTTTATCCTTCATCACTCATCTGACCTAGGGGATGGTGATAAGATGGGGATGATGGGGGGGGGGGGGGGGGGGGTTGGGGTCATAATTTCATACCTGGACACTATGCCTTGATTTCATAATGTCGAAATAAGCCAGTGGCGTAAGGAAAATTTTTAAGGATTTTAAAACTACTTTTTCACAAATTGTAATATCTATTGCAGCTCAGGTTCTTAATGGCATTACCACAGTACTTATATTCATTTAAGAAGAATCAACTATATTTTATTGATTTTAGAAAAGAAAAATACTTAACAGCAACCTGAGACAAAACACTGCATTTACTGAAACCTTAACCTTATTGAGTACATGGACTAGATACATTCAAAACTTTTATTCTTTAAATATTCACTCTAGGCTGATGCATTAGTGTCCAAGGATATTTGATAACAGCTCTAGGTTCAAATTAATATAAGATAACATCAAGCAAATCAGTCATGTCCAGGTCTTCTTTTACTAAGCTTACAAAAAAAAAAAAAAAAAAAAAAAGCTACACTGTCATGACCAAAAGTGACTTTAAAAATGTGATCAGGTCAAGAGGCTTACCTAGAAAGGAAAGGCTCCTCTCCTTTAGTTTGTCACGGAGAAGTACCTCATGCTCTTGGCCAATAGCACTGAGAATACAGTCAAGGATTCCAACATTCAGTACAACAACAACAGTATTATGTGTCTGCCGAAAGACCAAGATATCCAGATATGAAGAGATATACACTGTAGCAACAACATGCACAGACATTACGTGATGTAAGCTCAACTGTGTGTGGTTAAAGTTAAGGATCTACTTTTCCCCACTACTACCTTACTATGTAAAGTGAAACCCACTTCTCTCTTTTACGACATATAGCACAATCTGAGATTTCAGGTCAACCTTCATCCGCTTTCACAACAAATCTCCAAAGTGCATTACCTAAATGAAGGAGACAAAACAAATGCCAATTTGGCAAAAAGCATTGAGTGCCTGTAGTAGCTGCTCCACTCTTTCCTCTAAAATCTTTGAAGAAAAATGCTTTTAAAATAAATGTCACTTTATATCATGATGCATGGTGGCTGATGCCACAGAAAGGCTGGTTCTATCACATGCATAACATGTTCACTCCAAGAGACAAAAGTTGTTAGTGTACAGTGCCAGCCACAACAAACACTAATCACTGAAAATGGGTTCTAATTATTACATGTATTTCCTGATTAACACACACTTATGTATTAAAAGTTATCCCTTTCATGTGTGGTGGGAGTTCTTTGAAGGCACATAAGTAGTAGGGCGGTTATCATGAACTCTTTTTGGAAGAGTAACTGACTAAGTTGACACCGATGAGAGCACTGACAAAGAAAGGTAAAAGGGGGATGTGGTAGGAAGGCAAGGCGGGATAGGGTTGACTGGCTATGAACAGAGCAACCCAGCCTCACCACACACGAAAGCCTAGGCAGACACAATAACATACAGACGTACACATGTACACTCATTCAAATAAGTCTCCACCCCCAGGAAATAGTTGGTCTGCTACCCAGCTGTTTGCCCCTGAATAGCCTACACTCCAATTCTGAGCTTTATAGCCAAGGCCCTTACTAGACAAGCAGGGGGTATTTGCATTTAGGCAAAGAAAGGGAAAGGAAACACTAGAGCATAATTGACTTGCAAAGAAATAAAATAAAACCACTGTGAAATCGAAATTAACAGTTTGAATTGGACCTAGAAGGCTTTGTGGTGCTGAATAGTATGTAAATTATCAGAACCAAATACGGTCCAATTAAAAAGGGTTTTAAAAATTTGCAATTTGCAAGAATAGATATTTTTTTACTTGACATAATATAACCAATTATCTCGGTTTCTTACAAAAACAAACAAACAAAAGAACACATCAGCCACCAGGCTGATGAATGCATTTTTTTTCTTTTTTTTTTTTGTATCATTGAACATTGGGTCTGATCCGTTGCGTGCACATGGAGATGCATTTAGATCAGCTTATCCTCTCCTCCTTCTCTTCCCTCCATCGCCTTCCAGCCCCTGTATCGCTGATAGTGGGATGGCAGGCGGGATGAAACACTTCCCCTGTGAAGCAGAACTTTTATGTCAGGTGAAGCCAGACACATCTCATCCCCTTCAATAGCTCCTCGTCAATTTCAGGCTTAAAATTTTATGGGATAGGATACTGTTTGATGCAGTCTACCAGCGGTCCATAACAGCAGTCATTTATTGTGCACTGAAAAGAGGGGGAAGAAATATTATGGTGTGTGAAAAGGGTGGGTGGAAGGGAGGTGAGGGAAGGAAGCCCATACAGTGCTGGAAAAGGAGAAAACACAGGAGATGCTGGCATCACTTCTGGCTGTCACGTGACCTCATGAGCAAACACGAGTGGTTGATGCTTTCTGTCAGCCAAGTGCTACATTTAAAAACTCAGACCATAAACTATAGATCTGCTTCATGGATAAGTGTTATGAAAATTATATGAATTTCAATTGAAGAAATGAACACATACAATATATGACATGACAAATTATTTAAATGACTTCCTCGAATATTTCAGTTTAAATGTACTTACTTGGTAAATGTTATTGGCCAAAATTTGGTCTGGAATTAATGATGGCTCCTTAAGCATGCTGTTTAGAACCGTTTTAGAGGCTGAGAACAAGAAAGGTGAGAAAGTGGGAGAAACAAAAACAAAGATCACATAAGATGTAATATGCAAATGATCAAATCAAATATTGTTGAATGTCTTCTTAGAAGTTGAGAAAAAAAAAAATCAATTTGCTGCAAAGGCAAACACCAAAAATATAGAGACAGAAGACAGGCTTGACATCCGGTACTGTAATTTAACATGCCACTGTCAGTGTAGTATTTCCCTACTAGTCCATCTACAGTAGATGGCTGCTTGGTGTACAGATTTTCTATAGATAAATGTCTCAGTCCAGAGCACATGAGCCCCATGTAGTTTATCTATGTTATGAACGCAGACTATTCTGCATCTCTCATCCCCATTCTTGCTCTACTAACATTATAAATCAGAAAGGAAAGCCTGCTGGATTGATTCCCTAGTACTGCAACAGCAAAAAAAAAAAAAAAAAAAAAAAAAATCCTTAAATCATTTCTTAAAAAGATTTGGATTAAATGGATTGTATCATTGTGTGACGAAATGGTTGAGGCACGCCATTTTAGTGATATATATACACATGGTCTTGACAGACTTGCAGCATAACAGACAATACAAGGAATGTTTCTATTCACATTTCAGGCATGAATGGTGCCTGTACCAATATTGCACAGAGATTCCCAAGCTAATCTAGAAAATGCTGCACAGTATATAACTGTTAAACACAAGACAGCTTATCTGAAGATTTATAAAAATGGGTAAAAGGGGAGTTCAAATAAAATAAACAAAAAGGGATCCATTGAAAAAGACTTAGGTCTCCATTTACAAATGCTGACTGGATCATTAGGTGTTTGTTAAATGAATTTCATTAATAGAAAGGCATTTAGGAGAACAATTTAAAACCCTTAAGAGCTTTGTTTTTTACCCTGTCTTTCCTTTTGCATTTCTTTTATAGGCAATACTCCTTTAGAAAACTATCACAGAAAGGACAAACTGTGCTGTGATCCCTCATCTACCTCATGATGAAATAAAGAGGGAGGAGGGTGGAAAAAGAACAAAGCCCATTCAGCAATCCCTCCTCTCTTTATGTTTCTTCCTCTTTGTCTCCATCTTTCTCTGCCATTGCTTTTCTGCTACCTCCTCTCTTTTTCAGTCTCTCCCAGCCACGGTACTCCCCCAGCCCACCCCATAACCTCACACTACCTCTTAGAGCTGCAAGGCACAGGGCTGTGCTTTATTTCTTTGCTCATTTTTCTCAGAGATTGGTACCTTCACACGCAGATCCATACCATGCTCCTGTGCAGTGCGGGCGGCAGTGAAGAAAGAGGGTTATATTTTCCCCTTGAGTTAGGACACCTCATGACAAATGATAATGGATAATCAATAAAGTGGGAAATATGAGGCAGCAAACTTTATGAAGCCAGGAGACATATTACTCCCCAACAACACTGGTTTCCCTTAACAAAGTCACTACTCGACTGTGCCTAATAATCTGAAGGAAAATCAAAGGACCCGCAACCACATCAGCAATATTGGCAACTTATTCCACTTTAATGGCATTTTGATTGATTTTTTCCCTCTTCCTAATGGTCGTTTTATAGATTTGACGCTGCTTCTGCAAAACAGTAGTGTGTAATAAACCTCCCTGAAGGCAAACGGTAGCCATTAAAGCTCTTGTCTTACTAGGGTTCATAATTGGAGGTTGACCACCACCACATTTTGGTTTCTCACATAACACACAAATGCACACTTCCATGACTAGACTTCTTGTTCTCTCTCCTTGTCTCTCCAGCCCTTTGATATTTTTGGTAGATGGCCATAATTGACAGGATCCCTTCCTCCTCCGCCTCTTGAGCGATGGGGTTAAAAATAGCCATAAAGAGGTGACCTTGGCGCTGACATTGTGGAATTTCAGCCAAGCATCGACCTGATGAAAATGGAAGGCCAGGCCGCTAATAAATCAGGATGCTTTTAAAATGAGTTTACCCTAATGCTCATTTATCACGAGCTGTAATGCCATTTGCAGGCCCTGGATTCGCTGCTGTGCACAAACACAGCAGTAAATAACAACAGGGCCCTTGCATCTCTCGCATCATTGCAGCCTCCAACATCACCAACATCAGCATACATTTATTAAAGACGCCCCCGCCTTACACAGCAGCACTCTTCTGTGACACCCTGAGCTCCTCTCTGCCACACGTGCCACCCTCTTTAAATACACACACCACAGGCACACACAGACGCACACATAAAACACATGCAGGAGAATAAAAAGCATAATCTGAAGAACACCAGACACAGAGAACAAAGCCCTGCAGCACGACTTTGCACCCTGTAAACATTCCCGAAATTTACTGTAATTGTCCCATGTTCGTATAAATTCTGACTAAGGCACCATATCACACTGTCAACATCTGAACAAAAAGAAAAGAGAGGGGAAGAATAATAGATGTGAAACACTACGCCTCCATTGGGATTTGCTAAAGAAAACAACCGGTGTAAACAAATCACAAGCCTGTTTTCATATGCAACTCCAATACAAGATAAACTATATGAAGCACAGTAACAGCAACATAACCTTGGCTTGATTTCTCATTGCTTACTTGTGTCATTTGTAACTACTCTTCCTTTCTCCACTAGGGTGAAAAAGTCATTATCTCATACCCAAAAAAATGCTGAGAAACCTCATTAGATAGCAACATTTGTTGAGGGAGGACCGTAATAAACAGTAACGGATGACAATTGTTATTGCCCATGACACTGATGAGCTCCTCTGCAAGTTTGTTTATTAATTAAAAATCCCACTTTTTTTCCATGGGTGGGGGGACCTACCCATTTCCTCTATATGCCCCCCCACACATCCACGCTCCCCATGCACCAAGCCATTGAGCTGTGGAGGGGCACTCGTTCATCAAACTTCATGGAGCAAGGGAGAGACAGGTCCTGATAATGTGCGCCGCTAAAGCTGATTTTCCATGATGAATCTCGGAGCATATAAATTGGCTAATATCTGAAAACATTTACAGATACTAGAGGAATTGACTACTTGTGGGACATGATGGATGAGGCTCTTCGACGCTGGCCGACAGCTCTGCAAATCTCTGCGGCTGCCTAAAGCCCTCATTTGATTTTCCAATTTACTCCTTTTAAATTTATCCTCCCATACTGAAAAAAAAGAAGATGGGAAGAAGAGAGAGAGAGAAAGAGAGAGACAGAGAGAGAGAGAGAGAGAGAATGAGAGAAGGAAAAAAAAAATCAGTTTTTTAAAGCTATCTGCTGTGGTGTGTAGGTGCTAGTTGATGATATGAGGTGGTATCTCCTGTGCAGGAGGAGCCCAGTCCCTGAAGAGGTTACTGGGGCAGAACTGATCTGCTTCCACCTGATTCTCCCTGATAGCTGTGAGATGAGACTCTACACACTTGTGTGTGTGTGCATGTCTGTGTAAGTGTGTAGAAGTAGTAATAGTAGATCTGGGGAGGCTCTGCTATGGAGAGAGGCTTCCTAGGTCAGGCCATTAGACTGTGGCAGAGGCTGACTGGAGCTTCTCTGCTGAAAAGGAGTAATTAGTATACTTGTCAAGTGAAGTGCCACGCTGCTGCTTACCTCCCTTGCACCCACCCCCTTGCATGCATACACACACATGCACTGAGACACTCATGGTACCATTGCTTCCTTATCCCTTCTCTTTATGAAGTGCCCTTGCTCTCATTATTTGAGAAAAAAAAAAAGAAAAAAAAAAGGCATATACAGATCAGCTCCACCACAGCAGAGAGGTGACGGCGAGACAAGAGAGAAGCACTTGAAGACAAGAGAGAAGGAATCATAACAGTCGCAGTGGATACAAAGTTGAGATTTTACTGGAAAGAACGTAATGCAATATCAGTTATCAACACATCTGATCTGTAGCTATTATGAATTCTGTCAAGGAACCAAAGGATCACAGTCGACACTAACATTCTCACAGTGTTAACATCAAACACAGGACATTTATAACCTTGCGTACAAGGCTTCTGTAAAGGAATGTGACAATAAATCTTAAAGGCTGTCGAATCACATAGTTACAAAACATGGAGCAGCAATCTAATCTGGAGCTGGGCCTTGGGAAAATGGAAAAGGTCAAATAGCTAGCAAAATTGCCTCCTCAAAAAAGTATGTTTAAATCTAGAGACACATCAACTCCTGTCAAAAGGAGGAGAATCGAGAGAAAGATGAAGAGATAGCAGGAAAGGGAAAAGAAAGAGCAGGAGCTCCCCCAATGTGCCTGCTAGTGACTCCAATGTGCCTGCTAGTGACTTCTAAGAAGTAGTTTCTACTGACAGAGCACTACAGCGATAATATGGCTGTCAACAATGTAATTTTATCATTTGCAGAACTTATCAGGGGGAGACTGATGTGTGTACAGATGATAAATAAGCCAGTTTCTGCCCAATGCCAGACATCAACCCTGTCAACTTAAATGCTTTCATTTCTTACAGTACAGTTATATAGTTAAAATGACAATGAATATACCAAAAATCACTGCATCAACAAAACAGTAAAAAAACAAATACTCTTATAAAAAGGCTTAATCTATAATGAAAATAAATTTCTTCGGTGCTCTGCTTTTTTGCCTTCGGTTTCATTATCAATTTATTATTTATAATATATTATTTTCAAACAATGCTTTCCATGTGCTTATAAGCTAAAGTCTGACATTCATGTCCCCTACTTAGGACACAAATGTTGTTGTGCCTTGTTTATGTCAGTTGTTCTTGTTTTATGTCAGTCCATAAAAACAAATAACCCTGAAAGGAATTCAGGCATATACATTAAAGCTGTCTCAACTGGTCCAGACTGTTGTATATTCCCTAAAAATCATATATAGTGCAGCTTCCAGTGAGCTGCAAATAGTGGATATTAGCAGTGTAAAAGTGCACATGTGACCTTTTCTCCCCATACTGCCCAGTCTGTTTTCATGAGACAGGGAGCATTATGGATGTTGATATCATATTCAATACGTGATAAAACTGCTTTGAATGTATTGATTTATTTACAAAAGCCACCAGATAGTCTTTCATCCTGGTTGACTGATGCTCTCTCCAATACTTCTACTGCAAGCGGAGGGGGAAGCAGCTTGTTGGTGGTGGTGTCACATTGAGGTGTGGTGGTGGTGTGTGTAGCTGGTGGGAAGGAAGGAGAGAAGGGGAAGGAGGGGAGGAGAGTAAAGGAGGCAACAACAAGCGAGTGAAACAAAACAAGGAAGGGACAGAAAACAATTTAAAACTCTGTATTGATCCAGCACTAGTGATTGTACATATATTCCACAGTCCCAAAGGCCCCATTCCTGTGTCTCTTAAATGCAAAGGGAAAGAGAAGGGGAATAAAAAAACGGTGGTGCTAGGCAAAGCCAAGCCACTCACCCAGTTGGGGGTAATGTCCCTTATATAGAAGTCTATTGATCTTTGCAGTGCGCCTGCCTGCCCTCCCTCTGGAGTCCTACAAAAACACTCAAATACACACACATGCACACTGAAGCTCAGTCTGGGGCTGCTGGAGGGGGCATGACTGATATCCCTGCCAATAGTACTGAACCAACCTGTTAGCTAATTGCCAGCAAAGACAATTATCCTTGCATTGTTTCATAATGGAAACACATTACTAAGTCTAATATACACACAGGGAGATTGGACGATTTGACTGTACAGCCCAAGCGGACAGCAATTCATTTGTAAAGGCCAAGCAGGTCATGAGGAGACTGCGAGGAAGCTCTGTCAAAACACCCTAACAGCCGCCGACTATTCCAACAATGGAAAGGTACAGTATAAGGACGTCATCATTCCACAGTGTGTCATATTTATCTGGCAGGTAAAATATTTTGCAAAATAAAATAGTAGATATTCAGCATTTGTGCTTAGTTAGGCAGATTTTGATATAAGATTATCCTGTAAGAGATCTAATCTTTATGAAGTAATTTTCTATAAAAAGAACCATCATGTTTTGCGGTAGCCCGCAAACACTGAAATGCATGCATTCATTAAACAATGATCATTCAGGAAGTTTCGTCCGCTACAAATCTATTCTGCCCACTAATAAAGCATGTTTTCACTGTATGGAAATGGAGGGATACAGTGTGCTATTATCTGAGACAGAGTGCTTCTCCTGGATGAATGCCTTGTTCTACAGGCTGCTCAGACTAGTATTTTGACAGGCAGTGGATAACGGCGGGTCCAAAGCAATCACATCTTTGACTTTGACAAATGGCTGTGCTGTGGCGAAGTTGAAAATAACACACATCCACTTTAATCTCCTTCTTGATTAAATTGGAAGCACGTCTTTTTGACATCATGCGAGTCATTCTCAAAGCAGTGAATACTGCACACACATACACGCACACACACACACACGCACACACAAACACCTCAGGATAGGTCCATTCAAATAATATGGGAATATTTGTGTGTGTGACAGTGGGAATCCCAAAATAACTAATAAACTAATAAATAAATAAATAAGAAAGGGAATTCTGTGGGAGATGATTTAAGAAATTTCTAGTCATGTACATAGAATGCACAGAATTTCTGGACAATCTCGTTCATATGTTTAACAAAAATATTTGCTGGAATTTTGTTCTTTTATGGTGTGTCCATCAGTGCTACCCAGTATAATTTGCTTTTTCTGACACACTTTTCCTAAGCGGACCACAGTGTGGTATGGAGGAACAGAAGGGGCTGAGAGAGGAAGAAGGTAGGGGGTAGATAGATGTGTTGGGGGATGAAGATGGGTAAGGAAGGAAATCAGGGGCGTTATAAATAACACTGATGAGGTGAGCTAGCATTGATCCACACTGCAGTTGGGAGGTGGGTGGTCTTCCCAGTGCTTAATTGCCAGTCATGTGCCCTCGGATGCAGCTACTACTAAATGCAGTCTGTCTCTCATTAGGCTTGGACAGGCTGAAAATACAGCAGCGAGAGGTGGAATTGGGACTCAAACAGAAAGAGATTCAAAAGACAAAGTGCTACAATTAAGACTGATGGGGGGGAATGATAGAAAGGAGAGAGTGGGAAATGGAAACATGTTACTCACGCATTCCACCCTCAATGTCCTGGAGGAACCTGTCCAGGATGATACGAGCCATCAGTGCAGGAGACAGATCCACCTTTACATAGAGTGAACAACAAAAAAAGAAAATTAGCTTTAATGAAAAACAAGCTATGACGTCAATGGGGAGTTTAGAAAGCTTCAAAATACAGTTTTTCCAGAATTGTTATTCCTCTCTGGAGAATTGCTTCATTTACAAACCTTCTGACTAAACCCCACATATCAAGTTGGAAGGGTGGATATAATTCCTAAGAATTACAGCATTGAAATTACCCAGCCAGCATACCATCAGATGATGTAACAGAGATAATGGCTGTAAATGATATTATTCCCTTTATCATTGCATTCTTAAACCCTGACCCAACTTTCGACAGTCCCACTCCAAATTGGTCTTTGAAAGCCTTGCTCTGCAATAACCTTTTCACCGTGAACAAAAGATCCCCTATTTTACAGCCAAGCTACCTGACTGACTTGCCTTCACCTCTGTCAAACGGGCAGCCACAGTCTCTCATCTCAAATGAAAAAGCAGCACACACTATACCCAGGCTAGAGACAATGTAGAGCTTTAATCATAGAACAATCACCAAGGCAAAACGGCGGGAACCAACAGGACACACCACAGGGAATGTGGGAATACAGCCCTTAATAGGAAGAGTAGAACCTATGGCTGCAGCGTTTGAACACAAACACACCTTGAGAGGTGTGCGGCGTTTCTGGTTTGAGTGTAGGGAGAAATGTTGACAGGTAAGGAATCACTAATGACTGATACTCAGGGCGTCTATCCATTGTTTCATAAAACTATTTCCAGTGCCTTCCCCATCATTAAAAACAATATTATTAATAACACATAATTTAAAAAAAAAAAAAAACAGCTATTCTCTAGGCCTTCACAATGTCACAATGTGATGATTTAAATCAACATAAAATGTATAGATGCATGTATGAGCCTTGATAAAAAAAAGAAAAAACAGGAGTATGCAGCCAAATTATTTTCTCAACCACAGCGTGTGACTTCGGCGTAAACAATCTATATGCTGCAAATAAGAAGTCCTATTAAGTCATTCACTACAGGACTTCGCAACCTCTTCAACATGGAGGGAATTAAAACATTGCTTGAAGACTATGCCATTGCTACCAAGCTCATTATGAAACACAACATACTTGTAGCCAAAGATCATTTTTTTTCTCCTGTTAGCATAATTGGGGACCAAAAGTGAATTTGCCTTCAGCCAGTAGTGGAAATGATGTGTTTCATCTTTTCTCTGATGCTTGGTGATGCTGGGAGCATAGAGGCTTCTGTCTAAAAATGTCTTTTTACCAGCAGTAGTATTTGTTAATATCTCCATAATATTGCACTAAGAAGGCATCTTGTAAAAAAGGCCAAACATGTCTGTAATAATTAAGGGAAGTGCACAGAGTTTATGTCTTCATTAAACTCTGATAGTATTTCAGACTTAGCATTTGTACCCCGCAGCTAGTTTTCCTTTTACTTCTTAAACTTCCTCATTTTCTCTGCCTTTCTTCTCTCCCCTCCTTTCCTCTTTGTTCTTATTGGTCTACCCTCTGTTCACACCTTTGGATAACGAGAGAGAATCAGATTCCTGGTAACCTGCATCAGGGCTGACACATGAAAAATGGCAACATTACCAGCGCTGGCCCAGGCTGAATAAGGATCACCTGATTAGTTCAGGTACTTGCATCTCCCTAATTTTCATATTAATCATGAGTCCATCTCTAGTCTCAAGTCAGGGAACTTCATGACTTTAAAATGTGACTAAGATTCACAGAGCCTTGAAATCCTACTGAAATAATTATTATTCAGTAAAACTCTGGTTTTATTAGCCCCCAGAGCTAAGGGGTGAAACATACACTACAGCATAACTGCACCTGTTCTAAAGCCAGAATGTTTAAGTAACCTTTAGAGAAAGTTCCATATAAAGCATGGAAAAAATACAGTTGTCGAGTTAAGAACATTCATGAACTTCATCTGGGGACAAAAAAAAAAACGGAATCCATGAATATTTCTCATCAATGTTAATCATTTCCCTCTGTTAGAGATATATTGTCTCATAAAGGGATGAAACTACATCAATTAGCAGTCTGGGAGACCACGAGTGCTTGGTTTAAATGTTAAGTAGCATATTAAATTGACAGTTAAATGGTTCATAGACAGTTATCTCTGAGTTGAATTTAATCCTTTGGAGAAAAAAAAAAAAGATGTGTCAATTAAATGGAGAATGAATAATGGCAGTTAGCTTTGACGTGCCACTGATGCATGTGAACTACTCTTATTTTAGATGAGGAAACACTCAAATCTCATCACCCAAGTAAAGCACCAATAAAAATTTAAATGTGCATTTTAATGTTTTAAAAGGTTACATAGACCATTTTAGGAACCAAAATATGAGGAAACTACAAGAGTAACAATGTATTCAAATGACAAATAAATGCAAGTATTTGGCTTTGTAAACCACACACAAGTGTATTATACTGTAAAACTGTTTAATAATCAAAAACATACCATATTAATTCAATTTTAATTTGGCTGCTTTTGGTACATTTTGCTCGCCAAATAGGGATATAGGAACTCTTGACTGATTCCATGGTGCTGTTATGGAAAAAAAAATACTGAGAAGACAAATTATGTATGAAACAGTAGTGACCCTTGAGTACATATATTTTATTCCACACATTTTCACTAATGTGAAATGCAGAAAATTTGTCATGTGACTAATTTAAGTGCTTGTCAGGCTATTTTATAGGAAGCATTCAAAGATCCACTATTTGAGTTAGATGCAACTACACACACACACACACACACACACACACAGAACCCCAATTTGGAAAATTACATAATAAACAAAAAAAAAAAAAAAAAACATACTCACATCTGCTTAATTGATGTGAGAGCTAATTACATTAAATAATTGATAATGGAGCTGACCATTTTACCAATTTTGATAATGACTAACAGGCAAGGGAGAAAATTAAAAAGTGCAGCCAACTTAGTAATCATCAAGTACCAAGTAAGCATCATCTTAGAAAATTTCTTCAAATAGTAAAAGAGAGAGGAGAAAAAAATTTTTTTTATCCCATTACCTCATTGGCCAACACCAGGAGGACAGGAGCAGTTGGATGTGCCTTGGCTTCACTCAGATACCTTCATTATAACAAAGAACAGCAGTGAAAAAAATGGCCCACAAAGGCAGACAGAAGGGTAGAGGGGACTAGACCAGGCCAGCCAAGACATGCTAATGTCCCTGATGACTTTGCCCTAGGTGGCATATGGCAGGCTTGGTGCGGTTAAAACAGCACTGCTTGAAGGGCTTCAAATTTCCTTGAAGCCAGACAAGCATATGATAGTTAGTTAACCCCTGCCGCCCAAAAAGCCTTTTTTCCCTCGCCAACTAAAGTGCAGTTCCCCTCAGATCTTACCCAGATCATCTCTGAGGTTTGTTGTTGTAAATGGATTAGAAGTGCATTATCCAGTCTTGTTTTCCTCAGAACAATGACCTAATAAGTTAGATAAAGGCTAATTGCAATATGCAAAGAGGCTTTCCCACCACAGCCTGTTTCTTTTTTTTTTTAATTTATTCATATTCATTGAATTACACATAATCATCCCATCATAAGCCTGTGTAAGGCAAATGTCCAATGCGTGGTTATTTATTTATTTTCTGCTTTCAGTCTGAAATGGACAACAGAGCCTTAGCTAAGCAGGTGCAAGTGAGGGTCTGGAATGAATCCTGAAGGTGATGATTTGTTTGGAGAAGATTATATTTGTCATGGTGGCCCACCTGCTCTCGAGTGACTTTGTGAAATCCGTTTCACAGAAAGACAATAGAGAAGGTAACGAAAACACACATAAGTGGAAAACAGATAATAAACAGTGATAAAGATGAGAGGAAGTAAACAGAGAGTGCCAGACAGAAGAGAAAAGAGCAGCAAAGGCTTATAGTACCTTTGGTAGTAGCTTTCAATGACATCTGGTGCATGGTGTCTTGACATTGTTCTTTTAGTTCGTTTCTGTTAAGAAAAAGAACATGTAAATAATAAGAAGAAGAATAATAGCAGCAGCAGCAACAACAGATTATTTCAATTCTATTTATTTGTGCTGCATTTTTCCAGCACACCAGAATAAAACACATCCTTGTTCCACCTCGGCTCTTCTTTCATGCTCTATTGTATGTGAACAAGTGTAAGAGATCTTGGGTCACAGTAATTTATTTTCAATAAGTTTGCTGGGGGTCAAAGTGTGTCAAGCAACCTTGTTCAAACCCCCTCATCTCTCTCTCCCCCTCTCACTCAAACCTTGTATTCATTTCGCCTTTTTCAATCAAACAATGACCCTATTCCATATTGCACACCCTGACATTTCCATGCATTTCTGCTGAGAAGGAGGTAGACAGGGGATAAAAGAGGAAGAGCATTGGTTAAAAAACAACTTATTTAAAAACTACTACACAAAAAAAAAAAAAAAAAAAATGTAATTCCACAGAGACAGGCAGTGTGACTGACACCTGTCAGGGGGATGATAAATGACTCCATTTTCTGCCTGTGCTGCCTTCTGCCACTGGCGGCAGTGGCCATTTATCATCATCCGCTGTCAGCCGTGGAAAGCAGCAGTGACAGTGCGAGTCAGCAAACATTTAGCACACGCAGCCACACTACACGGGGAAATTATTATTGTCAGAATAATAATGGTTTAGCATAATTTATTACAGGTCCACCAAATAAGCAGGGGCTAGATGTTATTAGACAGATGGATGGGAAGGCTTGGCAGACATCCACTGAGGCTCAGGCAGGCAAAGGCCCTCAACGTGAACGTGAGGAGGAGGAGGTGTGGGTGGAGGTGGGGGGGGGGAATAAACGGGGGTATGGTGGGGGGGCATTCTCCAAACCAATCAGAGAGCTGGCAGTTCAATTACAAAGAAATAAAGGGACATTCATCATTCAATTAGGCACCTGTCAGGGCTCACAAAGGAAGAAAACTTCTAACCTGGTACTCCAGGGAGAAGATGCTCAGAAGAGTGGACTGCGAGTGACTGGAACAAATAAAAGAAGGACAAAGTTAATTACCAGAGTGCATTGCACAGAGACAAAGGGAGAGGGGGAGCTTCAAAGCTGGGGCCAGCTGCCCTGTAATCTAAAAGAACATGAAAACAAGTGTGGCAAAGTTGTTCCAGATGAACACCTCTGACAAAGGATTCCTGCCACGATGGCGTGGGGGTGTGAGAATGGGGAAGGATGTGTGTGGTATGAGAAATGAGAAAAATATAGCCTGTTTTTTCTTTTTTTTTTTTTTTTTTACACTTTGACTAATTCACATGTACCATCTTCTTCCATCCCCTTTCTCACCAGTAAGAATGCTGAAAACTATATTGTTCTTAATTAACAAACAGTTTCTGTCTCCATAAAACAACACTCATAAAACTGTAGAGAATATACAGCATTCCTGCAAATGAATGATAGGTTTCAAGTCTCATCACTGAGGGAAACATGGCATTTAATGACAATTACACTCCTTGGTTCTTATGTCTCTTCACAGTGGGGGGGATTGTGAGTGTCTGTATTTGTTTGTGTTAGTGCTGTGGCAATACATGGATAGAAGAAAGTTTTCCTGCTTCACTGTCAGAGATGGCATATGGGCTGTTCTTGAGCCCTCCCACTGCAACTGATGGGCTTTGAAAATGGAAACTTTCACTCCAGGAAGCTGGGACTCCCAGGAGTCGGTCAATTCCACGGGTTGCCATAAGCTACATTCATCTCCAGCTCCAGTCAATGTCAAACACCTGGCAGAGAGGCAAACCTGGAAAACAGGCAGCTCCGACAAGGACTCACAGCCCCTTCAATATCCCTCCCCAACCCCCACAGCATCCTTTGAGTTGAAGATGCTAAAAGTGGTGACAGATATTAGTCTAATTGGATAGTATATACCTCTGCCATGCATAGCAGCAAAAAAAATATACAAATGCAGTAGAGGCATCCGCACACATACAAGCTACTCTGTGATGGCCTCCAGTGGCTCTGTCTCAATCTACTGCTCTCAGTACATTTGATTGTTAAATTTAATGGACTTTTTGTTACAAGTCACCCGAGAATGGTATGTAAATACTCACGAGAAGCTGGAGCTTCCAATCTGCAGTCCACATAGGCCATCAACATCAATCATTAGAAACCATGAAATAACCATGTGATGTGTAAACAAAGCCAAAGGAATCTCAAACATCGATTTCTGTCTGGAGTCTCAGCCTGTGACGATATCTTAATAAAAGCATTGCAACCACTTGAATAGTTTAGCAGTTAATAATGACTTCTCCCACCAAAGACGTCATCTTGGGTTCGGCAAATGCCAAATTTTAATGCTATAGAGAATAGCTGAATAGAGAACAACTAATTCTCAACTATTCTCTGGGGTTCTGAAACCACACTGGGTCTTGCCAAACACAAAGTTATAGTCACAACAGAGAAGGACCAAATGTTTGAAGCAGAGGAGAAAAAGGGGAAAACACTGCCACCTCAGCATTAATTTACAACAATGTTTGGGGATGAAGGGGCCACTGCAATTAAGTGGGCCATTAAATGGTCAACTGTCAACATGTGGACACTTAAGGGAGGGGGGAAAAAAATTCCTCCACACTTCAACCTTGCACCTGAGCATTTCAACAACATTAGAGCCTTATTGTTGGCATGGGACCATCATGATCCCCCTGTTGGAACAGGCATCTGTTAGGTTTTAAATGGATTACTCTCTATAATGAGCATGATTACTGCCTAATTGCAAAATCTATACCCTGTTAACTTTAAAGGAACACAAACTGCTCTTAATATCTAGAAAAACATATCTGTTTCAAGAACAGTAAGAACTTTGGCAACTTTTGTTTTTCTTTCTTGCCTCAATCAGTTTTTGCAAACATCAGAACTGGACAAATGTGGGCAAACCACAGAAAATAACTAAATCACCAAAGCAAAGTTCAAAAACTGTGAGATTTGAATAAAAAAAAAAAAAAAAAAGGCAGTGCAAAGAGATGACAGCAGATGCTTGGATCCGAACCAAGAGTTGTCTGCGTTTTATAGAGTCTGTCAAGTTTTACGCTGGGTTCATATTGTATAATGCTCTTTTTTCCATTTAACGGACATTAACAGTAAGTTATTGCGAGCCTTACATTAATGTATATCCAACCTGTGCTCTCCTGGGCACAGTATGGTCACTTCATGCTAAAATGTGGAGCAAAGTGTAGCCATACAATGGGGATCTGATCCGCCTGCTGAACAGTAGCATTACATTTTCATCCCACTCCTTTACTCACAGCATCAGCACATGAGAAATTCAATTCTACATAAATGACTATAAAAATAAACTGATGCAAAAACTATACTAAACCCAGATTCATGAAAAAGAAAAGTTATTATATTTTGCTCAAAAATAACTTTACTTCTCAGTGTAAAACCAAAAACTATCCCTTAGCTGTGAAGTTGTGACAATGGGAACCCCATGTTTCTCTGTACATAAACAAAGCTTAATCCTTCTTTCATGCACTGGTGAAAGGTCAAGGTACCTGTCTGAGATCATCAGTTATATGGTTATGTTTCATGAATTAGAGTGAGGCTTTATTTATTACAGCAAACACAGAACACATTTGAAAACCTGATTTCAAAAAAAGAATTGTTTTTGACACTGCAGTGCATCCTTACATTGACCTTTATGTGGGAAGAAAGCAATAAAAATCAATCCCTCTTGGATATAATTTAGAACATGTGAAAAACAGAAGGTTGGGAGACAGAAGAGTGGTTAGGGAATCATTCACTCTCAACCTAATTACCCTTCCTTACAACATAAGACAGAGCATTAATATGCACTGGCACCCAAAATAGTAAAGTAGCAGATTAAATTAAAAACAATTAGGGACTTTCACTTTGTCACTTTGCTGGTATGCCTGTCTGGTCAGTGCTTTAGGCTCTATTAAACTAGGCTATCCACTGGTTATGAATCTGACAAATTCAAGTTTGAGTGCTGAATTGCCTTATCTCTTCGTGCATTCAGACTGTATCAGTGTCTAAGGCATAAAAAACAAAACAAAACAAAAAAACAACATTGCAGCAAAAAAGCCTGAAAATTCCCATCAACCTAATCAATAGCAGACAGGGGGAATTCATGCAATCAATTATATCCAGAATCTTCCTATTTACAAATAATTAATTATAAACAATAGCTGTAATTTAGGTAATGAAAGCCACCTGGCTAATGGCATTGGTATCATATGCTGCGACAGTACTTACCATTTGGTGGATCTGCATGCAGAGAGTGTTGCATGGTGTGACTCTTCAGGGCATGGAACTGGCTAATTGAGGCATAGCACATATTTTTACTAATGGCAATAAAGCTATTGTGAGAACGGAGTGACATGGATGAAATGATTCACTCTTACAAAGTGTAAGAAAACACAACTTATTGTTCTCAACTCATTTTATTGTTATATACACCTGTGTTACAATAAGAATTAGCCAATACCTTCCTTGCATAGGTAGGATTTATATCTAATCCAAGCACAGGGGCTGACAATAATATACTAATCATTTCATTTTCAATAGATCAATGTTTTATAACGTGAAACACAGCTCAATATGGGTTAAAGACTCTGGATATGCAAATGTTGCTAATTACACATGCTGATACGCAAAATGCTAACATCTGTTTCTCAGCTAAACCTACCGTCATCAGCAGCAAAACAAATGTGTAGAACAAAAATCTTTACGCGTTAATGTATAAAATGTGATGTATTTTGACAAGAGATAGAAACAAACACAAATCACAGTATGTCACGTAGCTTCAAACAAATACTTGCACAATGAGCACACGTGTTTACAGTTCAAATTAGTTTTACATTGTTTCCTGCAAACCCATAAATCCAGCATTCTATTCCAACCAATACAACATGGATGTATTTGATGTAGTAGTAATATATCATTATCATTACTAATTTATCATAATCATGATAAATCAACACTTCCACTATATTCCCAAGCTCTTTTTTTTTTTCCAAGCTTGACATTCCACTACATGTACATCCCCACCCCCCCCCCCCACACACACACACTCTGTCTCTCTCCAGAAGACCATAGAAATCCTCCAAGCCTGCGGGGGAACTGTGGATAGAAATGACTTTAGCAGAAGCACAACAGGGCATCTCACTGCCTACTATTGTCCTAATAGATGAAAAATATGACCCCCTACCCAGTCCCCTTGACTTTATTACAATCTTTAAAATTTCTGTCTGCTGAGCTGCCCTTAGATTTCAGGAATGTTATATAAAGGTGGCAAAAAGTAGGAAAGATCCCACAGTCACCACCCTAATTGTGATTCGTCCTGAAAGCCTGGGATCTTCATAAGTCTGTCTGTGACAAAACGCGTTATAAGTATTATGGTGTGTTGCCATTGTTGTAGTGTAATTAGTGTCATTGCTGTTTCTGCAAACTCTCATGGAAAATTGAAAATGAGATCCATGTTATCCGTCAAGTGGCGAGCATCCACTGGTCTGGCAAAGAAACACATTACACTGACCAATTGCCTACTCCCTGAAGCATGGCTGGGAAACTTGTACCATTCTGGGCAATTTGTTTCATTCTTCTTTTGCAATTGATCCCAGTATGGAAACAGAACCTGGGGCAAGAGACTCTACCATAGCTGGCCAGCTGAACTGTGATACTGTATGCTGTAGGTTCTTGTGTGTGTGTGTGTGTGTATGACTTTGGGGATTGAGGAGTGACACTGATGCCTCACCATGTACAGCACACAATATGTTCATGTTTTTCACAAGAGCTCTTATTCCTGTGTTGATAATTTGCCTCTACTAATATCAGCATCTTATTCTACTCTACAATCCAATAACAAGAGTTTTTAACCTTCAAGCTTGTGTCCCTTATAAATACTATAAACCACACCTTGAACAATGAGCTGCTTACTTCAGTGTTTTTTGGCCCAATGAGCTGAAAAGGCTTTACAATCTATAGTGCTTGGACAACGTCCCTACTATATGAAAAGGAAGTAGTCATTCCTGTGCTTCCTAATCAAGTAATTGATTGCATCTATTATTCATGAACTCCTTAGCCTGACATGAAGTTGTAAACTCAGCACAGCTTCCCCTCATTCTACTTCTCCCATTCCTGCTTAGACTTCATTCGTCCCTTCACCCTTCCAGTGTTCATCTGGCCACATAAAGCTGTGGAATTAGTTTGCCAGCCTCTCAGCCTTCAGTGGTTGTACCCCTAAGCCCAAGCTGCCAGTTTGTGTTTTGTTCAATATGGGCAGCCAGAAGTGTGGGGCTGTGTGCTGGAGGCCATTGGGGTTACCCCACAGGCTCTGCACTACATCAGTCTCTGGGTAATGTTATTGCCACTTCCAGGCTACAAAATAGCTGTGGAGTTCTACCTTCACATGAGCTGCAACAGTGCAACTCAATTCAATTCCACAGAGACAACAGTGGAAATCACAGTTAAATCTAGAAATAACCCAACTGGCATATTTAGCTGTGGGACGTGTTAAACTTTTAAAAACCATAATCCAGGTGAGCTTTAGTAGAAGGTTCTTGAACTGAAAATAAGTGTGAATATTAAGGTGAAAAAAATGGGCCTCAGTAACAGTGGTTAGATAACTTGAAGAAGGGTGATTATAATTTGATAAAAGCTAACCTAACTTAAGAAAAGTATTTGACTAACTAACTTTACCAAGATTCCAAACATCAGATAATAAGTGACTGTGGCATCTTAGTCACAACCGTAATAGTACGACTCCTAAAAAGTAAAGAGGTTCTTAGACATGAACAAATAACTGCAAATGCAATGTTAAAACCTAAAAACTATACTGAACTATTCTCTATACTGTCACAGTGTAAAAACAGACATAAATGAGTAATAGAACAAATTTTTAAAAATCTTGTGTCACGTTCCTAGGCTATAAGGTCAAACTAAATGACTTAACAGAGCCTACCAATTTAATGCATTGTATCTGTTAACAAATCCTTAGGCTTAACCAGCATGGTAAAAAAGAACAGAACAACTACTACAGCCACAATAAATAATCAATGAGAAGTGAGTATATCCCTCTGCTCCATCCTAAGCTGAGATATTACCATCAAAAACAAAGTGTTTGTAGCCAAGAAATCACCATATCAATGGCACATGCCACAACAACCCTGCCCCACGCTTTCCTTCCAAAGATCATGCTAGATAAACCCCAAATAACAGAGAAATTAACAAATGCTTGACATTTGCTCAACATCCATTATTCTGACACTTCTTCAGAATTTCAAAAGGCTGAACGCATGCTTAATCAACATTCATATTCCCAGAGCGAGCCCCAGCACCATATTGCAGCCCGCCTCAGTGCTGATGAAAACAGCACATTAGGGCCCAATTCAAAAAACATTCATGGACTCTTCACTGGGGAGCTGTGCATATGTGTGTGAGTAAAAGACAGTGAGAGGCACCGATTGTGTTTAGAGGGGAGGGATGTTTCACACTTTACTTTTTAAGCATTTGCCAAAACATCAACATCTGCCTATTTCTGCACATGCTCCTACTTTCATGACTGTGAAAGCCATATGAGGACTGAGCTGAATGGCTTCTTAAAGAGGGGGGCTAATCATTACATCCAAATTCATTCATAATATAGCACAGAAGGACACAGAGGACTCACATTCCCTCCCTCTTTTCTCGCTCTCCTTACAGACTCTCTCTGGGGACAAAGGGTGGAAGGACTGGAGTCCCCTCTAGGCCCAGGGGAAGCCAGGCAAGGCCTCAGAGAGCAGCCCATCATTTCCAATTCTAATATGTGGCAAGAGAAGGACCTGATGGGACTTATGTCACATTTTTTCCTACACTGGCCTGCGATAAGCCCCCCCCCCCCCTTTCTGCCTAGCCACAGTCCAGATACTAGACAGGACACCACGGCTGGCTAAGAGGAGGGCAAGGAAGAGAGGGCAAGAATGGGGGTTGATATTTGCATGTCCCTCCATTGTGAGTGGGGGTAAAAAGTGACAGCACCGTGTCCAATTCTTTTCCCCCCAGAGCAGCTCGGGCCCGGCAAGAGAGGCCAAGCTGACAGATGACTCCCAACATCTGTGTTATGCAGCCGTTACAGATGAGGGACTCCACATCACAATCTCTCTCTTTCTATCTGTCTATAGGACCCTCCCTCTCTCCTCCCACAACCCATACTCACACTACAACAGAAAGACTGACAGACGTTCTGTGGAAATTACCTTGAAATGGTCTATAATAATCATTTTGTTTAAATTTCAGACCTTCCTCCCATGGTGTCCCCAATCTAAAGCAATGATTATGAAATGGATAATAATGAATATATCTTCTGACATCAATGTATAAAGTATCACAGTATCAAAAATCACGTGAAATAATCAAACTGGTATTCAGTATAACGAGGTAATGCATAAATGTGTTCAATTCAACACCACAATGTCTTTATTGCAATAACTCCTTTTGTCAGAATTTGGCCAAAACTTTTGTTTTCATGAAATGATCACACTGCAACATCAAATAATACTAGTATGATTCCACTTAAAGGCAATAATGGACAATACTAACTTAAAAGTGAAAAATGGCCCAGCCCTAATTGCAAATAACTACTATCAGCATGCACTTCTAGATATTACCTGGGCAATATTTCCATATACAGAATCAACAAAACTGTGAAAAAATGTGTAAACTGCATCTGAATCATCATGTAACAAATAATAGAAATGCCTTCCACCACAACATCGCACATGCAATCGAAAGAAGAGCCTTTGCCATGAATCTGCTGTTCACTCAACATTACTTGCATCATTTGGAAACCACCCAGTGCAAAGTGAAAGGATGTTACACCCAGATTTGTTTTTCTATCTCACTATTGTAATCCAGCCAGTCTGTTGCCCACCTATTTGGTCCAGAGCTGTCCACAACAAACCACCCCCCACTCCCCCCAACCGCACCCCCCACCCCCACTACCGCGCCAGGCCAAGCCTGGCCAATATTTACGCAGTGGCAGGGCTCCCACACGGTCCAAAGGGACAGGAGGGGTGTGGGGCGGGGGTGGCTGACTGCCGTGCCTGAGCGCATGCTAAGAGATGATGGATGGCCTAGTCGATATGTTATGTCTTAAGAGCCTGATTTCCTGCCAGTCCAATCACTAACCTTCCAGAGCCCAGCTCAGCTGATTGGACAACCAGAATAATTTCGCAGGCTGTGAAAACACTGCTGCCGTGCCTGTCTGTCAGGCCCAGTGACGAGACTCAGGGATTTTAAAGAGCAAGGGCCTCCCCAAGATTGTTCATGGTGAACGAAATAATAACAATAACCAGCAAGACTAAACAAAAGAGCTAGCACTGTTGGGGGGGGGGGATCAGGATCATGGAGAATTATTGGCATGAAAATTCTCCAATATTTTTCTTTAATTATTACACCCACCAGTATCACATTGAAAAAAGGCATTTGGAATGTTTGTTAAAGACATTTTAGATTAAAAACCAGATGGAGAAAGGAAACACAAACAAATGAGAAGGACCTCCTAGCGTTGGTGCCTATACATACAGGATATTGGTTGCAGTTCATACAGATGACATATTCTGTAAAATGCTGACAGTGAGAACAAAGACAAGCTCAAGCTGTGCTGCATCCCCTTTGGGGACGTGCTACCTTCTTCTAGATTGGCGATTAGGACACAATGAAAGTCGGAACATCCAAATACATCCGACTTTGTAAGTGACCTCAATGGGATCATCCCTAGTGTCCTGGTGGCCTTGGGGGATTACACATGTTACGTTCAATAAAGTGAGGGCCCTCAGTGTCAAGGAGAAAGGCAAACACAGCCATTAACCCCTCTCTTCGATTTCTAGATGTCCAGGCAGTGCATGGCAAAACACCAGCTAATGCTGTGGAGAAGGCCCATACTGAAACCTGTGTGGAATTAATCAGTGATCATAAGTGAATTAAATGGGATTATAAATATTTAATAAAATAAGATAAAGCAGGACAGAAGAATAAATAATTTAGCTATGGGAGTTAAAAGATATATAGATAATAATGTCATGGCTGAATCTAACTTGCGTTCATGCGTCTAAATTATTTTCTGATTATCTATCAGTCATTCCTAATATGCAAAGTGTAATAAAAGATTACTCTAAATTGCCCATAGGCGTGAGTGTGAGTGTGTGTGGTTGTTTGTCTTTGTGTGTCTCTATGTGGCCCTGTGATGGACTGGTGACCTGTCCAGGGTGTACCCCTGACTTTCACCCAAAGAGAGCTGGGGTAGGCTCCAGCAGATCCCTGTGACCCCTGTGGTTAAGGAATAGGTGGGAATAGAAAATGGATTATAAAAGATTCTCATGCACAGCAGTTTAACGTTTCCACTGTGTTGAGGCACGAAGCTCGTTTTTGTAGATGGGTTTTGTGTATTCGCTGTTAATAGCGTGGAAACTGCAGTGAGTTTATAAGTGAGCTTCCAGTGACTTACTTTGGAAATCTGTCCTTCAGCATCTTCATACATTGCCGAGTGGGTCTCAGATGTTCAGTCCATCTCACAATCTCTTTATACTCAGCTCGGGACAGTCTCATCGTCTTTTGATTAGCAGCTGTATCGATCTACATAAACTGGTAAGCGTCTGATTAGCGGACGACGCTGTAGCAATCCGATCTGCAGGTAAACTACTGACATCTGTCAAAAACAGCTGTTACCTGCGCGGCTAATCAATCTTAGCTTCAGGTTGCAGCTAACGCGACACACTGAAAGCTTTTAAATGACGCCTGCGTATATATTTAATGCAACGCGTTGCGAGGTACGACTATAAAGCAATAGCAATAACATGCACACGGGTTGTTTACCATTTATTCCTGCTGCATGCGGACTGTGCTAGCTTCCCGCTAGGAAGTTGAAGAGTCGACTGTAGTGTGAGCTGCGCGTTGATTGGTTGATCGAGCCACAGAGCTGAGTATACCAGCAGACGATTGGTTACTTGGCGGCTCGGCGTCCAGATAAGACCAACTGCCTGCAGCATCTCCGAAACATTTCTGCAGTGTCATTAACTATAAGTGATGCGTACAAACGCAGGTAGACACGAAGGTTCGCAGGTTCTTCTGTTGCATTTTGAACGGGACGGCAAATCCTGAAATATATGAGCTGTGCGGTCAGGGAGGAGGTTTGAGAGAGTAGAGTGACAGAGGAGCACAGCGAGGAGGAGAGGGGAGGCAGCGCCTTGTTGTCTGATTTGGGTAATAAAGAAGAACCAGACACGTAACTTTGTCACTGGTTCTTTGGTTCTGACAGCAGAGGCGGCTCCGATATGGTTCGTGTGAAGATGCAGCCCCCCTCCCCTTAAATCCTGGTTATTTTGTTTTGGCCATAATGTTTATACTGTGTGTAGCTCATAGTCGCACACAGTGTTGGCACATGACGGGAAATAAAAACAAATTGAATATTTAATGTTAAAATATCAGTAAAACAATATGCTTCCCTAATGCTTTTTTTTTTTTTTACTATTTTAAATGCACTGAAAACTCTAAAGGGGCCCAGTCAACACCAAGTGTCTTTTTTGATGTCCAACATTTCACATGTACATTTTTACTTCCCATATTTAAATTTAGCCCAGTTATACAGTTATACTACTACAGCAGAAAGCATCACTGATATACTGTATTCTTTCAGCTTTGCAGTGGAGAGAATATTGGCTTAAGCTGTCCTTAATTTTTTCCTACTACCTGCAGGATTTTTTGTGGGCCATCCCCAGACAGCCACTGGCCTCCAGAATCAACAGCATTCACCTCATCAGTGGCAGGATGAGGTAAATGATACCAAGGATGATGATAATGTACTGTAAAGCACCGTAGAAGAAAAGATTTGTAAAACATTTAAGAATGATAAGGAATTTAAATTATAAATCTTTGCTGTGTCTCTTAAAACTCTAAAATGCTGCACGTCGATAGATTTCTAATAGTTAGCAAATATTAGTTACCAACTGATGTTTTAGGGAAAATTTATGATTAATTCTTAATCTAGAGTGTTGATTTTTAGACAAGACTGAGAATCTTTAAGACCTAATTTGTCAAATACTTCCCTTGAGATCACTATAATTTTACAATGGCATTATTGTGTAATTAGTCTCTGGACAGTGCTAAATCTCAGCCTACCCTAATAGATTTTCTTTTTACTTTCTCTCTTTACATACAGATCCTGGGAATTCTCAGAATCTTTTTGTGGTGAGTTTGATATTTTTCTGGATTTTACAGAACACATCTTTCATCCCTTGTTTTATTTATCAAATTAAAAGCAGAGGTGGAATTGTTCCATGCAGGGTATTTTGCCTTAAATTGTCAGAAAATTGGCTAAATTAGCATCTTAAATCAAATTGCCATCATTGTCTACAAGCCCATATTACGATATTAAGTAATTCCATGGTAGATCAAACATTCTTTTGACAATAGCACTGCTGGTCTCCTCTATTGTTGATGAACAATGCATTTGTGAGCAGAAGGACTCTATCTGACCCGTGGTGCATCAGAAAATAGAGCTCATTGTTGTTGGGCAGTGTAGTATGATGTCTGAGATGAGCTGAGGTCTTGGGCTGCGTGTTCACTAGCACAGTCCCTGGGTCTGAAAGGGCTCGGCACTCTGTGGTGGCTACAAAAGGGAACTGTGTAGTGGGATTGGTATGGCTAGATAAGATCAGGGCCTCTGAGGAAGTCTGGTCTGATTGCTACAAAGGGCTGAGGTCAGGGGCAAAAGGAGCAGTTTACTCATCTAGGTATCACAGGATCAAGGGGTTTGGTGGGGAGCCGTGTGTGTAATAGGTATAAAAGGATCAGTGTAATGTGATGGTATAAAAAGATAAAAATCAGAGAAGGGGTTGGAAGGCTGTGTACTGTAATGATTCCAAAAGCTAGGGCATCAGAGATTTTGTTGTGTTGGTGTCTCCTCTTCTGTGTATGTACTCCTATGTGCGTGCTCACACTGTTACACTGAATCAGCTTGTGTATGTGTGCATCTTTGATGGCTATAAAAGCCACAGTGGGCTGTGATGAGAGCTGAAGGAGAGAGTGAGGCGATGGAGGGGATACAGGGAAAGGATGCAGGGGAAAGACGAGTGCTTTGGAGCTGTGTGTAAACAGGGCAGTGGTACACACCGTGCTGTTAACCAGCTGTGAAGCCTGCTCACAGTGGGAGATGAATTTACAAAGGATGTCTCCCTCTGATATCCAGGAGACTCTGCACTGATCTCTGCTCCACTGATCTCGGCACACTATTGTAGCGCTAAGCACTGTGCCACTAATGGTACTTATATACCTTAATGCCTGGAAAACATTTACATTTTGCTTGCAGCAGAGGGAAAGTGTGTGGTTGTGGAGAGGAGACTGCATGTGTGTGTGTGTATGCGTGTGTGAAAGACAAATAGTTTTTAAATTAAAGTATTTTTAGTCTAGGAATGTAAGAGTTGTGAAGTTGTGTAATTTCCTTTACTCATCACACAGTTTAAGGAAATTGCAAGCCTGACCATGTCTTGCATATTAGTTCCTCCTTACCATATTAAGTGATTTTACTCACTATACAAAGAGGGCATTTTGTTTCACTAGCTCGTCAGCATTACTGTCATAATATTTCTTTCTTTTTTCCATTTGTGAAGTCAGTGACTTCACTCCTCTGCACCACAGAATTGCTATCCAGTCATCAGGGAGTCTGGGATCTCAGCTCTAAAGATCACAGTTTAAACATGAGGCAAGCCATAACCAGGAAATGCCTGTAGTATTAGCGAGGTATCGGATTCATGTGTTCGCCTCTGAACAGCATGACTGCCCCTGAAAATCTCACATCCATATTTTACATCACAGGAGACAAGACACATGTGTTTCACCCTAGCTTTCAAAGCTGTTTCTTCCATTTATTTTATTATCCTTTAATGAATTTAATTAGACAACATGTAATTAAATGCAATTGTGCGCACCCCCATAATAAAAAAAAAAAAAGCACACATGCACATGTAAACAAACACGCACACATTTGGCTGTAAATTGCTCAAAACAACATGTGAGATGTCAACAAATTTACAGGATTAATAGGGGATTGATAATATTTTGGGATTGTATTTCATTCTAAATGGCTGCGCACAGAAACAAAGGCTGCAGCCCAGGCTCATTAATCTTAGTCAATGGGTTACCCGAGTGCAATTTGCATGACCGAGGTGGCTGCACATGCTGCTGTTCGGCCTAGGTTGCTGGATCTGCCTCGATTTGACTAGATTGTTAAAGCTGCGTCAATCAAGGATAACCCAATAATAATATGACAGAGGAAGATGGGAAAAAAACATTTTCTCCTCATTACCCAACACTCCTTGACTTCTTCCTCTTCCTCTGTTTTCCCAGCTTCTTATTGTAGTTAGCATTAATTACACTGCCCTGATGAAAAAAGGAACCATCTGATATATTTATTAGTAAAGGATAAATTGATAATTCTTTAAACAACGTGTTTTTTTAAATTCTTGACTATTTAAAATATTTTTTAGTATATGACTGCACCTCGAAGGTATGTTAATGCCATTGTAATTTAATATTTAGTTGGAATGAAACATCAAATAGAAATCAAGCCTTTTGTTCTTTTAAAAATTTTGGGAAAAATAATCGCTTTTATGGAGAAAGAAGACTTTTGTGATTTGTCTGTATCTTTGTCCGTCACAGTTTGGAACCTCACTAAGCCATTTTAACTGCAGATAATTGGGTTGAGACGTGATGCAGTGAAGTTCAAAATGAAGCACAATTTCACAAAGCTGTAATCTCACCACTGGCTCCATACACTGAATTCTAATTATCTCATCATGAACTTTAAAAAAAGAGGCAATGTTTTAATGGCTTTTTAACTCCATAAGAGGTGTGTGTGTGAGAGAGAGAGCTCAATACTTGTGTACATGCGTGTGACGTTGTTGTGTATCACACATACACACATAGACATTCACCATCACCACACACAGACATGTGAATGTGGCTTGTGTCTGGTCTGGCCTCTCTACCTAGCTCTGCTGCCGTGGCTCATGCTGTGTTGTCCCCCCCCTCCATCCTCTAATATCCTGGAGGCATTTTTCTCATTATCAAATATTGTTTGATGTCTTTGTTTCTTGATGATTAACCATGGTCACCAAACACTGGTCTGGATTGTTTAAAATTTAATTCTGGGGCTCTGAAGTACCTGCAGAGGGGCTGACTGGTGGGGACACCCGTGTTTTATGTATGCTATTTTTCACACTGAAATGCAAGAGGACACACATTGAAAAACACAATAAATCCTGGAGGAGAATCATTAGTGGAATACTAGTGGTTTTTATGACCATTGTTATTCAACGCTATATTGAGATGCAGTAAATTATTCTGTTTGTTATGGGTTTATGGATTCAGTCCCCTTTTCAGAATAATTATGTTGTTCCTCATTCTGCATAAATAAAACTACTCTATATATACTTATGTGTGTATTAAACATAAATATAAATGCTACATGCAATATATACATGGTAAATATTTATTTCTCTGGCAATTTTTTGTTTTTCAAAATTCTTTTGATTTGTGCTTATTTGTTCATATTATTCGTGTTTGGACTCCACTGACCATTTTTATATTTGTGTAGTAATTTGAACATCATAAAGACAAACATCTTGCCTTAGGAATCCAAGATTTATGACTGAATCGACATTGTAAGCAAACAAATAGGGAAACAACATTCTCCCCTAATGTCAGCATGTCAAAACTATATTGAATACTTGAAATATCTGTGTATCTAAAGCTGAATAGCAGCCATTGTATCGGTCTAATGATATTATCCTCTGAAATTTGGAGTGAAAGAAAAATGGCAGAAATGAGCAGTACCATTGTCTGCCCCATTTTATTTAAACAAATTGCAAGAACAGGAAGACACAGACTGAGGGAAAGAACGAGCAAAGGAAAGGGAGAGAGACAAAAAAAAGAGAGAGAGAGAGTGCTCTGTAAATGAAAGGTTATGCGTCGTCCCATGTGTTTGTATTGTCAATAACTGGAGAAGGCTGTCAAGAAAGTGGGGAGATAAAGGTCAATAACTCAGGCAAATGTGTTTGTATTTGTACACTACTGCTGATAGCATAGCAAACGTCAGGTTCTGTGTCTGACACCCCACAACAATAACACAAATAGTGGGGCTAGCACTAGAATAGTCATTATTATTGCTGGTGCTGGAAATGAGAGGGAACCTCAGCACATGGCAGTGACAGCCGGCGCAGTGTCACTCAAACGTCACTTCATAATGAAACACGCCTAAGATCAGGAAAGGCGATGACAAAATGTAAACACATAGAGATTATTCTGCCGGATGATTTTGATATTTGCCTTATTTTCTTGTCTCTAAATAAATATGATCATTACCGTGTTGTTTTGGAAGCCCTTGAGACAAATGTAAATATTGGAATAATTAGGGCCGTTAGTGGTGTTTTCACTCAGTTTTGCTCGTCAGGTGTACAATTCTGTAAGAATAGACTTAAAGACATGCTATTTTTCTTGGGACAAAAGACCAAGTAAAGAAAATTTGTAGGACTTACTTTTTTGCCACATAAGGTTAAGCTGTAATCTAAAAGCTTAATATATTTTTCATGATTCCTATATGTGTTCAAGTGTTATTTTATTTTAGAACCATTTAGTGTATTTCTCAGTGGCCTTGAGTGTAATAAATGTGCAATTAACAGACTTAACTAATTCATGAGGAGCATTGTGAAACTAACGAAGGGCATAACTACTGTACAGACGCTGCTGTCATTGGTGAATATTGTTATTGTTCTGCTTTTAATTGCTAGGGGAGGAGGCGGCAGAGGTGGATGAGGAGGAGGCAGCATGTTTTGAATATACATCCTTGGTTACCATAGCAAAAAAGAAACACTGGCTCCCTCTTGACAGTTATATCTAACGTCAGAGGTACGTGGAGGTGTTAACTTCTCCGGTTTCAACAGTTACCAAACAAATGACCCTTTTAAGCATACAACACAAAGAGAACAGATATAACTAGTAATGCTTCAAGTAACAGCGTGAAATCCTCTGGTCATTCATCTTGATCTGTGGTCAAAGAAAAGGTCCCTGTATTTTTGTGTCTCATTAACACTTAGGCTTCCCTTTTTATACAAGATATAATTTCTGCTATTTTAACTGTTGTCAGTGTGGAATCAGCACTATATTATGTGCTTCTTTCTTTAGAAAAGTGCAATAATTAAAGCTATAAATCATTTTAAGTAGATTAAATAACATAGTATATGCATAAAATGTGTGCCATTCATTCTCTGCTTTAAGTATATTTAGGTGTACACCTGAGAAGATTATAACACACAAGCTCACTAAATTTGCAAACATTGTTTTATTGTTGTGAGCAGCATAATGTACTAGAAGCAAAATGTACTTTTAGGAAGTATATAAAGTCCATAGAGGAAAGTGGATCCCTCTCCTTCTGTCACCTTCTCCCCAGTCAGTTTGTTTGTTGGCTGTGGAACCTCATAGTGGTTTACATTACATATGATTATGTAAATCTGGAGCTGTTCCTGTGCAGTATGGGCCAACGCATTGTCAAGATCTTTTCTAAAGCAGTCAAGTAGCTATTTCTGAATTCTTTTATTATCTGAGAGTGCAACAAAGAAAGTCTTTTGTTCACTGTTTGCCGCACACACACTCACTCACATGCATACACAAACGCGCACACACACACACACACACACACACACACACACACACGCTGCTGCGGTACATGACTTACTACTGTCCCCTAGTGGTGCTCTACTTGATAGTCTCTCTTAACTCTCCATTTCCATCAACTTTCCACACTTTTATTCACCTGACTTTCCCTGTCTTTGTCCCGCTCCCCCTCTGTGTGCCTTCTTTCTGCCTTATCATGCTCAAACATTTAAAGGGTTGATTTGTTGTACTGTATTACAGAGAGCTCCAATTATGCATTGCTGTGTCCACAGTGGCTTTGCCTTCAATGGAGGGCTCAAACAGTGTCAACAAAAACAGGAACCCTGATGTTTTGTGGCTATTGTGAGGCCAGAACTTATGTCAATAAGGTATTGTTTAGTCAGAGTGCCACACCGAAACTGCAGTGAGAATGTTATCAGACCTGTGGAAAAAGGGTGCGCGCATAATAGCGCTAAAATGTAAGTATGATTGTTTGGACAAGCCCAACACCAGTGCACACAGAGAAAAGCCTTGGAACCTTGTCACCTCTCTACAGTTTTTTAGCTGAGATACACAGCACCATTAAAAAAAGAACAACTTTTTTTTTTGCATCTGTAGCTTCTTTCATCCCATTCTTTAATTACTTCACCATTATTTTTTCCTCATGAATATTTTCAGCAAGGTCAAAAGTGGTTGTTGTGCTTGCCATCACTGAAGTGATCCTCCCTTCCCTGAGCTAATAGTATGCATTTTTATACTTTTCGTTTTGCTTTCCTGATTACTGTTATTCTAGCCCTAATTGGTGTGATAACCTGGAAGAGCACTAATAAACAATAGGGTAAAAAGGTCAGTCTCCACTGTCAGATGCACGGACACACACAGTCAAGTCACTCATGTCAATTGACCAATTATACAGGCTATAGAGGATGGCACCTCTGTCTCCAGTGCCCCATCCCTCCTGGGATAGCTCTCCAACGAGCAGGCTATCACTCAAACCCAAACCACATTCATTCATTAGCCTGTTAAGATGGGCATCAATTATTCATTAAGAAGGTGGCCAGTGGATTATTTCTGTCAGCACTGGGCTGGTTGTATCAAAGGTTGATTATGACTTGGATAATTTAATATGCAGTATTGTTGGTGTGGTCACTCATTATAAAATATAATAGAATTTTAAACAACACAATTTGAATTTAAAGAAAAACATATAAATTAGTTTACTCCAGTTTTAAAGTTTGTTCAGTTTTTTCACATTGACAATTACTATTTCAGTAATGTCTGTTTATACCAAAGAGCTCAGCAACATTAACACACTAACAGGGCATCCCTCTAATTTTCTCATTGCTCAGCATTCAGCCAACTTAAACATAACTTTTTGTATCATATGACATGGTGTCTTTTTGATTTATGAGGAAAATATGCTCACCAACTTTGCTTTATTCTTCCTGCCCCTCTCTAACAACCTTGTGCTCACTTTCATTTTTCCATGGCATCATCCCCAGAAATTCACACTCACACCACTCTGTAAATTTTTTTTATTAGAATGTTAAAAAGTCCTGCGGGGATCTTTAGAGAAACTCTGTGAGAGGGGAAATTGTAAAGTAGTCGTGCTAAACTGAAGGACTGACAAAGCCTTGGCTGAGACCGCTATATGGCCTAATCCACATCATTTTTATCCTATATGCATATTCCGACTCAGGCTTTGTTAAAGCTCACCTAGCAAAATATTAAAAATTTATTTCATTCTAAGCTGAGGAGTCTTTTTTTTAATTTCATCTGTCTTTTTTTAATTCTGCTATTTTTATTTCATTATGATTTATCACAGAAATGCCTGCACATTAACCTACTTTTTTTCTTTACTTTGACCCACAGGGCTCCCTTTGAAAACATGACAGTGTAAAGTGGCATTTAAGCAAACATTGAGGCAATGTTTTAGCAAATACAGATGAAGTGTTTGGGAGATTAGCATCCTGTTACAACACATAACACTGCACTTCAGTTTTATGTTTGCAGGGCTTTCGAGTGAAATATTTGACCTCTGACTTCAGAAAAGTTGTTGACTATAGAAAAGTAGCAGATAGCATTCAGCAGAGCAGATATGGCATGCAAATATACACAATTTTTTATCAATCAGCATTTTGCACTTTTTGATTTGTTTTACTTGGAGGACCACTGGAACATCAGTGCTTTTCATTTTTAGTAAAAGTGTGTGTGTATACCAATATAATACACAGTCACTTGTGTCACTGTGGTTTTATAATTACACTTTTTTATATCAAAATTTTATTGGCAATGGCTTTCATCATATAAAAAATGATGGTGGCTGTCCATGTATTTTCCTCTTATTTTTACAATGTGATGTTCTTCACAGGCTTGAAGTGTACATGTGTGCACATGACTGCACATACACAGCAGTAACAACTTTATGTACCAGTAGTCACAACATGAGATCACTCATTTTGGTATGTTTTGTCCGAACCTTAACTCGCTTCACCAACCCCTGCAAGTATTAAAACAATATCAAGTGTCGCTGTTGGACACTGTTGTCACCAGTTCACAGCTAAGACAAATTCATTTCAAAAAAAAAAAAAAAAAGTATGGGTGTGTCGCAGCATGGTATAGTGTAGGATAAACACTGGGACTAGGTGACAGAGCGCAGACCTTGGACTTGGCCCTCAGCTTTGAGTCACAGCAGGCACTTTTACATGATGCAATGACAGCTCCTTGAGATGGTGTGGAAATTAATTCTTGCTCAGTGTAAAGAAACTATTCATAACAGCTCTTCTTGAAAAAACATTAACAGTTTTTCATAAGGATCAAAGTGGCCATCTGGTTAAATTCATATAGGCTATACCTTATTCATGCGCCTTCTTTACTACTCTCAGTGGATTCACTTAATTTTCTGTCTTCCTTTTTCCCCTAGGTTTGTGCAGCACTTGCAGTGTGAGGCTCTCTCAAGAATGTGTCTAATTTAGTGGCTAAGAGGCAGATTTATATCTGTGCTAGTTATGGAGAAGGTTGCTCCCTCGAGAAGCCCAATGACTGTTTACGGGCGGCCCGACAATGCCTTAGCAGATGATGAAGCACCTGCCAGAGTTCCCCATGTCTGTTCCATCCCTTTCTGTCTGTCTGCTTGCCTCCCTTCCTCTCGTTTTCTTTCTTCTTCCACTCTTCCTCCCTCCACAATTTCTTAGCCTTCTCTCCTTCCTCACTCTTTCCTGTCTCCCTTTTCGCTTTGTTTTTCTTCTTAGCAAAGCCACATCCTTTTCAGTTACCACAGGGTTGTGCATTTTACAACCATTCCCACTGCTCTCCCTAGAGTGGACCCATCTACTTACTCTGTCTACCACTGAGAATAGGGGTTTTTGTCTCCATGTCCCTGTACCATACCTCCCCCTTCACCGATATACTGGATAGACAAATCGACACCAACACACACACACGCGGCGGTGAACAGAACTGTGGTCAGGTTTTGTTTATGATAGGGAAAGGCAATATCGAGATTGTTTCAGAGTAGTGTCATCACGTGAAATGTATCACTGTCAGGAGTATGCTTTATACTGTATGTCTGGGCCCTTTGTTGAAGCCATTTTGGGGAACAGAAAATATCATATCATATCATATGACCTTCTCCGTTATAAAAGTAAACTATCAGCTATAAATCCAATACACAACTACAGTAGCGTCTGTGAAGAGGAAGGGAATGGAGTTCTCTGTGGCATAAAGTTCAACAGAGAAATAAAAATCAGCTGTTTCTTCCAGTACATTCAAAAGAAGATGTTGAAAATTACACTTTTTGAAATGTTTATTGATATGTGGATGTATATGAAACTAGAAGTATTATACATTTCCCAGGATGAAAGACTTTTAAAGAGGTCTGTTTCTGATATTTTTTGCATTGATGTCGTTTTCTCTTACAAAATTGCTGGCTGGATGTGAAAATGCAGGGCTTGTGTTTGGATATGGACTCAAGGTGAATGGCTCTGAAACTTTGGAGAGTAGGAGACAAACCTGTGGCTATGCTTTTTTTTTTTTTCCTGTAATTTCACCTCTTTTACTGCTATTTTATATGTACAAAGACTTTCTTCTACTTTACTGTTAAAGGTTGACATTTTTTTAAGGTCTAATGAAAATGATTTTTACCATTTTCTCAGCTTTTTGAAGGGTTATTTTAAAACTTCTCACAAGAACAGACACAAATATCTTCATTTCCTAAATACAGACATTCTGCCGGGTCTCGTATTTCAAACTTCAAATGGTTTAATTTTATTTATTTTTCCAATAGGAAACACTTCTAATTTTGGTTCCCTCACAATTTATATTTCCTGCAATAAAACACTGTTATCTCCAATCACATTATTTATCTCTCCTCATGTCATTTGAGTATTAAATCATAAGGAGTTGACCAATTTGTGGTCACAGTATTGTAAATCTAGTTCTTTTTTTCTCTTATATCCAAGCTGCGTTATACTCAATGGGCTGTAACTCGTTAATGTATGTGGTATGATTTTACACCTGTAATTAAGTGTCAGTTTATAAACACACAAACACTAATAATACCCAGAGCTTTTCTTGGCAGGCCCAGTGGTGGCAATAGCCCATCCATCAATGTCCCTAATGAGGCTCCATATAGACAAGTCAGCCGAGGCTTACTGGGCCGTTCAGTCTTATTTTTCATGCTCACTATGATAACCGCCCAAATCCCCAGTAAGATGATATCAGCCAGGATAGATATGTTGTGTGTGTTTGTGCAAGCCTGCATACTTACAGAATCTTTATGTATGTGTACTAAAGGTCCTTTTCAAAATTCCCATTAACCTCACTGTCATTTTAGTGTTAGTGACGTTAATCAAAACCAACACCATTAAGTGTGAGGTTGTTAATATTGGTACTGTTTTCAATGTTGTCATTAATAATATGATACAGAGAGGCCAACTTGAGGAGCTAATGAGGTGTCACAGGTCATTTAGACCAATGAGAAGCCACTGCAGGACATTAGCCAAACAAAGGCCTTCACTGTACTATAATGTGCTACTGGGACAACACAGCATGTAAGGCAGAGTGTAGTTACAGCAACAATAAAATATTTATTAAGCCAGGACAAGCTGAGACCAAAACAAGAGAGGTTATTCTCCTCTCTTCGTAGAGATGCTGTTTATTTATGGTCTCAACACATTCTGACGTTCTGATGCAGCTTATGAGTGATATTCTTCTTCCTGTTTACTCCAATCATAGGTTTCTTCTCACGTTTTCTTTTTCACTTTCTCTTAGGCCACAGAAGCAGACAGCACAGAATGTGGCCAACACATTCAGCTGACAGATAGAGCTACACTTTAAGAAACTGAGGCCCTTGCACTGTTGGACAGTCTTCATGTTTTTGATCATCGCTTCACCAGGTCAGTGACATGGGTTGCACTGGGCTTAGGATCTTGCACAGGTAGGAGGAAGCGTGTAAACACAACACAACATATATGAGTGACTTATAATAGTAGATGTCAGTGTTCCTGATGGCTAATTTGTTAATAAAACATAAATCTCAGGAGCAATGTTGATGATTCTTTATCAGTTTGCATATTTGCAAAGTTGCAAGTTATTTTCATTAGCTATAGATCTGCCCATAACCATAATCGGTGTATAAAACTGTGAGACTAGTGAAAAGAATGCCCATGCACAGGGTAACGTTTAAAAAAAAAACCAAAAGGTATTCAATTTACAATCATATCTCATATTTCAGAAGCTAGAATCAGCAAACATTTGGTATTTTCTGGCTTGATCCAAGGTTTAAATGATGAATGTGCTATCAGAATTGTCAAATAACAGATCCCGCTCCAATACTGAATGCGTTTGGATCTCTTACTTTGCACTGTTAAGCGATTGAGTGAGAACAAAATAAAACCTTACAGTGGGTCAGGTATGAAATCATACAGCAAGCCTCTGTATTGAATGTGATACTGTAGCCTTCTACCAAGACACCAAATATTTTCTTTCTGTTTGGAGACTCACTGATATTTCCAAATGTTCACATCCACCCAGTGACTGGTGCACATTAATGTAATGATAAGAAGAAAGCACTTCAGAAAATACTTTTAGAATCTTTAATATTTTTTCTTCATATCTGTGTGTGTCAGTATGAAAGCAGCAGCAGTCAGTGTATCAGCGGGTAATGACAGAGGAAGTGACGTCTGACAACTATGGCCTGCCACTGTGGTTGGTTCTTTGAGAGCAAAAGGAGGTGGCCATGTCTCAACACTAATGGAGGAGGAGAAAATGGCCGTGTCACTCCTGTCATCGTATTATGTTTTAAACCTAGACAGTTGTTGTTGCTTTTGTAGGCCCATAATTTTGTGCCATTAAAAGTGGCAATGGGCAAAGAGTGAGGGAGGTGGGATCTGAAGTGAAGCAGTAGTAGGGTTTTTCTACCTCTTAGTTCCTTCATGCCTGATTCCCTGCCACTTTTGTGCTGGAAACTTTTGGCATTTCTTGAAAGCATAAAGACTAGTTGGGGCTTTAAAGTGATCATAAAGTCAATCATGTTGGCTTGAATTACCCAGCAATCTCTGTCAGTTTGTCCCTTCTCAGCTGCTACCCAATGAGATGTGTGGGAGTGGGGTGTAAACGTGTGTGTTTGTGTGTGTGTGTGTACATGTGCGATTCTCTTATGTACATTAATCTGCATATTGTAAGTATGTGAGAGACAGTAGAAGTAAGAAATTAAAATCAGAAGTGATTGCATAAAAGACTCATGCCTAAGTGACATACTTCCAATAAGGACATCTTTAGAAATCTTTTAAATGTAGAGATTTAAAAGAAATCTTGTGGCCAAATTATAACACCCTGCAGGTCCAAGCATCTCTGACACTTCTATATGAATTGCCACTAATCGAAAAATGTTGGCAAGAATAACTGTCACTTATTCTGATTTGTATGCATGACACCCTTTTTCATCTCAAATAATACTAGACCCTACAAAGTCTTTACATTATGGGCAAACATTTGCAATTATGATGAACTCCAGCAGCTTATCTCAAAAGGAACAGGTTCTTACTGATGGACATGTAGACATTTTAATGAAATAAACTGCTTTGAGCTGATGAAATAAAGATTGCTCCACCTCAGGGCTCACTCAAATTAAATTATCAAGATGATTGCATGCATGCCGCTACCATTAATTCAGGTATGGTAACAGGCTAATCACACTGCACTTGTTCTATATAGTGCACGTGACGCAACTACTGTATACTGTCGATGATGCTCACTAGTACTCCGTCAGTTTTTGTCTTCTGTCCTACATCTCAGCTCTCTCCCATGAATGCTAAAGGCCTCAGTGATTTTCTTTTACTCTATTTAATGGGATGAACTAATGTTAAAACCATCTGTTGTCTCTAGAGGCTAAGGGAATAGACAGTGCATTGCTTGTGGTTTTATGCATGCAGATAAACATGGCTTGTCAGAAGCCTGTGGAAGGAGCCCAGAGTCCTCTGCCTTAAAACAATGTTGGTGTTGGGGTGAGAGGGACTGTGACTGGCAATGGGAAACACCTGTGCTGGGGTGAGCAGCCGGGCATGCTGGGGGAGGTGGGGGGTTACCACTGTTAGAAGAGGAAGGAAAGGCAAGAGGGAGGTATAAAGCCAGTCGGAAAGGCCACTTCATCCTTGCCATTTGCTGCTGAGAAGTGGAGGTCTAAGGAAATTAGTTACAGTAATGTCTTGGTTGTTGCCTGTTAAATTGTTACACACACATGTTGGCAGTAAAGCAGAAGCCTGAGGCTCAACCTGAAAGACTGTACATTTACAGGCATATACAGATACATTAGTTGAGCCCATCAGAATTATAGCATTGGATATGGAGGAGAAATCACAGTGGAAAACTAAATTCAGAAATATGAGTTCAATATTCAGCTACATCTCCCAGAGGTATATTTTTTGCTGATGTTATCAATCCTCAAAAATGTTCTGATGTCAGAAAGGCATTATTTTCCCATATGATAATATTTGAATAAATATTTGCCTCTGATTTGACAAAGGCAGAGTTATTTTTGGATTTAGTCTCCTTCTTTATGTAGAAGCTGGTTAGTCCACATAGGAAAAACTACAGTGCTTTTGGCGTTTATAAGCTTGTAGCATTACTTCATGCAATCTAAATTACTAAAAAGTTATCATTCATGTCAAAATGTTGTGAAAAGGCCTGTGTAATGTATACATATATAATGTTAAGCTCTATGCATGTATCAATATAGAATAATTCATTTTAGTATCATAACAAAAATAATGTACACTAGACTGTGGTAGTTCATGCAGACACCTCAGCTTTATTGGTTTTTAAATAAAATCAGGCTATGAAAAAGTGTGTATACATGCAAATCCCAAAGTAAAACAAAGAACACACACCACAATAATATTTTTTCAGCCAAACATCTTACCCTGCTGTATATCCATCAGCCTCTCCTCAGCGGCCCAGCGCTCCACCCCTCAAGTCAGGTTGATCATTCCATCTCCTGCTTCTCTATCCTGAGGTGCCTGCTGTCAATTTATCAGACTCTTCCTTTTAATTTCATACTTTCCACAGTGTAAGCATCCATCTCCGCTGTCTGCTGCAGCGTTAGAGGGTTCAGAGCATAGCAGTGTAAAACAGGCTGATGTGTAGCTCACAGCTGACAGGGAGAAGCGGATTGTAGTAGAGTAATGATCTCCTGAAAAAATGCAGTGTAGGGTGCTCACAGTTTGTAGTCCTCATATATTTTATTCATCCTTGTCTATATTGAGTCATTTCTATTTTTTTTTTTTTTTTGTGTGTGTGGTTATTAAATGTTGATGATATTTTACTGTACAGTTTTGAATCGGATTCCAAAAACCACACTTTTAAATAATAGTTTCATTATGAATAATATGCAGTAGTAAATACATCAGTGTTTCTTGTTGTGTTATACTATACTGCAAGCACAGTGTAAGTGATCATAATGCATAGTATTAAATGGATATTACAGTGTCTACGTTCTGAACTGACATTTATCAGTGGCTGAATCTGGTAGTGATACAGTATTATAATACTTATTATGTTGATAAATGAGAAATCAGACATATTTTAGAAATCAAGCATGGAATCAGTGGATCATATTCATGTCAGACTCCATTGGCGTCATTGCTCTTCTGGTGACTCAACTGAAATCTGAAATTAAAGTAAATTACTACTAGATTTGACACATATAGTATCATTAAGTTTAATCTTAATATGGGACTCCCAAACCTTCTTACCATAGTCCTCTCTTTCCTCTCCTCTTTCCTGATCTTTCTCTTTCTCTACGTCGCCCAAAATTAATTACTGTGTGTTTTATGTTATGAAGGTGTCAGGATGAAATGATGAATGGCTTGTAATATCTAAAGATTAAAGACACAATGCAATGAAGGACACGTCTGCTTACACTGTGGTAGCGCTTACATGCAGACACATGTACACACACACAGTGTGTACACACAGTCTCTGGGGCCATTGATATCTGGTTTCATATTTGATATTAACTTACTAGGGGAGCGATTATGGCCACAATGTTATTACCAGTGGTAGAGGGGCATAATAGAAGTGAACTTTTCAGAAAGGTCCTTATAATTGCAGCCTGGGCCCTTTTTGATAAAATTCCATATTGATACGTACACTGGTCTCCTCATTACGGCTACAGATGGAAAAGAGCATTTCAGCGTTTAATGAGCGCTGTACCAGTGAAGGTCGTCTTAATGGGGTTCAACTTGCTGTTGGGAGCCAGAGGTAATATTCTAATGAGAAAGAGCCACTACACCACTCTAGTAATTCTATAATTGCACCCATGGATGCCATTTTATTGTTGCCTGTGCAATAGTATTGAAGTCCTTTGTTGTCATTTGCAACGTCGCTTGTCCTCTCTCGTCTGGTTTGGTGGTCCAGCCAAAGCTCAATATGTGCATACACACATGCAGATGCACGGACTCTCATTACCATATTTCACATCCACTTCACACACCACCCAGTGTTTATTGGAAGCTACAGTTAATTCATTGCTTACTTATGGGTGGAGGGACATTGGAACCACCTAGCAAAAAGAATGAATATTTACCCCAAAGCACAGCAGGGTGGCAGAGGAAGGACAGAAGGAATGTTTGTGTGCATTTGTGCATGCATTGCATTGTGTTTGTTTGTACATATATTGATATTGAGTTTGCCTGAGTGCATGGCTGTGTGCAAAAAACCCTTATGCCTACGGCTGTTTCTCCTCTCAATCTCAGTCTATTCCCTAGAATAACAGAAACCTTTACATAATGTTGTAATAACGTGTTTATATATAAATTTTCCTCTGGGGTTTATATTTAAGATATAGACAGATTTACCAATTTAACAGTGCAATCCTTATGATGGACAGATGAACAAAATCAAAATTAATGATTCAAATTGCCCATTTTTCATCCTTGTCAAACCTTGGCACCTACTGTACATTACCCACAATGACACCTGACCATTGACTGATTAGTCAGAGGTTTGGGACTATTATGCTAGTAGAGACCAACATAGCCTTAAGTCTCAAGCAGACTAAACAGACTAAAATTAGTGGAGTTCCCCTTTAAGCTCATACTTATAGTTATGTCACGATTATATAAGGAGTACAGAGAAGTAGTCATTCAGTGTATCTGATTCTGAATATCATTTTCTCTACTGAACTGAGTCAAGTCCCTGAGAAACTGTCCCCCTGAAGCATACTGACAAGACAAATGAACATGCAGACGGCACGTGGCGACCATCTGCCGTAGCTAGGTGGCTTTTCCTTCCTAACAACCCTCACATTAACTCTACAGTCTCCACCTATGTTTAGACTTACAGTAGCTTTTTTTTGCACTAGTGAAGTTACAGTGACAGCTGTACTTTCTGAACCACTAGGTGAGTGTATCTCAATTCCACAGCACAGTTAATAGGTTTATTTGGATTGTTTTAAAGGTCTTGCATGGATTGCTTTTTGGATTCAGTGTTGTAATTAAGAAGTAGTAAGTCCTCAGATGTTAATTTCTGTGATAGGCAAAGTATGTCTCTGGGTGAAAGGAGTAAAAATAGCTCAACATAAACTAAAACAGGCTTTGAGATTTCTCCCTCCCTCTTCCTCTCTGCACTATTATTCCCTCTTTGTTGCTCATGTCAGTTTAAACAGGATCCTCAAATATTTTCAACATGACTTGTATGCACATGGGAGATGCACAACAGAACCAAAGGTTAAAAGTCATGCAGCTTTTTCCCTTTTTGGACACAAAAATAATTTTCAAAGTCACGAATCATCAACATTTGACTTCCTATCCAAAACTGTTTGAATTCAAGACAGTGATGAAGAAGATGTAACCTAAACTTATAGTGTTAAAGCTTAAGGGCATGTTCTCTTTGGGGAATTAAAATGAGCAATTTGTCAAATTTCATTCAGAGCACTCCAGTGTGTAAAATTGTAGATGATTTTCAACTGTCTTCTTTGTCTTTGACTAACTGAAAGAGGAGAATGTAGAGGAGTGAACCTACTTTATGTGACTCCGGCAGCTGTGTAAAAGTATGAGAGTTTTAAAGGTGATAAAAAAGAAGGCAAGGCAGTGAATATCATTTTCTAGATAAGACAGTCACCCTGCTTTCCACAGGCTACATCCGTTTTATTGCATCTGGCAGCGAATTAAGGCACGTGTGGGAAAAAAAAGGACAATTGAAAATGAAACCCGGGGCTAAGACCGCATTCAGCCTGACTGCTTTCTTCCCTCAACACTGACATTAGACTTTGATTCTCACATGAGATCCTCTGATGATCATGATGAACCATAAAAAATGATATAGCTCAATAAAAGTACAAAAAGGCGCGAGTTCATAAAGAGGACCTGAGGGCCATGTTAGGTTTGGTTCGTGCCGAGGCATTCCTTCTCCCTCTGCTGGCTTTTAAAGATGATTACATTGGATATTTATGGATGAAACATTTTTTGATTTGGGGGAGTCAGTGTGGCTGTATGTTTGTGTCTGCTGGGTCCTGTGAGGCTGTTACACAGGCTTCACTCTTGCCATTTTTACTGAAGATCTATTACCTATTGTCTGTTACTGGGATAATATAGTAAATTTGTCATTGTCACCATAAATAGCACTGGTAAAAACCTACTGTAATATATAACTGGTGGCAGAATTGGAAAACTGACTGATATTGACACACTGATTGAAAGGACAAATGAATTGTTTTTTTTTTTTTGGTAACCTTGAAAATCTCCATTGGATTCAGTCCAAAACATAGAAATAGTCACATACACGATACATTGACTTTTGTGTCAATACTTTATGGGATACCAACTGATTCGTCTCCTCTGTACAGAAAAGGTACACACTGGAGAAGGCAGGCTCTAGTGAGCACTGGGTCCCCCTACTTCAGGCAGCAGGTGATGTGACTTGAGCCGCGTGATCTTAAAGACAGAAAACCCTGATGCATACAGGAAATAATCAGGGCAACACAGGCAGGGTTCAGAGGAATGCAAATATTTTCAGAGTGCTTAAAAAACAATACCACACACATCCACAGCACCAAACACAGACCCCCTCTCACCCTCACACAGACACTCACATCATACACACATTTAACCACAATACATACCCACACATACATCACACAGCAAGGGAACAAAAAAAACAACAACCAGCCCCCTGACAAAACTCTCCCCAAGTGCATTTGCATAAAACATTAAGCTTAACAAAATGATTACACCTGACAAGTTGAGTTGGAGGAAGAACATCGCCGGTGGCAGCCGGTTACTTGCAGATCCTGCAATCATTCTCTCGTCAAGCAACTGTTTCATGGCCGCCTTTGTAGGCACTGTCATGCTGCTGCATCGTGATTAATCCTTCCCTTTTGTTTTTCTTTTCTCCGTTCCACCCTTCTCAGTCCCTCCCACAAATCCAATAAGTTGCCCTTAAATCAGGTTACCCTGCACCTTGCAGATAGGCGCATTGTGATGGATATGCCAAAATGCGTGCCAGGCAGCATGTTTTTGTGCGGAAGCACTGTGAAATTGTACTGCTGTGATTCTGCATTATGGTGCTAAGTGTTTGTCATGTAATGCAATTAAATGTGCATGTAAGCCGCCCCCACACTCCCCAAACTATTGTGTGCCGTATTTAATAATTTTATATACACTCTTTTGTGACATTGCCATTTAACCTGAGGTAAAATAGAATAATTTGGAGGAGTATTAAAAGAATAACTTTAGAGTGTTTGCCATGGAGAACACAAGCTGGATCGTTTTAGGAAAAAAAGATGACGATCAAAACATTAATATCCTTCTCACTCATATAAGCCTGCTGAAAATTCCTAGCTCTGAATACTTTGCTGAAGGATAGTTTGCAGATAAAGAAAGTGAGAGATTATTGCCTCCTTTCATTTCTGCCCCCTGGCAGCAGTAGGTATGGTAATATGGTTTTTGAATATTTGCAAGCATAAACTTAAGAAATGAGTGCTGATAAGGAGTGACAGCAACAGAGGCAGCAGAGATCTTCAGCATGACAGGCGATGTCAAAAACCCCGGTGACGCTGTCACTGTGACAAACTTTTCAAAAGAACAATGCACACACACACACACACCGTTATTGAAGTGAGCTGCTGCAAGCCTCACTGACAGTGTTGTCCCAGCAGTTAAAAAATGGAAACATCACCTAATTATGCACACCATATTTTTTCTCTGAATACTTAAGCCTACAAACTTTCAACGTATGTCAATATGCTTTGCAGATCGCCTGGGTGCACAGGCATACTGGTACGGATGAAAGATTTACAGGCAACATTCATTCTGTGTAATGAAAGATTTAATTTAGAAAAAAATAATATTTTGAAACAGGTAGTTCAAAAGTATTTTCAGGCATAGATATAAATATATTATTTAACCCTCAACCTGTAGTGTTTTTGCCCTGGACCTGACGTTAGATTCGACCAGAGCAGGTGACTGTCTGACATTTAAGTTTTACTTGTCTTTTAAATGTAACTGTACATTTATTAGTAACTGTGCAGACCCTGTCGTGCCTGTGAGAAGCTGTGAGGATCATTACTTTGAAAAAGAAGCAGCTGGTCTATTGTTTAGACTCTGCCAGCTGTGTCTATTTTCATAACCCATTTTCCTTTTGTTTCGCTACACCTCCTTATAAAAGTACAGACAGGAAGACAGGGGTGTATTTCGCCATTTTCATGAACTTTTACTATTTTGTTAGCCTAATCCTCAACTGTTCACCACTCGTGTGTGTGTGTGTCTGCTTGCATATATTAGTCTGCATGTGTGTAAATGTGCATGTGTGAGTGACTGTGAGGAGCAAGGCAAGGTCTGTAATCACCTAATCCAAACATACACTCGGGGAATCTCATTACTGGACCTAACAGTTCCATTTGAACCTTATCTGGTTTCAATCAGCCACCTCTCATTTGGAGCAAGGCGCAGAAACTTGATTCCTTTTGTCTAGAAGTCTCTGCTATCAAGGGTCTCCTGTTTGTCTTGTCTATCACTGTCTTTTATAGCTAACAGTATTTTGAATTCTCCGTCAGCAGTGTGGAGAGTGACTTCAGTGGCAGTAAAAAGCTGCTTCTTGTCATCCAGATTTCAAGTAGCGATGTATGACATCAACGGGTTTGTATGTGCAGAATGGACGGCTGCCATGGGGAACTCCCGCTAACCCCACACCCTTCCACACTAACCCCAGTCCTTCCCCAGCCACCCACTCCCACAGCCCCCTATGCACATGCAAACGGACATTAAAACGAAACCTGACCCTGGCCCTGGAATCTGTAAGGTACTGTTTTTTTCTCCTTCTTTTCTTTTTTCCTTAACAGGGAATCCTGCAGCTCCTGTATGTGTGTTTGCAGTGTTTGAGTGCTCTGGAAGGGGGTCAGAAAAAGGTGAGCAATAAGCAACATCAGTGACAGTGAGCAAATTGTCTCAGGAATCCCCAGATTAAAAAAACTACAGAAGGTTGAGAGTTGGAGATAATCACAGGATCTGGAATTCACAATAACAAACTGGCCATATATCTACCTGTCTCCGGCTTCCCTCCCCTAGACGGCCACAGGGTCAACCAAATGGCTGCATTCCATCAGCAGCTATTTTTTGTCTTGCTGGGCTGGAGGGATCAAATATGGCCTCTGAAACTAAACCTTTAACTCTTCTGTCTCTTTCTCCACCTACCTACCCACAATTTTTTCATCTGGCATGTCTATTTATTTGTGTCTCTGGAGAACCAAGAGTCAAACATAATATTACAGTGTCACTTTATCACATTGTACTTTAATTTTTGAAAAAGGACTGAAACAGAGACTGAAGGGCTGGATCATGGATTCATGATTAATGTGGGATCTTGAGGTAGACTAAGACCCTGTCACTACAGCATCACAAGTGCGGCTGAAGCTAAGAGCTTGAGGCTGCAGTGTAGGATCTGAGGTTAGAGGTCTGGGGCTTTGTGGCTGGGGTTATAGTGCTTCCTCTGAGACTTTAGTTGGAGCCACAGGCTCTGCGGCTATAGTGGTTTCTGGGTTGAATTAACAGTTGAGCAGGGAGAAGTGACTAGTGTCTGGAGGGGACTGTTGGGGTCTAGTAGGGTAGGTATGATTTACATAGCTGTGAGAGAGACCAGGACCCAAGTCTGTCCAGACCCTTACCCCAGCAAACGGTGCTGAAGGAGGGGCTACATTGTGATACTTGTGTGATTTATGTTCCCCATGTACTCTTCCTTCCACTGCTTGACAACTTCATTATTTATATCTGTTTGTTGTGATTATTTGCTTTAGCACAGAAACTGTATATTGTGTAGACTTTGTGTAAACCTTGAGTCGCAGCCTTGAGATTTGACTGTGTGCCTGTCTTTTCTTCAGATCTGTTCTCTGTAGAGGTTAGTCTTTGTTGTTGCCCATGTACCCGTCTAGACACTGAGGATAATTTGTCCCTGTGCTTCCTCCTCTGGTTGCTCCATTCTCAGCAAGGGAAATTACCTTACAAAGAGGACAAGGGTTGCCGATTGAAAGTAAGTTATTTCGTCAGTGTAAAGTGTAGTAAATAGCCCGAGGTTAGGAGAAAATAATGATATACAGTCCTGTCCAGAGAGAGAATACAGCATGAGACACAATCAGACCCTTGCAGAAAACTTTCTGAAATGCGTTCATAGGATGTATTTCATCATGTTAGATTACCACTGTGAGTAGCAGCACTACTGAATGGTTATATCATATTCACATCCTGGTGTAGAGTATCGGGCATTGTGCACCAACATTCCTCGAGCGCAGTGCATTGGGTTTAGGACTGCAGGGTATATCTAAATTCAGCTATTGATTAACATTGCAGCAGAAAAAAACAAAAATAAAAGCTGCTGTAAAGACATCACCGTCTGCAGTTACACAGCAGACTGTTTAATTCCCCCCTCACTGCTGCATTCAAATTATTTGCTTTCACAGTCGAAAATCGAAGGGTTGTAAAAATTGACTTCCTGTACAGCCAGAGAGAAATAAATTTCAGCAGTATTGACAGCAGCCAAACAGAAAGCTATTGCCCAGCATTTAATTATTGAAGACATTGATCAACAAAGTGATTTATTTGCTATGGTTCGGTTAAAAGGCCTAATTGAGTCGCAGTATTCTGCAAAAGGCTTTTATTTGTTCATTTGGTTTGGATCAGATTGCATGATAACCTAGAGTATGAACAGTGTTCAGTTTCAATGTATGTATTTAATGAAGTCTTTTGAAAGCAGAATTTTAATTTAGGTGCTCTTCAGTAGTGCATATGCCTACAATTATCTAAACACAATCAACCATCCCCAGAAAATTTCTCTTATCTGTCCCCTAAAATCTGGGAGTCCATTTGTACAGTGCAGTGGGGACCTCCAGGGCTCCAGCTATTGAGCTGCTGTCCTTTTACGTCTTCCTTTGATCACCCACTCTTACCATGCTCCCATCAATAACTGGGGAGTCTGATCTATCAGACACTCTTGCTGCTCCATATTACTCTTGGTCACCCAGTGGGAGCTGTGGAAATCTGACTGTTTTAGTCTTCTGCCTCAGTCATTAGTATTCAGTATTTCAAACTGTCACATTTTATCTTTAAAGTAGATGATGGAAAAACATGGACTCAGGGAGACCATGCACATTTTGTTGATTTATTTCACCTACCACTGTGTTAAGTCAAATTTGATGCACCACACACTGCAGTTAATACACCCAGACTGTTGCTGAGGCATCACCATCCTCATGCTGCACTATGTCAACACATGCCAATTTGTTGTTGGGTTATACGCTATGGAGAGAAAAACATTAGAAATGTGCATGGCACCAAAGCAAAAAAACAAAAAAAACAAAACCAGTTGCCTTATTACATTTTCTACTGGTAGCAAGAGGAGCATTGTTTGAAATTTTATCAACACTGGAGTTAGGGAGATTGTGCCTTCTTTCTCCAAACCCTTCATCCAGTCCAAACCTCTTACACACCAGCAACATACAGAGGAAAAAGCAAGGAGGAGCAGACAGCAGGATGTTTTTATCAGAATATGTGTCTTAACTCCACAGCCAGTGAGCAGTCTAATGATCTCACTTTAGATGGCTGGGATGGGAATGTTGGGATTAATGGCATTGCAATAGTAGGGCTGTGGCTCCAGGTTGTGTCCCCGCCACAGTTTGAGACTGGAGGGAAGAGTCAGACAGGAGGACTGGAAGAAATTATGAGATAAAGAGCAGAGGGAGAAAAAAAGGAGAAAGAATTGAAAGAGATGGGGAGAGAGGGTGAAGGAGGGGTGGTGTCAGAGAAAGACACCAGAGGAAAAAAAAAAAAACAAAAAGTGGGTTGTTCATTTTCTGGATAGATAGATCAGATGGAATGGAACCATGCGTCAGAATGAAGGCAGCTGTGCTTTTGGCAAGGACTTTATTGGCACACACAGTCACATGAATACACACATGCTCATCATCTCCTCATACACAATACACATACACACACATTGCACACACACAGAGGTAGGGATCTTCATGGACAGGTAAGGGTTAGCTTTAGTATTAGTTTTGTGCTGCAGGCCTGGATGAGCTCAGTCACTGATTTCTCCTTCATTCTTCCTCTCCGGGGCTTTAGCCAAGGGAGCAGTGTTTAGCAGGCCCTCAAGGCATGGAGCCATCTAAGCAGCACTAAGTCCTGGAATTGCTTCAGATTACCTGCTGTGTTCCTTCCCAGATAGTGTTGTGTCTGTGCTCGTGTGTTTTTTGTGTGCTTGGATTGTGTTTACTGCAGGTTTGCTACAGTTGATATCATTATCATATTACTTAAATCTGCACATGGATGTTGTACATCATGCATTTTATGGGTTTCCATGACTTTTAGTAGATCTATATTTTAGTTTAGAGATGGGTTGTGATATATTAACAATAGGTTCAGTGTAAATTAAATAAAGGCATATTAAATGGACAGTTCAAATTGAAATAAAGCTATTTTTTGTAGTGAAGTCAAGCCATGCATGCTTCTGGAGAGACATATTGTTGACATTTTAAATACAGTAATAGGAGCTGTTGGTTTGCTATATATCATTAGGCATAAGGAAATACATTTGTTTGTTTATTGTTTTTTTTGGGGGGGGGGGGGGGGGGGGGGTATTTTTTTTGTGAACTTACCGTAACAATGTACACTATATAAGGACAATACAGGAAAATTAGCTTTGCCTTATATTTTATTAAACAGTGGGAGTTTTGTCGGTTGTTGCAGAGAGCAAAGTACGTTCAGCCACTACTGGAATAAAAACTAAAGTGTTATCTTTGGAAGTGTCTTTATTGTACTTAGTCACACACACATTTATCATGAGGTTATAAATCTTTGTGAGTGAAGGTTGTTAATGACTCTGAGAGACAGCGGTGGAAGTGCTCTGTCTCTTCTGTTAGACACGTTGTGTGTGTTTCTAGTTGCAGAAGACAGATCAGTGCCTGGGATTGTACTTTACCTGGCCCAGGACTCCCCTGGGTTCACTATAGTGGAGCACTCTCCAGACTGGAGGCCATGGACTCACGCTGGGCTTGTCTGCATCCAGCAGTTTATGGAGATGCTGCATATAGACTGACACTGACAGTTTGATGTCTGCTAGCTGCCTCTTTATCCTTCCTGTTTGAGAGTGTAGCTATCTGTCTTTATTTGTTTAACTGTTCCTCTTTGCCTCTTACACTCTCTCTTTCTCACTTTCTAAATTTGTGCCTCACTGTTTAAAGAAAGTTTTTAAATATGGGTACAGCTGGTTCTGCATTTTTAGGCTCTATGTTGTGGTGGGTCTGCAGAATTCCAGTCAGGAAACAGTGGTGTGCAGAAATATAAATGTGTGTCTGAGTTGTTTAATATTTCCTTTCCTCTGTAGATATGGACATAAGGGAAATATCCATCTCCTGGGATCCTGACCCCATAGGCACTATCTATATTCCAAGCGGAACTCAAACAATGACGTTTGAACAGGGGCAGGGGGACTATTTGTAGTGTCGGGTCACTTCCAAAGCATCAGCCCCAATGATTCAGGGCCTCAGACGTCCATTTTTAGTGGTGGGTTGCAGTGAATATAAGCATCACCAGCCGTTTGTCTTTTTACAGCTTTGCATCATTTCCTGCCTCCCCCTTGTGTTTGATCATACTCACTCACAATCTGCTCAAACACACACTCATACACAAACAAACTTGCACCATCCTCCAACTCCTCCGTCTTTCCTCTGTCCTTCTAGTTCTAATGAGTCTTTCAGCTGAGCAATGATAGACTTGTATTTATTCTCCAGGCCGGTAATTTTAGGGAGTGCATCTCCACTCTCAGTGCCTGGGGCCCATGCCAGGGACAGATCAGCTCCAGCCCCAGGCAATGAGAGGAACAGGAAAATCGTTTTTCAGCATCCACATCCTCCCTGCCTAATTTTTCTTTACAGTAAATGCACACTTTATACATAAGTATTACTTCGTTCTCCCAAAGGCATTATCACAACTCACAACACACCACAGTTTATGCTTAACATACAGCTATGCGCATACACTAAATGTATACAAACACACAGAGCTAATCCTGTTAACACAATGACAATGTGGAAACTCCAAGCGAAAGCCTGAGGCTATTGCTTCCTACCTTCTAGCTCTGAAAGCAAGAGAAACAATGACAAAAAAGACAACATCATATAAATGTTTCCGCTTGTCGTGGATTCAGGTTCAGGTGCCCCGGCATTTATTTGCTTTTGCATAAAAAAAGTTCAAAGCTGTATGAGTGTGGCGTACTGTATGCTATGGTGAGACATCCACGGCATGATTGAGCACGGCGGGCTGGGGAGACGGAGCAGCACTGTGAGATAAATCTAATGTGTCTTACATGAGCTCATTAATTCAACATTTCAGCCCATGTGGATGAGACAGGGAGGGCCTATCCAAACACTGTCCCTCCACAGCAGGGCTCCGAGCACTCTGAAGCAGTCTCTATTTACTGTAGGCCTGTGTTTGGGCTTGTGCCATGTAACACTTTGACCCAGTGAGAGGAGATTGTTGAGACTTGTATTCAAGAAGGGAAACAGTGAGCTGTTGTGAGTCTCAGCACAGCAGGGTTTGGTTTTGGTGGGCTTTATCATTTTCTCAACTTACTGACACAAGTGATTGGTAGTCTCTTTAAAACATTAGGCTCTTTTCCTCTATGACTTTCCTTCATTATTTAACTTGATATATATATTGTAACTCATTTTTATCAATTGATGAAATGTAGTGATGGAATAGAAATGCAACTAAAATGCAATGTGTCATTGTTGGAGAGGTATTCAGTCTGAACTACACAGAGCAATGTTTGCATAACTTTCAATAACCCATAGCACAGACTGTTTATTTTTCAGCTGTAGCATTTGGCAGAAAACACTTTTACTGCATGGAAAATATGGGAGAAATATATTTTTAGTGATTGCAAAGAAAACCTTTCCCAGCCCAGCGCACCCCTACCCTGCTGTCTTTTGCACACGCCCATGCCTCTGACTCAATACTTTAGATTCCAGCATTGCTCCTAAACATCCCCTCTGTGTTGACATTAGATCCATAGGATCAGTGGGGCAGATGGTCTTTTTGTCGGAGTAGAATGGCTAGCTAGATGCCTGGATTTGTGCTGGAACATGCAGGACGAATCAGAGCACCTGTGTTCATTTGGACATAGCTCTGCACATCACATGATCTGTCTGAGGCGGGATAGATAGTAAAAGGGCGCAGGAGGGTGGGGTAGGTGAAGGAAGGGCCCTTAGATGTCCGGAGATCATCCTAGCTGATCAGCACCTCTTCTGTGTGACCCTTTGGCGACCGAGGAAAAGGCTAATTCATCACTGACTGCACTTACTTCTAAGATGACTTGCAGTCTTTTGTTCAGTTCATAGTCCGAAAGTAGCAGTTACAGTCTTCATGTGCAAATCCTTCGTTTAGTGTATTTCACAAAATGCAGCATGTCGTCACAGAATCTAAATTTATATAATTTTAGGGTTACTTATTTTAAGATATGTTTTTACAGAATAAGGATTCTGCTGCAGTGAAAATCACAATTTTGCCTGATGTATCCACAATTTTAAAATGATTTTGTTGCTTCAGTTCATATGAGGGGAATAGGCACAGTGTCATAGCTCAGATATCTTGATAATGGTTTCATACACCCTTAGTACAAGCTTCAGGTCACAAAGGCCTGATGATATCAGCCTTGCTACTCTTCCATTAGAATGATACCACATGCTGTTGTCATTGTGTAGGTCTGGGAAATATTATTTTGAGGCATGGGCTCATGTATGCTTCAAAGTATCACCATACTGTCCCAAAAAAGGAGCATAATATGGAACAGGAGTGCAGCAGTGGAGTGCAGTCCAGTGCATTAACCCCAATCAGCGTATGGACAGTATCCTGGAGACTGAGAGCGATGGGAAAAAGAAGAAAAAACACATCTACTTTTTGCCTTGACTTATTTTTGTTTTAATCTACACTGATATTTCTTGGGTTGCAAATATAAATACTTTGTGTACCTTCCCTCCCTCAGGCTCATTTGTCTGTGTATTTTCTGTGCATTTCAGTTTAGTTCAGTAGGTGGAACAACAAAGAAGTGTTTAATACAGCTGCGTCACATCTAGAAGGTTCTGGGTTCCAAACTCAGAATTTGCATGTTCACCTTTTCTCATGGTGCCCTGGCTGTAGCTTCCTCTCTCAGACTCTGTCTCTGTGTGTCAGCCTTGTGATCTGTCCTGCCTCTCGACTGATGTCAGCTGTGATTGTCTCCAGAACCTTCACAGGATAAGATGTTAAGATAATGGATGGATGCATGATTTAATCCAGGACAACTCACTCGTATTTATGATGTAAAATAGTGCTATTAGTCTTGTGTGTGAACTTGGACTTTTTTATTCATATTATAAATTCTTACTACCAACCTTAAAAAACCCCAAAACTCCAGTACCAACAGATTTTAGGATGTTACTTCTAGGATTCATCCTACATTAAGTTTAAAAATTGCTTTCATAAATTTTATTAGATACAGTCAGTCAAAGCCTTTAAAATCATCCTGTCCAGTAGACGTGATGTGTAGTTGTCCTCTGCCTTGTTCATCGCCCACAATGGATGACAGGTAAATGACCTCTAAAAGTGCAAATACTGTCACTCTACTGTCATAAATGCCCCTGTACAGCAAGAAGCAACATGCATATTTATGATGTCGCATAAACACTGCCCTTACGTCACACCAGCAGGCAAATTTGTACCTCACTATGCCACTCATCTCTCACCCTCCAGAGCCCTGATGGCACAGAGCACCAAATGAAGAGACGTCAAAGAGAATGCCAGCCTTTGTCTACATGGTGAATTCCATCAAGGCATAAACCAGAAAAAAATACCCTTTAATCTGCCCATGGGGGATTTATTCTCAAACACTCAGCAACAGGAGTGTGGCCATTTCATCCTGTTTAGATTTGGAGGCTTCTGATGGGATCTAAAGTGCATGTTGAGGCAGTGAGGCCTGTTGCTGTGAGGTATCAGTCATCCTAACCTGTCAGAGGTGAGGGACTTTTATAAACTCTGATGATTAGTGGATGATGAGTCCAGACATGTCAATGACTGACAGCTTCACCGCCCTTTCAAAGCCTTAATCCAGGATGAATGGCAGGAGGCGAGGTTAGGGTATTAATCCTGTAAGTGTTAGCCTCATCACAACAAAAATTCTTTACAGACTTTTGACAAAAGCATTCTGGCCAATTATATTTTTATTTGAATATAAAATACCATTACTTGGTATTTTCAGTGTTATTCACCATTTTAGGACCTGTGCTCTTACCGTCATACTCTTGCCAATGAGGTGGAGTAGTTACAAACCAGGGATAAATTCTGGGATAAGCCCAAACAATTGGCCACAACTGGTGTGAAATCCTTTCTGGTCCCCTGCGAGGTGCTCTGACCGCTCCGTCACACCTCGGTCCATCTTTCCTCTCCACAGGGTGCTCTTACGACACCTCCTGCTTCCCCTGGCAAAGCAGCCAGACTTCCTGTATGTCTCAGCCATGAGACATTAGATACAGTATGTGCAGTTGTTGGCAGGGAAAAGGTCTAGTTAAAAAATCTGCAATAAATTTAAACAGACACCAAGCTGTTAATTGGTTTATGTCCTTTTTGTTTTCCTCTTGGCTACTGTAGTTAGTCTGGCTGTATGTCCTATGGGCAAGGTGCTGTGCAGTAAGTAGGTTTAACTAATTGCAGAAGTTTGTTCTTTTATAGGTTTTAAATGCTTATACATACACACACAGAAACACACAGGCACCACGCTTCAACCAAAAGCCAAAGTGGCACAGGCGTGATTAAAGCTAGTTTTATGAAAGCAAATGCTCTCTGGCCTCTGCCCTTCCTTAACACTGCAATCCTACAGTACCTTGAACGCTGGGTGAAACTCATTCAACCTCTTCCCACAGGTCAGCTAATAACGGAGACATTTGTGAAAGACGCTTCCCGAAAATTAATGTATTGAAAAATGTGTTTCCTCCCTCCCTCACATTTCACATAACCTCTACTGGTAATGGTGCTCTCATAGCAGACAAAGCCGTAACGACAGAGCAAACTTGATTGAGGATCCACCTGTACTGTGGCAAAGAAAAGACAGAAAGTCTTGTGACAAGGAGACATCCCTGCCAATATCCGACGCAGCTGGCTGTAGCTTCTCAAGGTCCACACTGAGAAAGGGAAGCCCTGAGGGCAGAGAATAATAGGTATTTAATAGTTATTCATTCTTGATATCTGCTAAAGTCAACATCTATTCCCAAACTCAATTCTTGCAGAAAAGTGTGTGGGTCATTTTGTCAGTAATGTTGACTTTTGCACATTCTAATGCCAGTTTTGATGCAACAGATAATACAGCTGATAATATAATTGCAAAACATATTCATGATGTAACTAAAACAGCCACACAGGATTTCTAAGCACCACCTTAGGAGATGGGTATTTATCCTTGTAGGTGTGAGTTGATTGGCAGGTGCTTTGGAATGTTGCATGAAGCTGTTTCACAGTTCAGTGTCAAGGTTATGGTGCATCACACAAATCCGTGCTAATCGTAGCCCCTAGTAAGCTCCACCTGACACTGAGAAACTCTTCTGAGGGTGAATTGTTGACATGTTTTCTGAAACCAGCATGCCCAGCACATTATTATCCCTTAAGCCTATTCATGATAATGTAAAGTGCTGAAAGGATTTTGATTGTCTGCTAAAGTATTTAATGCACAGCAAATATTTTAGACACTGCTCATGGTGCGGAAACAATGCGTACAGTTTCCAACATTCTTGGTTAATCAAGCAGAACAAAACAAACCAAGCCAGTGGGAAGAAAGGAGAAAAAAACATTGGCCTTCTGGTTTGTGAGGATGACCTGTTTCTGATGGAATTGCTGCAATTGTTGTACTTTCTTTGATTGTTTTTTTTTCCTTCTTTCTAAAAGCACACTGTCTTTTAAATATTCAATATTCACCAGGAAATATTCACCATATACAACCAGCCCAGTAATAAATGAACGATAAGATCACAATGAAAATCTTTCCTCAAAGAAATTTAACAGCATTACTGCATTACTCCAAAATGAACTGTGTGCCTCTGCCCTGCGGTGTTTAAAAGGATTACTGGAAAAATACAATATCTTCTTTGTCAGCACTTAAGGTCTATATAGTCGTGCCTCAGGATATCCCTTTCCCGAAAGGAAGGATTGCCCCATTTTATTATTTTTTTTCCAACTCTCACGCTGCTCATCACATTAACACCTCAGCTAAACTCCAAAGTAAAGACTCTCTCTCATAATGGGATTAGTCAGAGCAAAGTTGCCATTTTCTAATGCACTTACAGCTTTTGCTTTCCTTCCTAAGACAAAATATAAATGGACATTCTTTAGTCATCCATAATGAGAGTAAAAACAACCTAAAAATACTCATATACTCAAAATAATATTCTTCTTATCTTTGGTCCAGCACAGATTTCAGAATATTTGCTGTAGGGAAACTGTTTTCCTGATTTGTTCTCCGGCACGGCCGCAGCTGCCTGACTAACATCGAGGCCCTTCAAACACCCTTCTTCTCTGTCCCCTTCCAGATGTTCCCTTTTGGCTTCCTCTCCATCTGCCATTCTCTTTCTCTTCTGACAAAATCAATACCAAGTCCATTTGCCATATCATACTGTAACGTCTCCCAAACTCCGGATGGTAATGATGTGACGATAACCCAGGGTGAAGCGCATAGGGGAGAATTTTAGACTGATCAATACAACTGGCGTACAGTATTAAAAGGTTTTGATAAGGATGCAGCACTGTTTTGCTGTCTATACCTATATATTTGATAATATATTTAAAAAAAACATCTACACTTTAATTAAATTAATTTTTGCTGCTTGTAGTGACACTTATAAATAAAATATTTAGTTATTCGTTTGGCAATTTCTGTCTGTCATCATTAGCTGGTTTAGGGTCAGTTTATGGTCACACACAATTTTTTTTCTCTGTCCCTGGACAGTAGTGGTGATATGAGCCACCATGACATCACTCCATTAATGTGCTCCACAGTCAAAGGGAGGCAGAAAGTGGCCCTTCCTTGGGGGAGATTTCAGTGAGGTTCTTTTGCATTATGAGCTGCTACAGCACACCCCACTTAAAGCCAGCCTTCTGCTTCCTAAACACGGATTTAATACCCTCATTAATGATATATGACAGGCAAGATCAATGCAGACCATGAGTTAGAGCCCTGCATCTGTGTGTGTGTGTGTGTGTGTGTGTGTGTGTGAGAGGGTGTGTGTGTGTGTGTGTGTGTGTGTGTCTGCGTGTGTGTCCGTGCGTGAGCGTGGGTGTAAGCATTTGTATGTGTCTATACATATGTGTTTGTGTGTACGTGTGAGTGCATAACTTGATGCGCTGCCTATAATGGGTACATGATGTTGAACATCACAGAGACCGGACTGCCTCTGGATACATTACACCTCATGGAGAAGAGACTGGGAATAGCAGGGTGGGATGCCTTTGGAGGTCACAGCAGCTAATTCCACAAGTTTGACAGAGAATAAAGGTTTATTATATAGTAGCAACAACTTTTGGTACCTAATGTCAGAATCCCACTACTCACTGACATCTTGTTTTCAAAGTCTTATGTAATCATATTTATTGAAAATTAGACATAGCATTAGATATTAGTCATGTTATAATGGAAGTGAGAGTAGAAAAAACTGATAAAGATCCACTGTCAAAATATAGCAAAAATGCATTTTACACATTTATACATAATGAAATTGATAAAAATGTAGATCTATGTTGAACAAATGTCCTTGGACCTATTATTCAGTAGTAAATGTACATGTTATTTATAGAAAATATGAATGTGTTTTGTGAAGGATTGATAACTACACATTATAGAAAAGTGTTGCTGTCCTGTGAAAATCAGGGATCTTGAAAAAAAAAAGATAAAATACTGTCCCAACCTTGTGACAATGCATATTTCAAAAAATTCTATGAAGTTAGAAATATTGTTTGCACATATCCGTATTAGGCAGGGTTTTTTTTTTTTCTGCTGTGTGTAGAATTTATGGCCTACTTTAGAGGCACACTGCCAGAGATGTCCAAATAATCTTCAACACTTGGATTGAATTCCTGTTTACAGAGCATCAAGGTCCAAGTTTTAAAAGGTAAAACTGAAGTACCGTCTACTTGACCCTGTGACGCTCTTTTTTAAGGGATTGTCTATGGGCTGAGGTGATAGCATGTAATAAAGCCACGAAATGAAAGTTTGGATTTGATTTCCAGCCAGCATGGCCCGATGAACAGGGCCGAACAAGCCCATCCAACAGCCATGGCAACCGTTCTGTGCTTTATTTTCTTATTAGATTGCTCTCTCAGAATTCCATTTTTATCCACATAGATCTGGCCAGTGAATCACCATTAAAGGGCCCATCAAGCTGTCAGGCCATCCGGAGTGCAGGTGCAGCGGGCCCACTCCACTGTAAACAAGCAGCACAGGCCCCTGAATAATGGAAGCCCAGGCTGTTTTATGTTCTTCAAGGGGACTTAAAGAGATTCATCTCCTGCTGCTTTTCACCAAGTTTGCTTCACAACTCCAGGCTGAGCTGTAGAACATTACAGTCTGGTATGAGGGGAGAGGGAGAGCTGCAGAGAAAAAAGGTTGGATATGTTGGTGAAATGAGGGGGCTGGGAAGAAATGGAAATCTTTCCTTATATTCTCAGACAATCACTACCTTTGTGGTTGTGCTAGAAAGGTTTGTTTCTCGAAAGGGTCTTAAATGGAGCATTTTATGCCTGGCTGAGCACTGACACTAAAAAGCTGAGACTTCTTCATATCTGACAGATTTTCTTTCATTATCTTTTCTCCATAATTTCTTCAGTAGTTAGGGGCTGCAGTTCTTTGTAGAGCAGCAAAATGTCTGACTTAACTATTCGAGACACTAGACAATTGCCCGCCAGTCCTTGTTCCCCCAAGGTCAGAGAGAGAATGGAAGTGCCCAAGAAAAACAAATGCAGACCATAGTGTAGTTGTCACACGCTCCACTAACACATGTGAAGGCTGGCTCCTCTTTTATTCTCAAATAAATTGCCCTGAAGAAGTGCTCACACATAACTGTGTCCCACATAAACTGAAGGAAGAGGGGCGTTTTTCATGATTTGCGAAAATGATCCTCAGAATTTATCTTATGTCACTGAGTTTGAGTGACATCACCCCTCCATTAGATTATTACACGCGCAAGATGTGCAGTGTTGTCGAGAAATGGACTGAAAGATTTTTTTTTTCAAAGCCCAGTATAGAAAGTGATGTTTTTTTTTTTAAAGTACAAAGTGTTAAACTTTTTTTTCCTAAGCTAAATCATATAGCCTGAGATCTAAGAAAATCTTCCCATTATGCCTCAATTGGAAAATGTGAGTTAGCAAATGTGAGCTAGATATAGCCCTGTGCGGTAGTTAGCACCCCAGTGCCCTGTCTTTGAGGGTGTCTGGTTGTCATTAGGGGTGATGGGCAACGATACAGCAGGTGGGGCTCAGTGCTTAGGTTCGCTGACAGTTTTGCGAAACTGTAAAAGATATTATCCGAGGGGAATGAAAACAGCACTCAGCGGGTCTGTCAGGAAAGACAGACAAGTTAAAACAGATGATGCACAACCTGAGGACTGCCCCATCATTTTAGTGCACTACTACACATGCAGCTGCAGAGAACCCTGGGTCGCCACATCTGGCTGGCCTTACCTTGAGGCTAAGGACTGGGGCCTGGGGGGACAGAAAGTGGAGACTAAAGGAGCTCTGTCAAAACAGACCAAAGAAAGGCCTTCTGGCTACCAACAGGCTAAATGCCTTGAGGACCCAAGACATGGTTTCTGCTTCTGTTTTGTCCCCATCAGCCTTTCAAAATGACACCTCACAGTGATGTGGATGGCTTTTATTTCATGGTTTACAATATGTGGCTAGTTCTGTTCACAGTAGCTGAAGATACTGATGTGATGATGCATCTGAGATACCCAAAGGCAAGCACACAGCTTTTACAGTTAAAGATGATGTAATTATTTGAAACACATAACAGAAACTTTGCTTCACTGGGACACATTTAAATATATCAAAGTAAATGCTGTCTGACATACTGCCTTCCCGTGGAGCTGAAATAAATGTCCTACAACAGGATAATAATATATTAAAACATACTCAAGCTCTTTTGAATTTCCTCAAGCTGTAATTGGTAGCAAAAACACATAACCATGATACTGAGAATGGCAATAATAATAAACCTGAACCTGAACCTGAACCTGAGTTTTTTCTACTCAATAGATAGACAGAGGTCCAGGCTTATGGCCTCTGGCACTGAGGGCCTTAGAGGAGAAGAGGCCCAGGCCAGAGGGAGCATAGGGCAACATGGGGTGACTGAAGGACACAGTGTGGGGTCACACTGGGGCTCTTCCTGCTCTGCATGTTGCATGCCCCAATGCTCTGGAGGCCAGAGCCTGATTACTGCACTGGGATCCAGCCGCAGAGCGTTTTCATTAGGGAAAGGGCCAAGATCATCCAGGAAGGTTCCGGCCCATTAATACATTTGAAACGGGGAATGAAAGGGGGGACGGGGGTGGGGGATGCTGGGAGGGGGGCTTTAAGGGGGGGGCTTTGAGTATTTTGAAAAGGGAGAACCCTGTGGAACGACCATGAGAGCCTTAGTGAATAAATACCCCATGGATCATCTTAACCTCATTCTTCTCTTTTTTTCCCTCTCTACTCTCCCTAAGATCTGCAGCCAATTTTCCTGCAATTTGGGATAAATTGTTTGTGAAATCCATGTCGATCCTTCCACTGGGAATCCATTCACAAAATGCAGAGACAGGAGGACTTGTCTTGATAACTATAGTGAGAATGGAACAATGTATGAAGAATCTGGTTAATGACATCATCTGCTTCCTGTTTCAGACTTATGCTTTTCATATATACAATCATAACATGCAGTAGAAACAGATTTTGCATTCACACTTGAAGTAGCATGGACTGATCAAAGTAACTTTATTCATGTGGTATTATACAATATAACAGTGACAGATGTTTGAAAAAAGCTGTGATACTTGTGATATGTGTTTAAGGTTTAGGGTTTGGGGTCAATACAAGCTTACAAATCCAGGAACTGGGTTTCGCAGGTTTCATATTACTTAGCATGTTCTTTGCTGAAACACCTTCATCTGCCTGTAGCAGAAAATGCAAGAAAGCAGGTTGCTGTAATTACACTGAAGGTTAACAGCTTATCTTGCCTGTCTTTGGTAAATATGATATTTCCCCAGCTAGTAGTTGGACCACTGTAAGTGTTTATTACCAATAACCATATGAAGCCATCACTGCTGGAGGGAAAAAAAATCTCCCCAGGTCATTTTCCAAACTGGTTAATATTTTATCTTGCGTTGTGGAGTAATGACTGCTATTGATTTTTCATCATCTCTTATTAATGCATTCTGGTGCCACAGCAAAATGCTGATCACATATTACACCTCTTTCCATTTTTCATATTAAGTTATTCAATTACTGTAACTAAAAGTATGTCTTAATTCAAGATCTTTGAAACCCTGTGGTGCTACTTCAGAAGTCTCTTCAAGCTCACTGTTTAATGTGAGTTTTAATCAAATGGTAGCACTTCTCACCTATAGGCTATATATTTCAGTACTGATCAGGACTTTTTGATTCATTTAATATTTTAATATGAACAATGGAGATAAAATATGACCTCGTATGATCCACTGGTCCAGCACACACCTCAAACAGTGACCCTGCCAATAATAGAAAGCCAGACTAGGCCCACCAGGCCAGTGCAAAGTGAGCTGTTAAAGCCTGACGTGTGTTTTGTCATTGAAGCACGACAGGGAAGAGGCTGACGGTAAGCACTGAGCAGTGCTCAGGGAGCAGCAGGGGTAAAAAGGCTCTGTGACTTGGCAGCAAGAATCGAGGTCTGTGCCAGCACAGCTGTCCGGCAGGCGTCTCATTCAGCGCTGCTCCCCAACATGAAAGTGACGACCAATCTATCACTACAGCAGCCGGGCACACAAGGACACAAAGGTGTAAACCCAGCCTGCAGGAGAGAAAAGCTCAGCAGTGTGCCAACAGAGTGCAAGAGCTTTACACATCATAATCTGTCCTCATAGACTTGTATGTGCGAAAGTGATTTAATTGGCTTGTCTGTTTGGAGATGAAGCTGACAATATTTAGATGTCCTTATTATATTTATGGGTCAGCTTTGCAATTACAGTGATGTTTGGAGAGACTGGCAACAGCACATTGATTGTATGCCTTCCATGCAAAGTCGTCCTTGTTTACTAAGCTGTTGAAGGATGTGTTCACATGCTATCTAACAATGGAAAAGCAAGGGTAAAACTCAAATCACTTAAAGTTTTCAAGTATGTTCTTCAGTCAACTGTTAATAACTCACAGGCTGCCAGGCCTGTGGAGTCTCTTTTGTTGAGATGACAATGGTGAGAGAAGAGATTTTTATGAGCAGGCGTTTCTCTCTTGTGCAGGGTTTTTGTTTACACTTTCATTATATCTCTACTATATTATCTGATGCCTACATCCTGAGTCCAATCTTGTGGTTAGGTTTTAATCTCCTGACGCACTCAGCTCACTCGCCTCACTGTCCTGTGCCACACAAGGAATCTGAGAGGGGTTATATTACAGCACATGAATCAAGGCAAAATGAAATGCACTCCAGACGCTTTCAGATGGTTTTAATTTATGACAGTGGCCTGCGGATACAAAAAAAAAAAAATGCATTAAATGTAATCTGATCACTTTATTTGATGCTGACTATATAAGCGATCAGATTGATTTTAAAAATAGACTCTATGATAAATTACAGATCATTAACTTAAAAATCTGTTAATAGTATTAACAATAAGAATTATAATTTTTTTCAGAATTCCTGCAACAACTCAATAACTAAAGCTAAGAAAAAAAACTTTGGGATTAGTTTAGGATTTGTTTAATTTACTAAGCAAATCTCTGTCATCACAATAAATAAGATAAAAGTGGTTCAAAGATACTAATAATCTGTCACTTGAGTAACATGTTTGATTTTTCCAGTGCCAGTTTAGCAGAGATTGACTTTCTCTGTCTCCTTTGTTGTGGTCTATGTTCCATTGATGTTTCAATTGTTAAAATCATCTCTCATTGTGTGTCCTCAGAGATCAAATCAATTTATGAGAGCTGGATATCTGTCATTGGACCAAATCCATTATGGTCGATCCAACCCAGCAGGGCATTTGGCTTGCACATTAAGAGGTCCACAGGCATTTACAGTGAAGTGAGGAGACGCATCAAGTTTTAATGCTCAAAGCCACAGAAACCAGTGAGGGATTAGTCTGACTCATTACTTGACATTAATGCCTTGTGGCATTAAAAGAGAGGTGCAAAATGCTGTCGAACAAATATTTTCTTTCTTCAGAACACAAGTGATCAGAGGTTGTTTTTAATCTTTTGCTCTGTTGAGCAGATAATGCATGGCCACGAGCAAGAACATTAGCATACAATCACACCATTTGTTCCAGCATGTCTATGGATGCAAAGACTTCGGAAGTGCATCCATCAGCAGTTTCAGGCCTGCACTGAAAAGCAAAATTGCCTCTTCCTTCCTTCAACTTTGACCTCTGTGCAACCAGTGACGCCTGGAAAGTGGGGATGTGCCAGCGAATGCAGAAGGATGTGTATCCTTCAGATTTAATATATATTTAGAAAACTGCAAGATATGCTCTAAAAGGATGATCTCAGGCTTGGCCAGTGTCTTTGTTAAGTGGAGATGTTGATGTTCTTCTAATAGCACCTTATGAACATAAGCATCACTTTCCTCCCTCCGCTGTTACATGAAGCTCAACTTCATGTTCAGTACTTGTACCCATCTGCCTGCTGTCTCACGCCGCTCTATAGATATGTTCTTTTCTCCTCTCTGTTAGTTATAGTAAAAGTAGTAGTATACTGACATTACAGTTTAGTATTTAGCTCCAAACACCATTATGCCCAAGCTGCCTCATACACACATGGCTCTTGGTTGCCATGTTTTCACAAAGTGGCATTACCCTCCTCTTGCCAATAGTTACAATTTGGTGTGAAGCTGAGTACAATTCACTGTCCTAAAGAGAAGTCACATCATGTAACAATTTATATTTTGTTAGCTGAAGCAGTTTCTAAAAGTAGGAGTCAGTGCACTCAGCATGTACAATATACTGCAGTGACAATGTTGTAAAAATAATGAAATGAAACGCGGAAACTCTGTTCTTTTCCTTCTTCATATTGCCACTTAACTTTTAACAACCTGTTTCATCTTTACCACAGTCCATAGTCAACAAATGAAAACACAGTGGAAAACACTACATGTCTGCAAATCTTTGGTCAAAGATGATGCACAAAGGCTGAAAATTAAGGCCAGAGAATGATGCAATAATTGTAAAGGATGCTTGTGATAAATCTTTTCTCTCTGTTGTTTCTCCAGCTGTACAGCACCTATCTTAGAGTAATTGCTACAATTGTGCTCTCAAACTGGAATTATGAACGACCCGCCTGAATCGGTCTGAATGTAAACAAAATCTTTAGCAAACAGCAGAACCACAGCAGAACAAAATCACAGGCAGCCGTGTTTTGACAAGTGCGTGATGACTGTCCACACACTTGTGTGCTCGTTTACAATTAGATAAGCTAACTCCTACCCACAATCCCTTTCAGAGACTGCCGCCCTGACTGTCTTTCTGCCTGACTGCTCACATAAGCTCTTCTTTTAATGTCAAGTTCTGAGCCCAGTTTTGCAAACTTTCTTCAGTTAAACAAAGAGTCTTCGACTTTATTCCATCTCTTTGCTTTCTCTGCTGCGAGTGTTGAAATAGTTACAAGGACTTGGTGGTTGGTTCTGTAAAGATTGTGTGAAAAAAAAAAAGAGAAAGAAAGACTTTTGGATCTTGAAGAAATTATTCACGGCTGTAGTTCAGAGGAGCACTCATATGATGGGCTCTGACAAGTGTACCGCTCTAAGCACGTCCCTGCCAGCCTGGAACTCGGTGCTGCATGCTTTCCACAGACACCATTAGTGCTCTGAACTGGGAGAACTGCTCGTCATCACACTCTCACAGAGGAACAGAGGAACCATGGTAACGTTTCTGAGATTTGGCGGCAGTGAAGTTTGTTTTGAAGGCTCTCCAAAGTGAAACATATGATCTGAAATTTGAGTTTTGCTTTTAGTCTGAGGTATCATGTCATGAGCTTCTCAATATTATTCTCCCATTTGTAGCTGAGAGAGCAAATAAACATGTTTATGTCTGATGGTTGTTTTGTAATAAGATTACATTTAACAGTTGCTTTAAGCTTTTTTTTTGTTTTTATTTGAGAGAGGTGTAGAAATGATTTAAATACAAAAATATTTGTTCCATATACCAATTAAAAGTCACTTTTTAGTTTTAAAATGAAGTGGGAAAGTGAACAAAAAAGGAGCAGAAAGTGTTTTCCAAAGAACTTCAAATCACCCTGGTGTTTTGTCTGTAATTGCCCTGTCCTCTCTTTTGAAGTCCAGACCGGGGCCAGGGTTTATGAATTCAGAGACAGTCACAAAGGAGCTTTGCTTTAGGCCGAGCATGAGGACAATGACATGTCACCCTTGTACACACACATCAGAGAAAGTCACAGCCATCCCAGACTACCATAACGACTCTGCACTTTCCTCTCGTGCATGTATTGAGATATGTGTGCCTTTGTACCTTTGGTCTATTATCAGTCTTAGACTAGGCCTCCAGCTATCCAGATGAGCTGGGGTGTTGAAGTTGTGCGCAGCCTCAGACTTGCTGCTGTCTGATGGGGAGTAGGAGAAAGAGGTCCAAACAAGCCAAGCCTGTGAATTATAGAGTAAAGCTTGCTCAGAGCGTTGTGTAAATTAGCCTGGTTACATATGCACAGGCCTTTTCATGCCCAGAGGTCATAACCCAGTCTAAAGACAAGGGTGACATCACTCAGACATTCTGTGCTTTTGCTCGGACAACAGAATTAACACAGAAACATAACCAAAGAGGATGTGTTATATTTTATTCATGTGTTCTTTTTTTCATTTTTATACCAATATAGTGAAAATTCTCAAATATCTATGTCCCAGGTTTTGTTCTTTTTCTCTTCTTTCTGGCTGCTTGCAACTCGTCAGACAAAACCTCACCTTTATCACTAAATGAGAGGGAATGGCTGCCTGCTCCTGACAGGTTATTATTGATCCTTTTCAATGTGCTGTCAAAGTTAGATCTGCCAAATTGCAGGGTTGGTCTTAGCATGTTGTCCATCTATCCAGAAGGTGTGAGGCAGGTCACCAGCTGACCAGTCAAACATCTGTCTAAAAAGGGCATTTCAATTCTGACAGTGACAGCATTAGATGAGTGCAGTCAGGGTCAGAAACAAACAAGTCTGTCTGTCAGGGCTGTAACAACAGTGTGGGATCCTGTGCCCCTGATTGCTCCCTCAACAACACAGAAATGTTATCTCTGAAAAGAGAAAAGAAAATCTGTGAGAATTTCTGTGAAAATGATTGACCGCCATAGTTGGTAATAGATGCCAATCCTTAAATGTCAGCAGTGAGTACTAGGAGTTTGAATATCATTATGGTTCTTTGAATGAGCATTGCAATCTATCAGAGGTGTAACAGGCCTAATATGCTAAAGTGTGTCACAATAACCATATTAAAGGAATAGTTGGAGTAATCTACTTATCCCAAGAGTATAAAAGAACCAGGGAAGACTGCAAGAAGCCATCAGTTAATATTATGATGATTCTTTTTTGTACTAATCAAAAAAACTTTTAATGATATAACATTGAATTGCAAGTTTTAGGTGTACAGGAGCTGATTTTCTTTCATTTTGTTACCTTCCCCCTTTTTCTGTTGATATGCTGAGATAGGCTGTGTTCTATCTTCAGCTTCATACTTAACATAAAAACAGGATTGGTTTTCCTACCTAACTAACTGCACGAATGAAAATGTTGAACAACTCCATTAGCAGGTGCATATGCCACACTAATTCCCAGCAAATCGCAAAGGGGCAACAAATTTAAAAGAACTTAGCAACTGCTCCTTCAACCTAGGATCCCTTTCGTATTACTATTAATCCTGTTAGTGGATGCGCTCCCTAAAGACACTCCTCCCCTCCACTTATTTTCTGGCCCCTTTTTTGTGTCCCTCTGCATAGCCTAAAGCCTTTAAGTTATTATATTGTAAAACACATACTTACAGTATTTTTTTTTAGAGTTTTTAATACTCATGTCTTCTAGTTTTGGTTCTAGTTACAATATTCATGACAATACTAGTGACAAGAGTCATCAATAAATTATATTGCATGACCTTGACAAATAACATATATATATATGTGTATATATATATATATATATATATATATATATATAAATATATATACATACATGCCATGCTGTAGCATCACTATAACAGCACTACTAGAAAATACTGTACCTGTAGAAAGTGTACTGTAAATAATGTAAACATAGCTCAATACTTAAATAAGGTGAGACTAATGTTCCAGTCTTTTGTTTTTTTGCTATTGCTGTGCTGAAAGTGTGACCTATTGTTTATGAGAGGGACTCATCAGAAGACAAGTTTCAGATGAGCTGCCTATGTTGTCTGCCCAAGCAGAACCTGGTGAACCGGTGAAACCGCAAACCTTGAAATGCAGATCTGAGGCCTGCTGAGGAGTGATGACAGCTGTCATGGCTCTGTGATAAAGTCAAACAAAAGAGAGTGAGAAAGGCAGAGAAGAAAAAGAGAAGAAGCAGCAGCTTCAACACTTTTGTGCTGAAGACACAAAGATTTTTTTGAAGGGGGGAGGGGGAGTGTGCTGAATTCTGCTACTCAGCATAAAATGTGTTGGATTGAGAAATAAATAAAGGCTGTGAATGACCACTTGAAACGCTGCTGCACTGCAGGGGATTTTGCTTCCTTTGTTTAGATGCTAATATGCTGCTGTGATAGCAGTATAGAATGAAGGGGTCCTCTTCTGCCTTTGATACACATTATCCCTCTGCATCTTTTTTACTAGCCTGGCACAACAAGAATACTATCCCTTGGAGACTAAATGAGGCCCTTTTGTTGTAGGCTGACCTGCAGGCACTGAGCAGCCGTTAACATAAGTATATGGGTAATATCTAACATTGCTGCCTTCTGCTTTTGTGTACAGAAAATAATGATGCCTCAATAATATGGCTTTGTTGTACATACAGTACTGAGCACTTCTCTGGAGGATAATAGTGTGGCTCTAGAAAATGTTTCCAATTCAGGTTTCAGTCTCTTCATATATTCATATTTGATGCAGCTTAGATTACTCTCAGAACACTATTTGCAGCAGAGGTTCCAGACTATCTCATGAGTGCCCTTGTCGTGTCCTTGGTTTTCTGAGTAAAATGAGGCTGTCCGCCATGCGCAGGGTCATTGAACTAGATGACTTTGTGAGCTGCTATGTTGAGGGTGTGTGGGCAAACTTGAGCAAGACCCTGGGCAGGAAATGGACAGGAGGGGATCAAAATGAGTGATGGAGAGACAGAGTTCACTGGGAAAAAAGGAAAACCCCAAACTAAGAGCAAGGACCTTCTCAAGTTTCATTTTAATAGCACAGGGCCATTTTTCTCCCTTTACGCTAAGCACAGACCTGGCCATTAGGGCCTCTCTGTAGAATGTGTAAACCTCCTGCTATTAAAACCACAATTTGCACTGTCAGCTCCTATGAGCCAAATCTATGACCACACCACAACCCCTCCCTTTTCTGCACGCCTCAGACCCCCTTTTTCCCCTTTTGTAACAACTTTCAGGCCACAATAACCATCATCAGTTAAAGGCGGCGAGTCCATTACACTTCCCCTGTTCACACAGCCCTGCATTAAGCTAATATTATCTATTCCCTGAGTGGCCCAGCCCTTCACACACCCCATCAATTATTAATCTCCCTGCTCACGGCTAATGTTTGGTCTAAATTATTTAAACCTATCTTCATTTATCAATAAACATAAATGTTAAACAAAGAATGCTAGTGAGCATGAATTACACTGTAAAAAAAAAAAAAGTTTATGAGATTATTTGGATGGGAGGTGATTTATTGACGTGATATTCACCGGTAATGTTTCAAAGAAAGGACAGAGGATTGTAAAGGTGGGGGGGAGGAGAGGAAAAGCATTCTTACAACAAGGCCAGTCATTTTGTTTATGGTCAATACTGTCAGCACTTTAGCAGTCAAAGAAAAAACACCATTTTCAAGCCACTTTTCAAAATGTATTGATTTTCATCTTATCCTTTTTTAATGAATGGATTCTTTCACACAAAAGTGAATCCAAATCTGTGTCCCAGATATTTGCTGCTGTTGAAAGCTCTTACATATTAGTCCAGTCCTCCCTGGGGTGCCATTACTGGTCAATACCCCTGCAGTAAGAACAAAATGAAGCAGCGCCTCTGAGATGTCCAACCTGTTAAAAGGAGAAATGAGCAGACGTGAACACAACCTCTCTTTTGGGCCTTGCTCAGAAAGAGAGGCCTGTCCCACCACAGCCTTTTGACTAATGAGCAAAAACAGGCAGTCACAGTTCTCCCTAAGCAAACACATTTGGATATTATGGATGACCAACGGAGGCAGGAATAATACAAGCCCTGAAGGTTGGTGTGAACCAGCTCGGCTTGGGACTGGCTGGCTTGCAGACAGATATCAGCCAAGACGTCCATGCCACCTTCACCATGGATGCTGGGAATTCCTTGCCATCATACCCTCAAGCAGAGAGGATGGTCTGAAATATAAGAAGAAAATAAATACCGCCTTTACATGTATATCGGTATGGAATTTCTGTTAGACAAAGAAAGAGTGGTCTGGGTTTACATGTGCTTGGAAAGGATGGCGGTAGAGTGGGTGGGATTGATTCACCTCCAAAACACCCAAGACTCTCATATTCAATCCACCTGTTATTATTCAAACAGTCTGAAGCGACAGATTATATTTCACAGAGCACAAAGAATGGCAGGCTGCAATCACAGAGATAGGAGAAAGAGCAGCAACACATTTATAGTGACACCCAGGGGTATAATTCTTCGTGTGATTTTAGATCACTCACTGACATTTTACTTCAATCCTTGGAGTCCAAATTCGATGCCCCCTGCACAGAAACCTCACCACACCACCTAAATCCTCACCCTCCCCACCTCCACGTTGCTGTCTCCTGTGTTGGGTAAACAAGGCGGAACCCTCGTCAGCGTGGTTAAGCTGGCGGCTTGTGACAGAATGCTGAATGAGTGATTTAAGGTTTCAAGTGAGCAGCTTTCACAGTTAATTAACCTGCTGATGGCTTTGAATGTGTGGAGAAGCACGAGTGATTCAGGGGAGAAAACCATCTTCAGTTGCTTCGCCATTTCAAGTTAAGACAGCCGCACACATCGCTGTGACACTGGGGCTAAAGTCTTCCAGCAGAAAGATCACTCATTTGTTTCTCTGGAAGCTGCTGGTTCTGCAGGTTTGACCTTGTTTTCTCACTTGCAAACATAAGAAGAAAGTTTGAGCAAGAACTCAAGCTCAGCTCGGAGACTTTATGGTATGAAAAGGACACAAAAAATCAATAGTGTAAGTGTGCATGGTTTGCGCATAACACATTTGAAGACATTTCTCAGTTGTTTCTCATGTTTAATTGATATCAAATAGATTTGCATATGAACTCACTGTTTTCGCCTTTAAGCGTGAACACAGGAAAAGAAATCCAAGTTTTAAATCAGTATTTACGGAAGCCCTAAATACCAGTGACTGCTTCACCCCTGTGAAATTTTCAGGAAGTTAGTTGTTAAGCAGCATTTAAATATGAGCTAATCACCCGCTGTACGTTTCCAAGACACTTGCCATTCACACTGGGAGGTCAAGGACTTTGGGGGTAGATGTGTTTTTGATTTGCTCTAGGCCATTGCGATGAAAGAAACACACACACACACACACACACACACACACACACACACACATACATTCATACTTTGAACAAGAAGCAACAGCCATCAATGCTCTTGCACTCTCACCAGGTTTCTTCAGAAACTTGATCTTTGGCATGCTGAAAGGGTCTGAGTCTTCACCTGTTAGCAGAACACCCACTAGTCTATGGGGTCAGTCTGTGTTTTTCTCTGGTTTGCCACCCAGGCAGGAATGCGTGGCAATGGGAGGATAATGCGTGTGTGATTCATGCCCTGATAATTACAGTGTGTGTCCTCTCATTTTTAGCAGCTGACTATTCAAACAGATGCTATGAAGATATGTCCTGACAGGGAGTTGTGTTTTTCTTTAGATGTGCTATGCAATTTAAGTGATGCCTACATTTTCTGGAAGATAAGTATGAGATTTAATTGCATTTTATGAAACAAACATAAAGATAACCTTTATGTCCAGCAACAAGTAATTTTAAAATTTGTTATAACCAATTAATCTAAGTGTAAATGGGGCCAGTGCTTACAATCTATAAAAATGATGTAATTGTATGCCAAGATTGAGTTTTCTCATATTCCTCTAAATGACTATAATGCAAAATCTTGGCTAATTTACATCCTCCTTGAGGCAGTGTAGCAAAACAATTTCCCAGTGAGGGCAAAGGATTGACAAAACCAAATAAGAACATGTAAGTCATTATTGACTCTTAGCCTTTTTTTTAACTACTCTCATAAGGACGCTATAATTGTCTATTCATGTATATGAGTAGCTCCAGGTTGTTTAAGATTGCGCTTTGATGAGTACATGTATGTAGTCTCAGTAAACTGGACAATCATAGTTTGTGTTGATATGAATTACAATTAGGAGAGCATTTAAGACCTGAATTCTCCTTTGTAGTTGCTTGTTTAAGGACTTTAAAAACAGTTATGTCTGTTAAGTCTAAAGTGTTTAACAAAGGGAAATCAGTTTGCAATCATGTTACATACCCACATTATCAATTTCTAATACAAAATCATGTCATTTGTATTGAATGCTTGTATTAGTTTAGCTGTATAAGTGGCTTTAAGACTAAAGAATTCATTTATTTACAATATACCATAATACTGTCATTTATATTCTTGCATTCTGTATAAAAAAGAAGAACAGGCCATCTGCAAATTAAAATTTTTTTCTAAACTCAGAATAAAGCTTCATAAAGTGTTGAAACGTTGAGTGAATAACGTGTATGCATGCACATATGTTTTTTTTTTTACTAAAGGGAAATGGGAATGTGAAAAAAAATGTTGCAGCACTGATCTATGGGTCTCAATGATGCAGCTTTCTCCCAAGGCACTTTGGGATGCATTTAGGACATGCATGGAGAAAACAATGGCGTATATATTTCCAGAAAAGATAAATCTATCTCATTAATCCTGTATTCTCCCAGGCTGGGAGGCACATCTCAGGGAACATGCAGAGGCAGTATTGTACACTAGGATCTTTCACACAGATGGGCAGAGAAGAGGAAAGGAAGGAAGGGAGGACGGGGGGAAGGGGAAGGGGGGGGGCACAGTGTCAATCTGTGCATCATTAGATAGTGCAGCGATGGCGAGAGGAAGAGAAGGATTACCAAGATGTGGCTTTCACCACAAAATGATCAATGATGCCTTTGTCGTGTCAATATAAAATATGATGTATTCCTTTTTCTTTAAAGCTATGCATTCAAATAATTTACATAAAAGTGAACTATGCAAAAACTATGTAATTATAAGAAATAATATTTTTACAATAATCCAGTGATTGACTGGTGATCTGTGGTGTCCCCCACCTCTCACCAAATGACTCAAACCCACTCTCAAGCAGCTATAGCTAATGGATGGATAGAGGCCTTTTAAGTGAATATTATGACAGTTTTTTACATATTTAATCTTTAGTTCTAACATGTTATTGATGAGATAGACCATGTCAATGCCCACAGATTCCTTGTTACCCCTATTCTGCTGAATGTTCAAATTACCACCAGTAAATTCAATTGATTTCAGTCAAAAATGGCATTGATTTTTTTTTGGCCATTTGAAATGGTCAGGGAGTCCATAAAACAGATAAAGAGGTCATAACCATTTTACCAGGCTGTAGAATCCCACAGAACGATTTAAAAGGGTCATGAAAGTCTGAAGGTTAAAAATGAGGCTTGAAGAGCATCCTGAAAAAGACCAAATAGATGTAAGCATTGTGCATCACAAAACACTCCATATATAAATCATTACGTGTCAATAGCTGATATTATTTAAAGTTAAAGATTAGTACATTTACTGTATTTCTTTCAATAGTGCTAGAAGGAACATAAATGGAAGCTGACTTCCTGGGCTGAAACATATGTTGATTGCAAATTCAATTAGGCAAATTCCTTTGCTAATTTCAGAGGCTGGTTGATATCTGATACACCTGAAGCTGGGAGATTTTCCTGTGGATAAGGGTCTAAATGAAAAACCTTTGGTTTAAATGGTGGTATGTCATTTGAAAAGCTCCCTTGTGTGTATGCATGCATGTCCTTTTGAATGTGCCTTTCCCTCTTAACCAGGCAGGCATTTATTTTCACTCACTTTGCCACACTTTAAAAACAAAGCTGATTTGAAACCTGTTTGAGGAACGCTGTGGATATCGCTTTATTCTTATCAAAATGATATTATCACTGAGCAGGTAAGAGTGTGGGTATCTGAGGTCTAACACTGACCTTGGCACATTGCTCTGGGACACAGTGACTAATGATGGAGTGGTAAATGCTATTGATTCACTTCCCCATGCAACCTTATACTCCTTGTATGGGAATCAAACTTCCAGGCTTTTGAATCATTTTCTTAGGTGCGTTGGTAACTTTTAGACTGTGGTTGTCGATAGCCATGAGTACTTGTGTTGTTGACAAGTAAAGCACTATTACTAATTTATTTCTCATCTTTCCCTAGTCTGGACTAAGAGCGGAGGAAGCCATGTCTAGGGGGCCAAGCTAGATTTCAGTCCTGTCAACCTTTTATTTCACTTGTCAGAACAGTGACAGACGTACAAGTACTAGTTTGCCCTTCCTGTCCTCTTCAGATGCATTGGCCATGACAGGCTGCATGGAGGAAATAGACGGAGTGCACATTTCAAGGACCCCCCACGTCTTCATGGCATAGCTGCGCTTCATGTTAGGTGGTGGGATTTGAGGAAGCAAGCAACTCTTCCTTATCTTCTTCCTCCTGAGGCATCATTTACTCCTATAAAGAAAAGGAGGAGATAAATTGTGGTGGGTGGAGTTGGATTAGAGAGTCTAGAGTAGGCGATGTGGGCTTTCAGGTCAGATCATGAAAACACCTGTTGATTTCAAGAATGATGAGAGGATCATTCAGTCAAACAGAAAAAAAACCCACAAAACTGTATTTAGCCTCTGCATGTGACCCTGTAAATCAGTAAAGGATAGTTGGTGTTCTGGTGATAAAGTTTGAGTGCTTTTTGTCACCTCTAAATCACCCAGATCCTTCAGGAAGTGGCATGCACTATCCTAAAATATGTGAAATATAATCCTGTGTCAAATTTGTTCATTGCAAAATGAAAACTGACCTATGTGATTATCACCTACACATTACTGATGCTTGCAGATACATCAGCTTTTAAAAAACCTTGTATGTGTCTTTTTCAGTGCTGATTTCTTAACTATAACCATTCCACTCAGATGTAGACGTTCAGCTCAGCCAAATCCACATAATGACATCAGATTATATCTCTGAAAACCATGAAAATAAATATGTCTTTCTGTAGCCTTGGCTTTGGGGTTTGTGAGGTTGGAGAGCCGTTGCTTTTTGGACATGCATGAAAGGTTTTGTCTTTATTTCACTGATTTATCTGGAAGTACTGATACTTCCTCTCTGTAAACCACTGAAGTTTTAATGATAGATTTGTAGAACACACAGACGACAGCTCAGCTGGACTCATGGCATCAATGTTACAGACACATTTGCTGAGCCCTGAAAGAACGATTCTATTCAAGTTAAATGGACTCTAGCTTCACCAGATCAGCCTTTTTATAATATCAAACAGCACCAAAAAGAATTCATAATAATTACAAAACAATGGTCGTTAAATAATATCTACTTTTGATTTGTTTTGTTTTTTATCACCCTTCCCTTTGTAGTCAGTCTAAATCTCAGATGTAGCATTCATATCCTACAAAATCTCATTTTCAGTAGTTTTATAACCCACAATGTTCTTGTACTTTTATTCGACCGCATCAGATTGATTTCATCCGAAAGTGTCATTGATTTTGGCCTGACTGGTTGGAAATACTTTCACTAGTTACATTCACTAGTACAGTTTTGAGGTATTTATACTATAGTATTTCAGTTTCACATGTTTCTACTCTATGACATTGTACTTTCACTGGATAAAAAACATGTGAACAACAAGTAACATATCCTTTGGAAAGACTATATACAGCAAAGAAAATGCTGCTCACATGTTAAACAATTATTAATAATATTCCAATAATCTAGTATGTATAATAATATATAATAATTCCTTTCTCTAAAAGTTATTCTTCATTATAAGTGTTGTGACTTTGCACGTGTATTTTTACACTGATATTAAAAGATTTAAGTACTTTCAACACTTTTGTCTTGTAAACTGCTGTGTAATGTAAAGGTTTCATGCACCCACATTAACTATTACTGACCTCACAGAGCTATCAGTCATCTAGTAAACACGTGCCTGCATACCTTGGACCTGATGGTGAAGGTTTCTTGTATGTAAAATATACTGATGAATGAAGTAGCAACAAACTCATTTTTTGCCTGTGATGTGTCCACTGGCAGCAGACGAGTGCTGGGTGAGAGGTGGAGTCCATGTCCCTACCTGTCTGTCAACCCTGCACAAGGGAACTTTAGAATGAGCCTTTGGTCGGCACTCCTCCTCTCGCTCTCCTGTCAACCTTTGATCATGTCAGACTTCTTCCCCTCACTCTTCGCCTATACTCTCATGGTGTCTGATGGGAGAGAATCAGGAGATTTTAAAATTGTGTCGAGAGAGACAAAAGTATCCCATTCACCACGTCCTTTTCGCCCGCAGGGCCATTCCTGCCCTCACTATCAAGCCCGTCAGTCAGGTGATAGGAGGCGAGGAAACACTCCTGGTTTGCCCCAGATACAAAGAGAGACTTTTCCAAAAGGGGCCCATATTAGTCCCGCTCCATGCATCGATGATATTACTCTAACTGAGGCTAGGGTCAGCACCTGTGGTTATCATGCCATGCAGCTGTAGAAAAATGTCAAACTGTGCCATTCCCACATGTAGACTTAGCCATTTTAGGAATGAAGAAAATTTTCAGGGTGTTGTTTTTGCATTTACAGGTCCTTAGCCCATTATCCCTGACAGCTAAACCACCCAGAGGGAGTGGCTTGTCTTTATGATGAGAATTATTTAGAACAATGGTTAAGGTGTGAGTGAATTTTAATTTTTGCAAAATTATTTATAAATCTGCATTTTCACTCATCAAAGTAAACTCCATCATCTATTCACACTATTACCTTTATTCCCTTTTTGTATTGTAGTATATTGATTTTTGTATTTACCCTGGTCATGCACATGCATCTCTCACACTGTCATCTTCACCCAGGCTCACTGTAATGCCTCAGCTGAAACACAAGATGTGTCAGTGGTCTGCTATGCATTTGGTGCTGCTGCCCAGCTTTAAATGCCCCCAAAACTCTGTCAATAATATTGATGTAATCCACAGGCATTTTTGAGTGATCCTGCTGTCACAGGGACATAATGACAGCCAGTGGAGGCCTGATTGGATCTGCACTACAGCGAGGTCGGCCGGCACACAGCCAACACAGCCAGGCATTGATAAAGTGTCACAGACTTCAGTGCTTTGATTAGCCCTTCGACTAATGCCATGCTAAGCAGAAACATTACTCTGCCCCCGCTAGCTATACAGCTAGAGGAGGGGAGGGCCAGCTGCGGGAAAGGGAGAAAATATACTCTACAGGGAAATTAACCAATGCGGATGAAATGGCGTAGCAAGGAAATTCTTGGATAAATTAACAACGCAATTACATTACATGACACACTGCAAGATGGATGAGGAAAACTTGGCTGGTATTATGTTCTGTTTTCCAAATTGCAATTTATTTGAGGGCTCTAATGGATGCTGTATTAAAACATCTTGGGCTGCGGTCAGATTTCATTGTGTGTCACCCAGACGTGATTGATGACCCTCTCTTCCACGCCCCTCGACCCCCCTCCCCCTCATACCCCTCTACACCTCCGCCCACAACCATGTCCTCTCTTGCAACCCTTTACTTCACTCTCCTACATTCCCATGCCGTTTCCTGAGAATTTTAAACATTAGCAACATTTATATGGATCCAGGAGTATACCATTGATTTTCTTATCACTTAATTTCCTTGCTTGCTCCTGCAATGCGATGATAAATTAGGTGCTACTTGTGCTACTGCTGAAAGCAGTAGTCCATCTCTTCTCTCGATCTTTCCCTTTCTCTCACCCCATAGTGAAATTCTATCAATAATGCCATTTTCCTGGAACCCCGCCCTCTCATCATCTCCATCTGATCTTCTTTTGCCTTTTCACATGTTTTTGTTCCAGTTGCAATGATTCCTGTTACTATTCTTGAAATGAAAATATAATCAAAAGTATTTTTATTGCTGTAGCAAATGCATTAATGCGTAAGGGACATCTGGAAATCATCCACAGTGACCTTGCTCAGTTATGGCAATATCATAGTGACTTTATTTTTACCATTGATAATTACTTACAGGATAGTAAAAGACCACATGTTATCTGCTTTGAACTTAGGGGAATATGGTTTGCCCAGATTGACCTGAACAAAGATGAAGTAACCCAATTCTTGATACACTTTTCCCCTTCAATCATACACTACCCCACCTTTCTCTCTCACTCGGAGGTGAGTGGAGCCTTCCGGGGAGGTAAAGGTTAATAACATTTGGAATAAATCAGCATGAGGCACATCCCCTGGATGACATCAGCAAGTGTTCCTCCAACCCATAGGGCCATAAACAGCTTTGTTTTTTTTTTTTTTCAGGTTTGTTTCAGATGTGAGCAAACGGATAAATAATGAATGAGCCACACTGACGGGACACATATTTCACTTAGCGGAAATGGCTTTAATGCAGTCGGCCTGTATTACACTCCCAATCACTGAGAAGCTGAGATCCTGCATGGGGAGAAGGATGTTCAAACAAAATTCAAAGGGTGTTGAAGTCAGGTATATCTCCAATGTAAATGACCTAGTTTTTAACAAAACTCCTGAAGCACTTCCTCACCTGCTGTAGCAAAACTGTGTTATAGAAGAATCTGAAATTGAAATGAAAGTTTGAAGTTTGTCAACAGTAATTTGGAGTGATTAGATGCATTCACAAAAGATGCTCTCAGAAATACAACGAAATGCAAATAAAATATAAAACAGGAGGAAATTCTGATTTAGTGAAAGCATTTGTAAAATGCCATAGTATTGACAGATTTTTTTTGTTTAATTTCTCATAGACATTCGACTTCCCTGTCAGATGGTTTCCCATACCACAAAACTGCACTGCTTATACATTCCCAGCATGTAGATTAAATGATTATTTGTACTTTTTGGGAGGGTTATGATAGAAAACTACTTCATATGCAGCCCCATGAATTTCTATTTTATGGACTTTGATTTCTGGTATGCACAGTGTCTGAGACATAACTGCACAATCTTATTGTAATTTACTGTTTATTTGCATATTCCCAACAGACGTATTCTCTTTGTGGTTTTGGGGAAATTTGGCGTGACTTTGCCTTTTCCCCAAGTCCTGACGGTTAAAAATCAAAAGTGGTCCTGACGTTTTTTTTGGCCATTGCATGGCTTTTAGAGGGTCTGTCTAAACAAAGTTTGGGGTTTGTAAATAGCGAAGGTTATCTGGCCATCGAGGCCTCCAGATGGCGACTGAGCCAGACCACCTGCTATGGAAATGCCTTTGCCGTGGAGGAATTGGTGGAACTATCCAGGCCCTGATTTGCACTCTCTGTGCCTCTCTCCCATGCATACACACACATCTTTATACTTAACATGGTCTGAGCAGCAGTGAGAAGCCCTCTGCTCATTTCCCCCTTTGAGCGCTGCTCTCAACTCCCCTCTGTCTCCTCACCTCCTTCTGATACTGACCCCACATCACTTTCCTCAGTTTTTACCCTAAGAACAAAAATGGCTGGACAGGGGAGAGCTTTCCTGCAGGTCCAGACCTATCATGTAAAAGATGACACATCTTTTGAAGAAAGTGGGCAAAAGGGAGAAGAGGCATTTTTGGGAGAGAAAACATGAACAAAAGGTGTTTTAGTATGATGGTCACCCGTGGCACTCAAAGAAAAGTGGAGGAGGGCAGAAGAAAAATTGCTTACAATAGAAATCCTTTGAATGACAGCCTGGAGACCTAAAGCATGAAACATAAACCTTGTTTTTAGAGTCTCAATGCAGAAGAATGGATTTGGGGTTTTTCCCTGCTACACTCATGAGTCAAGTGAATGTATGGTTTCTTTTATCTAGAATTATACTTCATAACTAATTTAAGAGTCACTGTTTTATGAGTTAAGCATCATCAGTGAATATGAACTATTAGTATAGCGGGTATCTGTGTGCAAAATCAAGAGCTCTTGAATATATAGTCCTCTCATCATGCTTTTATAGCAAAAACTCCTCTGGAACCATATCACCCAATTGCCTCTTTTGACACTTGACTTTGATTGAAAGAGGTTCAGCATTGTGGTTGAGCACATGCCCCCTTCCCCACAACCCTTTAAGAGGTCATGAAAAGCACCACTGTACATCAAAACAACCAACACACTCCCTCCCACATCATCCAACATGACACAGGAGACAACATTGACCACAACAATGGTTCAGCCGTTTTGATGGTAAAATGCCTGAGCGTTTATTTACATCGGGAAGCCTCCTCGCCTGTCCGTCAGTTATGTGCATCGTGGTCTTTGAAGTCGTTGAGGCACAGCGGTGATGCTGCGTCCCGCCCATGGAGCATGAAGAGAGGCGGCCATATTGGCAGCACTTGTTGTTGGAGACACATGGGCAGAATCACACACAGAGTTTTTGATCAGGGAGAGTTTTTGACCTTAATGGCAAAGGAGGATGCAGCTGCACTGTGGTTTTTTGATTAGTCCAATGCTTGTGGTGCAGAGATATTTGAATTCAAAGTGTTTTGGATAAGAACCATGCTTTGCCTGTCATAAAGATGTGAGCTCATCCACCATCCTGTTGACTGCATGAGTGATAATAAGCAGTGGCAGGAAAATGCAAGAAATATGAATAAAATGTCCCCATATGCATGCATGCTTACAGACACGCATTTTCTCATGAACACAAGGGCACGGAGACACAAACACTTTTTCCATACTAACACTTCCGCAGGTCTGCGTGCAACCTACAGCCCTCAATCCCAGCCCCCTCTATTTCCCAGTGTTAATTAAAGCTGAAAGGTTAAAAAAGGTGCGAGCAGTAACAAGGCCACATATTACATTCAAGTTGCTTCTTTTCCTTACACCTTCTCAATAATTCATGCTATCAGAGTGTCTACAAGGAAACCAGACTTCTCTTCCTCCCAGAAAGCCTCAGACAAGGATCATCTGTCTGCTGGACCCATTGTAAGTAAGGAAGTGTGGGCAACAATACATACCAAGCCAGCCCAAGCCTCATAAATAAATATGGCGATTGTTAATGGGGTTTAAAATTACTCATCTTCTGCTCCCAAGCCGACTACTAGTGTGACCACTGTGGCATACAAGCACATGGAGGCTACATGTCCCTCCAGATAGAATGTCTGGCACCAGTGATACCACAAAATGGCCACAGTGCCTCCACTTCCACACTGTCCTTGTCGTCTCTCTTATCTCCAGATGCATCATCTTTCTCACCTCTTGCCTTGTTTCAAGGTGGATGTTTTTTTTCCACACCTTTACTCTGGTTTCAAGGTGGCTGTTTTACAGCAGTGGATAACAAATATAGTGCTTTTTTTAACTTCCACTGTTTGTGTGTATCCAGAGCTGCTTTTCATTTTTATACTCCTGAGTGTTTACTGATTTCTATCAGTGTTTGAATGTCATTACACCTGCGGCCACCAAGGCTATCGTTCTTGTGGTGTATTTTGTTTATCTTCTTTCCGAATTGATTTCACTCTGTTCAAGCTTATACGTTGAGCAGACTGATAGCCCTACTTGACTCATGTAAGGAAATACTGCTCAGGCATGTGAAGATATAGAATTGTGCTGTGCTTTGGCTCTGTGCTTTTTTAAAAACACACCACTCTTCTATATGCTGTTATGACTTTTATAGAAATGTTTTTATAATTGAAATATAACACAAGCACACTATTCCATTTCCACCCACTTGTTCTTGAAAATATATTTTTCTTCTAGTACTGAGCAGGCACAGGACATGCTCTAATAGAAATGTAAACTGTCTATGGTCCATGTTTATGCTAGCACTGATAAACATCATGGATTCAAACAGCATCTGGTCTTAAGGACGGTGTTTATTTTTCTACCGTATAAGAGAGATGATATATTTTCCCCAGATTCTTTTGGTTCTATTGCAACATTTCTGCATGTTCATGTCCATTTCCCTTTCTAATGAATCGGTTGGAACTTACACTGCAAACTTACTGAACAGGTTTTCTCAATCACTGCATCCAGAATTTATCACCATCATTATTGTTGTTGTGATCATTATTATTTCCTTTATGCAAGAGTATACATGTGTAGTATGTGAAAGTCTGCTCTTTTCTCCACGATAGTGTGGTGTAGCATTTCTTGCTGCTCCAGCTCGATCGCATGCCTGTATCTCCCCCTCCAGGACAACTTGCATTATGATCCCATTCACTCTAAACACTGAGGATGGAGAAGGCAGTAGTTTTAAAACCACATCTCAACCCAGAGATTCTAAAATCTGTCATTCAAATCACCAGAGGAAAAAAATCCTAAATAAAACAACCACCAGCCAAATGATGCTCTGTTTTGTGACAAAATAGTTGTAGCAGAGACTCGGGCAATTTGCCTGAATTCTGCTATTCCCAGTCCCATTCTTGTCTGTGTTCCCTACTCCCTAGTGCCAGCCTGAGCTGATAACAAGTGAGTGCACTCCCTAGGATGATGGATGGGCCTTAGCCATGGGCTTGTCAGGAGAGGGTGCAGGGCCATATGGAAGTGGCATATGGAAGCTCATAGTAGAAGATGGGGCAAAAGGAGGGGAGTGACAGAGATATACATTAAAGACACTGCTTTGCTCTTAAAAATGCAAGGTTCATCAGTTTAGTGGGGAATATCAGTCAGTGGCGCTTCCTTCTGTGGAACTGGAGGCAGACAAACACATGTAGATGCTGGAGTTTGTTCTTTTGCGATTACAGCAAGTTTCCTTTTCTTGATTCCTTTTTAAATTGTGGCTACAGTAATTGTTTACTGTTAAGAGCTATGGAAAAGAGAGAACTTAGGATTTAATTTTAAAAAACAGCAGAAAGTGACTAATGTAGGACTTCTGTTTTATATTCTGAGCATTTTTGTATTGATTTAGTGTTGTGTTGTTGTCAGTCACATTTAATTTCCACTTTAATTCAGAAGGATGCCTGCACACAAGTTCACCCATGCAGTCCTGTGAACAAGCATTAATTATGTCTTCAGTTCAAGTCATGATCAGTCTATTTTTACCTTTCTGTCTTTGTCTATGTGCACGTGTGCATGTCTGTGTGCATGTGTACTATCAGACATGGATATGTGTGTGTGTCTGTCTGTCTTTCTTAGTGCCCTGTGGAGTGTCTGTGGGCCCTGAGGAACTCTGTTTGATTGTTTAAAGCCCTTCTTAATTGGCGCTTTGTCTGTGTGTTCCTAAATGAGGCGGGACACCCACGGTGGGGGTTCCCGTGGAGACCGTGGGCCGTTTGACAGCCCCCACGGTGGGGCCTGTCCCACAACCCCTCAAACTGCCAGCCGCATGACAGCGGCCCATTCTGCACCACCCTGGCCAATTAAAACTCAGCTGTCAGGACCAGACACTATACCAACACTGGGTGACTGAGTGTGACTGTGAGATAGCAGAGAGAGCGAGGGAGTATGTAAGTGTGTGTGTGTGTGTGTGTGTGTGTTGGGGTGTTCTTGTTCTCTTGCAATCATTAGCTGATGAATAGACCCCCTTCTCTTCTTTGCCTCCTGTATGTTTGCTTGTGTACAGTATGTATTCATTCCAGTGTCATAAGTGTATGTAAGCCATTCGTGCCCATGCATGTTTTAAAATATCCACCCCTGGCTCTGATTGTGTTTACTGTATGTGTGTGTGTGTGTGTGTGTGTGTGTGTGGAAGTGTTCTTTGTGAATTGAAGTGCTCAGCAGACAGGCTGTATTGGGTTACATGCAGACAGATTTGTAATTCGGAGTAATCACTTAGGACAAGCCCTTACACCATTTTATCTGGTCATGACTCTAGGCCAAAGTCAATACTCATAGTATAGTAATGAGTAGGGGCTAACTGAGCACATTTTATTAAAGCTCTGAAGAGTGAATCTGATGCCAGCCTGCTTCCTCTTGAAAATATCTCATTCTCTTTCTTTCACACATTTTCTTCTCTTTCTGTCCCTGTCTCTTTCTCATTCACTGCCTACCTGCAGCTGCTCTCAAACCTCACGCCTTCTGTTCATAGGTGGTAGCAGCACCTTATGCTTTGCTTTTGTTGTTGAACAAACAGAAACAAATCCCTTCCAAACAGGATAAGGGGAATTATTGGCACTATGTAGGATCGGGCAGAAACTAAGCACTTCTTCCACGAATCCCTAAACATTGATCAAGACACTGCATCGTGTTTGGTAAGAATCTCATATTTATGTTTAAGACATAAAATCACTACAAAATAGGTATTATGTGAGGAGATTATTTTGGAATGACAAAGATGAGTTAAACCCTCCCTTTGGCAGGAACCAGATTTGTAATCTGAGATTTCAGCATCGGGCGTAGATTTAGTTTAATCCCTGCTGAAGGCAAAATACAGTTATTGGAAACTTCTCACCTCATCATAACCATGTTCGAGCATCACATAAAAGCTCACCTCAGCAATATAAAATCCTCAGCATTCTTTTCAACAAAGGGGATCGTGTTTCTGTATGGTCTCCTTATTGAATCCTCTGGCTCTCTGTGGTAGATATGCTATATGTAGTGAACAATGTAACATTGTTGAGAAGGTGCTCTAGCACTCTACCCTAGGGCTAGTCTGTGAAGGAGCATGATTTGATTGACAGACAGTTTCTATGAGGGTAAGTAATAAAGTCGGCAGCAGAAACAGTGCAGCTGCATATCCACCTTTCACCTGTTATGTAGCTGAATAAAAATACAAGATATTATTTTTCAGTTTTGCTTGTAAGGTAAAAATGCAGCTTTCTTGATAAAAAGTTGAATAATTAATGATTGACAAGTACAGGCAAAGAAAGAAGTGGTCCAGGTAGAGTGTGGCAAGTAAAAGTGGACCAATCATAATGTCCACCTGTAGATAAACCTCATCTTTTTACTTCATTCATTAGAGATATCGACATAAATTGTGCTTGACTACATATGTGGTAGAGTAATGACATACACATGGAAAAATATACACACACACACACACACACACTCACTCAGACACACAGATGCACTCATCTCATCCTCTGTGTCCTGCATCTGGAAGTTGCTCCATGAAAAGTGGCTTCTTCCTGCTCTCACTGGAAACATTTTCCAACCAGTGGAAGGCTTCTTCTGGGAGCTGGCCCACATCCAAGAACACTCAAGCTTCACAGCTGTTTTACAGCGTTTAAATGCAGCATATGGTACCCAAGTACCATTGTTTCACCATTAAAAACCCTGCTTTTCATCACGAAGGAAAGGCCATTTAATGTCAGTTTCACTTGGAGAGAAGAAAGAAGTTTTGAAAATGTAAAGTGGGCTGTGAGAAAGAGTGCTGCAGTTTTGTTGGGTTATTTTCTCAGACCATCAGTAATTTTGGCAGTGGTGACATTTTGATTCTCAGCCTGTGAGTTTGTGAAACAACACCATCTGCGTTCTTTCCTCTAATTAGGGTAATAGCCACAAATATTACTGCAACAGTTCCTCATGACAAGCTGTTACATGCCAATGTGTGAAGACTTTTCTAGGTTTGATAGGCACAAGTTAGCAATTGCACTGATGTAACTTAACAGCAATGCTGCATTTTTAAACCAATCAGGAGACCTCATATTTATCTCATTTGGCCTTGTTCTCAAGTAATAAATCACAAGTGCAATATTGTACTTGTCTTTTTGTATTTTTGTGTATTTGTAATTTTCTGTATCTTCAGTAAGCCGTTTCGTAAGGTCACATCTTGTGAAGTGAAAAAAGACAGTACACATTATCATGTTTTCTAAAAACAATAAGACCTTTGTGCTGCATGTGATGAGAGCAGGACTGCAATTACTGAGCTTCACCTGCTGTGCAACATGCTTCACATTACCTCAAAAACAATATCATATTCATCATTAAAACCTGACAAAACATTCCATTTTAGGACACATGATACATCACATTATCTTCTCAATCTCCTTACTTCATTTTCTTTGGTACCATTTGAACCCAAAAACTGACATTAACAAATGGAAGTTAATTTGCCTCCCTCAGAACATGTTATAATCAGTCTAAAGGTTAATGTTTCTGCTAATTTATAAATGCAGGATTGCTGTCAGCATGAGGGGGAAATGGTTTTGAAAGGCCTGACATTGTAAATTAAGCCTGTCAGATCGTCTCTCTGTGCCGGTGGATCAGAAGATGCCGCAGTCTATGATGTCAGACAGGCAGGCAAACAGCCCTGGGGGACAGACCTTGCTCCCTCACTTCCAAACACCAGAATGCCTGGAATTGTGTGGCTTTGGAAAGGTAGTTGGGTACGAAGGTGGTGAGTCTCACCTTTAGGACCAGTGGTTTAAACTGCGTGTGATGTTGATGGGTAATGAGATTTTAAGCGATTTAGCGAGACTCACAGGGGAGGATCTCTGGAATGAAGATGTCACGCTTTGCCAACGCAGCGCATTGTGGGAGCAAGGCAGCCAGAGCCTCAGACCATGTGTCTGTGATTAAATGTGCACAGTATTTTTCCCCTTGTCTTTTCTTTAAGAGAGAAAGGAAAATAACCTCCATCTATTGGCATTCTTGCTGTACATATTAACTGGATAGTTAACATTTCTAATGAAAGGCATATGTGGAGTAGAAATCTGTTTCTGGCTTATTCAAACATGGTATAATTCAGGACTGAGTCAAGCCAGCTATTCATAAATCCATTAGTAATGTCTAACTTGTCTGCTAAGAAACATTTGCAGCACCATCTAATCAAAAGCAATCAGCGATGTACACAGGAAGTCACTGAAAAAAATCACACATGCTGTAACATAACTGCCATTTTAAAGTTGTTAGTAAATATATTAAACTCTGCATTTTTTAAATGTGTGTATTCATTTCTTTTATATTTATATTTCTGATTAAGCTAATTCATACAAAACAAATTCATACAAATGTTTTTTTTATTTAAGTTTTATTTTTATTTTTTATTAGTAAATTATTTTTTATTAGTATAAAAGTTTCTAATATGGAACACATTGTTATTCTTGTGACATGCATTTTCAAATGTTTCTGTAAAAAGTATTTCAATAAAATACTAATATTTTTAAACCTCCATTAATAGATAGTCTGGTAGTTTGGCCACGTGGCTCAGCAGCAGCAATATATGGCTGCTGCTTGGTGGCTTAGTAATAACTATGTAAGAAAGAGCGTGCATGGTGCAAGTCATAAGTGAAGTCTGGATTTACAAGAGCTGATACAACTGGACCTTCCAATGTGCAGTTTGTGCCAGATGTTTGTGAAGTTTTTTTCTTACTCCTTTTTCACATAAATGGTAAATTGCTAAATTTACCTGTAGGGAAACTCTGCAATGCCAAGTTCAAATCAACTATCTCTCCCACTGAATTGCTTCATTCATGCAAAGTGTTACAGCGCCTCATAGGATGGAAAGAATTATAGCCCTATTTTAGAGCCCATAAGCCAATCAGACATCTGGGGGGTTGTTAGAGGGGCACGAGGAAACAGCCAAGCTCTGACAAGCACCAATCTTGTCCTGCTGGTGAGATGATGAGGCCAAGAAGTAAGATAAAGATTATGTCAAACCTTTGGTAGAATCCCCCCTCCTTGAGAAAAATTTGATCCAAGCAAATTTCTATCTCAGTGGGAGGAAATAGCAACAGACAGATTAGACATCTTCTACTGTAATCTCTATAAAGCTTTGAAATATATGTTGGCTGCAGGCCAAATTTTTCTCTCTCTCTCTCTCTCTCTTTCTCTCTCTCTCACACACACACACACACACACAAACAAAATTGCTTGAGGAGCTAGGATGGCTGCATCTAGAAAGAGGCCTGGACTAACTGGACTCTTGTCCTTCAAGGATTTGTAGCAGTTGCATGTCTGCAGGTGCATATGTGTGTGTAGCTCCTGCGTAAAAAGGTTTGCCTTCTCCTCTGCACTGGCCATCATTACTGCAGCCTGTCAGGGCCCAGGCTAATGGTGTCTCACCTGACAGATTCACAAGTTGCCCCAAACAAGCAGCATAAGAGCAGGAAGAAGAGGAGGGGGAGCATTGGGAGGAATACCAGGATCTGATTTTAGAAAACAAGAAACTAAAAATATTAGAGCAATAGAAAATCTATACTGCTTTTCAGAGTATTACATTCACTATCAAACTTAGAAAGAGGTGTGATCCTTAGCTTTTAGGGCAGTTCATTTGATGTGTTGTACTTTGAAAACCATCCTTGCTTATACAGCAAATATGGCTTATGGGATAGCAATAATAATAAGCAGGTCATTTTGTGGTCTGAATTTTGAAGAACTTTGCTTTGCACATCCAGTTCTGCTGGTACATTAAACTCTCAGACTCCCTCAAGTCTAACAAGTAGGAGCAGAGGATTCTTCTAATTAGGGACAAATATTGCTGCGCTGTGTGAATCGGGTGCAATTCCCCAGGGTTTCCATTGTCCCTATACCAGACTGTATCTGTCCACTCTGTACCTTCTCCACTTGTCTCTGAACAAGAGGAGGTGCAGGTGTGTTGGATTTTTTGCCTCATCATCATCTTTTTAGTTTCAGTCTAGAAATAACAGCATGTTGAGAAATATGAAATGTGTTTTTGGGCAGAACCATCCATAATAGCAATCAATCTAGCTGATTCATTAGAACTTTTTAATTTAGTATGGTGTGCATGTCCTTCCTTCTTTAAGTTCTTATTTCATATCATTCGGAGAGGAAAGAGTTTTTGTTTCTTTTTCTTTTCCCCAAGCCTGCACATGTCATGTCTTTGAGTTGACATTCCACACAGTCTGTATGTACCTGGGCTGTGATGACCCCATACTGGGGCTCCAGGGCCTTTCCTTAAGGACCCAAGGTGTTTTGGCAGGGTGACTTATAGCTCTTTTGATGAGAGGCACATTCATATATACAGGCACACACGAAAACAAAGAAAACAAATTTACACAAGAGCTTCAGGCTCATACACAAGCATAAATGCTTCCTCTTTGCGACTGGTTTTTTTCAACAGAGATTATACTTTTAGTCCACAGTTGATGTAGTGTAATCTATAAATGCTAAAATATAGAATTATCTTGTAACAGTGTGTGTCACTTTTTTTTAGAAACAGAATAAGACCTAGATTCCAAAATGTAATCATCACAGGCTGAAACAACAGAAGGGATTTAAAGTGGCAAACTCCAGTACTAATGGCATAGTCCCTTAATAAATCACAATAGCAAGCACACACAAGCACGTTCACACACCTGGCCAACCCTTTACTCACTCTGTTCTTGCTGCTCCCTAGCCCCACCCAGTGTAGAACAAGAAGTGCATGACGGTGCTCTCTTGGACATGAGGATTTAATAGGTGACCCTGGGCTGCATGCTGGGTCCCCCTGCTGCCTGGGCTCATCCAGCCGTAAAATGAGGCACAGGCAGGACCTGGCTGGTAATGAGAACTGGCATTTTGCTCAGGATAACCTCGGGAAAATCGCTTCTATAAATACCTTCTATAAATAAAAGTGTACCTTGGCCCAAGACTGCGTAAGGGGCTTTCTCTGAAAAGGTCATCTAATGCCCTGACTCCACCACAACTCACCATGTTCTTGTTTTCCTCTCCCATACCTCTCTGTCTCTGTCTTATGCCTCTCTTGCTTTTTTTCTTTATTTTATAAGGTCTTGGTGTTTTAACTGCGGAGAATATGGTGTGTTATCATTTATGTTACGTGACCCTCAGCGGGCTCTGTCATCCTTCATATGTGTATTCATGTTCTAATGATCCTGCATATCCTTGACCTTGGTCAGGCCAGGACATACATCCTTGGGTGAAGTAGGGAGGAAAAGACACAGTTTCAGCATGTAAAAAAAAAAAATGGAAAAGAATAAACTCATGCTGAAAGGGGAACAGCTTTGGGGTTAGATAGAATGGCCCCGTGTTAATTAGCCCCCTAAAGACTTGTGGGTGTGTCTGTGGCTGTGTCGACACCATGGCCATGTCTCATTCGTCAGTGCCACGTGTAATCTGTCACCGTTACCCACACAAGACTTCAAAATTTTTCTTCCATACCCAACAGTGTTGTGTATATAACCTGTTAAATATAGACTGCCCTCATTAGAAAAATGACTGAGTCAGTTGTTTCAACAGTTATATTTTAATTTGTTACGTTCAAGCAACAAAGCTTTCTAGTGGCTGAAGTAATTATGGTGCGAGTTAAGGAAATGGTTATACAAAATACACATTAAGCCACATACACTGTTCAGGGTGGATGGGTAGGTCAACAAAATATCTGACTTTCATAATGGATATTTGTTTCCCATTTCTGCTTGCAACATGTTTTTTAAAATTATGATCATGATTCTTCCCTAACTTTAACCATATGTTTATCATTGTAAACATAATATCATAGCTTCCCTTACCTAAGCTTCCCTAAAGGGATAAGTGGAATAATGTGCAACAGCACGTGGCCAGTTCCTAATTTCAGAGACTGTAAAAAGTAATGGTCGGTCTTTGGAGCCTTTGGAGTCATTTTTTGAAAAATGATGGAGCACTTTTTTTTTTTTTTTTTTTGGACAAGGAAAAAACATGTCAATACACTGGTGTGTTTTTAATAATTTCTGGACAACATTGGCGGTATATGTTCTAGATGAATGAGCTAAACTAGGTTGTGGATTCATATGCATTGTGGTGAGTCATTGTTGGGTTTAGTCTCAACAGAATAATCAGTTGCCCTATTCCTCACTAGGGATTTATTTCAATTCAAACCACAATCTTTGTTTAAATGTAAAGTATTATTCCCTCTCTTAAACTCAAAAAATATTTTAACTAACTATTGGATCACCTGAAAAAAATGTTTTTTCCAGAAAGCTAAAAACAACCTTGTTTTTCTTAGAGCATGATAAGTTGACACTTTGAAGATCTTGTACATGGTTTTCACAAGACAAAAACGATATGCAAAATCTATTTTAGTGCAGGTGAGACTGAAAAAAGAAAGAGCAGTGTGGCAGTCTCTGAGACTGTTGCATAAATCCATTAAACGATCTGACAGATTAAATAAAAGGACCTTTATTCATTCCTCATCTCCTCTCTCCTCTTCTCTGTGGGAGCTTTCATGACACAGAAGGAGCCAAGGACTCTCTTGGTGCAGGCCAGGTCACTGCTTAGACTTTGCTTAGCTCCCATTTTGCTGCCTGTGGCCAACTTAAACTGATTAGCCTCGACCTTACTAGGACTTACAAACCTCCCAATGTATCCAATACCACTTATTGATCAATATTCATATTGATCTCTGCCCCCATTGCCAGATCAAGGGCGCATGTTTCTATTGATTTGCCCAGATTAGAGAAGACAAAAGGTTGCCAAATCAATTTAGATGCAAGCTGCCAATGGGATATGACAGCAAATTGCATTGGGATTTCCAGACAGGATTAGATTTGATGAGTGTTAACTGTGGAATTGATATAGCTGTAGGACTGCACCGATCGGTAAGCTAATCAAGTAACACAGTTTTTAATTGCAGTCATGCTTGCCCTTTAAATGCATGGGGTTATACCAGTCCATTTACCCTACTAATCCTAGCATTAGAAATGCAGATATACTCATTTATTGTATATATTATAGCTGGGTTGTGGTGATGGTGAAAAAGGAGAGTGCAGTAAAATATTTATTTTATCTGTAACCCCAGATAACCTCACATACAGATCTCAGGTCCATCCACCAATCTTTAGTGGTTAGTGTTAAATAAGTGATCAATTTACCATCTATACACATGCAATGTGCATGGTTTGCTTTTTGTAGATGGCATAAATATGATTTTTTTCAAAATGAAAAACAGTCTTTATTTTATAATAATTAGACCTTTGTAAAATGAATAAAATAAAAGTTTCCCGCAGAAGTTTTTGCTTGTAATAGCCAGTGGTATGCATACAATAAAATAATTTTATATGCCACTTCCCTGTGTTTCCATTTCAAGAAACAAAACTACTCATTTCCAATTTGTAATGGAAATGAACTGGTTTGCATTAGAAACATGGTATCAGTAGCTAACAATAACGTGGACACATTTGTTGTCCCGTCTGCTGGTTTGACTACACTGACACTTATATGTCACTGCAGGAAAAGACTGGAGAGATTACAGGCTGTTACACCACTGCAGACAACGCACTCACATATGCATTAACATACTGTGCGTGAGTGCATGCACAACAGCTCCTTTATTAAGCCATGGGAAAACATTCTTCCATCCCTATTAAATATTGATGTCCTGAGTGGGATAAACCGAGTGAATAAGTCATGAAACACTGACAACACAACATTCAAAGAAACAGAGAGCATGTGGACATTTGCAATGTGTGATGTGTGAATGTTACCGGCGAGAGTGAGAGTCGGATGGAGAGAGAGAATGAAAAAGAGAAAAGAATTGCACAGTAACATCAAGTGGTGGTCTTTCCAAATAAAAAGTGGATTTAGGACTCAGGAAACAGATGTGTCCTTTAAAGTGGTCTAGGAACACAATATGCTAATGGTGTAGCCAGTTTTACTACAATAAAGATTTATCCATACTGTTGCATTTTCTAACCGTGTGTATGAATTGGCAGCTTCATGGTGGACAAAAATCCCTAGTAGACCTTTACTCTGTGAGAGCTAAAAGACAGTAATGACACTGGTTCTAATAGCTGAAGAAAAGGCTAGCTCTCTTCTGCTGTCCCTAGTGGTCTCGTTTTGTGGACATCACTTTTTTGGGTCAGTGAGTTAATCTCAAAAATATGTCCTGCCAGAACCTTGCCATTTATCTGGGTTGGGGTTCTGTGTCAAGCTCAGCATGTCTAATTCTCTCTGGGATTCCCCTCTGTTATGGAAGACAAACCCTGACTGGCAAACTCACAGATTATCGTCACAGTCATCTGATCCATCTCCTCCTCTGCTCTCCTCATTCTTCTGCTGGAGAGATTTCAGCATGTAAAGTGCCAAAAACAGTGAATCTGGCATAAATTACAATAAAGACTTTTATGTGTTGCAGGACTACAAATATAAACACAGTTATAATTTTATGGTGACTATGAAAAGCATTACATATAGTTTATGTTTGTTCAGGGCCAGGCATTTGATCTTCAAGGACCTTTGCAAAGTATCAGTGCTGAAGTCATTCCACTCTTCATCAGTTGAACTAATCATACACTATGCGATAATGTTTTGGCAACTTCTCACTTGCCAAACACCAGTTGCAATTTATCCCTTTTTCAACTGTCTTTGAAAGCCATTTAAGTTCATACAAAGTCTAAATGCACTTAAAGGATGCCCTCCTTCAACCCCCAATGCAATGTGTATTTTTTCACATCAGGCCTTTCAGGAAGAAGAATTCATAGGCCTGTCAAGTGCCATACAGATGTTGAATGTGGTCATTTATAAGAAGCCGACTGGAGCACAAAAAAGCAAGAGAAGCCATTTTGGTGCTGTCAGACAGTTTTGTGGCTCTAAAAGGCTGTGGTGATGTGCTCTGACACTTGGGGTCTTGTATGGTGCTTTTAAGTGCTCTGCGTGGGCACTCTGCATCACACACTGCCGAGCAAGACAAAAACATACCTGTCAGTAGCAAACACTTCTGCTGCACTTAAAGGGACTCCTAGCTGATTTCATGCCAGCAGAGGTCTTGGGGTGACTTTGTGACATTTTTGTTGTACAGTAAAGCTTTTTGGCAGCTGCTGGACATTGAATCTATAGGCTTTTTTCTCTGTGTGGAGAAGTTTGTCTTTGAGGTTCCCCTGAAAAAATAACAAAATTGAGGAGTTTGGACTTGGGATTAGTGAAATCAGGTCAGTGGTTCTGGACCCAAGGTCAAAGGAGGGACCACTGACTTTTAAATAATCTGCTGGCTTAATTTGTCAAAAGTACATATGTGTGAACACTTTAATGTATAGAACTTACTTGTTGTGAGCCACATAAAAGCTCATATTTTTATCTTCCTAATTTTTCTTGGTAGAGTGATCAAAAATTATTTTAGTTTCCTTTATTGTAAGGCAGAAAATGGTTTCTGGTTCTGCAACAGAAAAGATGTAAAAGATGAGGCTTTGAGTAGGCCTGCTAGTTCAACCCCATTATTTTAAATGGAGAGAAAAGCTTAAACATCTGGTTTGGTTAGTGTCTGAAAGACAAGACCTCTTTTGTCTTGTACAAATGGAACATGCATTGTTTGTATGTTACCGCCAGTTAGCAACCTCCATGCAGTGTGTTGAAGTAGGGGATAATTACATTATTGTTTCTCTAATGTGAATAATAGTTGGTCAAAAAATGCTAACTTTGAAGTTTATTTTCCTTTTTTAATATAACTATATATAATATAACTTTCTTCTCGTTCAAATAAACTGTCCTTCGTTTAAATCCTTTGCCTTAGAGGAAGGTTATAGTGTGCAAAACAAATAAGTGTGAGGACAAAGGAGAAACAATCCTCCATTATGTCCCCCTTACATCCTTCCCTCCCTCGCTTTTTCTTTCCCTCCATCCCCTGCTACCTTTTTTTGCTTCCCTATTAACAACTGTTACTGCAGCTTTAATTATGCCCCTGTGATCTCCAAGAGTGGCGGCCACGTGTCATCTCCTTCCCAGGGGAGCCTGGGTAATTACCAGCATCCATCCAAGGGCCGTTGCTCCTGTTCCTTGGTCGCCGTGGCGACAATCACACTGCCGCAACTAACATCTGTTCCTTGGGCAAAGACTCCAAGTGGCCTAAGCCTGTCACACCATGCCATCCTGTGTCAGGCTTGACCTATGACCTCACCCATGGCTCACCCATGGCTAATTTGTTTACTCTCAAAGACAAGAAGGGACAAACCAAAATCCCTGCAGAATGCAAAAGCTTCAAAGTTTAAACATGAACATTTGCATGTTTTATATCTCCTTACTGGTCTCATCCCTTTTCCTGTTCCTACTCGTACTCACATTGTGTCACGTGTAAATATTAGAAATTTTATGATCAATGTGCAATTCACCATGTTAGTGTTAACGAACCTGCTTAAATTATAGTCTTTGCTTGTTTTGCATCAAAACTTTAAGGTTTGAGATTTTTTTTTTTGTTTTCTTTTGCAGCTGTTTCAAACTGCATTTTACACTAGAAATTAATCTGACCAATTATAAAATAAAGTAAACTAGATTGTGATTTATAGTCTTTTGAACTACAAAATTCAATCTGAAATTTGTTCCACGTATTTTCTCATCAAGACCTTTGTTTTAAGCCACATATATAATGTATAGAGACCAGATTTCTAGCTGATCTGTCTGATGGGAATGTTTGGCTAAAAAGGACTGAGATTTTGCAGCAGAGTAGGGACTTGTCCAGTACCATATAGTACGTCTCTCATGAGCAGCACTCTGCATTTCTTGGCCAGATTTTCATGGGAATAGAAAGGTGCAGTTAAAAAGTGGGAGAAAGAATTATAGGAGCAATCAGCATAGAAACCCACAGAGACTATAAAGCCGTTTCACCCCTTCTCACTGAAGAGACCCAGCAGCAAGTTTTGCCCCACTTGCAAACTTTTCCCATAATGAGAGCAACTTAAATGACCACAGTGAAAGAAGGACGATTAAGTGTGGGTATGGTAGATGAAGGGATAGGTAGCTACTCTAAATAAAGATATATTACATATTTGTGGTGGATGAGGTGGCAGAGAACAAAGAAGCATGGAGGCTTAAATAATGAAAAGCTTTCTGATCAAAGGGACAGGAAAAGCGATGTATTTAAGCAGGTCAGAATCTTTAAAAGCTGTTTTATTTATGCGCTTTTTAAAAGAAAGTCATAGTCAATATTTGGCAGCTGTGACATTAACGAGCAACGTATTATAAGGGAAGGGGATTCATAAATATGCATAAAGATATTAGTGGGGTGTTAACAGTAAGCACCTGTCTACTTAACCATGACAGGAACTCTGTGAGTGACTTTACAGAGAACACCCCCCCCCCCACCCCCCCACCCCCACCCCCCTCCTCATGGAGCCACATGTGTCCTTCTTTACTTAATGTCGCCTCTCCCTGCCAGTGACAGTACCGCTGACAACCCACACTTGGAAAAAAAAGAACATGTTTTCAGAGATGTCAACCAGGAATGGTGAAAGCTCAAGGTTAGAGTTGCTCGTTCACTCGTTGCCTGGCACATCCGCCAGCCTGCCAGGCTGTCTGCCTGCCTGCCTGCCTGTTCTTCTTTTGCACTCTATGAATATTGGCTCTCCACATTGTGAAATTAATAATGCATTTTGATATTTTTTCCCCTCTCAAGATGAGGGGAATAGCATAGCATCTGTCAAGTTGCCTTCTAAAACCAAACTGTCGAAAGTCAAAGGGGGTATGAATCTTTTTTTTCCACTAGAAGTGAGAAGTTGTCAGCGGCATTAACTTTGATAGCGAGGGCTTCCTTACAGTTGGCACGTGCATAATTAGATTTTAGTTTTATTAGAGAAGGTTAATAATCGTTCTTTGTCCTCTTTGGTATGTTAAATATCATTTCTCTTGGTCATAACAAAACACAATAAAACAGCAGGCAATAACTTAACTGCACTAAAACAAAATCATTATTGCTGCAATGACAAACTGATAAAAATACATTTTCATAAAAAATTTATTTTTTAAAAGCGATCAATCTGAAGCTTGCACTTTACATTACACACCAGAATAGATTCTCAATTCTTCATTAGGTATCTTGTCAACTCTCCTATATACTTGTACATGCACCTAAACTGATTCAGATTAAAGCTGAACTCTAAATTACTTAACACATCATCATCACACTGCTGTTCATTTTCTTTACGCTGATTCTTTTATATTCATTTATATTAAAAAGCTCATTATCTAATTAGCTGACTGGGCATGATCACTGTGTAGACAACTCAGTGTTTCTTTTTCCCATTCCCCAAAGGCACACCAGAGTGGCTGTGTCCTTTGTTGACAAAAGTGGCAAAAACAATACAGAGATAAAGAGAGACATGTAGAGAGGAGGAGAAAGCGATGGCCATCTGGGATGACGCCACAGCCAAAGCAGCCATCAGCCATGAATGTACCACATGCATCTCTAACCGTCACACACCGTAGGATGCCAGGCTGAGACAGATGCAGGACAAAAGGTGCTGCTGTTTACTGCTATGTTCCTTCTCTCCTGCCCTCCCTTCATCCTCCCATCTTCTGTTAGCATCCACAGGAGACAACCCCCCTCCTGGTTCAGTCAGGCAGGCGCAGTGTGTGGCTGATCTGAATGTGATGGCAGAGGAAAAAGAAAGCGGGTGGTTTTTGTAGAGACTGAGGGTTGTGGTGGGTCAAAACCCAACAAGCTGTGCTCAGAGGCTGTGCTCTCGCTCTCTCTCTTCTCCTTTTTCTTCCAGTGCCAGGTGGTGTGTTGCTTGTTTCCACATGCTCACCTGAAATGCCACTCTGCCTCTCATGGACAATCACTGCATGTCAAGCAGAATACTCACCAACAACAACGCAAAGAGTCAGACCTGTGTAGAGGACAGGGATGTTGGTAAACAGGCATCTTAACTGTGACCTGCCCTTGTCACACTTGACTTTTGCTTTTTCGGTGCCTTTGAAATAACTTTGAAGACTTAATGCAATTAAAGCCGCAGCGCATGATACCAAACCACATTAACAACCTTTGACATCCTGTGCTGTTTCTGTGTTGGTTTATTTCTTAATTTTGTGATTTTTCCTCGCCTTTTATAACATTGACTTTTCTCCATGTGGTTCATCAAAACACACATCCTGAGCCTTACTGGGAATGTATTACTTGTTCTCCCCTTCCTCTCTCCCATCCGCTGTGTTTGTTCTTTCCTGTGTTTTGTGCTCTTAAAGATAGTGTGAGTTGGGCCTCATGACACCACGTGGGACCTCTGAGAGCCAACCTTCTCAGACTTCTGGCTAACCTTCATGTTCGATCAATAACTCTCCATAGAGGCTCCATCTTTGGAGTTTGTTTGTTTCTGTTCTCCTGCTTGCCGTGCTACTTACATCACAGCTAAGATGATGAAATTGATCAAGCCTGATGCTTTTAACCCCAATATGAAGTACAGCATTTCAGAAAGAGGAAGAGATGAGAATGTTGTTTTCAAATACAAAATAGAAAAGAATATCATTGTTTTCCCTTAACTGAACAACCTCCTACAACTTCAAGCCTTCTCATAAAATTATAAATGTTGCATTCTAATTAACTCTTTATGTAAGTAGGAAGGTTTTCCCCTCACCACAAGCTCTTTGATAGGCAACAATAAATGCCTTGAGCCTTAGAAAATGGATAGACCCTGCTGCTCTGACAGAGGTCAGTGATTTCCCTTCCTATGTCGGCTGAGACGTAAACACCAGGACAGAGGCAGCTTTTTCAGTTCAATGTCTGGACTTGTGAGCTCTGCAGCGAAGCTCAAGATCTCTATCTGAAAAAAAGAAAGCACTCCCACTCTCCTTTCCTCCTTCTCTCCCCTGCAGCCCCACACCACCATGTCGTCTGTCCTCTTACCTTCATTACGCATTTTTTTGTTTATGCTTGGGCGCAACTGTGGCTGCTCCTGATGGTTTGAGGTCAGGCATGACTGGCCATGGGTTACACTAGATAAATACACACGGACTAGCCAGGAAGGAGCGGGTAAGCTGTGCTTGCCGCCGAATCACCCTTGATTAATCAGCTGGCAGATTCAGGGTGACTTTTTGTGTACACTCCCCACTGCCACTATCCCTTCCCCCAAACAACCCCCAGCCACCACCCCCCAAACCCATAGAAGGTGATGGAATCAGGGCGGCACAGACAGGGTAATTCAGGCAACTAAGCAGATGGAACATTGCCACACAGTTCTGCATCTGCAACAAACACACATACACATACTCAAAGATATGCACAAATATGATTGCACACAACACCTTCCCTAGTTGTTATGACCAACTACTTCAGCTTGTGGTCTCTTACTGAAGTGACACAAAGTCCTTTTTTCAAGACTGCAGTGGAGGTGGAACACATGGCTAGTTGTCACACACTGTGGAGCCAGCTAAGTGAATAAAAACAGCAACAGTACTGTGCGTATAGTGAAAAGTGGTAGCATGTAAAATACTTAATTCTCAACAGTAATATCTCAAATATAAGTTTTCCCTACTTAATTCATTTTGGTTCAGCTGAATAATTATGTGGCAGTTCCTCTACAGCACAACAGCTGCACTGCAGACACAGCTTGGGTGGGACCTCCAACTGATCTTTGATTTGAAACCTCAGTATAAACAAAGCTTTATACACAGCAGGCTATAATACTCCACCTCTCTCTCCTCCTGCCTCGCCCCTGCACTACTCCATCAAACTCACCCCACAGAGCAAGAGCACACACCAATCAGCACCAACATCTCCCCTGGCCCCTAACTTGGCTGCCGTGATTAGGGGTGGTTCTCTCACCTGTCAGCTCAACTCGACCATGGATCAGCAGAGCCCCACCTGGATCATGCAGACCCCTGTCACTAACCTTGACACTTCTCTCTCTTTCTGGCTCCATATCTCTGGCCCTTACTCCTCTCTGTTCCCCCATCCACCTGCCCTGGCCTTGGGCTCATGCAGCTGCTATCCCAGCATCAAGCCCATTTCCTCCCTGCTCCTGCTGCAGTTCAAGCTCTCAGCCCTGACTCTAAACCTAGCCCCCGGCCTTAGTCCACCAGCCCCTGTGCCTCTATTGCCCCCAGCATGGATGGACCTATCCTCGGGCAAGGTGTGGCCCCATGTGGCATGCCTGTCCAGAATACAGGTTATCAGTTCTGATCACTGCAATAGACTTCTACTCGAACCTGCTGCCCTGAGGGGATGAAGAGAGCTGAAGAAACAGAGAGAAGAAAAGAGAGACTGAGCACAGAGAGCAAATGAGGGAGTTGATGAGTGTGAGGAGGAGGAGAATAGAAAAGAGAAAGAGAGAAGGATAGGGATGGAGTTTAGCCTGGAGGCAGGGATGAGGCAATGAGTACCCCTCAAAAACAAGTGTGCAGTTGGAGACCACCACAGACACTTCTACAGAGGGGAAAACAGGGGGGGTTTCAGGTGTGTGTCAAACATTAAGCAGCATGCTCTGTTCTGTAGTTCCTTTCCTCAGCGACATACTTTAGCCACCCCACAGACATCCTGTGCAAAACTCAAACCAGACAGCTGAACTGCTATTTTGATGACTTTCATTCTAAAGCTCCCCTTTCTCTTTATTTTCTTTTCATTTTTTACTTTTATTTTTCAAAACTCTTCTTGTTTCTTGTTATATTTTCTTATTGTTTTCTGTTGCTTTATCCAGCTACTCTAAATTAACTTTGAATAGATATGTTTTTGTGTGCCATATCCTTCCCAGTCCAACAGATTTCATATCTGTTGCTGGACACCGAGTAAAATCAAACCATATGCCACCAATTGCTGCAAATTACCCTGGATCCAGATTATCGGCACTAAAAACCTGTCTGAGTTTGAAGCGTCATTAATTCTCCAGCCGTTTTGTTTTGCAATGAGATTGCCAAGCACTCAGTAAGGGTTGGTTTGTTATTGTGGTTGCAGACATTGTAATCAGGCCTCAATAATCACACTTCCAGAAGCAGAATGCGCCTGGGGCCCACGCCAACAGGCTCTAATGTGGGGCGCCGCGGGCCGCTAGCCTGCAGACACACTGGGATGGCAGATGGAGGCTGCCATTAAACACGGACAATCGGAGAACTCAATCATTGAGTAATATGTTGAGCAGACAGGGGACGGCAGTGGAAGATGTACAGGCTTACTGTAGCTTTAGTGTCATTACAGGGATTTGTGTAGCTCTTGATGGTGGTTGATTGCATCTATAAAAGACTATAAAATAATGTTAAATAAGTGATTTTATGGGATGGCAGTGTCAACTGCTCCTGCATTTAGTGACAATCAAATGTTTTCACTTTTGCATTAAAATCTTTACCTCTGACTTACAAACTATCAGTCAAAAGGCAGTGATGTTAAAATAATGACTTGCAGACTGTTGCAGGTTAACATAATAAATGTTACATGTCACTCTTCTATCCTTTTGGAGCTGGTTAACAGTTAATCAGATATATAACATTGCTGCTGTTGTGAAGATGTGTTGATTTGCAGATGTCCCAGAGTCATAACAGAGGCAGAGTTTGTTTGACAAGCTCACCTGAATCTAATCTACATGTCAATATATTGGTGGTTGTATAAAATACAGTTGTAGTTTTACTGACAGATAGAACGTGATGTCATCTGCATAGCAGTGTAAGCACCATGTGTGCATATAGTGGGTGCAGTTGACATTATTTATAGTGGAAATTAATAAATATAAAAGTATGAGAAATTTGTTAGTAGAATATTTTCTCCATAGCCTTTCTCATTTTCTCATTTCTTTTACATTGTCTATCTGTGTCCTCATCTGCTATTTTCTCTCAATCTTTCTGCAGGTCTCTCTCTGTTCCAGTCATTCAGTTATATATCCTCTATGTGTATTACAGGAATCCAGGTTCCTGGAGTCTTGGAACATGGCTACAAGTGTTTCCTGTTATATTTCCTGAGAGGAAAGGTGTTGGTTGCAATAGTGCTGGGGGTAGTAATCAAAGACACTAAACTTTGCGGGCTCTGTCATCATGCTATATATCTCATTGTGAGTCATTCATTATATGTGCCTATGTTAATCACAACAGTGAGCAAACAAAAAAGGACATGTCAGTCACATCACTGGACCATGGGCCCAGAGAGCATGTAATGAGGCCACCAGTTAAGTGACACCTAAGTGAACCTGATATTGTATGTAAGACAGAGTCCTCTGCTGGATCACACCATCAGCACATTCTAATCAGACTTTCATTTTCAAAAATAGCACCTCTGTAAACCATAAATCTTTCTCTGGAGAGCTCCAGGCTTTTGTGTTTCCCTTTCTTTAATTGTCCTCTGTCTCTGGATTGTAAATCTCTCAGGGAAGAGCTATTAGTAAAAATGGCTGACAGGGACTCAGGCCACAGGGACATTGCTGGTCTAGTCACATTGAGAAAATGTCCAGATACTGACTCAAGACACAAGTGTATGTATGGGCAGTCCATTCACTAGGGTCAGATGACAGCATGTCTGGCTTGGCAGTCCAGCTTTTTATGTCAGCAATCAGCCGCCTGGTGTTTGAAATTTCTGTGGTTAGAATGGTTTCCTTCCCAACTCTCAGAAGAATTGAATTTTCACATAATATGCTCAGTGAATGTCATTGTGTTTGCTGCAAATAGTTTACGTGTGATCTGTTTCCTGAGTTCATTTGCTTGGTGCAGTGTATGTCTCAATGCACAAGGTGTACCACATGACTGACTCTGTACATTGTAGACCAAAACAATGACATCAATAGACTTATGACTAAATAAGACTTGTGGAATAGAGCAAATCAAGTCTGGAGTGACTAGCAGGTCTTTTTTTCCCACTGTGTTAGAAGTGTTGTAAGTTGTGTGTTTCATGTGTTTAGGACTTAACCCAGGGTGATGGAAAACAACATGGAAAAGACATCTTACAATCAAATATCCTGTCTTAAGTGTTTTGGGGCAGTCTGTGTAAATAGGACTCAGTCAGTGCAGCAGTAAAATGATTTCCTCTTACAAGCACAGTGGTTTGTTGATGAACATGGAGACGGACACAGCAGGAATTGGCATGGACATGGACATGGAGGCAACAAGGAAGAAATTGCAGCGCGTATTTGCACATTCCACATGTGTTGTTCCCATGTGGCAGGATTATCATTTCTATGGTGCCTTTTAGCATGTGTCGTTTCTGAAGAGAAAAGGATCTTCTATTTTTAAGAGTCTTTCTCCAAATTTTCCCATGCCTTTAAATAGATATAAGTAATTCCCTTACCATCTCTGAAGTGGATAGTAATATTATCTTTAATATAGTAATCACTGTAGGAAAACCATCATTGGGCCTTGACTTTAAGACTCCAGAATAAGTGTGGGGAATTTATGACTAATCTATATAATCATATCTTATTATTACTATAAATCATCTAAGAGCCAAGGAACAGAGGTATAAATGACCTTAACCATTTCATTAAAACTAATTAAATTGAATTGACATTTAAAGTCATCATTTCTGGCTCTTTTTTCATAAGTGCAGATTAGATATGAGCCATGCTGGATCTCCTCAGTGTTAAACACATACTGCATATGGTATTACAGAGTTAATGGGACAGATAATTGACAGTGAACCATAGGAGGTTAATAATAGATGCTTAATTGACTCCTATCAATTTGTTACACTAAACATCACTGTCTAAAGATCTCACTCATTCAGAGAACAGTCATATTCCCAGAAATGACCATGTTTCAGTTTTATGATCAGTACTTTTGGAATACACAAATACAGTGAAGTGCTATATGAATTACACCTGTAAAAATACAAAAAATACATACAAAGGCAAAATTGCAGTGACTTAATAATAAACACATTATTGGGCTTTCGATCTCTCCAACTAAAAGCTGATACAAATTATGCATAACAATTTTTTTTCCTTAAAACTATAGTACACGTTGCATACTTGCTGTATACTATATTGTCTGTTATATTTTGTTATATGGATGTATTTTGTATATGTATGATGGTCAAAGTGTGTGTGTAAGAAGTGTTTCCCACTGGGACATGAATTTGTCCTTCAGCTTTGAGGAAGGGAGAGTTTATATTTTTATGACGCCACTAGACAGACCTGACTCCTAAGTGGGAACGCTGAATATGACAGGTCAGCTACTGTCCCAGGCCCTCTAAGCCTATCCTGATTCTCTGGAAGAGCGCCGCTGTTTATACATATCTGTTTCACCTTTTTCCTCCCAAACAATTTGTGTGCATGCCAAGCGGAAGCACGTCCTGTAACAGTTCCACATCCAAGCCAATGCAGCAGCTGTAGGACATCATAGGACATGGATAGGGTAAATGTGTAGACTATTTTCATACAATTCACATGTATTCACCTAAAATTAATTATGAAAGCTGATTGGAAGAAAATATATCAACACGATACTGTAGGTTTGATGTCTCAAAAAGTTGAGATCATTGAATAGTAAATACTCTCCCACTTTCTACCTTTTAACACATGGTAATTTTATGCACCAGAGGATCATCAACTCATAATCTGAATGAATGTAAATAGTGTGCATTGGAACACAAAGTTGGCAGGGTGTCGTACATTACTCTGGAGACCTAAACAGTTTGAGAGCAAACTGATAGATGAACTTTACTGTAAATATGTGGCTGGATGGAGAAGGGAAGGTGCTGGAAGGTTGAGAATATTAATCATAGCAATTATTGAAAGTGTGTTTCTCGCTGACATCATCGTGCAGACCCATATATCAGCCAGGAGCACTGTGATTATGACTTAGTGACACAGGCTGAGTGGACGACATTGAGCAGTAAAAATTAGCAAGTTATACTAAGTGAAAAATGAAGTCATCAGAGATCCATAAGCAGCCAACATTTGTTATTCCAAAGAATCCACTTCAGGAAGTAGGCTTTGTGCATGTTATTGTCGGTATCGTCAATGTCTTTACTGTGATATCATACTTCCTAACAGAATAAGCCTACATCTATTGTGTTGTGCAATTGTGGTTGCTTAGGAAATAAGTGGGTTACAAGGAACGACATTAAATGAATAGTATTTCATATCTGCAGGAAACAAAAGATGTGCCAACAACAATTAACAACGTCAGAGATTCAGACACAAGTCAATGATTCAGACACAAGTCATGTAAAAATGCCAGATCAACGAAGATGCAGATACCAGACTCCTGAATCAGAGTTCTGGCCGGGAGAAATTTCTTTAAGTAGAAGTGAGAAGTATTAATGAGAAGTATTTTGTCTTCCACTGTTCGTTCATCTCCAGATGTTTCTAGCTGAAGAAAGATCATGTGACAACGCAATTAAAGACATTATATTGAATCTTTTCTTCAAAAAAGAAAAGAAAAGAAAATTACGATTTGACTCCCTGAGAAGTCAAAGAAAATATGTCTTCATTCAACTGTTAGACTCTTTGTACGTGACTTATTTATACACTGTACCCCTCTTTCGTCATGATCTGTGTAAGTCTGCACGGCAGTACTTCCCTTCCTAAATTTAAGATGTTGTAAACATACCACATACTCTCCCATCTTTGGAAATTCTTGGGAACAGCAGACAAGTCATTGGGTCTTTTGCTCATAACTGCATCAGTTCTCAGAGCAACCACCCAATTGGCTGAGAGTCTGCTGCCCTGACCCTGAACCTTGAATACGAGGGGTTAGCCAAGGGCCAGTGCAGAGGCTGAGGGTGGGTGTGGTGGCGGAGGTCAGGTTGGGGGCGTGGATAGTTATTAAACACAACAGAGGAAAGTCCATCAGGATGTGTCTTTTATAGCAGACTGGTACTTGAAGGCATCAAGCCCCACTCCAAGCAGATGAATCCTGTAAGGGTGGAAATGATGGGGTCAGAATTTGTACAAGGTCAGGACAAGGTTAATGGAAGGTCAGGGACTGAGTAATACCTCATTTACTTACAGCGACATTGGTGTGTGTTAATTCTATTACACCTACACAGTAGCTCTTCATACAGTATACGACCAAGATCATGTGATATAATAGACATTTTCATGCACTTATTTACTTTCTTGTCAAGCAAATGAAGAAAGTGACTGATATCATTTTGACATCTGTATATGAAGCCAAAACCAGACATTGGTTAGTTTAAGTAAACATAAAGACTGGAAGCAGAGTAGCAATATAACAAAATGTATCTACCAACACTTTGTTTTTGGCTCAAATATTAGTGACTGTTATGAGTCCAGGTCATATTTCATAGCAAAACGTACAATCTTAGATAGATTTTCTCCAAAGCGGTCAATGGATTCACTTTAAAGTATGCAGTAAATAGTCAACGTGGAGAGTCTTGAAGTATTCTTGAGATCTGTCATTTGTCAAACTGAGGTTTTTGTCACATTTGTTTATTTGTTTGTACTCTAAAATGTTTTAACATGCAACTACCATGCTGCACCAACAAGCTGCTTTGGTGCATTCTGTGTTCAGTCGCTGAGTCAGTGCTGAGTTCATTAGCTCAGACTCAGAAGACACACAATAAACAAGCACTGATGTTCTGAACGGTAATTTTTGTCTTTTTTATAATAAAAGACTTGCTGTTTGGCAGCTGACATTAAATTTAGGGGAGTCATTTACCATTCCATCTGATAAAGTCTTTAAAATAATCCCAAGCATGTTCTAAAAATCATTCATGCTCCTACATCCACAAAAATGCATTGTGGAAAATCTGAATCCATGCATCAATATCATTGTCATCATTAGCACCCTCTCCCCTCCTACCTGTCCACAGCCCTTTGACACTCCAGCCTCTCCACCGTAACACCATCTCATTCCTTGTTTCGTTTTTATTACAACCCTCCTGCAGGGACATGAACTTGTTGCCCTGCCTGAACTAGTGTGGCAGCTCACTAAATCACTGCCTTTTAGTGGTTCTGCCCCCTTTTTTATACACTTTAATCACAGGACTCCAGGAACCAGGAATATTGGGTCCAGAGTATAGAATTTACCTCGTAAAAGAAAAGGCAGAGGCCACTGATGTGCTTCTCATGGCAGAATCGTTGTTTGAATTCATCTTATTCTTGCTGAGACAGTTCCAGGAAATTGCGGGTGACAATCAATCCCAGGATCAACAGGTTGTAGGCCATAAACTTGAGGTCATCTCTAGTCGACAGTTTTTCATCTGGTGATGTCGGTGTTAATTCTGGTGGGAGGCCTTGGATTTTGTTTGTTATTTATGGTTAGTCACAGGTTTAGAAATGGTACTGAATGATTGGAGGCTATCTTTCACACAGGGCCTGTCATGGCTTTAAAATGGTGCACACACTGTATCTGGGAAGAAAAAGCATAAGATAATTCAAGCTGGCGACATGGAAAGGAAATGGCTTTGTTTAAAACTTTTTATACATAGAGCCATTTTTTAAAACATTTTAATAAATTCTTAAATGCTTATTTCATCTCCTCCTCTGCTTGTCATCTACCCCTAGAAAGTATCCGCTTTGATCAATCCCTTTTCTCAATCCTTTGCTCCTTCTTCCTGTGTCCTCCTTCTCCTCCTCTCCCCCTGTTTCATCTCCAACCCAGTATTAATCCTTATCCTCCCTAAGGAAGCCCACTTCGTGCAGCAGCTAGGGTATTTAGAGGCAGTGTTGACATTGGACAGCACGTTAGACAAATATCCTCAACTCAAAACCACAAGACAAATGGCAGACCCAAGCTTGCTGTGTTCTGGCAGAGGGTCTGCTGGTCTGGCTTAGCTGTGGCCAGTTATTCAGCGCAGGTGACGTCTTACTGTAAGAAAAAAAAAAAATAGCTGACCACTAAGGAAGGTAGGTGGACAGATGAAAGGAAATCTGTGGGCAGAGTAAAGACTGATAGGAAATGTAAGGAAAGAAGAAAGACTTGATTAATGTTGAAACTAAAGCAAACAAAAATGTAATCGAAACCAGGCGTACAGTAACTGTTTTAGGATGGCATTTGGAGGTATAAACTGAAAAAGTTAATTTTACAATATAAATACTTCATCTCTGGTACAAATTATTTGGCAATGATGATATTCAATCTTCAAATGTAAGGGAAAAAACTAGATCATTCGTCTGCAGGCAACCAAATGGTGGCTTTGATTACGGGTGCATGAAATGACATCATTTCAAGGTGGAAACACACATACCCACACACAGGCAGCACTTACACGCAGACAGGGTACACACAGGCTCGTGACAGCTATCTACAGTATACACACTCGACACACGCAAACACATAGACAGCACATTGCACCACACACACACAAACACACATACACACACTACCGAGAGATATGGGGCCCGTTTTGACAACCGCCAAGTTGACTTGGCATTGGTCAGAATGGAGTGATCCAAGAAAAGCAAAGCAGACCCACGAGAGGGTTGGGGCTTTTGTGTTTGTGGAGTGTCATACTTCATCACGAGGGAAACCCATAACAGGCCCAGGAAGACCTTTGAAGCTATGGGAGGGGTGTGTGGGAATCGCCTCTGTGGCTACCTCTAATGTCAACTCCAATATTCTGATTGCAGGCTATTTCCTGGATTAGGATTGTGCTTGTCTGTTGAGAGGGAAACTGTCTGATGATTGTATATCAGAGCAGACAAACTAATTGCAGTATCCTACCAGACAATTTACAGATTAAAATCTATTTCACTAACACTGGCCATTGTAATACTGACCTCAGTAAAAACATGTATTTACCAGCCACTGTTGGCACTGCCAGACTTATTTTAATGTACAATAATATATCAGACACAAATCACAACCTCTATAGTTTGTTTCTTTGTAAAGATATTACAACATGTATAATATATATACAGTACTTGCTAATTAATGCGTCAGTCTGAGGATTTTATTTCAGAAAGAAATGCATATATACCTATTTTATATAAGATATAAAATAGGTATATATATGGTTTTGTTGAAAATATAGGTTTTGTCATATGATTTGGACTGCAGGTAACCAGGTTAAAGTCCAGTGATTAGATTTTTAAAAAGAGTATCTCTGTAAACCATTAAGTTAAATACTGTATCCTGTATGTAGAACAGTGTTTGGCAGGTTCAGGTGATAGCAGGGACAGCAGTTTGCTTTGGCTGCTTCAAAATTAGCAGAATGATGGTGTACTTTATTGGACCACATCCTTGCTCAACCACTGAAGCCATAATTTGATTCTAGGTTGCTGGAAGTAGGGCAAGACAATTTCAAATCAAGGAGAAATATGCTGGAAATCTTATTTGTACTTAGAGATGGGGGTGGTTGTATGTTGAATACTTCTTTATTCAAATAGTGCTGGATGGGTCGGCTAGAGAAAGTGGCTGGGCTCAACCTTACAAACAGGTAAGAAGCTCAGCCATTTGGTGGGAGCTCAGAGTCACTGCTCATTCACATTTAAAGGAAGCAGCTGAGATGATTTGAGCCCCCTGGACAACTTCCATTGGAGTTTTCACGTCTAATTGGCAACAAACAGTATATCTCATCTGGCTGGGAATGCCTCAGGATTCCCCAGGGGGTGCTGGAAAATGTGCTGGTCAGAGGGTGTCTAGACTACCTTACTTAGACTGCCAGTGCAACCTGACTCCAGATAAGTGGCAGAAAATGGATAAATGCATGCTAGATGGGTCAAAGAGAGGCTTTGATTCATTGTGAAAACTCCGATTCATGAGAAAAATTCTCTTCGAGTCTGTTTTATGTATTTTCTGGCAACAATTAAAAACGTGGGGTTACAGTTTGGAATATAAAGGAATCAAGGCTTTGTGATTTAATACAAGTACATATTTTCATTTGAATGCAGACAAACTGTTACTGTAGAAACTTTCAATTTATTATTCTTGAGCCATAAAATGTGCAAATGCTGTTTTTGAAGGTCATTGTTTAGTCTTAAGTAGCAGTGTGGCAGTAACTGTGAGCATACTGGCATGTTGATGTATTTCTAGTATTTAGCTCAAGAAACCACAACAGCAGACTATAGTCTTGGTTAATAATTACATTTTTAAAAAATGACCACATATAAAGACCGAATTTGTGAAGTGGATCAGAGTTGAAACGAAGATCAGAGAAAACCCAATTTGTTGCTATTAAATTATTTTAAACAAAAATAATGCAGACCCTTCAAAGGCACAATTGATGTAGTTTATATAGTACAATCCCGTTTTTATTTTAATTTATTTCCATTATGCATATCATCATATATTACAGATGTGAAATACTGTAACACCCTTAATTAAATGGGTGCCAAATCAATTTAGGTTGGATCAAATATAAGTTATAAATACAAGTAGCACTGAATCAGCACCACCCTGAAATGGCTCTGAAAGGCACTTTTCTAAGGAGCGGTATTTATTATTTTGAAGATCAAATAATAGTTGTCAGCAAAAATGATCTCAGGCTTTCACAAAAGGGCAGCAGCTTATGAGGCAAATCATATTTCATCCATTTTAATGCTTTGTGTATTTGTGAAGCTAAATGGAACCAGGGTATAAGTGAAATTTTCAACAGGGGATTTGTATACACACACACACACACACACACACACACACAAAAAAACTCAATTACTGTTTGCAGACTGGGGTTATTGTTAAGGACGGTGCTATGATCAAACACAATTTGGATCAAACCTCAACTTTATTTCACATTTCCAATCAAGGACCGATTAGCTTCAGACATTAATGAGTCTACTAATCCATTTGGGCCTCTCATGATAACAGTTAATTGTGTGTAAAAATGTGTACAGATCCCCGTTTGGGTTGTTTACTAACTGATTTGGATGCGGTTAGGCCCTAAAGAGGTATCATTATGTTGATAGTTCTTTGGAAAATGAGCCCCTGATGGAGACAACACCAGAGTGGAGCAGATTTACAAATACACAAGGCTGCTTTCGACTGTTGCTCACTTGAGTGCAAATTTATCACTATTTTAAGATAACATTTGGCTGTCATTAGCCCCTATTGAACTTCATCTATTATTATGATGTCTTTTCTCTTTTGTTCACTATGCTACCCTAAAGAAAGTTATTATTTTTTTTACATCAACCACTGACATTTGGACCGACTTCGAATCACCCTGTAAGGTCCCGGAAAAAATGTGGAAACTGGACTACCACATGTTCCAGGCAAACAGCTTAATTTGGCACCGCATCCTCTCTGTCCTCTGCTTAATGTTTGTGGCTTAGTTAAAGCTTAAATTTAAATTACAGTTCAATTCAAATCCAATTTGTGTTCTGCATAAAGCCAGAGTACGTACTGTACTGCCCTGAGCTGTAGCAGAAAGTTATCTTTGACAACAGTTACTAACGTTTGGCTAAATGAGAGGAAATTGGTGTTGCTTTGCCAAAGTTTGCTGCTCACGTTTTTCTGAATTTTGTGTTATTCTACATTTCTCACAGAATTAAATGTTGTAACATTACTATTAATGTTGCTGTTTGAAAACTCAGGAGCACATGTTTAACTGAATTAATCCTATTAATCTGTTCTCAACAGAAACCTAACCTGAAGTGTAATCAAACAGGAATTGCCCACAATTCAATACCAGGTTGAACTGCCCAGTGTATGTTCATGTACTTTCTTTTTCATGTTGTTTAAGGGACCAGAAATGTGTATGTGTGTTTGCATTCTGGCCACTCAGCGTGCAACCTTGGCTGGCCTGTTCTGACACTCAATTTATTGTCTTGTGATTTGAGGCCTTACTTTCTCATTACACCCAAAGTTTTTGTGTCCTTGTGCAACAAAAATTAGTTTGTGTGTCTGTGTAAATCACCTGTCATATGCACATGCTCCTTTAAGAAAAGGCCAAGGGTGTCATTTGATTCCTGCTGCCTTGCTTTCATATTTATGCGTCTCATATTCACGTCCATTGGCTGCGTCTCAGTTGGCCTATCCATCAACACTTTTTATCCCCATCACACCAACAATACGGACATAAAACGCTCCTTTATGTCAGCAAAATGCTGCCACAAATAAAACCGGAACAACACACCTCTTTGTTTGTCTGGGTAATAAACTACATGAATTAAAAATGATAAGTGACAAAATTTGCATTAGTTGCATCCCATGGTCCGGGGTTTTAATGGAAATTACAAGAGGCAGCGATATAAAGTTGGAAAATACAGGTGATATATTAATGAGTATACAGAACTGAAGGACAACCAGCTCCAGGGGGATGTATCCAACTCTTGCCAGGATAATACCATTTTTCAAACCAACATGTCAAAAAAAAACATTTGGAAGACTATTTAACTCATCCTGTCAAATGAAATTTCCAACACATTATGAAATGTTCATTCTACGAATTTATTTGTAGTTGCTGTTTGTTGTTACCACAGGGCTGAGAATTAATATCACCTCTCCGCTGCAGACTTTGTATTTGTTTATATTTTAAGTTTATATATTATATTTATATTTATATTTATATTTAAGTTTATATTTTATTATAGCCACATTAAGTAATAATAGAATAACAGTCCATGTTAAATAAACAAAATACTGTAAACAAAGAAAAAGCAAAGCAACCATAAAATAACAGAAAACGATGTAAACATCTTGTAAGCATTTTTTTTACATCTCCTTATAAAACCAATTATGTTTTAATGTACGGAAATTAAGAGCGTAGTCACACAGTAGAAAACTAAACTCTGTTCTACCTTTACTGTAATACTGTAATGATATTCATCTGCAGTTTGTAGATTTTGCCATAGATTCAGGATGAATAAAACAAACGCAAAACAAAAACAAAAAAGGGAATGTAGTTAAAAGCAATGGGATGAAAAAACGTCTCTTTCAGTTTTGTACATTCAAACAAAATCAGTTGCCTTTGGCCTGCTTAGGGGTAGAAGGTGAGGAAAGCACACAAAAGCATTGCAATTATTCTACTCTGGCACCACAACAGAGGGCAAAAAAGGAGCATCAAAGGTTTTCCTCTGAGCAAAATAGGGCTGCCTCAGAGGGAAAGCACGACCTGTGTGTGAATACTAGTGCATGGACTTTTGAGCCTCTCTTGAGACACAAAACACAAAGGATGCATGTCATTGTCAACATTATGGTTATGATGCAACTTTGATTACTTTGATTTGAAACTGTGCTTTTATTATGGTTTATAAAAGCTAAAGGAACAAATATGATATTTATGTTTATAAATTCATTTTTTCATCTCAAATGATATTTCATAATATTACATTCAAACAGGTTTCACATGTAATATATGATAAAGTGACATGTTTTTTTTTTTTTTGTCAAAATAAAAATGAATCACATATACCACATATAAGACATAACGTTTAGCTCATTTCATGTGCACAAAGTCACTAGATGAACATAACTGTTACTGTTAATGTTAAAAATAATTATATTTATTTACATTTTTGATTCATCACAGTACAGTCTCTATAGGCTGCAAGCTAATGCCAACATGTCTTTTATTTTCAAAAAAATGTTTTACTACTGCTTACATTAACTTTAAACAACCTGTTTTGTAAATACTGGCCCTCATTAAGGTCATACCGGTTAAGAAAAAATATATAGAATTTGATAAGAAGAAAGAAACTGCAAGGACTGATTTTCTTTCAGGCATGTTATAGGGCATCTTAGTTTAACGGAGGGGTCCTTTTGCAACCCGGAAGCCTAACTCTCACATGTTGTGTACAGACGCCGGTTGCTAAGCAGAGTTAACGGCATTTATCATCCTAGCCAATATTTTTGGTGTCATTGGATTGTTGAAGACAAAATACGAAGATGAAGGTGGTGGCGTTGATAAGGTAACTGTGTGGATTGTAGTGAACGATGGCTAACAGTAGATATGTGTTTCCTGTAAGATGTAAGGTGTTGTGTTTAGCTATAGAAATATAGAGTTCTCGACCAAAACTGTGCTAGAACAGTTGTTGTTTACATTAAGGAGCTTACTGCAGTAAGTGACGTTACATAATCTTGACATGCAGCATCTGAACATCGCTGGTATAGTTACGAAGATGTTCTTCATCAGTCTGGGGTCTAACTGACTACACACTGATGATGCGAGTCTGCATCTTGATCATTTTTCTCTTTCCCTATGTCTCATGCTGTGTTCCAGTGGGGGCAAAGACAGCTGCTACAACATGATGCAGTGTGTTGCTGCTGGGCATCGGATCGTAGCTCTGGCCAACCTGCGTCCTGCTCACAAAGGTGAAGGGGTTCAGCTGTGACCCACAGGGTCTGCACTTCTCCAGACCAAGAAACCTGTACTGCAGAAATCTGTTTTTCATTTCTATTCTATTTTTCAAATTCTTGATAAGAATAAATACAACAAATATATATTGGCTATTTTAAACTTTTTATTACTTTGAGTAGTTCTCATTCTTCCACAAATGATCTGTTAACACTTGGACACCTGAACAAATTTACACATTAAGGTTGCCCAGCACTGAGCATAACCACTGACACAGGTAAAGCATCTCATTGGGGGTAATGAGCAAGAAGCTCTTTCATTTCAGTCAGTCAGATTTTTTTCTCTGTGATGTGGCGATGGGATGAGTGGCCAGGCAGTCACTCCATTATCCCACCACTGCTACTGTAAAATGATGAATTGTAAAACAGTTAAATAACATACTGGAACTTATAACTTTCCAGTGAAAACTTCTAAGAGTTTTTTCACTGAAACATTCACATTTCCTACAATCAGTTTACTTTTGTTTTATTAAAGATTTAATGCTAGTTTAACTATTCAGAAATTTGGGAGCCCCTTCCAAGCCAGTATTTCTCATTGGTGCATGGTTATGGTTATGCCACTATTTGTAAATCTTTAGTATATTAAAATAAAAATAATCCGCAGATTAATTGATAATAAATATGGAAGTAGTCCTTGTTTTTCAAATGCCTGCAGATGATTGTTTTGAAACTGGCATCACATCCTGTAGATTTTAGTAAAATTATCATGTCTTTTTTCAGGCATATAATTAATGGCTTGCCATCAAACTTTTTTCTTCCATGCCCCAGATGAGTTGGACAGTTACATGTACCAGACGGTTGGCCATCAAGCCATTGAGCTGTATGCTGAAGCGATGGATCTGCCCCTCTACAGACGAACCATCCAGGGCTCCAGCCTAGACACCAGCAGAAACTACAGTGAGACAGAGGGGGATGAGGTAGAGGACCTATATCAGCTGCTGCACTTTGTCAAGGTAGATCTCTCAACTCACCTATAAATGAGTCAAGGATTTTATTATCACTTTCTATCAGTCATCAAAGTAGATGTTTCCTTTGGGTTTCAGTCAAAAGGTGTTAATACTTGGGAACCTAAACCATCATTTCTATGCTCGCTCATTTTCCTACTATAATTATTTTCATAATAAATTATACTTTCATCCCTTGTAGTTAGTAATGCATCAATATCTGAAAGCTACTGCATTTCTGTATATATCTCCATGATTTTTCCTATTAGACATATAAACAGCTGTATATTGAAGATATATGGCAGGAAAAAGTGTTAAGCATACCTCAGCTTCTTAACATTGACCAACCATTGACTAGTGTTATTTGTACACACAGAAGAAACAAAACAATATGGGCAGCACACTTCTTTCCCCATGCTTGTCATCCATTAAACTGAAGCTCAGTATCTAATTGTGCTTTAGACATGGTACGGTTTGATGGCTCTTTAGTAAAATATCTGCATCTCTGTCTCTTTATGTTAAATGTTGAAGTTTGTTTATCTGCGATTTGTTTACCTGGCTCCTTGCAATTTTCTTCTTGAAAGGTAGAGTACAATTACGTTGAATGATCCATCTCTAAGTACACAAAACACATCAAACTAAAAACAGCAACATGCTCTTTAAAGGGCATTTGATTGAGACTTTAATTAGGATACTGTGTGCCACTGTCTTAGTCTCTTAGTCCACTAAAACACTCATTAAGTAATTTAACATCTTTTCCTTTTCTTAAATTGCAATTACAGTATTTCTCTGGCATCTGCATTCTTTAGAGTAACACAAAATTCCTGATATGTGGCATACTAAGCAGTACATTTTGATAGGCCTATTTTCTATATATTCTGTCAAGGAATGTGTCATTTTTGTGTTTGGGTGTGTGAAGAAATACAGCAATTTAAAATATATACACGCTGTGACATTCACACACGTGTATATATATATATAGAATCTAGAATTAAACGCTTTATTTTTTAACACGACATAAGATGCTTCTCATATCATTCAAATGGTGATATTCATTCATTCACAGTAGTCGTGTGGTATGCCACAATTATGTGAGCTCACTATTGCAGAGCTTCATTGAACGTAGTATTGTAGTCATCGTTTTGACTCACTGCCACCAATGACACAATTTGCCTACTTTTAGTGAACCCAATCTAAGAGCACTACTAAATTTCTCATCTCAGCCTAGGTTCATGGCATTTGTCACACTGTTGAGATGTTTTACAAGTCATCCTCTATGGATTCAAACTCACTTAGTAGCCCATCATCACTGTCTAAGAGGCTCTGCTTGTCGAGCTTCATCTGGCCTGCTGTACACTAATGGTCCTTAGCACCTTTTGTAAATTGTAACTAAGCTGCTTGACAGATTAAAAAGCCATTTAGTGCTTTTAGTCCCTCTTATTTAGCATGTCTTGATTTCACTGTCAAAATGGAGTAAGTTTTCTTTTTATCTTACTCTGTTGAAATAGTGCTCCTGTTGTATCAGTTTATCAAAGTTTTATGTGTGAAGTTGGTGCAAGGTGCCCTTCGACAACTAGCTTCATAGAAAAAGTTCTCTTCTATTTTTTATCTCACTTGACAGAAGGTCAGATGCAAAAATTAACCACCAAATTAATATTTCATCAAACACCACTTTTGCCAGGACACATTTGATGACAAATTATGTATGAGACCTTGGTGGTCCAGTGTGGTAGAGGGTGGCTGACTGACAGGTTTGAGATAACTGAGGGGGAGTTTAACTCACTGCAGGCACTGTCTGCCTACCTGTTTGCCTGCAGCCATGAGGAAGCTACCTGGACACTTACTTCAACAGCCGCAACAGCTCTCCCTGCTGTCAGCACAAACATTGTATGGGATTGATCCTTTTTCCCCTCTGTATCCCCACACAACCTTTCATTTTAGCTTGCAGCATCAAAATTTAAAAGCTTCTTATGTTATGATGGATAGGAGTTTGTTGTATAGATTGGAGTTGGCTTGATACAGTACAAATAAAAAAAGGGTGTGGTGGGGGGTTGGTTCGTTTCTTTGTAAGTTTATGTGGAGACATGTTCATCCAGAGCTGAGGGCTGCTCCAGGGCCCCTACATGTACACACACTGTCTGAGTGGCAAGGGCCAGTCAGCCTGCCTCAGGGCATTCCTCACCCTCTGCCTGACTTTCTTTGCCATCTTCTGTATTAACTGAGGACTTCACAACGTGCGGCTACATGACACAGCTTTTGTTTGTCTGTTCTTGTGAGTATGCATGTTCACACAGTCCAATTTATGGTTTTTGGACTCTTGTAGGTATTCACAGTTAAATAGTGGACTCCTCCGGTACGTAATGCAATATACCATCTCTGCCTGTGGTCAATGTTCTAATTGCAAAAATTGCAAAGGGCTGCAAATTTCCCCTTTCCAGGTCTTCATTGGTCTGACCTCACCTGTCAAACAGGCCACAGATCAGGGGAGCTGGACTCCCATGGGGCCTTCACGGGCCAGCAGACCTCCAGTTCTGTCCATGTTTACCCCACTTGCCGCCAACAGCAGTTCTGCACCACAAACACCAGGCTTCCTCTCTTGTGCAGAGTGATGTCAGCCATAAGAATACACCTATCTTATCTCATATTTATTGCCTATATTATTGCTCTTTGTAGTTCCTTTTTTTTGGCATTCTCACTGATAGGTACATTTACTAACCTGTACCATTTGTTCCACACTGTGAGAGGTAACAAAATCACTGAATACCACACATTTAGAAAGTCGCACAGCTCTGTCAAGGCATCTCATATCCCATCTTAAAAAGCTGGATTATGTTTATATTCAGTTCAGTGTTCAATACATATGCCTTCTTTACTATTTTAATTCTAAAAATAAATTCTAAAAATGATTTTCCCACCTTGAAGTTTGTGGTGTTGTTGACCAGTGAAGGAAATGAATTAGGGGGCAAACAGAGAGAAAGAAAAATCACTTCTTTTGACTATGAGCCGTTAAGTCATCCTTACTGGAAAAGAACAGTTTTGGTGTGAAAAAATGTGTTCTGTTTGGAAAGTGCGATATTTTGAAAGATTCTTTCTAGCAGTTTGAATTAATTAGAAGTTACAAGATTATATTGAGCAAATGACACTTAAGCTTAGATGAAAGATTTTTTTTTTTTCCTCGGATCCAGAGTTGATGAGTTTTAAGTGGATATTCTTCCCTCCTTCTGCTTTGCAGTGCTGGTAACAGACTCATAGCGTGAGCCAACAGTGCCATCTATGGCTCATTCCCAGTATCTGACTCTCAGAGAATGTTTGGAACCATTCAAAAGATTCAAAGGAAGAGATCATATTCTTCAGAACCATTGTTGATAGAGGAAAAAAAATGCTCTAATTATGATAGAAAAAATCATCCGTCCATCCCCTGGCAGTAGTGGCAATAACAGAATGACAATGTGGCCCTGTCCTTGGCCCCTTTGCTCTCACTGCTGGTTGTGTATGGCAGTGTGTCTTTGAAGTGCGTAACCTGATAGACATTCAAGCCACAGCATCCCATCCTGCTAGCTGCTGATCTTTGAACCTGCTCTTTGAGGGGAGAACAGTTTTGTTAGTAGTGGGGGTCGGGGGATTGTTCATTTTTGGCTGCAAGGGTGTATTTTCATAGAATAGATAATGTCCCAGTGTCCTCTGCCAAGCTTCAAAACCAGATTAGCCAAAAACGTATATAAAGTTAAGTCTCCATATGAATGAAAATATTGATTTGTAGCTTATAACTAAGTAAATACTGTCTCTCCTCTAGTTCTGCCCATATTGTAGGTTTTGTGTCCATACTTCATGTGTGTGGTTGGTCTTCTGCCTTCTGCTGTGATCTGCTCTGATGTGTGATACAGATCAGCAGTGTCAGTCACCCCTGGCTGTAACTCCAGTCCCCCTGAAGGCCCGCAAAACCCCTCATATTAGTCATATCACATCCCTCAAGTCCTTTATCCTTCTCTCTGTGCTCTGTGACCCGACACAGTGGCTCTTTATGCCCTGTGACCCTGCTTGTGTGTGCGGGTGTGTGCAAGCTCGCATGTTCAAGGTCAGGTCAAATCGGCCCTCTGTTACTTGATTAAAAGGTCTATCTCTGTTCTCCTTGCACACCTCTGGCTCACTTTCTTTTTGCTCCAGGTTGCTTTTTTTCACCACTATATACAGTAGGGAAAAGGGCTTTCACTGCTTTTATCCATTTACACTCTCATCTAAAACCAATAGCAGACTAAATAATGTTGCACACATTTAGATTGTATGAACTATTACTTGTTAGTTCCATTTTTTGAAGGAAAATTATATTTTCATATTGGTTTCCAGCAGAGAACATGAGCAAACACGAGCATGCCTTGAAAGTAGCACAGGCTGTATGGCATAAATGTCAGTGAGTTTTGGGAGATATAACTAGAACTTCAATCACTTGACGTAGTAATACATCAGTTCTATAAAAAAGATTGTGACTTTATGGCAGCAACTCTGCAACCTTTGAGCTGATGAATAAAGACAAAGACATTTAAGCTCATTAGAGTGATGAGGAACAATAGATGATATCTACGCACACGTTCCTTTCTGTCAGCTCTAATTAGCAGCACTGTGACATCTCTGTCGTACTGAGACCAAGCTTTGAGAACGATGGAAATGTTACTTTCAAATCTAATTACCTATCCTGTAATGTATTCGACTTTTCAAAAACATTTTTTTTTCTGGATAGATGATACTGTGGGTCATCTAACACCCAACTTTCACCCAGCCAATATTTTTTTTTCCCTGGAGTTGTCTGGGAAAAATCTTGGAGACGTGCATGGAGACCTCTGGCCTTTGTGGTTGAAACATTCCCTTCCACTGGTGTGTGTTAAGGCACATTGTTTTTAGTGAGATAATCCTTCTTAAACATACACACACTCTTTTCCCATTCCATTTCTCTTGACCCCCTCCACCCCCATTTCTCAGTCTGAAACACTGCTCCATTATCGACATCTGCAGACAAGAGTGGGGCCCTCTGAGATCACAGAGTTAGTCTGTCCACAAGTCCAAATATTTCGTTTTCTTTCTTGCATCACTCCTTCTCTCTTTCTTCTACTGGCATCTTTATCTCCATTGTGCTGTTGTCACACTTTCATCTGGACCCTTCAGAAGCCTGGCATTGTGTTTGTTGCAAATGCCCAGATGGGGTTGTATCCTGCTGCGAGGAAAGGTGGAAGAGGGACTCAGGGAGAGGAGAAAGAAAGGGGCACAGTGGAGGAGGAGGACAGGGAAGCAGGCTGGCAGGCAGGTGGAGGAATCTCCAGTTGAACCAGGAGCTCTGTGTTATTGATTAGGGAGCTGAGGTGTTGTTAGACAAGTCATTGAGGAGGGGTGTGAACTATGAGGGGAGGGGGTGGGGGGTCCAAATCAAACACACAGCCCTTCTCTGATTACCGGCATGGTGCCGCATTAGACGTACATTGGGGGCTCAACAAGAAAATGGATTTCTTTAAAAAAACTACTTAATACATAAATCATGACCTCTGGGGTCACAGCAAGGGTTTAGGAGATCAGATCAATAACAAAGCTAATGCAGGCTTGTTGTAGCTGGTTCGTGGTGCAGAGAGACCTCTAAATGGTGTTGCTGGAAGTAACTTGTAAACAGCGTAAAGCCGATAGATAATTGCATGAAAACTTTATAAAAAATATATTTTCAGCACAAGTTGAGAATACCTTACGTATTTCAGCATGAGCTAGTATAGATTTCTTCAAACAGCTGTGTCTCTGTGTCGCCTCTCTATCTAGCCATTGTTATCTTTTCCTTCGGTCTGAGACTGCTTGTATTTATGTTGGTCGACACAGTGGCAGAATGGTTGAGATTGCAGGCTTGTTTTGCACATGAGGAAGGATAGCATTAGCGCTGAGATAATGGCGTTGTGTATTGTTCGCTGGCCGTGTGGAAGTGGTGGGACAGGATCTATTAGATGCAGGCCCATTTCCCTGCAACTGACGTTAACAGTCCCCACAAACATTAGATAAAGAGCCTAGCCTCAAGCCTTTGTAATTTGTTTGTATTTTTCTGCTTAATGTACTTTGCTCAATCTTGTTTAGCGATGATGGAAGTTGATAGCCTTATCTCGCCTTGCCAAGGGCATGAGCCACTACCACTGCTTGGTTGAACATTGTTCCACTGAAGAACGTGTGCGTGTTTATGGTCTGTTTTTTTTATTATTTTGATTCTGGATGAATTGTAGGTTATTTGCATTTGAGTGATTGGCTATGTTCTATTATGCAATGAAGTAACTAAGCAGTTATGGGTGTGTTGCTATGGTTTCTGTCTTTTGTTTTATTATTATTTTTGTTTCATTTTTAGATCCTGGTGGACCAAATTTCTTTTCCCATTTTATTGTGTTTCTGTCATTTTGTTCTTCAAAATACATTTTGTTGTACTTTTCAAAACAACTGCTGCTTTTGATAATCACAGATCAGCTGTTAGATCATCATGATCATCCCTTAATGACAACAGGTGATATTTTTTTTATAATCATATTTCATGTTAATCTCAAGATGTGAAATTATATTTATTTGATTCCATGTGGGAACATGGTGGTCCATTTTGATTCTAGCAATTAGTTTTTCAGCCATCTAAAAGTGTAAAGGATAATCCAGCAATTTCAGAATTACATTTTACAAATACATTTTAAACTCACCAGTATCAACTGTTGGTCAGACCAAAAACTGTCTCTAATTCTTTAAACTCTGCCATTTATCTACTCACAAATTAAGAAGGATTTTATCTTTTATTTTGGGAACCAATCCCCTTAAGAAATATTTGTGGCAGGCCCCATCACCTCCTGTAGCTAAAGTCATAACCAGTCATAGAAAAACACTGTCTGGAGTCTGGAGACTGGGTTAAACCAGCATCACTGCTATATTTTCCTGTAGTCTCTCCTTGGGGAAGAGTGGGGGAGGACTGTGTTGGATCTATGAGGACAGAATAGCCAAGATGCCAAGAGCCTGGAACCTGACCTCATCAGAAAAACATTAAAACTTTAAAATGTATATGTATGTCAGCCAGTGCATAACTGTGTGTAGATACATACACATCAATACTAGACTGATGTTTCATACCATGAAAAGCAGCTGACATAGTTTACCTCTCTGTGGGATAAGATGATTTTTTGATTTTGTCCTTTTGCTTTTTGGAAGCAGTTTCCTGTGTCAGACAGAAACTTTTCCCTCAGGTAAGTTAGAATGTTGCTCAGATTATGGTGTTATTTTATGCCCTATAGAAAACTGTTTTAGGGCATAACCTTTTTATGGTGAGGAGTAAGACCTAAAATGTTTGGAAGAAGTAAGATGACTTCCTGTCATCTAAAAAACTGAGGGTAGAAACACAGATTTGTTTAATGTAGGAAGAACCATTAAAATATTGCATTTTTAAGAGCCAGTAATAACTAGTTTGCTTGAATTGCAAGTATTCATGGACATACAGTACATCGATCAATGACCTTATGTCTCCCTGCTGCTTCCCGATATTTAATTTTCCATGCATGCTGATATGGAAAGCCTCCTTGTCCTTGGCCTTGCTGAAACTAGGGCTTTTGTGCTTGCTTTGGCCAAGGCCCTCTCTCTCCCGGCTTGACGACTGGCTGGGCTTGTGTTTACGTAACCATATATATCTGAGAGGAAACTCGCGAAACGTTAATCTCTCTACTTTTTAACCCTGATGAATTTCTACATTTTCCAGCTGTGCGGCATGGCATATTTATGCTCAGGCTCTATTGCTGAAAACAGCTCCGTCATTGTAAATGAATCACTATCCAAGACTAAACACTGTGTGTGTGTGTGTGTGTGTGTGTGTGTAAACGTCAGGCTAAAAAACTGTACAAATAAGAGCTCAGCCGTGAAAAGCTACAGTACTACCTTCATGGATAAACTCTGCTTCTCTGGGCCCAAACAAGTGTACACCAGCCTGTCACTTGTTATGTTTCGTGACTTGATAAGTGTCACTCATTACATTGAGACATAGTCCCATGTCATGTCCTCTGCTGGCTGGTGACACCTGCATTGCGGCCTCAGCGGAAGATAATACTTTCCCCTCTTCTGCTTCCTCTCCCCCTTCTTGTAACTCTGACCTGCATTATCTCAGGAACCAGTTGGGCATTCAGGTTTATGAGCAGCTGGCTTTGTGAGCAGTTTGTTTTTCTTATTCCACCACTCTGCATGGTTGAGGACTGACACGTGGTGAGTCATCTTGCCAGCCCATCTACAAGCACAAAGGAAGAGCATGTCTTTCAACAGCTACTTCAAACAGACAGCCCCACCAATTTATCAAAGGGAATGTCTCTGAAAGCCTTTAAGAACAAGGTTTTGGCTGATGTTTGTTTTACAAAGACATTTGCTAAGTCTGCATGTCCATTTGTTGTTTTGTTTTGATGGATTAGACATTATACATAGTGTTTTTGCGTTGGCGTATACATATGCAGTATATAATTTTGTAAGCATTGGGTGTAACTTGTAACATTATAATTCAACCAACCTACATTCTGCACCTCGTGCACATTTCTTCCACATCCTATCACTCCTTTACCAATTCTGGGAGTCACCTTGGAGTATAACCCTTTGTACAGAATGATAATAAGGGAGCTGATTTGAAACAAATAAGCAGTGTATCCACCAAGTGAGCTCACACTAAGCTTCATGTCAGTTTGGCATGTCTGAGACATTAGGACAGCCCAGCACCGCCCTGTCTGCATTATATTAAACACAATCGCTTGACCCTACCTGGCCCTATCCCTTGTACCCCATTTACTTGCGCTGCTACAACAAGGTCCAACCTCCTCTCCGTGTTCCCATCGTGTAGGGGAAGAGGGGAGTACAATCCCATTACATTACAGCAGGCCCAGAGCTGATCTAATGGAGAGAACATTAAAACTGTGTCGCTTAGAGTCACTTATTTGATGGGTCCTGGAAGAGAGGGATGATGAGGAGAATGAGGGTTGGAGGGCATGCGGTTAGAAGTAGTGTAAATATGACAACATGGAGAGTACTGTATGTGATGGTACCTCAGTGCCCTTGAGCAAACTGTCATTCATACCACTTAAATTAATTTCTCCCCCTTCTCTTCTTGTCCACCTTGCTGTCATCACACACAAGAATAATACATAGGGGAGGCTGTAACATAATAGAAAATACATCAAGAACTCTGAACTTAATAAAGAGGATTTTCTAATGGAAATATGTGGCCTTGTGTCTGCAGTAGTTGAGACCTGCCAGCTCTGGCTTTTTTGGTCTCAGAACAGGCTGAAGCAGGCATTTTGGAAACCCACCATTTTGTAAAATGGAGCTTTGTATTGTTAGGGTGTATAATTAAGATCTCATTGTGACTGCCATTGAGAGAGAGAGCTAATGAGGTTTCTGATGTATTCCATATAAATATGAATATTGGATTTTTAATATTTTATGGCTTTCTAATTGCCTTTGTTGCTGTTAATAACGTCGACTGTTGAATATTACAAAGACTGAATGTGTGACATGCATAAGTGCGTTTAAAGCTTAGAGCTGGAAAATAGCTGCATTCTCAAGTTGAATTTCTGTCTTTGTGCTTGGCGTGTACTGTATGTGTCTTTGGGGAAGATACATATCTTGACTGAAAGCATGTCTGTGACTGTGAATACATTTGAACTACTTTTTTACTCCCTTACTAAGATGAATGTATATATAATTACAAAGTATATCACACACACTACCTTGATATAGAGTTTAATGGCCGTATCGTTTCTTTGTGGAGCATGTCTGCCGGCCTTAATCTTCTGCACAGCTGACATCTTAATAACTCAGCCCTCTCCATCCATTTCCACGGGAGACATCCGGATATGGGGGAAGGATTAGTTTAATGAATTTGACAATTAGTAACAGAAGTTAATGACTGCATGGGGCTAAGTACCCTGATGGACATGGCTTGGGGGTACTGAGGGCTTCCATTGCTCTGGGCCATAGATCCTCATTAATAGCTTTTCTGCCTGCTGGAGAGGACAGGGGAAGCCAGGCCAGCCCTTTGTTTAGTCTGCCTCTGACTGGGCTGCTAGGGAGTTGCACTGTTGCACAACACTGTGCCAGAATTAGTCCTGCTCTAGGCATGAGTTAATGTAGGGCCTTGGGTCCTGGATCAGGTGAAACTTGCTTTAATGAACTAGGGTCATTAAATGTTGAAAAAAGAAATGTGACATGAAATCAGGGCAGGGGGGCTGCACTTTCTTCAGCTCTTGTGCCAACAGTCACGAAGAAAGAAAAGTGGTTTGTGGGTCACAGCAGTCCTGATGACCTCTGCCTTGATTTATTGTTATGTTAGCTTCTTACCCGGATCCCACTTCTAATGCAGTCAAAACATCGTTTAGCCAGATAGTTCTCATAAAGATTTTATTATTATTTATTATTATACTGTGGTTCATGAGCTACCTTGTTGCTTTGTCAGGTATTCCCACTATAAACAATTTTGATACATTTTTCAACTACCATAAAATCAAAGTTTGTATTTTTATTGCATCATGAAAAATTCCCAGAATATCTATCAATTCAGATTTATACATACATATACCCATTTTTCATCATAATTTATTCTACTCTTCCCACAGAGGATGAGAAAATATGTCTAGAATTTGTAAAATCACACACAGAGCAGCACTAGCTGCCCCCTCATTCCTGCCGGTCTCCTGGTGATAGCTATAATAGCGACAAAAACATAACTGCATCCAAAAATAATCATTTTCCAAAGCTGTTTGCCAGAAGGTCTAGTAGCTGGAGTCTCCATTGAAAACTAGGGGACATGTGAGAAATTTGTCTTGTTATCATTAGTTGCAAGTATGCCTGGTTATTATAAGGCTGGGTGATGTAATGCAGCCATTTAATTGGTCAAGGCTGATTTGAACCTCAGAGATGCAAGCACCTACAATATCTGCTTCCAGAGAGAAAGGAGACAGAGAGACACAAGCACAAGACAAGGGTTTTGTTGATGGTGTTCTGATGCTCTCTTATTCTGTCAGGCTACGTCTGGTCAATGGAAAGTCAAGTGATTGGTGTTGATGTTGCACACTCCTCCAACACTCTTATTCCTATCCCTTTGCTTTTCTCTCTGTCTCCCCCTATCCCACTCTTACCTCCTAATTTGCCTCTTTAGGAAGTGACAGTTGTATTTAGGGAAAAGGTTATCATTGTATTAGAATAGAGTGCTGGCCCTGAGGCTTACCTAGAATTACATGACACTGCCTGCAGCCCCTTTCGCTCTGTGCTGGGCTGAAATGTTATCAGTCTGACTTAATTACTGTCACTGGGCAGTGGAATTGACTGTAATGTATATTCCAGTGTTGGACACATTGGAGCGATATTAAAACTTGAGTACTGAATCCCAGGTTCTTAAGATCTCTTGGTGTTTAACTTTAGGTCAGTTGGAGTTAAATTCTAGCTGTGTATTTGTATGTGTTTAGCTTTCCCTCTGTACCTCACATCCTTGGCAGCACCATAAGCACCACACACGTACATGCACAAAACCACACACACGTGCACACGGAGCACATCCTTTATCTGATTAGCTGGCACGCCTACGTGGAGCTCTGTGTGTGTGAGGCACATTGTGTCGCAGCTCAGCATCAGGCCCCAGGCAGGGCATGGATTTCATTTAGGAAAGTATCAAAGGTTTACACGCTGTTCGCTTTAATCAGCATGTTTATCAGGCAGAGAAAAATTGCAGGAAGGGACCACAGGGAGAAGGGAGGGGTTGGGGGGGGGTTATCTTAAGGACCAGTAGCCAGGGAAATTGATAATGGCTACAAGGTAATTTACTGAAGACTTGTGCATCCCTACACTGCTTCTACCCTTGCCTCTCATTCTAATTACAGCCCATGTAATGTTCTAATGAGTCTGCAGGTGTGTGTCTGTAGGGAAGGTGCATGGAACTGGAGAAGGGGATTGTGCATGCATGTCAGTGTACTGTATGTAAGCGTGTGAGTATGCAGCTCTTGCTTGCACGTGTTCATTTGTGCGTGTCATTCCCGCTCAAGCATGTTTTTGTGTGAGAAGATTGAATGCATCTCAAGGCTCAGTCAGTAGCTCTCGAATACATAGTTGTCTCACTGTTTCTGAAATATGAATATAGTATGAAAAGCAATTAGATTAGCCCTCAGCAATATTAAAGATACAAGCCACTCTAAGATGCAATGCTCTGCTGATACTTCATTCAGGTTGGCATTGCAGAAAGGATGGAAGCTGCAGCCAGACGCACTCATCTCCCCCTCACTCTAGACTCCCGATAAATGTCCAGGAATTGCCTTTAGTGGTGCCGCTGACTTCTGTCATACACACATGTATATTTTCACTCTCGGAGCCACAAATGCAAAAACTCCAGGGAATATGGGCTCGACCAGAAAGTCCTTGATACAACCAAAGTGTTACCATCTTTTCCGTATTGCAGTCCAGTGGATGGAAAGAGCTGTCAGTAATCAGTTTTCTTTGTTTCTTTCAGTTTCTCTGTGTAAATGTTTACACGTTTGTGTATTTTTTTTTTTTTTTCAGATAACACTTTGAGTTATCATTCAAGGTTGACCAAGGACTATTTGGCCCCTTAGAATGGGGACTTCATATTGCTGTTACAATGCACATTGCACAGAGGGTAATGGAAAAGTCAAGAAACCTTTGTGGCTAAGTTTCCTCCATCTTTTCCTCCCATAGGAAAAGGAAGGTGTCGAGGCAGTGTCTGTGGGGGCCATTCTCTCTGATTACCAGAGGGTCCGTGTGGAAAATGTGTAAGTCAAACCCACACACACACATACTCATCATCCAGAACACACTTTTTATCTAAAGCTCACGCACAATCACTGCATTTAAGCCTCTGAACTTGATTGAGGCACACTCTGGCCATTGTGTGAACAGAGTATATCCTCTGTTACCCTTACCTCGCTGTGTGTTTCAATCTTAGACTGAGTTTTGTTTAGACAAATACATGCATACACACACTGAGTTTTGTTAGATTTTATTTCGGCTATCTTTGATTTTATGGTACGGCTCTGTTTTTAATGGAGCAGAGATTTTAAGAAAAGGAATGAAAGAGGTAATCATAGCAATCATGACTTTGTTAATATATAAAAGACACTTTAATGGATGAAAAGCAAAAGTCTTAATTTCAAAAGGATGATGTAGTTTCCTTGTGAAACATACACATGTGTCATTCTAGTTCTTGTTTTATTCTTTCTCCAGCGGTGTTTTTGCTCTCCTCTGTTGTTCCAAACTTACACAGACACAAAAGCTCGTTTTCTATTAACAAAGCCAGCTGTCAGTCGTCACTTCATCCCATCACACACACTACATGCATACACATAAACATGTCAGGCACTTTCTTGAGCAGTAGACATTTGTGTGCAGACCTTTGGGCTCCAGTTACCTGATGTGGCTGTGTGTGATTCATGTGATTTTATGTAATGGAGAAGCCACAGCTTAGGATGGAGTTTTATCTTTTTGTCTTCTCCTTTAATAAAGCCAGTAGCAGTGGTGGCAGGTGGGAGCATGTGCTGTGGGCCTATTAGGGCGGCAGTGTTACTGCAAATGGAGACAGCGCCCAGCCCAGTTGACTTTGAAGTTGTTCTGGAGCTGGCAAATACTCAAAATGAACCACTTTACTTCTCCTACTCTTTCTAAAATCTGCTGCTCTCCTTTGCTTTACCTGTTCCCCAGATGTTTGCGGCTAGGTTTGCAGCCCCTGGCCTACCTGTGGCGCCAAGACCAACAGTCCCTGCTCTCCAAGATGATATCATCTGATCTCAATGCTATTCTCATCAAAGTTGCCGCTTTCGGTGAGTTTATGTCTCACTCTTTTGTGTCTCAGGCAGCTGGTGAGCAGCCCGATGTCTCCCACCCTTTTTACTCTCTTTAGTTTCTTAGAAGGTGCCATGTTGGTTAAGTAGTCTTTGGCATGGGGATCGAAGGGACAGAATTTGGATAAGTGAGGGATAGGAGGAGGAGAAAGGGAGGTGTAACCAGAGAGAAAAAGAGAGACAAGCAGAGTAATGCCCTAATCATTAATCTGTGGCTTAGCAGCAGTGTTGAGACTTGTGCCGGCGGCGAAGGTATTGAAGCAGAGAACAATATGAAAAGATAAGAAGAACAGAGGGAGGCGGTGTGAGGGAAGTGTGTAGTGGTATTGGTGGGTGGAAGGAGGAGGGAGGGTTGGCAGTTAAGAAATAATCCCAGGTGATTGCCTCGCACATTAATGCAACCTGTCAATAACCGA